>NC_141104.1:12382925-13043550 GCF_041138505.1 Cibotium barometz | reverse complement strand
CTCTTAAGAGTTATGCATGAGCTCTCTTGCATAACTTCTCATAAGCTATGCATGATCTATGAATAAATAGAGCTTTCTTCTATAACCTCTCATGAGGTATGCCTGAGCTTTCTTATAACCTCTATTATGTATAAAGAGCTAAGTATAAGCTCTCTTAAGAGCTATGCATGAAATATTATGAGCTATGTATGATCTCTCTTATTTTTATGAGATTTGTATGAGCTCATAACATAGGTATACACATATCTATGCATGAGTCTCTTAAGAGCTATGTCTGAGCTCTTGCATAAGCTCTCATGAGTTATGCATAAAGAGAGCTCTCTTGCAACCTCTTTTGAACTAGATCTAACTTCATTAACAATTGAAATTAAATTAAATTATTTCTTATGTTTTTGCTCTATGTTAATGTAAAGACTCTTTAGGGTATCCCTACACTCACTTTCTTGAGGTTGGGTTCAATCCTAAACCCAATGCTTTTGTTTTATAGTTTTGTAATTTTTTCTTTTACGTTTATGCATACGCTTATGTAGCTATGCTTCTAAATGTGAAAATATAGAGCTATGTGTAGCTCTATGTATGGCAAATATAGAGCTATGTATGCTCTATGTATACATACATAGAGCATACGTAGCTCTATGGATGCATATGGAGAGTATGCATAGCTCTATGGATGCATCCATAGAGTACGCATAGATCTATGGATGCATCCATGGAGCATGCATAGCTCTACGTATGCTTACGTTGCATGTTTCTATGTTTATACTTATGTTGTCTACTTCCAAATGAGAAAACCTAGAGCAATGCATAGCTCTATGTCTACTCAAATGAGGAAACATAGAGCATGCATGCTCCATTTATGCATACATAGAGCATGCATAGATTTATGCATGCCTACACACAATAAGCATAGCTCTATGTTTGCATATATTAATCTCCACTACTTTGCCCTTTTTTTTTGCTAGCAAAAAAGTGTCATATGTTTATTTATACATGGGATGTAGATGTCAAGCAACCTACCACAACAAGATATTACATGTGAAGGTGAAGTAGATTTTCCTATGGGTTTTGTAAGTATATTGACTTAAATTATATTTTATCGTTTAAGAAAAAAATATTATCTTATAAGAAATAAAAATTAATATTCATTTGAATCATATATATAGCTTGAAGCAATGGATTGGCCCCATATACACGATGATATATGAGACTGCATTAATAGGATTTGGAGGCTTTGTTTGAAAAGGTGCATGAAGAAGGATGGATTATTATTTATGGAAGCCCTACTTGGCAAGCATGGCAAGAGAGTCTTAAACCTAGCGATTTGCCATATAAAGAGAAAGTTTTTAAGGTCCATGTTCATATAATCAAGCACACAAAGTAACAGGTGCTTCGGCGCATAAACATGGAGCATGATTGTAGGTCGAGTGGACAACACAAACGGTTGCTTCTAAAGGGGGTTGCAAGGTCCCTGCTTGCGGCTGCAGTAGTATAAGCCCTGATCGGGCAGTAGTTCCATCCGGACGGAGCTGTAGTAGTGGACGATCGCGGTTTGGTGGGGCATGATGCTGACTGAGTAGACTGGATCGCCGTTCACACCAAGGTTACAGAAGCCATCGTCCCCGGAGACCCTCAAGAGATTGGGGTCCTGCACCATGTCCTGCGTCCAGCCGGGACACCGGAAGACCACGTCCGTCACCCTGCACCCACAGTCGTTGTGTATGTGGGCGCTTCGTACATTGCCGTGGACGCCGTCCGACACGAAATGTCTCACGTGCATGTTCTTGTCCACGCTGCAGCAGGCTGCGCACGCACAAACATGTTCGGCTTTAGATAATTCTAGAAAGCAAGGTTTATATGAGCTCTGCACACGTGCATGCAGATCAAGGGAGAGCGTACATGAATATAATTGACGCAAGAATTAACCATGCTTACCTGAAGCGCCCCCTACGACCAGACAAAACCAGAAAAATGTAACGAAAGCAATTCGCTCCATTCACGTTGATTGCGACTCGCAGCTTTTTTGGCTGCTGTACTCGCGTGCTTGCAGCTTTTTTTGGCTGCGATGGATTTGGGATGAATCTATAATTGTGCCAATGGCGGAATGAGCTCCGCATGACACCGTGTTATATACGCACATCTAGGGCAGTCGGCTCCCAGAGCGTATCGTCGGCGAGCATAAATGTTGTCATTCACAATTACAATTCACGGCTATGCTTGCTACTAATACGCGGGTATAGCCGTATATATACAGCCACGTGCACAGCTGCAAGTATAGCCGTGTACTCGAAAAAAAAATCCAAACATTCCACATAGCATTCCCGAGATGTGAAAATGTTCCAACATCACGGAAGAAGAAGAAGCAGACAATGTATTGTCATACAATTAAATATGAACTAAATCAAGACTGGCAAATTGAGCAATTGTTTAATGAGTTAGGGTGAGTTTGGCCCAATATCTCTTACATCTTCTATCAAATCCATACACGCTAACTTGTTTATCTCAAGCTTCATATGTCACATTGTAAGATCAACAAAAAGATCTATTTTACTAGCAATGGACTCATCATCATCATCATGCTCGGAATCAATTTATTCATCATTATCTTGGATATAGACACCTTCATTTTTATTAGTGGGTGTATCTCGCGTTCTTCATCTTGTACGTGATCTTCCATATGTTTATTTTCCACTGCCACTTTGTCCATGAGCTCTTTAATATCCCTACCTTGAAAAATGCTCTTTGAACGAGGAGTGACTTATACGACATACCACCACTTCATATTATCCACGTGAAACACAACCTTGTAAGAAGCACATCGAGTGTAAATTAAACATGCATAAGTATGATATAATAAAAGCTTATGGTTAGACTTTACTTGTTCACAATGGTGAGGTAGCACAAATGTGTCCCTCCCAATTTGCCAAATTTTTGTTGAATCGATTGCCATAAATCCATTTGGATGCCTTTTCATGGTTACTTGAGCACCTCCACACATATCCTTGAACCACTTCACATCCAATATAAAAATTTGGAATGTCCTAAATCCAACCTTTAGGATAATTTGAATCATGCCACAATAACCAAGCGAGAGATACTTTGCAACGTAGACACATGCTTCTTGCACTTACTAACCCTCTTCCATGCTTCCTTCTGGCCTAGCTCTTTGCCTAGCAAAATCCTTCAAGGTCTTCAAGAAATGCTCAAGGAAGAACATCCACTGAGGATGCATAGCATCGCACACCCACACTTCATCTATCAAGTGTACCATAAGATGTAATTGACTAGTGAGGATAGTTCTTAGGAGGTTCTCCTCTATCATGCACAACACCGCGTCCACTTTCCATTACACAAGCTGCATCAATAGTGGATGGATGAATCTCTTGCGTCCATCCGGGACACCAAAAGACCACGTCTGTCACCCTGCACCCACAGTCGTTGTGTATATGGGTGCTTTGTACATTGGCGTGGACGTGGTCCAACACGAAATGTCTCACGTGCATGTTCATGCTCCTAATGAAAGTTTTATCTAAAATCTAGTCAAACTAGTTAAATATTCTATCTTCTAATTCTTTACCTCCAAAAGCTTTTATTCTATGAGTCACATAGACTAAAGCGATCATTTATAATTAATAAAGTCAAGAATTACACATTGTTAACGGCACCCTATATCGACTCAGATTCTCTCATAAATGCACTTATCGTTTATTTATTTAATAACAAAAGAATTTAAAGCAAAATAATAAAAAGAGTGTTTGTGTACTTCCTCGATATATTTGCTGATGTCTTGATTGATTGTGGGAATCCATGTCTACTTTTGAGTGTGTTAGAATATCCATGCGAGCCCATGTGGGCTCCCCCATTGACCTGTCATCTTTTGACTCAGTCCTGTCCAAATCGTTTTCACTCCTCTGCACATGGTGTCACTGCTGTTGTTGTTGGTGCCATCATAATCCACAAGCAGCCTGCTTTTCTTTTTACTAATGGAGGCATTAAATTCCTCCTGATGTCCTTGGTAGCTACGTCCCTCCTTCTCATCTCCTCTTCTGTGACTTTCTTGATAGTCTTCTTAGTGCACACCATGGCCTCAAATGTATGAAATGGCCCAAAGAGGATTTATGCTCTCGAATGTATGAAATGTCCCAAAGAGAAAAATATCCTTATATAGAGCTCAAAAAAACATCATCGTCGCAAGAAACCCTGATTGTAGGAGGCTTTTCACACGAGCTAGAAGGGTGCAAAAAAGCCTAGTCCGAGCACCTCACACGTGGCATTTTTGGCCCACCTTTTTTTTCCAAAAAAACTCAATTCTATAGTACTTGACAATCTTCCGCGCTTGATAATCCACAATTTTGACATTAAATGCCACTTGGAAAAACAAAAAATTGTGCAAAATGACACTTGAATCCATATATGGCAAAAAACAAAATTCTCATTTATTGGTATCGTATCGTATTACATAGAGAGTATAAGTGAGTATTATAAGCCAAAATTTGGCATCAAAATTCTATCCCTTACAAGATTCTAACTACGTAAATAGATCATTCGAAGAAAGCTTAGAGCTACATTGTATTTAATTGTGCTTGAAACAGCAGGGGACTCTAGTACTTGGAAAATGTTATGCACCATAGCTTCCCGATGTGCAATGTTTGTGGCATAGCACAAGGCCAAGGCTTGGTCTTCTTGGGGCACTGCAGGGTCACTAGGAGCTCTACCACCCGTGACATGGTGGAATGTACTACGGTTTACACAACAAACTTGCAAAACAAGTTTTTCAATCATAAAAAATTTACACCATGAAACAATGATGCTCTAAGTCTCTTACACATTACTTACCCAAGAAGTATGGCCAATGCGGCCACCAAGGTTTTGCGAATCCTAGATGTGGGAACACAATCTCCCTCTCTCTAAGCGTGCTTCCTGGGGGATAGGGAGGTGGCATCCTCTTCAATTAGAAATGGTAGCTATAGGTCAAGCAAATATTGTGCAAGCTCCTCAATTCTCATGGCTGCCATGACAAGGAGCGCTCAGTGAAGAAATGGAATGGAAAATGAGAGGAGGGGCCCAAGGAGGCTACTGGAAGATCCAACCCTATAACCTACTTCCTAGACCCTAGACCAAAACCCTAAACCATATAACCAAAACGCTAGATGTCATTAGGGGCCCAAAGTTTTCCGACTCTCTTTTGGGTTATCCTCCATGCCGCATGGCATGCGGGTCCTGTCCCCACCCTCCACCATGGTGCTTTCTTCCCCTTACCTATACGCTTGGCAAGCGAAGCCATCTTGGACCTTTGAGCTCTCTCCCTTGAAATGCTTCTACCAAAGGTGTATCAAAAGAACCAATCAAACATATCCTTGAGATAGTTTATGCGAGTTTTACTACCTCCATGTCATGTGTTATTGAAGTATACTCCTCTTGCAAGGTAATGAATTTTGTCTTTTCCTTCGGCACTCCACATGTCAAGGGAGCCATATATGTTCATGAACCATGCGCCATGCACGTACAATATGTATTGTAGTTAGAGAACAAAACCACATTTATGTAAAATGCATTAATATAATATATCTTTAGTGCAAACCTTACAAATCTTATGGAATACCATGTAACGCATGATATTCAATTACCCCCATGTGTTGACCACCACTTTAATGAAGCTTTGCAACTCCACTTGAAATTGTTTACATTGTTCCTGAGTTGTGCTGCTTAGATTCATCAACCGCACAACCTTGTTGAAATCTACACACACGTACTCACGCAAGACAACAATATTTGCGTCCAAGCAATCCGAGGTAGTGCAAGCACAAAGATCTTTCTAGACCTCCCATATCTTTGAAGCTATGCTTTCTACACCTTACCTGTGTGCATTTGCTAGAACCTTCTTGCCTGCGTTTGCAGGCAACTAGAGAAACCTTCCAGCGCTTGAGCCACAATAAAACCTTTTGCACAACCATATGAGAATGTCCTGAGGTCTTTTGGTTCACTCAATTCTCCATGTTACCACCATGATAACCAATCCCATTGAGAATGTTCTCTATTTTTGTAATCGTCTCATCTTGTCGAGATTTACCAGGCATAATGAAAGCATAGTCTATGTGACACTTTAAGAGGCGGTCTCCAAGATACGCATAAAAGCATGCAAAGTAAAAATTTGAACATTCTTGAGAGGAAAAGGAAGAATGGGGTTCCAACTATTATCTCGCAAATCCCTTGTCAGAGATGCCAGCATAGGTGATGAAAATACACCAACATCCCATTCACCCTTGCAGGCTACCCATTTTGTCACATTCCTCTTCACCAATCTCTCTCCCCTTTCATTTCTTCTTGTCTTTTTGTTTTACTCCACGCATACACCAAGAGCATGGATGAGTAGTATTTGCACCTTCAAAGCAACCAAGCATACACTTGATTATCTTCAGGTCCCCATCTAGATGCCAATCAATTGAAAAACTTTGTAGAACCTCAACATGCAAGTGCTCCCCCTCTATTTGTATCTTAATCACATTACTAACCCAAGGCAATCTCTCAAATACCCATGCTAGCACCTCATCCTTCTCCTTGGGATCCTCAAAAGGCTCCCAACTACCATATTTCTTTCTCTGATTGAACACGAATAAAAATTTAGTATTTGTTCTGCTCTCATCACTAGCTTTATCAGTAGATTCATCACTCAAACTATCAATCTCCCCATCACCAGCTCCATCACGCTCTAATTCCTCATGAGGACCGGCACCATCTTTAAAGGCTCCTTGCCATATCACACTTCATGAGTGTAATACTCACTCTCTCTAGCCTCCTTTCCTTCATGAGTGTAATACTCACTCTTCATGTTTGACCTATGAAATCCACAAACAAACACAATGTTGCGCTCTCTTAGCGAAAACATGCACATGAACAAAAACGTTACAAATCCCACTGACATCCTGTAGGAAATCCATAGAATAATACCATAGCCTTTTGTAGCATATGCAGGTCCACAAATATGTTGTTGAATTCGTTGTAAGGGAAAAAACCATATCATGTGCGGTATTCTTTTTCCCCCATGTTGCAATGGAGAGAGTGTTGTGGATGTGATAGTACTCACCAATCGTGCATTTAACGTCTTCATTGCTCACTCCCTTATCTAATGATATTCTCTTAGGCAAGCGGGAAAAGGTTATGCATGCCTTTCGTGAGAAGGGTGTCTCCTAGAAACTGATGAAGTGGCTTATAGATGCTCATTCCCTCGATTTTATTTTGGGCTTGAAATGCTAGAGCCGCTTGTGCCCTCGATTTGGGATAAAAAACATTTGGAAATGGAGTTAGAGGGGGCAAAATTTATGATTGTTTTATTGTTATGCAGCTTTTTGGCGTTCTGCACGCACCGTCATGCAGAAGTTTCTTCAACTTTTTTGCTGATTATTTTTGCCTTGTATCGCTATTTTTGGCACGGCATGACCTTTCATATATATGTTTTGGGTAATTTTTCCTATTTTTTAACATATTATTATTTATTTCCCACAAAGGAAAACACTGCTATTTTGGTGACGTTCATTTTTATTATCAAGGCTTTTTTGCCTCATATATTCTTTATGTCTCGAGAAGCATTAACACTGCTATTTTGGTGACATTCGTTTTTCTTATCAAGGTGATTATCCTCAAAAATGGCTTTTTTTATTCACACATTTTTTTATCTTCATTGCACTCTCACCATGGCAAATATTTCTCTTATTAATTGTTATCCTTCTGGTCAACGATCAATTCCTATTTTTTCAAGGCCATGGTTTTCCTGGTTGGAAGGCAAAGATGACTTCGATTCTTGAAGGTAACAATCTTTCGAACACTATATATGTAAATTCTCCATGTCCTCAACGACCTATTGATGTTGCTAGTTCACTTATTATGATGTCCTCAACAACCTATTGATGTTGCTAGTTCACTTATTATGATGTTACTGATGGGAAATTATTTATTCATTAGAAAATACCTTCATCCGAATGGACAAAGAAAGATAAGGCTGCTCGACAGTATATTTTGTCTGCTCTTCATGATTTTCTTATGTTGGATGTATTTAATCTTCCCAGTTCCAATGATATTTGGAAATATCTTATTTCTACTTTTGAGAAGAAATCTATCACTAAAATTCTTCATCTGTGTAATATATTCGACGGGTTGGATTAAAAAGTTTCTACTTTTATGAGTTCTCATATTAAATCATTCAAAGAATTGTTAATCAACTTGCTGCTGCTAGTGCTCCTATTACACGACCTCAACTTGTTGTCGAGCTTCTTCACACTACCAAAGATGATAATATTGTCACGAATAACAAAGATGGTATTTATTTTGATAGTTCTTGCATATCTCTTATTGAATATTCACAATATCATAAACCACGTACAAAGCCCTTTGCAGATGCTCTTCATACACATCACTCATATGCTTCTGAGCCTGCTCTTCTTACCCCCAAAAAGCACTCTTTTTCACACTTCCCTCATGGTAGAAATTTCTATTGTTGTGGAGGATCCTCTTATCGACAATATGGTTCTAGCAAGTATTGCAATTATTGTCACAAAAATGGACATTATAAATCTGATTGTTTTGACGATAAAGAACATGGGTTCTCTCGATCTAATAAGAGACCAACCACAAGTCCACCTATGGCACGTACATATTGTGATCGTACAAATCATACCACTTCTTAATGTCTAAAGAGAAAGTATAAGGATGAACGTAATCAAGCTTATGCTATTGATAATTCTCATGATGATATTGATTACGAGAAGGTGAATTGTGTTAGCCACCATATTTCATTAGATGAAGTGCTTCTTGTTTATGATGGTGCTACATTTATAGTGGATTCTGGTGCCACTAGAGACATGACATATCAAGCTCAATGGCTTCATAATTATTATACTTTACCAATCAAGAAGATAGCTTATCTTGTTGATGGTACTACATGTCTAGTTATGGGTATTGGTGATCTTTTATTCGGAACACACTCATCTATTCAAATTTTACAAGGTGTTTTACATGTTCCTAATCTTGAATGCAATCTTATATTAGTTTCTTGTCTTGTGGATCTTGGTTTATTTGTCGATTTTGACCATACTCAATGTCACTTGAGAAGGATGGACATATCATCATAGTAATTGTGCCTCGTTCGCGACGATAATCTATTTAAGCTTTCAATAATAGATGTCATAGCTAATGTTGTGAATAGCAAGCTCTGGCATCAGGGATTTCACTGACGTAAACGAAAATATGTGAACATGTTAATAACATATGTTAATAGCACAAAAAATCTTGTGATCACATGTTATATTCCCATAGCTTTCACAAGGGCCTAAAAAAATTATCTTTGTCGGGCATAAAAAATCTTCTTAGGTGGCCACTGACCTGCTATTATGTGAAGATGGTAACATGAGAACATGTGAATAGCTTATTCCCATGTGTAGCCAAGCTTTTAAAGGGTTCCCAAATGGCAAGTGACCTGTTATTTTGTGAACGATAACATGAGAACATGTGAATAACTTGTTCACATGTATTCTTATCACAAAAAATCTTGTGATCATGTGAATATTAAATCCCTGTCTAGCATTCTAACCTTGCCCATGCCGACTTCTCAAAAATTCTTGATTTATATCGTTTTGAATTAGTGCATGGTCTTTAATTGAAGCCTCGCTCAACTCTCGGTGCCTGCAACATTGTGCTTTGGGCAAACATTACCAAAAAACTTTTAATTCTTCCACTTCTCATCACTCTCAATGCCTATTCATACTTACATTTGTGGTCTATCCCCTCCATCCAACTCCAAATTCTGCTATTTCCTTACATTTATTAATTGTTTTTCTCGATTTACATATGATTCTCTTCTACGACATAAATCAAAAGTTCTCAGTGTATTTCAATGATACCGCAAACATGTTTAACTTCAAACTAGTCAAGCCATCAAAGCCATATTAAGTGACGATGGTGGAGAATACATATCCAATGATTCTGAAGAATATCGTGCTGTTAAAATGGCATTCATTCATGAACTTACTATTTCCTATTCTCCTCAAAAAAAAGGAGTTAGTGAGCGTAAAAATTGGACCATTATCAATGCCATGAGGTGTCTTCTTATTCAGGCTGGTCTATCAAATATGTTTTAGGCAGAGGCAATTCTTTATGGTAGTTTATGTTCAAAATTATTTACGTACAAATGCTACTTCTGGTGATATTCCCATTGCGGGTTGGATAGGTACAACACACTCTATCTCTCATTTATGTGTCTTTGGTTGCATTGCCTATATTCATGTTCCTAAAGAGACACGAACAAAGATTGATCCTCTTGCTAAGAAGGTCATTTTCATTGGGTATCCTGATAATGCCAAATGCTATAAGTTTTATGATCCTATCTCTAAGAAGGTCACTTTAAGCTGTGATGCAATTTCTGATGACCATACTATACGTGGTGAATGGTCCATTGATCCATCCGATGATTCCCAAACCATTCTAACATATTTTTCTTTTCTGACCAATGAATCTCATATTATTGATTCTCAAGTTAAAGTCTATGTTCAATCCTCTTCATTGGAATGTGACGAAAATAGCCGTGACATTGATATCTACATTGATCTTTCTATTGAAGATGAACATGGTTCTCATACTCCTCATGATGATGACACTGAATTTGATGCCATGTCCATTATTGAAGACCCTTTTATATATGAGAAAGCTATTTCTTCTCCATAAAAGAATCATTGGCAAGATGCTATGCAAGTTGAATTTGGTTCTCTCATCTCAAAAGGTACTTGGATTCTAACTGATCTTCCTCATGGACAAACACCTATGAGGTGTAAATGGGTGTACAAGACAAAAGTTAAATCTAATGTTTCTTTTGACAAAACTAAAGCTCATCTAGTTGCCAGAGGATACTCTCAGGTAGCAGGTGTTGACTATCATGATCCATTCTCACCTGTTGCTCGCATGACAAGTATACGTGTTTTCTTTTAACATTTGCAACTCAATTTGATTTAGAAATTCATCAAATGGATGTTAAAAGAACTTTTCTCAATGGTGACTTAAAAGAAGAGATATATATGGAACAACCACTTGGTTTTGTTATCCCAAGAAAGGAACATCTGGTATGTCATCTTCATCGAGCTCTCTATGGTTTGAAACTGGCTTCTCTATGGTTTGAAACTGGCTTCTCATGCATGGTACTTAAAGATTGATGCCTTTCTTCAACCACATGGATTTGCTTCGTGTTCTTCTAATCCAAATTAATACTTGAAAAATGATAATACCACTTATTTATTATTATTGCTCTATATGTGGATGATACCATCTTGGTTGCCAATGGTTTATTCTTCCTTCTATATACTAAGAAGCTCTTATCATTAGCATTTGAAATGGTGGATCTTGGTGAAATTCATTCTTGTCTTGGCATTCAAATCCAAAGATCGTGTGAGAAAGGTATTTTGCTTATTCCACAAACAAAATTCATTACTAACGCTCTTGAAAAAATTTGATTGGTTGATGCACATCTAGTATGTACTCCTATTGTTATTCATTCTACTAAGAATTTGCCTTCAAAATATGATCATCCTTTGATGGATGATTGCCCATATGCAAACCTAGTTGGTTGGTTGGCCTCAATACATGCCCTGATGTTCTTTTCACTACAAATCTTCTTGGTCAATATATTTCTCAGCGTTCTCATGGCAATTGGACTAAAGAAAAGCATGCTTTAGAGTATTTAAAGGGCACTAAAGATCATGGCCTCCCCTATTGTTAACAAGCATCTTCATCTCACTCTTCACCTTTATGCTTAGTTGGTTATTGTGATGCTAATTGGGTAAGTTCTCATTATTCAATGAGATCTACAAGTGCAAATTATTATTTTTATCAATGGATGTTTGGTTTCTTGGACAAGTAAGGAACAACGTTGTGTTGCAGTTTCAACTACAGAAGCATAATATGTAGCGGTGTCATTGGCAGCTTGTGAGTTGATATGGTTACATGAGCTACTTTTAGACATTGGGTATCCTCCACCTTGTAGCACTCCTCTTGGATGTGATAATCAAAGTGCTATTAGTCTGGCAAAGGACTCTATTCAACATAGCAAAACCAAACACATTGCTGTTCATTATCACTATCTTCACCATGAATTGAAGAATGGATCTATAATGGTTGAATATTGCCCAACTGATCAAATGATTGCAGACATTCTTATTACAAAGGGACTTGGTGAAGCTTGATTCACTTATATACGCAATGAAATTGGAGTAATAGCGGCAATTTCTTAGAAACTCATTTATGATCATCATTGTTTATATTCATTCAAAAGTTTAGACACATGTACCACACAGAACATTCATCCATGGTTTATGGACATCGTTGTATATATATATTATTCAACACTTATCATATTATGCACATGTTGATTATCACATTTGTATATAAGCTTTCATGAATGTATATAGGATCTCTATTTTTTCCCTTGTACTCCCCAAAGGTTTTTTCATCCATGTGAATAGAGACCTTAGTTGATCAGGGGTGTTGGACTATATATAGCTCACCCTAGCTTGACCTAGATCTCACCTATATATACCAATGCACTATCAATAATACACACTACTTTGGGAGCAATGTCTCCTTTGTAGTGGATCTCGACCATTGTGCATCCGCGGCTTCTATTTCTCTCTCTCTTGCTATTGTCACAAAGATATTAAAAGGGAGATGGATATTGAGATGGAGAGAGAGAGGGAGAGAGATATTGAGTGAGGGAGAGGCAGAGTGATATAGACAAAGAGGTAGAGGTATATTGAGAGATTGAGATTGACAGAGAGAGCTCCATTCCCGGCCATCCTCACAGAGACCTTGCCACACACCGAGCAACCTCACATAGTCACAATCTTCACCCACATCGTACTGTGTCATGCATCGATTTTTACAGGTATGTCTATTTGATGTTTCTATGTGTCTATGTGTCTATATGTGTGTGTGTGTGTGTGTGTGTGTGTGTGTGTGTGTGACAGATAGAGAGAGAGAGAGAGAGAGTATGGTAGGCTAGATGAAGATGACAGCACCCCTAGCCTTAGAACTCCTCTCCATCTTACTAGCCCTTGGCTAGAGCTATAGCCCTCTTTGGGCACCCTTTTCTAGATTCTTTAGGCCCCTTTGGTCTCTCTTTTCTTGCTGGGCACTTCCTCCAAGATCCCACCTCTCCACACAACCGTCATGGGTTCATACTTAGAAAAATGGGTGTTGGTGAAGAGTGGTGGTGGTGGAGAAGCAAGTGAAGATGTGACTATGGTGCAAGACATGTGTAGATGCTTCCACCCTATTCCAACTCATAATCTCCAACAGCTCTTATCCTTTCTAACTCTTCCTTTATCTCCTTCCTTCCTTGTGGATCCACAAGCATATTTCACTTAATCGCAAGGTATGTATCCGCTCCCTTCTATATTTTTGAATCAAAAGGTACATATTTTCTATGTTCTTATCCATTCCTCCTCTCCACTCTCTCTCTCTCTCTCTCTCTCTCTCTTTAATGATTTGGGATTGCTCTATTACTCTCACTTTCACTATTTCTCTCACTATTCTTTTCCTTCTATGCATAATCCCGTCTCTTATGATCATCAAACATGCATCATTCAAAAAAATCAAAAGATAGGTTTAGAAATAGACTCACCTCTATGTTCTTGCTCCTTCTCTTCTTCTTCAGACACTTATTTTTCTCTTTTCTCTTCCTCTTCCACAATATTAGGGTTGCTTTATTTAAGCTCTTATACCTACCCACTACTTTTGTTATAGATGTTTTCTTTCTTATTGACATACATTCACTTGCCCATAAGCATGCTTATTATTTCTTGGCACAACCAAGAGATCTCTTTCATGCATGGGATATGCATAAAAGAGAGCTCTTAGAAGGAAAGAGAGCTCTTTTATGCATGAGCTATGCATAAAAGAGAGCTCCTCCAAGCTATGCATAAAAGAGAGCTCCTCCAAGCTAGCTCTTAAAATCTCTCTTATGCATAATGAGAGCTATGCATAAAAGAGAGCTCCTCCAAGCTAGCTCTTAAAATCTCTCTTATGCATAATGAGAGCTATGCATGAGCTCTCTTGCATAACCTCTCATAAGTCATGCATGATTTATGAATAAATAGAGCTTTCTTGTATAACCTTTCATGAGGTATGCTTGAGCTCTCTTATAACCTCTATTATGTATAAAGAGCTAAGTATGAGCTCTCTTAAGAGCTATGTATGATCTCTCTTATTTTTATGAGATTTGTATGAGCTCATAACATAGCTATACACATATCTATGCATGAGTCTCTTAAGAGCTATGTCTGAGCTCTTGCATAAGCTCTCATGAGTTATGCATAAAGAGAGCTCCTCTTCTGAACTAGATCTAACTTCATTAACAACTAAAATTAAACTAAATTCTTTCTTATGTTTTTGCTCTATGTTAATGTAAAGACTCTTTAGGGTATCGCTTTCTTGAGGTTGGCTTCAATCCTAAACCCAATGCTTTTGTTTTATGGTTTTGTAATTTCTTCTTTTACATTTATGCATACGCTTATGTAGCTATGCTTCTAAATGTGAAAATGTAGAGCTATGTGTATCTCTATATGTATGGCAAATATAGAGCTATGTATGCTCTATGTATACATACATAGAGCATGCATAGCTCTATGGATGTATACATAGCTCTATGGATGCATACGGAGAGTATGCATAGCTCTATGGATGCATCCATAGAGTACACATAGATCTATGGATGCATCCATGGAAGCATTCATAGCTCTATGTATGCTTACATTGCATGCTTCTGTGTTTATACTTATGTTGTCTACTTCCAAATGAGAAAACATAGAGCAATGCATAGCTCTATGTCTACTCAAATGAGGAAACATAGAGCTATGCATGCTCCATTTATGAATACATAGAGCATACATAGATTTATGCATGCCGAAACAAAGTAAGCATAGCTCTATGTTTGCATATATTAATCTCCACTACTTTGCCCTTTTTTTTTTTGCTAGCAAAAAAGTGTCATATGTTTATTTATACATGGGATGTAGATGTCAAGCAACCTACCACAACAAGATATTACATGTGAAGGTGAAGTAGATTTTCCTATGGGTTTTGTAAGTATATTGACTTAAATTATATTTTATCGTTTAAGAAAAAAGTATTATCTTATAAGAAATTAAAATTAATATTCATTTGAATCATATATATAGCTTGAAGCAGTGGATTGGCCCCATATACACGATGAATATGAGACTGCATTAATGAGATTTGGAGGCTGTGTTTGAAAAGGTGCATGAAGAAGGATGGATTATTATTTATGGAAGCCCTACTTGGCAAGCATGGCAAGAGAGTCTTAAACCTATAACCTTTTTGTTTTTCTAAATTGTGTTTCACTTGTGTTAGTTTTGTTGTGTTTCAGGATCGCATTACTACGAATCATGGCCATGTGCAACCAAAAAGTAATAGAAATGATCCAGCCTCAAAATAATAAAAATGTGACTGTTGAAGATAAAGTCGCAAGGGGTGATAACAATCAAAATGTGTGTGAGAGAAAGAATTATAACATAGAGATATGTAGTATTCATATTATTCTCTCCCACTTGATAATATTATATTTTTATCACATTGTTCTATGGTTCTATGCTTTTTTGTTGCATATTTATTCTATGTTTATGCTTATGTTGCACGCTTCTATGTTTATGTTTTTTATTATACGTTTAGGTCTTCCATCTATCTTGTGCAGCCTCTTGCTTGAGTTCACTTTCATAAGTGGTGAAAAATTCTGCTGAAATTCCTAGCGATTTGCCATATAAAGAGTAAAAGTTTTTAAGGTCCATGTTCATATAATCAAACACACAAAGTAACAGGTGCTTCGGCGCATAAACATGGAGCATGATTGTAGGTCGAGTGGACAACACCAATAGTTGCTTCTAAAGGGGGTTGCAAGGTCCCTGCTTGCGGCTGCAGTAGTATAAGCCCTGATCGGGCAGTAGTTCCATCCGGACGGAGCTGTAGTAGTGGACGATCGCGGTTTGGTGGGGCATGATGCTGACTGAGTAGACTGGATCGCCGTTCACACCAAGGTTACAGAAGCCATCGTCCCCGGAGACCCTCAAGAGATTGGGGTCCTGCACCATTTCCTGCGTCCAGCCGGGACACCGGAAGACCACGTCCGTCACCCTGCACCCACAGTCGTTGTGTATGTGGGCGCTTCGTACATTGCCGTGGACGCCGTCCGACACGAACTGTCTCACGTGCATGTTCTTGTCCACGCTGCAGCAGGCTGCGCACGCACAAACATGTTCGGCTTTAGATAATTCTAGAAAGCAAGGTTTATATGAGCTCTGCACACGTGCATGCAGATCAAGGGAGAGCGTACATGAATATAATTGACGCAAGAATTAACAATGCTTACCTGAAGCGCCCCCTACGACCAGACAAAACCAGAAAAATGTAACGAAAGCAATTCGCTCGATTCACGTTGATTGTGACTCGCGGCTGCTGTACTCGCGTGCTTGCAGCTTTTTTTGGCTGCGATGGATTTGGGATGAATCTATAATTGTGCCAATGGCGGAATGAGCTCCGCATGACACCGTGTTATATACGCACATCTAGGGCAGTCGTCTCCCAGAGCGTATCGTCGGCGAGCATAAATGTTGTCATTCACAATTACAATTCACGGCTATGCTTGCTACTAATACGCGGCTATAGCCGTATATACAGCCACGTGCATAGCTGCAAGTATAGCCGTGTACTCGAAAAAAAAATCCAAACATTCCACATAGCATTCCCGAGATGTGAAAATGTTCCAACATCACGGAAGAAGAAGAAGCAGACAATGTATTGTCATACATATGATACCAATAAATGAGAGTTTTGTTTTTTGCCATATATGGATTCAAGTGTCATTTTGCCACAATGTTTTGTTTTTCCAAGTGTCATTTAATGTCAAAATTGTGGATTATCAAAAAGTGAGGGAGATTTTCAAGTATTGTAGAATTGAGTTTTTTAGACAAAAAAAAATGTAGGCCAAAAGGGTGCAAAAATGCCCTACGCGAGGTGTCCGGACTAGGTGTTTTTGCACCCTTCTCGCCCGTGTGAAAAGCCTCCTAAAATTAGGGTTTCTTGTAACGATGATGTTTTTTTGAGCTCTATATAAGGAGATTTTCCTCTTTGGGCCATTTCATACATTTCGAGAGTATACATCCTCTTTGGGGCATGTCATATATTTGAGGCCATGGTGTGCACTAAGCATATTGTGAAGAAAGTCACAGAAGAGGAGATAAGAAGGAGGGAAGCAGCTTGCCAAGGACATCGTAGAGGAATTTAATGCCTCCATAAGTAAAAAGAAAAGGAGGGTGCTTGTTGATTATGACGACACCAACAGCATCAGTGATAGTGAGTCCGATTCAGAGAGGATTGAGTCGGAGGACAATAGGTCGATGGGGGAGCACACATGGGCTCGCATGGAGATTCCAGCACACCTGGCAATAGCCTTGAAGACTCTGCCTAGAGGTCATACCCCTCCTAGATAGCGAGAGGCCACCAGAACTCCCAAAGAGCACGAACAGCTAGAGTCACCTTTGCAACACCGCCACCGTAAGAGCAAGTTTTTCAAGCCCACTGCACGCATGGCCCAACTCTCCCAAGCTCTTCCGTGTGGTCTAGGATTTGAAACGTGCTTTGACTTCAGAGTATTCCAGGAGATACATCATTACCACAAGTCGACGGAGCTACTAATCTGAAGGGTGCCATTGACATGTAAAGAAATTCTATGGGATTACAAGATGGAATGTTGCATGTAGTCTATTGTCCTAGAAGCATTGCAAGAGGTGGGAGGCCTACTTGGTCACTTTTTTTGAAAACACTAACCTCTGTGCAATTCATGCTAAGAGAGTGATCATCATGATGAAGGATATGCAGTTGGCAAGACGAATTCGTAGAGAAAAAGGGCCGCAAAAATAGACCATCTGACGTTTAATGTAATTTGCCTATCAAGTACAAATGTAATATTTCAGCAATTGTCAATTTAATATAACTTTTTTGTCTTTGTTTCATAGTCTGCGATTGAGTGTTTGATGTGATGAATGTCTTCTATACTCGGTCTATGAATTTACGCTACACTCGATTGATGAATTTATGCCGTGGGCCAGTCTATGAGTTTACACTACACTCGATTGATAAATTTGTACGATTTTTGGTCTATGAGTTCAGTACATTCGTTTAAATGGAAGAGCAATGTATGCAGAAGATGAGCCAAAAGGGTGCAAAAGAGGCCTTGCGGGAGGCTTGCATAGGGCATTTTCGCACCCCTCTGGCCCCTTTGGATTTGATGTTTTGTGTAATGTTTGTGGATTTTTTAATGCATATCAATGCTATAATACGTGTCCAAAGATCGCTATACTACGTTTACTAGAGCAAGAAGACCTATCGAAATGATGGGCCAAAAGGGTGCAAAAAAGGCCTGTGTGGGGGGGCCCGTAGAAGGCGTTTTTCATACCTGTCTTGCCCCTTTGGATTTTGATGTTTTGTGCAATTCGAACACATGGAGAAGCTCATAGAGAACATAAAAATGTTAACCATATAAAAACTCCACAAAAGATGAATTAAAATTTGAAAGATCCCATTTTTATACGTTGCAATATAGTTCGACAACGATTCATAAAGATTGCAACAAAACAATTTGAAAGAGATTGTTTGCATAAGAGTTTACATATGAGAGGGTGGGATTAATCCTACAAGGGCTGTCCGACGCATTTTGAAAGAGATCATTTACATAAGAGTTTATGTATGAGAGGGTGGGATTCATCTTAAAAGGGTTGTCCGAAGCATTTTAGCTATGGGTAGCTCCCCTGTTTAAATGGCTTCTACTATGTGCTTGGGCGTGTTTTGGCCTACGGATTCTGCAATTCCTATTTGGGAGAACACTTTGCGTCTATAGTTGGTACCAAATGTAGTGATTACAATAGAATTCTTAGCTAATATCACATAGCTAATTGATTTGCCTAAAATGGCCATGCACAACTACTTCGAAAACACTTTCAATGCAAAACGTGGGAAGGTGGTAGATGGGGTGAAGTCCTTATATTTATAAAAAAATCATCCATAGGGAAAAGGGGAATATAATGGTTCACGGTTGGGTATATAGGCCAATGGAACTACGCTTCACCCCACCTTGCATGGCCCTCTATCAACCTCCACCACAACCTCTTGCTTTTTATCTTCATCTTAGTCTACTTTGCATTCCAAATCAATCTTGGACATGGTCTCATCCATATTTGCCCTCTTTGGTCTCCCGCCACCCATCTCCCGGTACGACATGACCACAAGTTGGAGATTTTTCAGGGCAGTCTAAAACTCCTCCTCCTTAGTTATTACAAGAGCTTGCTCGGTGCTCGCTACCTCTAGTGCGATTGCCACTGTGTCCTCCACGTAATCTATCAATGGTAGGAGGTTATCCTCAAGGTTTCATGTACCCAAATCATCTATTAGGAATTTGTATTTCACCTTGAGCATGCTAAGGCACTCATCCATGTGAATCCCACAAGATTTTTTAATGTCATGTAAAAAGGGAAAGAGAACCCCCTAAACCACCACTGGACATAAAGTTTCGATTTTTATTTCTAGAATGGGGGAGAGTCATCTTTATCTTCAACCGCCTTGCCGCTAGCACTAGCCTTGAAGTAGTGAGGGTTCTTGGGCAACCCCAGTGCACCCTCGTGGAAGTATTTTTGGACGAGCACTGATTCACTGGGACTAGTAGCAACTACCCTATTTTGCTCACCCTTCTCTGTGACAAATCCCCCAAGGCATAGCTGGGGGAGATCAACCTCACCTTCCTCCTCTCTTTCAGAAATGTGAAAGACAAAACATGCCAACAATGAGAGGAAGTGTTGGCCAATATCCCCTTTGTCGAGCTTGCAAACTTGTTGTTTTATGAAGTGACCTGAGAGTGCTACCATACCTTCAAATCCTTTAGCCATTTTTTGAAGGATTTTTTGTTGTGGGCTATGCACTCGAGTAATTTACATGGCACCCAGAAGCCATCATAATCCCGTAATGCCAGTGAGTGTGCCCTCAAGTAGGTCTCCTAGTAGGTTAGTGTGTCAACAAATAGATCTGAGTGAAGTTGGATGGTGGAGGTCCAGTCAACCACATGAGTGAACGTAGCGTGCACATGCATGGGCTTAGGGAAGTCACTCTCACATGTAGAAAGTCCGTGAATTGCTCTAGGGGCATCATGATGAGGACGGTTGTTTAGGTGCTTTGGTGCTCTGGACAGTGCAAAGAAAAAAATGACACATGAAAGGGGCCTTGGGTATTTATAGAAGGTTTGTTTCCTATCACACAGGACTAGAAAAAATGCAGAACTAGAATTTCCAAAATTGCATCAGTTGAAAAGTAGGTTGAGCGAGACCAAGTACACAAAAACACCAAGTATGAAAATAAACCAACCATACCACAAAACCATAATTGCATTAAACTAAAATGCCTATTTAACAAACCAAAGTACCGTAGAAATTAAATATATTTGTAAAACACTATAACAGAGTGAGATTATAGAACAACTCCAAAATGGAGTGAGATTACGAAACATCTGTCCAAAATGGAGTGAGCTTACAAAATGGACACTTCTAGGATAGGTCCCTTGAGCCAAAGTGACGCCATCCTACCCCCAATCCGAGGAAACCTTGGTTCTTGCTTCTAGCCACCTTCCAACCTATCCAAACACACCTCAATGTAAGTGAACCACGATAGTTATGAGAAAATACATTTGTTGAAAACAAGCGTTACCTTTCTGCCTTGCAATTTGAAGTAAGCAATGCTGATTCCCTCGTACCCCAAGATGCGTAGGTGATCTTATGAAAATTCAATAGGCTCCAATGCTTCCTTGCTTGGACAATCTCTACCCCCACACTTGGTAAGCATATCAAGAGAGATATGGGCTCCGCAACCTCCTCTTGAGCTAGTAAGGGAATCCATGTTTAAGAGAAACAATATCCATAGACTTCGCCTCCTCTTCCTCCTATACTAACTCAATCTCTTCCTCAAGCTCTTCCTCCTCAAAAGGTAACTTATCTTCTTGGGGAATTTTATCTTGAATAGAACCTTCATCATACAGTAGTACTTCACCCCTTTCAGGAAGCTCTTTATAGAGGCAGTGCAAGTAGCAGAGGAATCCAAATGTCTCATACAACAGCCTGCAGCAGCAACTTAAGTGCAAAATACACCAAGTAGGCTTGTATAGGAAGATGGGATCTCCTGGTACTTCTTGTTGTATAGAAAATTGTTTGCCTTCTTGCTTCGTGCACAATCCAGCAAGTGCACATAAGCCTGATTGTTTAGCAGCAGCCTTCCTTTGGATACTATTTTTTTGAAACTATCCCTGTGTTTCGACAAGTACTCTGCATGAAAATTGACTCTACTTGCAAAGGCTTGTTAAACAACTCAGCAATAATGTGAAAGTTGTTCAGTAGCTCCCGCGTTATAGACAAAATCGAAAAGTTTCTCATCAATTAGAACAAGATTATTGCTCTCAAAAAATTCCTCCTTCTTTTCCTTCATGTCAGTGCTAAGACGTTGCTCCTTCTTCTTCTGCTTCTTCCTCTTCGGCATCTCTTCCTTAGCCCTCCATTGAGAAATCAAAATCCCTCTTAACCAAAGAGACTCTGGCGAGCAGGTCGCTTAGAAAGGGACACCAAACTAAGAATAGCTGCTTTCTCCTGTTCATATGCCTCCATATCCTGGTCTTCTGAATGGGGTTCCTCATCACTATGATCCTTTACAAAGTAAAGGGGGTAACTTGATTCTCCCGGCTCCACAGTTGGAAACCCTTGATCTTCAGTTTGTCCTCTCACACAAGCTGTGGCTCATCTGTCCTTGCCATAACCTCTGCAGGGTCGTCAGTAGTGAAGTCAATAGATCTTTTCTTTGTGCTCATCAACAGCTTTGCAGACTTCATCCGCATGTCGCTCCTACCTACAGCACTAAACTCAGGATCCAGCATAGTGACTCCCTGCTTAAGCTTTCTCTGTTCTGGATAAGTAAGACACTGGCATGAATTAGAAAAGGAGAGAAACCCCTTTTTATATTTGTATAATTTGGCGCGATAAAGCAACTCCATTACCCTTACAAGAGTCATATCGCACCAAACTGCACAAACTTCTCTCTCTCTCTCTCTCTCTCTCTCTCTCTCTCTCTCTCTCTGTGGGTGTACTAAATATGTGTGTCTATGTTGTATATGGTTCTGTGTGTGTGTGTGTGTGTGTGCATGTGTGTGTATATGTGGATGTGATATAAATGTATATGTATGTGTGTGTATGTGTGCAATTTGGCGCGATAAAGCACCTCCATTACCCTTACAAGAGCCATATCGTGCGCCAAACTGCATAAACTTCTCTCTCTCTCTCTCTCTCTCTCTCTCTCTCTCTTTCTCTCTCTTTCTCTCTCTCTCTCTCTCTCTCTCTCTCTCTCTCTCTCTCTCCTTGTGGGTGTACTGTATGTGTGTGTCTGTGTTGCATATGGTTCTCTGTGTGTGTGTGTGTGTGTGTGTGTGTGTGTGAGAGATAGAGAGATAGAGAGAGACAGAAATAGATTGTGTCTATATGTTCCTGCATGTCTCTGTGTGTGTGTGTGTGTGTGTGTGTGTAAAAGATTGTGTCTATCTATACATGCATGTCTGTGTGTCTATGTAACTGTGTGTGCATGCATGCGTGCGTGCGTGCGTGCGTGTGTGTGTGTGAGAGAAGAAAGCAAACTTACCTGTTGCCATTGCTTTCTGGTTACGTGGGCGTGGATGCTGGATTCTCTCTCCATCTGTCTAGATTCTCTCTCTCTGTCTGTTGGTCCTGAAAACACTAGATGCTCTCTCTCTCTCTCTCTCTCTCTCTCTCTCTCTCTCTCAAATACGAGAACCATTAATAGTGGCATGAGGATTAAATAACTTTATACGAGCCCACGTGTGTAGTAATAAAATGGACACGTGTGATGTTGACAATTGACACGTGGGGTTTGTGAATATTAAAACTGACTCTTTTTTTATTCTATTTGTAATGGTTTCCCTGAGAGAGAGAGAGAGAGAGAGAGAGAGAAATCCATCGAGCACGACAGCGATCCATCGACCACCATGACAGTGATCCATCGAGCCACCGACAGCTTTGGTATGTGTTTCTCTTGCACACACTCATGCACGCGCACACACACACACACTCATGCAAGAACATAGAGACACACACACACTCATGCACACACACACTCATGCACGCACACAATGAGACACGCATACACACACACACACACACAAGGAGAAACACATACAAAATAGACATACACATCCAGTAATGCTACAGAGAGAGAGAGAGAGAGAGAGAGAGAGAGAGAGAGAGAGAGAGAGAGTGTGCATGGTTTTTATGATTTGGTGCGATAAGGCGCTTTGAAGCCAAACTAAAGAGCTCTATCGCACGCCAAACCGCACACACATATACACTTACATGACATCCACACAAACACACACACACACATAGGGGGAGAGAGAGAGAGAGAGAGAGAGAGAGAGAGAGAGAGAGAGGTATCTTTGCGGTTTGGCATGATATGGTGCTTGCATGTCTAACGCAAGTTTGATATCGCGCCAAACTGCACTAATTATTATAGAGGCCTTACTGGTGCGATCTAACACGTATACACACATAGGACATATAGAGACACACACACACACACACACACACACACAGAGGTAGAGAGAGAGAGAGAGAGAGAGAGAGAGAGAGAGAGAGAGAGAGATTGTGTTATGTCTCTTTCTACCAGGCTAATTGGTAGCTCATGGTGGCGAAAACAAAGGCCACTGCAAGGAGACAGGGTAAGGGGCCTGGATTGTTGGCCGCAATGGCTGCCTCTCAGAAAAGAAGCCAAGGAAAGAAAAACCTATCCATATTCTAAAGCAAGCCAAAATAAGGAGATTTTCATAGAACTTCTACATTCTGAGGGAGATCACAAAGGCACAGAATTGTGTAGAGTTATGTGTTCCCAAGCTCCCTTTCCAGAGGGTGTGCTCGTCTATATGTGAGAACTAGAGCCTATCCATAAGGTGGAAGAGGACAACCTTCTCTGTCTACAAGAGACTGCTGAAGACTTTCTCATAGAGTACTTCAATGACTTGTGTGTTGTGTGTGCCCACGCACATAGGATGACTATAATGCTCAAGGATAGTGAGACACTAAAGAGGCTTAGGTGGAGGTATGAGAAGCTTCTACACCCTGCAGAGCTTATAGACCCAAAGATGAAAAACATCCTCATGATTCCACCAGCAAGAGCTCCTCAAGATAAAATAAAAATTGTAGAGATTACACATGATATTAACTTAAGAGCCAGGGCAGAAGAGGAGCCCAGATGGGAGGAAGAGCAGAAGGCAAAACAAAAGAGAAGGATCAACAAGTAAAAACGAACCCAAAGAATCTCCAAGAATAGTACATCAAAGAAACAGAAGAGTTGGAGTCAGTCAACCTGGAGATTAAGGAGCTTGCAGAGGGGCATTTTTGTCTTCGTGAATATGGAAGATGGTGAGCAACAGCTCTCTCTTGACATCGTGGATGTCAAAATTTTGATGGATAGGACATCACAGATCACAGATACTATCCTATACGTCTGTTTAAAGTGGGTATGTGAATTGCATTTTATGATGATATGGTCCTTCCGTCTTTAGTTCTTCCCTTTTTCCTCAATGAGGTACCCTTGTTTTTGCAATTTAATAAAGTGCCAGCTTCCACGTGAGAGCCATTCTGAGGTGTTTATTCTCAACTCTCAGTTGGCACACTGCTAATAAGAAGAAGGAGTACTTCCTAGCAGCAAGAGATTCAAAAGTGGTTCACCTATTTAAACATGCTGGAGATTACCGTATTAATTTTTCCATACAAATCAGGGTATGTTACTCCTCTATCTTGTTAGTTATATGCATCTAATAGATAGAGTATGCCTTAGTTTTAGATATTTTAGATTTTGTAGGAACCATTGGAGCCTTGCTGTTTTTATAGAATTGGATAAGAGAATCATGTGGACTCTTAATTCAGTACCAAGATCACATCCTGAGTTAGGCCTAGAAGTAAACATTCAAAGCACCTTTCTCTAGTATCTATGGCTCCTTGAAGTTGGCAATGTATCTTATTGTAAAAGCTTATTTATTATGCAGGTGTATAAAAAGGCTAAATCTTCATGTTCTTGGTTCCCTATATGGAGACTATGACTTGTACAAATCAGAGGTTAAGCCTCTTCAAGCGCCCAAGCAAGGAGACTCACACTCCTATGGATGGAGATCGATGATACATGCAGAATATATTCTCCAGAGTCTCTTCTCCATGAATCCCTTCATGTCGAAGGTAAGTGGAAGAATCATCGAGTGGACATTGATTTATCTAGATTTGTGGTTTGACATTGTGAATTTTGTTTTTTCAGACCGCATTAAAAAATATGATAGGAACTATGTGGAGCAGTACAGAGTGACCATGATACGATTAATACTAAATAATAGCACAGAGATGTCTGAGGAGGACTAACCAGAATTCCCCGATCCTATAGATATGGTGGTGCTCCTTCAGGCTGTAGGGGGTGAGCCAAAGCCCTCTGAGCACATAGAGGCAGAGCCAAGGTCCAATGTGGAGGTTAACATTGAACATCCCAAGGCTCATGAGGTAGAGCAAGCTGAAGAGGCAGAGCCAAAGCCTGAAGAGAAGACAGACGCGAAGAAGCAGACTGTAGAGGCCGAGCCAGGACCTAGTAGGGAGGCGAACAATGAAGAACCTAAGTCTAATGAGGATCCCAAGGCTAGTGAGAATCCCAAGCTTGATAAAGATCCCAAGCCTAATTTACCTAATGTAACTCAATTTTAAGAATTGTTTCTATTAGGTGTTTTTGTCCCTTAACAATGATTATAAGTTTCAATCATATTTAGACTTATTAAAATCATGTCAATGATGGTTCCAGACGCTGAGGAGGCTTATCATCTTGGATGTTAATGGATTTCTGCTAAAAAGACAACCCAAGAGCTTTGGACCAAGTGTTATAGGGAATTACAAAGCCAAGGAAATGCATGTCATGCTAAGGCCCAAACTGTATCAATTTATCAACTTTGTAACTAAGCACTTTAGATTGGCCATCTAGTCCTCAATTATGAACTATAATTTGAGGCCTCTTGTCATGCTAGTTTTGAGAGAATCTAAGATTGAGGAAACAGAATTGTATTTTGTATATGACCAAAGGCACTGTTACATTGACGCAGGTGTTTTTCAGGACCTTTCTTCCATTGTGAATGAAATTAAAGTGTGCTACTGTATCTTGCAAGGATTCTTCGACAATATCCTTCCTTAGTTGTTGTAAATTGCATTTCTCTCGTATAGAAACAATTGTCCCCAGTGTTGAAGCTTCATCAATCACTTCAATGTCTATGACTTTGTCGTCCATTGCACTTGTGGCTTTCTGATCCATTGGTACCAACTCTCCATTGATGTAGCAGGACCTGCTATACCAGAAGGACAAGATAAAAGTTTGAGTTGCAATCATGTACTTTGTAACTACTGTCTCCAGTGCAATGTTACAATGGATATTGTCAAAAACTTTACTCGACCATCCCTTATCAAGAAGTCTTTCTAAGAGGAATGTGTCTAAATCTTTGCAGACAAGCATGGTTCTCGCTATCTTCAACTAAAATAAGCTAAAAAGTTCCACGAACATAGTAATTGGTAGGTAAACAATAATTTTTACTACATGAGTTGGAATGCTCCCTCATAGAAGGTAAACAATAATTTTTACTACATGAGTTGGAATGCTCCCTTATAGAGAGCGTTTCACATCCTTGAAGAGCTTTCTCTTTGCTGACTCCATTACTGAGGTGTCTCGGATAGGCCAATCCATGTAGTTCCACTCAACTTGCAAAGGTAGCTCTTCCAAGCGGACACGATTGTGTTTCTTGTTTAGAAGACGATAGAAATGGTCATAGAAAAAGATTCCTACATCTACAAGGCGTTTGTTGCTCCTTCCCTCATACTATAGCCAACCAATGTGTGCGTGAACCACATTCGTAATTCCAATGATGCACTGAACTAGCTCCCACTCCTCATATGATGAGGGGTACACATCTGCAAACCATAAACATGGACAGTGTACATATTTCATTAGACCATTATGAGAAAATGAAAGATTGACAAGCGATAGATTAACTTATAGTTTGTTCTATGCGAGGGTAATTTTATGTCATCTAGATTCTCAAGCACAAGCTCATTATGCATATATATATGTTGCACTAGGACTTCCTTGATGGTTGTCCTTCCAGCCTCTATCTTGAAGTCTTTCACTCTTCCTTTCTATGACGCCCTAAATGTATTCTTGTTTCTTGTCTTTCTTCTCTTTCTTGACTGCATAAGGACCCATGTGCCCTTGGTGATCAGCACTTCAGTCCATTGATTTTGCACATTGAGAGATTTGGATACAAGTATAGCAAACACTGATGATCTTGGTCTCCTTGCCCTAGGAATTGAATCATCTATGATGGCATTAGTGGGGAAAAATCGAGATAATATAAAACGAGATTTGCTACCCATCTTTTCAAGAAGAAATGGAGTACAAAAGGCCTATGCTTCAGATAATGGAGTGCAGCAGAAGGTAGAGGAAATAAAAAGAGCATGAGATATTGTTTAAGCCCAAGAGGAAGTTTGAGAAGGAGGGAATTTTCCCTCCTTTGCAAAGATGTGTATTCAATACATGGATACGAATAGAAGTTTCCCTCCCTACAACAGTGTAGGTGTGTTTAATGCATTCGGGTGTGAAAAGTGACTATCAAGTGTAAGTAGAGTACATTTTGAGGTGAAAAAGAAGAGTTTTTGGATTTAGAAAAAAGAAATAACCTATTTTTCAACGTTACATTGCCTTCTTCCTGATTGGATGCGCTCCTTTTTCTCTCTCTACTAAAAGGCCCTACGAATGACCTCCAAAATGTCCTAAAATGAAGGTGCAACCCAAGTTTGGATCCCAAAAAAGCAAAAACGTTCTCCCAATGAAGAAAACAACTAGGTTACACCAAAAAGGAACCCATCAATCAAGGTACACTGCTACATCAAGGCAAGGCTAGTTAAGAAGGGTCTAGTAGATGGGGGTGCACAAATTTGCATTATGACAGAGGACCTTATGCAAAGACTAGGCATGCATATTCATGAAACACCTGAAAATAAGGTGAAAATGGCAAACAATAGCAAAGCAAAGTGTCTTGGGATTTGTAAGAATGTTTCTGTGGAAGTTTTTGGCCTTAAGAAGGTTGTTGATTTTTATGTTATGTCTACCAAAAACCTTTTATTTCTTCCACTTCTCATCACTCCCTCTCAATATCTATTAGAGCTTATTCATACTAACATTTGTGGTCTATTCCCTCCATCCAACTCCAAATTCTGTTTTTTTATTACATTTAATAATTATTTTTCTCGATTTACATATGATTCTCTTCTCTACAACATAAATCAAAAGTTCTCAGTGTATTTCAATGATACCGCAAACATGTTTAACTTCAAACTAGTCAAGCCATCAAAGCCATATTAAGTGACGATGGTGGAGAATACATATCCAATTATTTTGAAGAATATTGTGCTGTTAAAATGGCATTCATCATGAACTTACTATTCCCTATTCTCCTCATAAAAAAAGGAGTTACTGTGAGCATAAAAATTGGACCATTATCAATGCCATGAGGTGTCTTCTTATTCAGGCTGGTCTATCAAATATGTTTTAGGGAGAGGCAATTCTTTACATAGTTTATGTTCAAAATTATTTACCTACAAATGCTACTTCTGGTGATATTCCCATTGCGAGTTGGATAGGTACAACACATTCTATCTCTCATTTATGTGTCTTTGGTTGCATTGCCTATATTCATGTTCCTAAAGAGACACGAACAAAGATTGATACTCTTGCTAAGAAGGTCATTTTCATTGGGTATCCTGATAATGCCGAAGGCTATAAGTTTTATGATCCTATCTCTAAGAAGGTCACTTTAAGCTGTGATGCAATTTTTGATGACCATACTCCATCCTCTTCATTTGGAATGTCTATGTTCCATCCTCTTCATTTGGAATGTGATGAAAATAGCCGTGACATTGATATCTACATTGATCTTTCTAATGAAGATGAACATGGTTCTCATACTCCTCACTCATGAGATGATGACATTGAATTTGATGCCATGTCCATTATTAAAGACCACCTGTTGTTCGCATGACAAGTATACGTGTTCTTTTGGCATTTGCAACTCAATTTGATTTAGAAATTCATCAAATGGATGTTAAAAGAACTTTTCTCAATGGTGACTTGAAAGAAGAGATATATATGGAACAACCACTTGGTTTGGTTATCCTAGGAAAGGAACATCTCGTATGTCATCTTCATCGAGCTCTCTATGGTTTTAAAATTGGCTTCTCATGCATGGTACTTAAAGATTGATGCCTCTCTTCAATCACATGGATTTGCTTCGTGTTCTTCTAATCCAAATTTATACTTGAAAAATGACAATACCACTTATTTATTATTATTGCTCTATATGTGGATGATACCATCTTGGTTGCCAATAGTTTATCCTTCCTTCTATATACTAAGAAGCTCTTATCATCATCAGCATTTGAAATGGTGGATCTTGGTGAGATTCATTCTTGTTTTGGCATTCAAATCCAATGATCTTGTGAGAACGGTATTTTGCTTCTTCGACAAACAAAATTCATTACTAACGCTCCTGAAAATTTTTGATTGGTTGATGCACATCTAGTATGTACTCCTATTATTATGCATTCTGCTAAGAATTAGCCTTCAAAATATGATCATCCTTTGATGGATGATTGCCCATATGCAAACCTGGTTGGTTGGCTGGCCTCAATACACGCCTTGATGTTCTTTTCACTACAAATCTTCTTGGTCAATATATTTCTCGGCCTTCTCATGGCAATTGGATTGAAGAAAATCATGCTTTAGAGTATTTAAAGGGCACTAAAGATCATGGCCTTGCCTATCATCAATAGGCATCTTCATCTCACTCTTCACCTTTATGCTTAGTTGGTTATTGTGATGCTAATTGGGCAAGTTCTCATTATTCAATGAGATCTACAAGTGGAATTTTTTTTTAAATCTCCACACCACCTAAATCTCCTCATGCTACCCTTTATTCTCTTCGGAAAGATACTTCTCAACTTTTCACAGGTTCTCTCACATTTACACATTCTCTTTTTACAGCCTCTTGCTAAGGGCTTGTTCCCGCACACACCCTATTCACTTGTATATTTCAACACTAATCAAAGTGCTATGAGTCTGGCAAAGGACTATATTCAACATAGCAAAACCAAACACATTGCTGTTCATTATCACTATCTTCACCATGAAGTGAAGAAGGGATCTATTATGGTTGAATATTACCCAACTGATTGAATGGTTGCAAGCCCCTTGAGCAAACAAAACCAAAAAAATGTAACGAAAGCAATTCGCTCCATTCACGTTGATTGTGACTCGTAGCTTTTTTTGCTGCTATCTACGATTGTACTCGCGTGCTTGCAGTCTGCTCTACTGCCATGACACCCCTATGCACTTCTAGGGTCGGCTCCCATGGCGTATCATCGGTGAGCAGAAATGTTGTTATTCTCATGGAAGTCCGTCAAGAATGCGATTCACCTAACATCGTCATCTGAGCCCGTGCCGTAGTGGCCGCCTCAAGAGGTTGTTGTTTCGAATCTACCCAACTGCACACGTGCGACCGTGTCCAACATCGCTTTGAAGCTCCAAGTGAATGCGATTGCATCTGGACAGACACACTTGATTTGCATATGTTCAGAATAGTTCAAAGCCTCCTGTAGTAAGCGCACTTCATGTGATGACATCGCAGATTGCTGGTACATGGCACTCACTTCTTGTGCTTTTTCAAGCAAGCACTACAAGAGATGGGGAGCATAGCCGCATGAAGAGGAGAGAGAGTAGAGAGGGAGGACCTGAGGAGGTGCAGAGGGTGTACACAATCACAATTCATGGCTATGAATCAGTGCTCGTCTAAAAAGACTTCCCCGAGGGTGCACTAAGGTTAGCCAAGAACCCTCACCACTTCAAGGCCAGTGCTAGCAGGGCAGTTGAAGACAGAGATGACTCTTCCCCCATTCTAGAAAAAGAAATCGAAACTTTATGTCCAGTGGTGGTTGGGGGATCTCTTTCTCTTTTTGCATGACATTGAAAAATCTTGTGGGATTCACATGGATGAATGCCTTAGCATGCTCAAGATGAAATGTGAATTCCCTATGGATGATTTGGGTACATGAAACCTTGAGGATAACCTCCTGCCATTGACAGTTTCCATGGAGGACACAGTGACAATCACACTAGAGGTAGTGAAGAGCACGAAACAAGCTCTTGTAATGGAGGAGAAGTTTTAGACTGCCTAGAAGAATCTCCAACTTATGGTCATGTCGTACTGATAGAAGGGTGGCGGGAGTCCAAAGAGGGCATGTATGGATGATACGAGGTCTAAGATTGATTTGGAATGCAAAGGAGATGAAGATGAAGATAACAAGCAAGAGTTTGTGGTCGAGGTCGACAGCTAGGCCACGCGAGGTGGGGTGACGCGTAGTTCCATTGGCCCATACCCGGCCCTGAAGCATTATATTCCCCTTATCCATGTGGATGATTTTGTTATAATCGAAAAGGACTTCACCCCATCTGCCACTCTTCCACTTTTTGCATTGAAAGCGTTGTCAAAGCAGTTGTGCGTGGCCCCTTTAGGCCAGTAAGCTAGCTATGTGATATTAATTAAGAATTCTATTGTGTAATAACTACATTTGGTACCAACTAGAGAGGTTACGTGTTGGCCCAAATAGGAATTACACAATCTGCAGGCCAAAACTTACCCAAGGACATAGCAAAAGCCATCATAACAAGGGAGCTACCCATAGCTAAAATTCATCAGACAACCCTTGTAAGATTAATCCCACCCTCTCATATGTAAACTCTTATGTAAACAATCTATTTAGAAATGCATTAGACAACCCTTGTAGGATAAATCCCACCCTCTTATATGTAAACTCATATGTAAACAATCTCTTTCAAATTGTTTTTTTACAATCTCTATGAATTAAATTGCAATCTATAACAATGGGATCTTTCAAATTGTAATTCATCTTTTGTGGAGTTTTTATATGATTCATCTTTTTATGTTCTTGGTGAGCTTGTTCATGTGTTCAAAGTGCTAAAAATGTCAAAATCCAAAGGGGCTAGACGGGTGCAAAAAATGCCTTGTGTGGGCCTCCCGCACAGGCCTTTTTTGTACCCTTCTGGGGCCCATCATGTGGATAGGTATTCTTGCTAGTAAACTTAGTATAGAAATATTTGGACACATATTATAGCATTGATATGCATTAGAAAGTCCACAAACATTACACAAAACATCAAAATCCAAAGGGACCACAGGGGTGCAAAAATGCCCTATACGGGATTCCTGCAGAAGCCTTTTTTGCACCCTTCTGACCCATCTTTTGCATGCATTGGTCTTCCATTTAAGCAAAAAGTAGTGAACTCATAGAACAAGAATCGCATAAATTTTATCAATTGAGTGTAGCGTAAACTCAAAGACCCACCATAGCGTAAATTCATCAAATATCGAGTGTCGGATAAATTCTTAGACCGAGTATAGCAAACATTAATCACATAAAACACTCAATCACAAACTATGAAACAAAGATAAAAAAGTAATATTTCATTGACATTTGTGAAAATATTACATTTGTACTTGATTGTTACAGTTCTGAATCTAGCCATATCTTAATCTACGCAAACATTAAAACTCACTTAATCATGCTATTTCCACATAGCAACACAATCAAATCAACCTTCTCAAATAGCAAAATAAGCATGCATGCCATATCCAAGATTTTTATCACATAAGCAAAAAATCGTAGAATCTCAAACAAACATTCACATAATATAAATCTCTATCAATTAAAGGATAGCATCTCAATTAATCAACATGTATGCGTGTATCACCAAATATTATGTCATCATCACCATGCTCGACAAAATGGTTAGTCATAATGACTAAAATCTAGCCAATCTAGGGTTTTCTCCGGTGCGTGTCCACCCAACCTCCACACTAGACATCGCGGCTATCCCCGGTATGCATCTTTTGAATCTCATCCTCTCTGTGTTTTACCACATCGCTCCCGGAGAGCATAAATCTCGTTCTCTTTTCGGCTTTCCTTGTCTAAGGACGGCCGGCCCAAATCTCAAAATCTCATGTCGAGTCTCATCATACACATGAATATCAATCAGTCATACACGTACATATCAATCATTCATTTCAAAACAAAGCAATCATAACTCATACATAACGTCTCACACTCATCTCTAGTCCATAATCTTTCAAGGCATGCATATTCAAATCAATCACAATCAATTTCAAGTATAAAACAAGCTTTTAATTTAAACAGTCTTTAACTTCTCTTTGTCTTTTAAGTCACATGGAAATCCTCGTTTTTAACATAAGCAATTATCTTGTTCTAGCGATCAATGTCATCTCTAGTCACTATAGCTAAATCCTAACTATGCTTATGCGTTAGTCCATCCGGTCTATATAGATAAGATAAGATAGTCAATATTGATAGCAATTTCTAAGGCAAAGCCTAATAACTGGTCTCTTTGGGAGACTAATATCTTCCAATCTATTTAGAATTAGAGAAAAGTCAAAACTATAGAGTTGTAGGACTTCTAATGCTCTCTAAAACATGTCTTAGTGATGGTTCTCTACAAATGAGTTCTAAGGTATCTTTGAGAGCATTCAAAATGGTCAAAGTTGTGTTTTCAGCATGCAACTGTCAAAAACAACCAAGTGCCCCACTTTGCACTCGAATAACTAAAAAACGAAAGGAATTTTGGCTTTCTAGAGTCTCATACACTCTTGTAGAGTTTCTTGTCATCTAAAACTTTCATGTTTACATTAAAATCTGATTCTAAATGTAGGGAAAGATAAACTCTTCACAAAATATCCCCTAATGAAAGTTTTATCTAGAATCTAGTCAAACTAGTTAAATATTCTATCTTCTAATTCTTTACCTCCAAAAGTTTTTATTCTATGAGTCACATAGACTAAAGAGATCATTTATAATTAATAAAGTCAAGAATTACACATTGTTAACCGCACCCTATATCGACTCAGATTCTCTCATAAATGCACTTATCATTTATTTATTTAATAACAAAAGAATTTAAAGCAAAATAATAAAAAGAGTGTTTGTGTACTTCCTCGATATATTTGCTGATGTCTTGATTGATTGTGGGAATCCATGTCTACTTTTGAGTGTGTTAGAATATCCATGCGAGCCCATGTGGGCTCCCCCATTGACCTGTCATCTTTTGACTCAGTCGTCCTGTCCAAATCGTTTTCACTCCTCTGCACATGGTGTCACTGCTGTTGTTGTTGGTGCCATCATAATCCACAAGCAGCCTGCTTTTCTTTTTACTAATGGAGGAATTAAATTCCTCCTGATGTCCTTGGGAGCTACGTCCCTCCTTCTCATCTCCTCTTCTGTGACTTTCTTGATAGTCTTCTTAGTGCACACCATGGCCTCGAATGTATGAAATGGCCCAAAGAGGATTTATGCTCTCGAATGTATGAAATGTCCCAAAGAGAAAAATATCCTTATATAGAGCTCAAAAAAAGCATCATCGTCGCAAGAAACCCTGATTTTAGGAGGCTTTTCACACGAGCTAGAAGGGTGCAAAAAAGCCTAGTCCGAGCACCTCACACATGGCATTTTTGGCCCACCTTTTTTCCAAAAAAACTCAATTCTATAGTACTTGACAATCTTCCGCGCTTGATAATCCACAATTTTGACATTAAATGCCACTTGGAAAAACAAAAAATTGTAGCAAAATGACACTTGAATCCATATATGGCAAAAAACAAAATTCTCATTTATTGGTATCGTATCGTATTACATAGAGAGTATAAGTGAGTATTATAAGCCAAAATTTGGCATCAAAATTCTATCCCTTACAAGATTCTAACTACGTAAATAGATCATTCGAAGAAAGCTTAGAGCTACATTGTATTTAATTGTGCTTGAAACAGCAGGGGACTCTAGTACTTGGAAAATGTTATGCACCATAGCTTCCCGATGTGCAATGTTTGTGGCATAGCACAAGGCCAAGGCTTCGTCTTCTTGGGGCACTGCAGGGTCACTAGGAGCTCTACCACCCGTGACATGGTGGAATGTACTACGGTTTACACAACAAACTTGCAAAACAAGTTTTTCAATCATAAAAAATTTACACCATGAAACAATGATGCTCGAAGTCTCTTACACATTACTTACCCAAGAAGTATGGCCAATGCGGCCACCAAGGTTTTGCGAATCCTAGATGTGGGAACACAATCTCCCTCTCTCTAAGCGTGCTTCTTGGGGGATAGGGAGGTGGCATCCTCTTCAATTAGAAATGGTAGCTATAGGTCAAGCAAATATTGTGCAAGCTCCTCAATTCTCATGGCTGCCATGACAAGGAGCGCTCAGTGAAAAAATGGAATGGAAAATGAGAGGGGGGGCCCAAGGAGGCTACTGGAAGATCCAACCCTATAACCTACTTCCTAGACCCTAGACCAAAACCCTAAACCATATAACCAAAACGCTAGATGTCATTAGGGGCCCAAAGTTTTCCGACTCTCTTTTAAGTTATCCTCCATGCCGCATGCGGGTCCTGTCCCCACCCTCCACCATGGTGCTTTCTTCCCCTTACCTATACGCTTGGCAAGCGAAGCCATCTTGGACCTTTGAGCTCTCTCCCTTGAAATGCTTCTACCAAAGGTGTATCAAAAGAACCAATCAAACATATCCTTGAGATAGTTTATGCGAGTTTTACTACCTCCATGTCATGTGTTATTGAAGTACACTCCTCTTGCAAGGTAATGAATCTTGTCTTTTCCTTCGGCACTCCACATGTCAAGGGAGCCATATATGTTCATGAACCATGCGCCATGCACGTACAATATGTATTGTAGTTAGAGAACAAAACCACATTTATGTAAAATGCATTAATATAATATATCTTTAGTGCAAACCTTACAAATCTTATGGAATACCATGTAGCGCATGATATTCAATTACCCCCATGTGTTGACCACCACTTTAATGAAGCTTTGCAACTCCACTTGAAATTGTTTACATTGTTCCTGAGTTGTGCTGCTTAGATTCATCAACCGCACAACCTTGTTGAAATCTACACACACGTACTCACGCAAGACAACAATATTTGCGTCCAAGCAATCCGAGGTAGTGCAAGCACAAAGATCTTTCTAGACCTCCCATATCTTTGAAGCTATGCTTTCTACACCTTACCTGTATGCATTTGCTAGAACCTTCTTGCCTACGTTTGCAGGCAACTAGAGAAACCTTCCAGCCCTTGAGCCACAATAAAACCTTTTGCACAACCATATGAGAATGTCCTGAGGTCTTTTGGTTCACTCAATTCTCCATGTTACCACCATGATAACCAATCCCATTGAGAATGTTCTCTATTTTAGTAATCGTCTCATCTTGTCGAGATTTACTAGGCATAATGAAAGCATAGTCTATGTGACACTTTAAGAGGCGGTCTCCAAGATACGCATGAAAGCATGCAAAGTAAAAATTTGAACATTCTTGAGAGGAAAAGGAAGAATGGGGTTCCAACTATTATCTCGCAAATCCCTTGTCAGAGATGCCAGCATAGGTGATGAAAATACACCAACATCCCATTCACCCTTGCAGGCTACCCATTTTGTCACATTCCTCTTCACCAATGTCTCTCCCCTTTCATTTCTTCTTGTCTTTTTGTTTTACTCCACGCATACACCAAGAGCATGGATGAGTAGTATTTGCACCTTCAAAGCAACCAAGCATACACTTGATTATCTTCAGGTCCCCATCTAGATGCCAATCAATTGAAAAACTTTGTAGACCCTCAACATGCAAGTGCTCCCCCTCTATTTGTATCTTAATCACATTACTAACCCAAGGCAATCTCTCAAATACCCATGCTAGCACCTCATCCTTCTCCTTGGGAACCTCAAAGGCTCCCAACTACCATATTTCTTTCTCTGATTGAACACGAATAGAAAGTTAGTATTTGTCCTGCTCTCATCACTAGCTTTATCAGTAGATTCATCACTCAAACTATCAATCTCCCCATCACCAGCTCCATCACGCTCTAATTCCTCATGACCGGCACCATCTTTAAAGGCTCCTTGCCATATCACACTTCATGAGTGTAATACTCACTCTCTCTAGCCTCCTTCCCTTCATTAGTGTAATACTCACTCTTCATGTTTGACCTATGAAATCCACAAACAAACACAATGTTGCGCTCTCTTAGCGAAAACATGCACATGAACAAAAACGTTACAAATCCCACTTACATCCTGTAGGAAATCCATAGAATAATACCATAGCCTTTTGTAGCATATGCAGGTCCACAAATATGTTGTTGAATTCGTTGTAAGGGAAAAAACCATATCATGTGCGGTCTTCTTTCTCCCCCATGTTGCAATGGAGAGAGTGTTGTGGATGTGATAGTACTCACCAATCGTGCATTTAACGTCTTCATTGCTCACTCCCTTATCTAATGATATCCTCTTAGGCAAGCGGGAAAAGGTTATGCATGATACCTTTTGTGAGAAGGGTGTCTCCTAGAAACTGATGAAGTGGCTTATAGATGCTCATTCCCTCGATTTTATTTTGGGCTTGAAATCCTAGAGCCGCTTGTGCCCTCGATTTTGGATTAAAAAAACATTTGGAAATGGAGTTAGAGGGGGCAAAATTTATGATTGTTTTATTGTTATGCAGCTTTTTGGCGTTCTGCACGCACCGTCATGCAGAAGTTTCTTTAGCTTTTTTGCTGATTATTTTTGCCTTGTATCGCTATTTTTGGCATGGCATGACCTTTCATATATACGTTTTGGGCAATTTTTCCTATTTTTCAACATATTATTATTTATTTCCCAAAAAGCAATAACACTGCTATTTTGGTGACGTTCATTTTTATTATCAAGGCTTTTTTGCCTCATATATTCTTTATGTCTCGAGAAGCACTAACACTGCTATTTTGGTGACATTCGTTTTTCTTATCAAGGTGATTATCCTCAAAAATGGCTTTTTTTATTCACACATTTTTTTATCTTCATTGCACTCTCACCATGGCAAATATTTCTCTTATTAATTGTTATCCTTCTGGTCAACGATCGATTCCTATTTTTTCAAGGCCATGGTTTTCCTGGTTGGAAGGCAAAGATGACTTCGATTCTTGAAGGTAACAATCTTTCGAACACTATATATGTAAATTCTCCATGTCCTCAACGACCTATTGATGTTGCTAGTTCACTTATTATGATGTCCTCAACAACCTATTGATGTTGCTAGTTCACTTATTATGATGTTACTGATGGGAAATTATTTATTCATTAGAAAATACCTTCATCCGAATGGACAAAGAAAGATAAGGCTGTATATTTTGTCTGCTCTTCATGATTCTCTTATGTTGGATGTATTTAATCTTCCCACTTCGAATGATATTTGGAAATATCTTATTTCTACTTTTGAGAAGAAATCTATCACTGAAATTCTTCATCTGTGTAATATATTCGACGGGTTGGATTAAAAAGTTTCTACTTTTATGAGTTCTCATATTAAATCATTCAAAGAATTGTTAATCAACTTGCTGCTGCTAGTGCTCCTATTACACGACCTCAACTTGTTGTTGAGCTTCTTCACACTACCAAAGATGATAATATTGTCACGAACAACAACGATGGTATTTATTTTGATAGTTCTTGCATATCTCTTATTGAATATTCACAATGTCATAAACCACGTACAGAGCCCTCTGCAGATGCTCTTCATACACATCACTCATATGCTTCTGAGCCTGCTCTTCTTACCCCCAAAAAGCACTCCTTTTCACACTTCCCTCATAGTAGAAATTTCTATTGTTGTGGAGGATCCTCTTATCGACAATATGGTTCTAGCAAGTATTGCAATTATTGTCACAAAAATGGATATTATAAATCTGATTGTTTTGACGATAAAGAACATGGGTTCTCTCGATCTAATAAGAGACCAACCACAAGTCCACCTATGGCACGTACATATTGTGATCGTACAAATCATACCACTTCTCAATGTCTAAAGAGAAAGTATAAGGATGAACGTAATCAAGCTTATGCTATTGATAATTCTCATGATGATATTGATTACGAGAAGGTGAATTGTGTTAGCCACCATATTTCATTAGATGAAGTGCTTCTTGTTTATGATGGTGCTACATTTATAGTGGATTCTAGTGCCACTAGAGACATGACATATCAAGCTCAATGGCTTCATAATTATTATACTTTACCAATCAAGAAGATAGCTTATCTTGCTGATGGTACTACATGTCTAGTTATGGGTATTGGTGATCTTTTATTCAGAACACACTCATCTATTCAAATTTTGCAAGGTGTTTTACATGTTCCTAATCTTGAATGCAATCTTATATTAGTTTCTTGTCTTGTGGATCTTGGTTTATTTGTCGATTTTGACCATACTCAATGTCGACTTGAGAAGGATGGACATATCATCATAGTAATTGTGCCTCGTTCGCGACGATAATCTATTTAAGCTTTCAATAATAGATGTCATAGCTAATGTTGTGAATAGCAAGCTCTGGCATCAGGGATTTCACTGACGTAAACGAAAACATGTGAACATGTTAATAACATATGTTAATAACACAAAAAATCTTGTGATCACATGTTATATTCACAAAGCTTTCACAAGGGCCTAAAAAAATTATCTTTGTCGGGCATAAAAAATCTTCTTAGGTGGCCACTGACCTGCTATTATGTGAAGATGGTAACATGAGAACATGTGAATAGCTTATTCCCATGTGTAGCCAAGCTTTTAAAGGGTTCCCAAATGGTAAGTGACCTGTTATTTTGTGAACGATAACATGAGAACATGTGAATAACTTGTTCACATGTGTTATTATCACAAAAAATCTTGTGATCATGTGAATATTAAATCCCTGTCTAGCATTCTAACCTTGCCCATGCCGACTTCTCAAAAATTCTTGATTTATATCGTTTTGAATTAGTGCATGGTCTTTAATTGAAGCCTCGCTCAACTCTCGGTGCCTGCGACATTGTGCTTTGGGCAAACATTACCAAAAAACTTTTAATTCTTCCACTTCTCATCACTCTCAATATCTAATAGAGCTTATTCATACTTACATTTGTGGTCTATCCCCTCCATCCAACTCCGAATTCCGCTATTTCCTTACATTTATTAATTGTTTTTCTCGATTTACATATGATTCTCTTCTACGACATAAATCAAAAGTTCTCAGTGTATTTCAATGATACCGCAAACATGTTTAACTTCAAACTAGTCAAGCCATCAAAGCCATATTAAGTGACGATGGTGGAGAATACATATCCAATTATTTTGAAGAATATTGTGCTGTTAAAATGGCATTCATTCATGAACTTACTATTTCCTATTCTCCTCAAAAAAAAGGAGTTAGTGAGCGTAAAAATTGGACCATTATCAATGCCATGAGGTGTCTTCTTATTCAGGCTGGTCTATCAAATATGTTTTAGGCAGAGGCAATTTTTTATGGTAGTTTATGTTCAAAATTATTTACGTACAAATGCTACTTCTGGTGATATTCCCATTGCGGGTTGGATAGGTACAACACACTCTATCTCTCATTTATGTGTCTTTGGTTGCATTGCCTATATTCATGTTCCTAAAGAGACACGAACAAAGATTGATCCTCTTGCTAAGAGGGTCATTTTCATTGGGTATCCTGATAATGCCAAATACTATAAGTTTTATGATCCTATCTCTAAGAAGGTCACTTTAAGCTGTGATGCAATTTCTGATGACCATACTGTAAGTGGTGAATGGTCCATTGATCCATCCGATGATTCACAAACCATTCTAACATATTTTTCTTTTCTAACCAATGAATCTCATATTATTGATTCTCAAGTTAAAGTCTATGTTCCATCCTCTTCATTGGAATGTGACGAAAATAGCGGTGACATTGATATCTACATTGATCTTTCTATTGAAGATGAACATGGTTCTCATACTCCTCATGATGATGACATTGAATTTGATGCCATGTCCATTATTGAAGACCCTTGTATATATGAGAAAGCTATTTTTTCTCCACAAAAGAATCACTGGCAAGATGCTATGCAAGTTGAATTTGGTTCTCTCATCTCGAAAGGTACTTGGATTCTAACTGATCTTCCTCATGGACAAACACCTATCAGGTGTAAATGGGTGTACAAGACAAAAGTTAAATCTGATGTTTCTTTTGACAAAACTAAAGCTCGTCTAGTTGCCAAAGGATACTCTCAGGTAGCAGGTGTTGACTATCATGATCCATTCTCACTTGTTGCTCGCATGACAAGTATACGTGTTCTTTTGGCATTTGCAACTCAATTTGATTTAGAAATTCATCAAATGGATGTTAAAAGAACTTTTCTCAATGGTGACTTAAAAGAAGAGATATATATGGAACAACCACTTGGTTTTGTTATCCCAAGAAAGGAACATCTGGTATGTCATCTTCATCGAGCTCTCTATGGTTTGAAACTGGCTTCTCATGCATGGTACTTAAAGATTGATGCCTTTCTTCAACCACATGGATTTGCTTCGTGTTCTTCTAATCCAAATTTATACTTGAAAAATGACAAAACCACTTATTTATTATTATTGCTCTATATGTGGATGATACCATCTTGGTTGCCAATGGTTTATTCTTCCTTCTATATACTAAGAAGCTCTTATCATCAGCATTTGAAATGGTGGATCTTGGTGAAATTCATCCTTGTCTTGGCATTCAAATCCAAAGATCTTGCGAGAAAGGTATTTTGCTTATTCCACAAACAAAATTCATTACTAACGCTCTTGAAAAAATTTGATTGGTTGATGCACATCTAGTATGTACTCCTATTGTTATGCATTCTGTTAAGAATTTGCCTTCAAAATATGATCATCCTTTGATGGATGATTGCCCATATGCAAACCTAGTTGGTTGGTTGGCCTCAATACACGCCCTGATGTTCTTTTCACTACAAATCTTCTTGGTCAATATATTTCTCAGCCTTCTCATGGGGCAATTGGACTAAAGAAAAGCATGCTTTAGAGTATTTAAAGGGCACTAAAGATCATGGCCTCCCCTATTGTCAACAAGCATCTTCATCTCACTCTTCACCTTTATGCTTAGTTGGTTATTGTGATGCTAATTGGGTAAGTTCTCATTATTCAATGAGATCTACAAGTGCAAATTATTATTTTTATCAATGGATGTTTGGTTTCTTGGACAAGTAAGGAACAACGTTGTGTTATAGTTTCAACTACAGAAGCATAATATGTAGCGGTGTCATTGGCAGCTTGTGAGTTGATATGGTTACATGAGCTACTTTTAGACATTGGGTATCCTCCACCTTGTAGCACTCCTCTTGGATGTGATAATCAAAGTGCTATTAGTCTGGCAAAGGACTCTATTCAACATAGCAAAACCAAACACATTGCTATTCATTATCACTATCTTCACCATGAATTGAAGAATGGATCTATTATGGTTGAATATTGCCCAACTGATCAAATGATTGCAGACATTCTTATTACAAAGGGACTTGGTGAAGTTTGATTCACTTATATACGCAATGAAATTGGAGTAATAGCGGCAATTTCTTAGAAACTCATTTATGATCATCATTGTTTATATTCATTCAAAAGTTTAGACACATGTACCAGATAGAACATTCATCCATGGTTTATGGACATCGTTGTATATATTATTCAACACTTATCACATTATGCACATGTCGATTATCACATTTGTATATTAGCTTTCATGAATGTATATAGGATCTCTATTTTTTCCCTTGTACTCCCCAAAGGTTTTTTCATCCACGTGAATAGAGACCTTAGTTGATCAGGGGTGTTGGACTATATATAGCTCACCCTAGCTTGACCTAGATCTCACCTATATATACCAATGCACTATCAATAATACACACTACTTTGGGAGCGATGTCTCCTTTGTAGTGGATCTCGACCATTGTGCATCCGCGGCTTCTATTTCTCTCTCTCTTGCTATTGTCACAAAGATATTTGCTCTTTTATGCATGAGCTATGCATAAAAGAGAGCTCCTTCAAGCTAGCTCTTAAAATCTCTCTTATGCATAATGAGAGCTATGCATGAGCTCTCTTGCATAACCTCTCATAAGTCATGCATGATTTATGAATAAATAGAGCTTTCTTGTATAACCTTTCATGAGGTAAGCTTGAGCTCTCTTATAACCTCTATTATGTATAAAGAGCTAAGTATGAGCTCTCTTAAGAGCTATGTATGATCTCTCTTATTTTTATGAGATTTGTATAAGCTCATAACATAGCTATACACATAGCTATGCATGAGTCTCTTAAGAGCTATGTCTGAGCTCTTGCATAAGCTCTCATGAGTTATGCATAAAGAGAGCTCCTCTTCTGAACTAGATCTAACTTCATTAACAACTAAAATTAAACTAAATTCTTTCTTATGTTTTAGCTCTATGTTAATGTAAAGACTCTTTAGGGTATCGCTTTCTTGAGGCTGGCTTCAATCCTAAACCCAATGCTTTTGTTTTATGGTTTTGTAATTTCTTCTTTTACATTTATGCATACGCTTATGTAGCTATGCTTCTAAATGTGAAAATGTAGAGCTATGTGTAGCTCTATATGTATGGCAAATATAGAGCTATGTATGCTCTATGTATACATACATAGAGCATGCATAGCTCTATGGATGTATACATAGCTCTATGGATGCATACAGAGAGTATGCATAGCAGAGTACGCATAGATCTATGGATGCATCCATGGAAGCATTCATAGCTCTATGTATGCTTACATTGCATGCTTCTGTGTTTATACTTATGTTGTCTACCTCCAAATGAGAAAACATAGAGCAATGCATAGCTCTATGTCTACTCAAATGAGGAAACATAGAGCTACGCATGCTCCATTTATGAATACATAGAGCATACATAGATTTATGCATGCCGAAACAAAGTAAGCATAGCTCTATGTTTGCATATATTAATCTCCACTACTTTTCCCTTTTCTTTTGCTAGCAAAAAAGTGTCATATGTTTATTTATACATGGGATGTAGATGTCAAGCAACCTACCACAACAAGATATTACATGTGAAGGTGAAGTAGATTTTCCTATGGGTTTTGTAAGTATATTGACTTAAATTATATTTTATCGTTTAAGAAAAAAGTATTATCTTATAAGAAATTAAAATTAATATTCATTTGAATCATATATATAGCTTGAAGCAGTGGATTGGCCCCATATACACGATGAATATGAGACTGCATTAATGAGATTTGGAGGCTGTGTTTGAAAAGGTGCATGAAGAAGGATGGATTATTATTTATGGAAGCCCTACTTGGCAAGCATGGCAAGAGAGTCTTAAACCTATAACCTTTTTGTTTTTCTAAATTGTGTTTCACTTGTGTTAGTTTTGTTGTGTTTCAGGATCGCATTACTACGAATCATGGCCATGTGCAACCAAAAAGTAATAGAAATGATCCAGCCTCAAAATAATAAAAATGTGATTGTTGAAGATAAAGTCGCAAGGGGTGATAACAATCAAAATGTGTGTGAGAGAAAGAATTATAACATAGAGATATGTAGTATTCATATTATTCTCTCCCTCTTGATAATATTATATTTTTATCACATTGTTCTATGGTTCTATGCTTTTTTGTTGCATATTTATTCTATGTTTATGCTTATGTTGCACGCTTCTATGTTTATGTTTTTTATTATACGTTTAGGTCTTCCATCTATCTTGTGCAGCCTCTTGCTTGAGTTCACTTTCATAAGTGGTGAAAAAGTCTGCTGAAATTCCTAGCGATTTGCCATATAAAGAGTAAAAGTTTTTAAGGTCCATGTTCATATAATCAAGCACACAAAGTAACAGGTGCTTCGGCGCATAAACATGGAGCATGATTGTAGGTCGAGTGGACAACACCAATAGTTGCTTCTAAAGGGGGTTGCAAGGTCCCTGCTTGCGGCTGCAGTAGTATAAGCCCTGATCGGGCAGTAGTTCCATCCGGACGGAGCTGTAGTAGTGGACGATCGCGGTTTGGTGGGGCATGATGCTGACTGAGTAGACTGGATCGCCGTTCACACCAAGGTTACAGAAGCCATCGTCCCCGGAGACCCTCAAGAGATTGGGGTCCTGCACCATTTCCTGCGTCCAGCCGGGACACCGGAAGACCACGTCCGTCACCCTGCACCCACAGTCGTTGTGTATGTGGGCGCTTCGTACATTGCCGTGGACGCCGTCCGACACGAACTGTCTCACGTGCATGTTCTTGTCCTCGCTGCAGCAGGCTGCGCACGCACAAACATGTTCGGCTTTAGATAATTCTAGAAAGCAAGGTTTATATGAGCTCTGCACACGTGCATGCAGATCAAGGGAGAGCGTACATGAATATAATTGACGCAAGAATTAACAATGCTTACCTGAAGCGCCCCCTACGACCAGACAAAACCAGAAAAATGTAACGAAAGCAATTCGCTCGATTCACGTTGATTGTGACTCGCGGCTGCTGTACTCGCGTGCTTGCAGCTTTTTTTGGCTGCGATGGATTTGGGATGAATCTATAATTGTGCCAATGGCGGAATGAGCTCCGCATGACACCGTGTTATATACGCAGTCGGCTCCCAGAGCGTATCGTCGGCGAGCATAAATGTTGTCATTCACAATTACAATTCACGGCTATGCTTGCTACTAATACGCGGCTATAGCCGTATATACAGCCACGTGCATAGCTGCAAGTATAGCCGTGTACTCGAAAAAAAAATCCAAACATTCCACATAGCATTCCCGAGATGTGAAAATGTTCCAACATCACGGAAGAAGAAGAAGCAGACAATGTATTGTCATACATATGATACCAATAAATGAGAGTTTTGTTTTTTGCCATATATGGATTCAAGTGTCATTTTGCCACAATGTTTTGTTTTTCCAAGTGTCATTTAATGTCAAAATTGTGGATTATCAAAAAGTGAGGGAGATTTTCAAGTATTGTAGAATGGAGTTTTTTAGACAAAAAAAATGTGGGCCAAAAGGGTGCAAAAATGCCCTGCGTGAGGTGCCCGGACTAGGTGTTTTTGCACCCTTCTCGCCCGTGTGAAAAGCCTCCTAAAATTAGGGTTTCTTGTAACGATGATGTTTTTTTGAGCTCTATATAAGGAGATTTTCCTCTTTGGGCCATTTCATACATTTCGAGAGTATACATCCTCTTTGGGGCATGTCATATATTTGAGGCCATGGTGTGCACTAAGCATATTGTGAAGAAAGTCACAGAAGAGGAGATAAGAAGGAGGGAAGCAGCTTGCCAAGGACATCGTAGAGGAATTTAATGCCACCATAAGTAAACAGAAAAGGAGGGTGCTTGTTGATTATGACGACACCAACAGCATCAGTGATAGTGAGTCCGATTCAGAGAGGACTGAGTCGGAGGACAATAGGTCGATGGGGGAGCACACATGGGCTCGCATGGAGATTCCAGCACACCCGGCAATAGCCTTGAAGACTCTGCCTAGAGGTCATACCCCTCCTAGATAGCCAGAGGCCACCAGAACTCCCAAAGAGCACGAACAACTAGAGTCACCTTTGCAACACCGCCACCGTAAGAGCAAGTTTTTCAAGCCCACTGCACGCATGGCCCACCTCTCCCAAGCTCTTCCGCGTGGTCTAGGATTTGAAACGTGCTTTGACTTCAGAGTATTCCAGGAGATACATCATTACCACAAGTCGACGGAGCTACTAATCTGAAGGGTGCCATTGACATGTAAAGAAATTCTATGGGATTACAAGATGGAATGTTGCATGTAGTCTATTGTCCTGGAAGCATTGCAGGAGGTGGGAGGCCTACTTGGTCACTTTTTTTGAAAACACTAACCTCTGTGCAATTCATGCTAAGAGAGTGACCATCATGATGAAGGACATGCAGTTGGCAAGACGAATTCGTAGAGAAAAAGGGTCGCAAAAATAGACCATCTGACGTTTAATGTAATTTGCCTATCAAGTACAAATGTAATATTTCAGCAATTGTCAATTTAATATAACTTTTTTGTCTTTGTTTCATAGTCTACGATTGAGTGTTTGATGTGATGAATGTCTTCTATACTCGGTCTATGAATTTACGCTACACTCGATTGATGAATTTATGCCGTGGGCCAGTCTATGAGTTTACACTATACTCGATTGATAAATTTGTGCGATTTTTGGTCTATGAGTTCAGTACATTCATTTAAATGGAAGAGCAACGTATGCAGAAGATGAGCCAAAAGGGTGCAAAAGAGGCCTTGCGGCGGGAGGCTTGCAGAGGGCATTTTCGCACCCCTCTGGCCCCTTTGGATTTGATGTTTTGTGTAATGTTTGTGGATTTTTTAATGCATATCAATGCTATAATATGTGTCCAAAGATCGCGATACTACGTTTACTAGAGCAAGAAGACCTATCAAAATGTTGGGCCAAAAGGGTGCAAAAAAGGCCTGTGTGGGGGGGACCCGTAGAAGGCATTTTTCATACCTGTCTTGCCCCTTTGGATTTTGATGTTTTGTGCAATTCGAACACATGAAGAAGCTCATAGAGAACATAAAAATGTTAACCATATAAAAACTCCACAAAAGATGAATTAAAATTTGAAAGATCACATTTTTATACGTTGCAATATAGTTCGACAACGATTCATAAAGATTGCAACAAAACAATTTGAAAGAGATTGTTTGCATAAGAGTTTACATATGAGAGGGTGGGATTAATCCTACAAGGGCTGTCCGACGCATTTTGAAAGAGATCATTTACATAAGAGTTTATGTATGAGAGGGTGGGATTCATCTTAAAAGGGTTGTCCGAAGCATTTTAGCTATGGGTAGCTCCCCTGTTTAAATGGCTTCTACTATGTGCTTGGGCGTGTTTTGGCCTACGGATTCTACAATTCCTATTTGGGAGAACACTTTGCGTCTATAGTTGGTACCAAATGTAGTGATTACAAATAGAATTCTTAGCTAATATCACATAGCTAATTGATTTGCCTAAAATGGCCATGCACAACTACTTCGAAAACACTTTCAATGCAAAACGTGGGAAGGTGGTAGATGGGGTGAAGTCCTTATATTTATAAAAAAATCATCCATAGGGAAAAGGGGAATATAATGGTTCACGGTTGGGTATATAGGCCAATGGAACTACGCTTCACCCCACCTTGCATGGCCCTCTATCAACCTCCACCACAACCTCTTGCTTTTTATCTTCATCTTAGTCTACTTTGCATTCCAAATCAATCTTGGACATGGTCTCATCCATATCTGCCCTCTTTGGTCTCCCGCCACCCATCTCCCGGTACGACATGACCACAAGTTGGAGATTTTTCAGGGCAGTCTAAAACTCCTCCTCCTTAGTTATTACAAGAGCTTGTTCGGTGCTCGCTACCTCTAGTGCGATTGCCACTGTGTCCTCCACGTAATCTATCAATGGTAGGAGGTTATCCTCAAGGTTTCATGTACCCAAATCATCTATTAGGAATTTGTATTTCACCTTGAGCATGCTAAGGCACTCATCCATGTGAATCCCACAAGATTTTTTAATGTCATGTAAAAAGGGAAAGAGAACCCCCTAAACCACCACTGGACATAAAGTTTCGATTTTTATTTCTAGAATGGGGGAAGAGTCATCTTTATCTTCAACTGCCTTGCCGCTAGCACTAGCCTTGAAGTAGTGAGGGTTCTTGGGCAACCCCAGTGCACCCTCGTGGAAGTATTTTTGGACGAGCACTGATTCACTGGGACTAGTAGCAACTACCCTATTTTGCTCACCCTTCTCTGTGACAAATCCCCCAAGGCATAGCTGGGGGAGATCAACCTCACCTTCCTCCTCTCTTTCAGAAATGTGAAAGACAAAACATGCCAACAATGAGAGGAAGTGTTGGCCAATATCCCCTTTGTCGAGCTTGCAAACTTGTTGTTTTATGAAGTGACCTGAGAGTGCTACCATACCTTCAAATCCTTTAGCCATTTTTTGAAGGATTTTTTGTTGTGGGCTATGCACTCGAGTAATTTACATGGCACCCAGAAGCCATCATAATCCCGTAATGCCAGTGAGTGTGCCCTCAAGTAGGTCTCCTAGTAGGTTAGTGTGTCAACAAATAGATCTGAGTGAAGTTGGATGGTGGAGGTCCAGTCAACCACATGAGTGAACGTAGCGTGCACATGCATGGGCTTAGGGAAGTCACTCCCACACGTAGAAAGTCCGTGAATTGCTCTAGGGGCATCATGATGAGGACGGTTGTTTAGGTGCTTTGGTGCTCTGGAGAGTGCAAAGAAAAAAATGACACATGAAAGGGGCCTTGGGTATTTATAGAAGGTTTGTTTCCTATCACACAGGACTAGAAAAAATGCAGAACTATATTTTCCAAAATTGCATTAGTTGAAAAGTAGGTTGAGCGAGACCAAGTACACAAAAACACCAAGTATGAAAATAAACCAACCATACCACAAAACCATAATTGCAATAAACTAAAATGCCTATTTAACAAACCAAAGTACCGTAGAAATTAAATATATTTGTAAAACACTATAACAGAGTGAGATTATAGAACAACTCCAAAATGGAGTGAGATTACGAAACATCTGCCCAAAATGGAGTGAGCTTACAAAATGGACACTTCTAGGATAGGTCCCTTGAGCCAAAATGACGCCATCCTACCCCCAATCCGAGGAAACCTTGGTTCTTGCTTCTAGCCACCTTCCAACCTATCCAAACACACCTCAATGTAAGTGAACCATGATAGTTATGAGAAAATACATTTGTTTAAAGAGAAAACAAGCGTTACCTTTCTGCCTTGCAATTTGAAGTAAGCAATGCTGATTCCCTCGTACCCCAAGATGTGTAGGTGATCTTATGAAAATTCAATAGGCTCCAGTGCTTCCTTGCTTAGACAATCTCTACCCCCACACTTGGTAAGCATATCAAGAGAGATATGGGCTCCGCAACCTCCTCTTGAGCTAGTAAGGGAATCCATGTTTAAGAGAAACAATATCCATAGACTTCGCCTCCTCTTCCTCCTATACTAACTCAATCCCTTCCTCAAGCTCTTCCTCCTCAAAAGGTAACTTATCTTCTTGGGGAATTTTATCTTGAATAGAACCTTCATCATACAGTAGTACTTCACCCCTTTCAGGAAGCTCTTTATAGAGGCAGTGCAAGTAGCAGAGGAATCCAAATGTCTCACACAACAACCTGCAGCAACTTAAGTGCAAAATACACCAAGTAGGCTTGTATAGGAAGATGGGATTTCCTGGTACTTCTTGTTGTATAGAAAATTGTTTGCTTTCTTGCTTCGTGCACAATCCAGCAAGTGCACATAAGCCTAATTGTTTAGCAGTAGCCTTCCTTTGGATACTATTTTTTTGAAACTATCCCTATTTTTGGACAAGTACTCTGCATGATGCTGGTCCAAAATTGACTCTACTTGCAAAGGCTTGTTAAACAACTCAGCAATAATGTGAAAGTTGTTCAGTAGCTCCCGCGTTATAGAGAAAATCGAAAAGTTTCTCATCAATTAGAGCAAGATTATTGCTCTCAAAAAATTCCTCCTGTCAGTGCTAAGACGTTGCTCCTTCTTCTTCTGCTTCTTCCTCTTCGGCATCTCTTCCTTAGCCCTCCATTGAGAAATCAAAATCCCTCTTAACCAAAGAGACTCTGGCGAGCAGGTCGCTTAGAAAGGGACACCAAACTAAGAATAGCTACTTTCTCCTGTTCATATGCCTCCATATCCTGGTCTTCTGAATGGGGTTCCTCATCACTATGATCCTTTACAAAGTAAAGGGGGTAACTTGATTCTCCCGGCTCCATAGTTGAAAACCCTTGATCTTCAGTTTGTCCTCTCACACAAGCTGTGGCTCATCTGTCCTTGCCATAACCTCTGCAGGGTCGTCAGTAATGAAGTCAATAGATCTTTTCTTTGTGCTCATCAACAGCTTTGCAGACTTCATCCGCATGTCGCTCCTACCTGCAGCACTAAACTCAGGATCCAGCGTAGCGACTCCCTGCTTAAGCTTTCTCTGTTCTGGATAAGTAAGACACTGGCATGAATTAGAAAAGGAGAGAAACCCCTTTTTATATTTGTATAATTTGGCGTGATAAAGCAACTCCATTACCCTTACAAGAGTCATATCGCACCAAACTGCACAAACTTCTCTCTCTCTCTCTCTCTCTCTCTCTCTCTCTCTCTGGGTGTACTAAATATGTGTGTCTATGTTGTATATGGTTCTGTGTGTGTGTGTGTGTGCGCGCATGTGTGTGTATCTATGGTGTGATATAAATGTATATGTATGTGTGTGTATGTGTGCAATTTGGCGCGATAAAGCACCTCCATTACCCTTACAAGAGCCATATCGTGCCAAACTGCACAAACTTCTCTCTCTCTCTCTCTCTCTCTCTCTCTCTCTCTCTCTCTCTCTCTCTCCTTGTGGGTGTACTGTATGTGTGTGTCTGTGTTGTATATGGTTCTCTCTCTCTCTCTCTCTTTCTCTCTCTCTCTCTCTCTCTCTCTCTCTCTCTCTCTCTCTCCTTGTGGGTGTACTGTATGTGTGTGTCTGTGTTGTATATGGTTCTGTGTGTGTGTGTGTGTGTACTGTATGTGTGTGTCTGTGTTGTATATGGTTCTGTGTGTGTGTGTGTGTGTGTGTGTGAGATAGAGAGATAGAGAGAGACAGAAATAGATTGTGTCTATATGTTCCTGCATGTGTGTGTGTGTGTGTGTGTGTGTGTGTGTGTGTGTAAAATATTGTGTCTATCTATACATGCATGTCTGTGTGTCTATGTAACTATGTGTGCATGCATGAGTGCGTGCGTGCGTGCGTACGTGCGCGCGCGTGTGTGTGTGTGAGAGAGAGAAGAAAGCAAACTTACCTGTTGCCATTGCTTTCTAGTTACGTGGGCGTGGATGCTGGATTCTCTCTCCATCTGTCTAGATTCTCTCTCTGTCTGTTGGTCCTGAAAACACTAGATGCTCTCTCTCTCTCTGTCTCTCTCTCTCTCTCTCTCTCTCTTTCTCTCAAATACGAGAACCATTAATAGTGGCATGAGGATTAAATAACTTTATACGAGCCCACGTGTGTAGTAATAAAACGGACACGTGTGATGTTGACAATTGACACGTGGGGTTTGTGAATATTAAAACTGACTCTTTTTTTATTCTATTTGTAATGGTTTGCCTGAGAGAGAGAGACAAATCCATCGAGCACACGACAGTGATCCATCGACCACCATGACAGCAATCCATCGAGCCACCGACAGCTTTGGTATGTGTTTCTCTTGCACACACTCATGCGCGCACACACACACACACACACTCATGCAAGAACATAGAGACACACACACACTCATGCACACACACACTCATGCACGCACACAATGAGACACGCATACACACACACACACACACAAGGAGAAACACATACAAAACAGACATACACATCCAGTAATGCTACAGAGAGAGAGAGAGAGAGAGAGAGAGAGAGAGAGAGAGAGAGAGAGAGAGTGTGTGCATGGTTTTTATGATTTGGCGCAATAAGGCGCTTTGAAGCCAAACTAAAGAGCTCTATCGCACGCCAAACCGCACACACATATACACTTACATGACATCCACACAAACACACACACACACAGGGAGAGAGAGAGAGAGAGAGAGAGAGAGAGAGAGAGAGAGAGAGAGGTATCTTTTCGGTTTGGCATGATATGGTGCTTGCATGTCTAACGCAAGTTTGATATCGCGCCAAACTGCACTAATTATTATAGAGGCCTTACTGGTGCGGTCTAACACGTATACACACATAGGACATATAGAGACACACACACACACACACACACACACACACAGAGGTAGAGAGAGAGAGAGAGAGAGAGAGAGAGAGAGAGAGAGAGAGAGAGATTGTGTTATGTCTCTTTCTACCAGGCTAATTGGTAGCTCATGGTGGCGAAAACAAAGGCCACTGCAAGGAGACAGGGTAAGGGGCCTGGATTGTTGGCCGCAATGGTTGCCTCTCAGAAAAGAAGCCAAGGAAAGAAAAACCTATCCATATTCTAAAGCTTGCCAAAATAAGGAGATTTTCACAGAACTTCTACATTCTGAGGGAGATCACAAAGGCACAGAATTGTGTAGAGTTATGTGTTCCCAAGCTCCCTTTCCAGAGGGTGTGCTCGTCTATATGTGAGAACTAGAGCCTATCCATAAGGTGGAAGAGGACAACCTTCTCTGTCTACAAGAGGCTGCTGAAGACTTTCTCATAGAGTACTTCAATGACTTGTGTGTGGTGTGTGCCCACGCACATAGGATGACTATAATGCTCAAGGATAGTGAGACACTGAAGAGGCTTAGGTGGAGGTATGAGAAGCTTCTACACCCTGCAGAGCTTATAGACCCAAAGATGAAAAACATCCTCATGATTCCACCAGCAAGAGCTCCTCAAGATAAAATAAAAATTGTAGAGATTACACATGATATTAACTTAAGAGCCAGGGCAAAACAGGAGGCCAGATGGGAGGAAGAGCAGAAGGCAAAACAAAAGAGAAGGATCAACAAGTAAAAACGAACCCAAAGAATCTCCAAGAATAGTACATCAAAGAAACAGAAGAGTTGGAGTCAGTCAACCTGGAGATTAAGGAGCTTGCAGAGGGGCATTTTTGTCTTCGTGAATATGGAAGATGGTGAGCAACAGCTCTCTCTTGACATCGTGGATGTCAAAATTTTGATGGATAGGACATCACAGATCACAGATACTATCCTATACGTCTGTTTAAAGTGGGTATGTGAATTGCATTTTATGATGATATGGTCCTTCCGTCTTTAGTTCTTCCCTTTTTCCTCAATGAGGTACCCTTGTTTTTGCAATTTAATAAAGTGCCAGCTTCCACGTGAGAGCCATTCTGAGGTGTTTATTCTCAACTCTCAGCTGGCACACTGCTAATAAGAAGAAGTACTTCCTACCAGCAAGAGATTCAAAAGTGGTTCACCTATTTTAAACATGCTGGAGATTACCGTATTAATTTTTCCATACGAATCAGGGTATGTTACTCCTCTATCTTGTTAGTTATATGCATCTAATAGATAGAGGATGCCTTAGTTTTAGATATTTCAGATTTTGTAGGAACCATTGGAGCCTTGCTGTTTTTATAGAATTGGATAAGAGAATCATGTGGACTCTTAATTCAGTACCAAGATCACATCCTGAGTTAGACCTGGAAGTAAACATTCAAAGCACCTTTCTCTAGTATCTATGGCTCCTTGAAGTTGGCAACGTATCTTATTGTAAAAGCTTATTTATTATGCAGGTGTATAAAAAGGCTAAATCTTCATGTTCTTGGTTCCCTATATGGAGACTATGACTTGTACAAATCAGAGGTTAAGCCTGTTCAAGTGCCCAAGCAAGGAGACTCACACTCCTATGGATGGAGATCGATGATACATGCAGAATATATTCTCCAGAGTCTCTTCTCCATGAATCCCTTCATGTCGAAGGTAAGTGGAAGAATCATCGAGTGGACATTGATTTATCTAGATTTGTGGTTTGACATTGTGAATTTTATTTTTTCAGACCGCATTACAAAATTATGATAGGAACTATGTGGAGCAGTACAGAGTGACCATGATACGATTAATACTAAATAATAGCACAGAGATGTCTGAGGAGAACTAACCAGAATTCCCCGATCCTATAGATATGGTGGTGCTCCTTCAGGCTGTAGGGGGTGAGCCAAAGCCGTCTGAGCACATAGAGGTAGAGCCAAGGTCCAATGTGGAGGTTAACATTGAACATCCCAAGGCTCATGAGGTAGAGCAAGCTGAAGAGGCAGAGCCAAAGCCTAAAGAGAAGACAGACGTGACGAAGCAGACTGTAGAGGCCGAGCCAGGACCTAATAGGGAGGCGAACAATGAAGAACCTAAGTCTAATGAGGATCCCAAGGCTAGTGAGGATCCCAAGCTTGATGAAGATCCCAAGCCTAATTTACCTAATGTAACTCAATTTTAAGAATTGTTTCTATTAGGTGTTTTTGTCCCTTAACAATGATTATAAGTTTCAATCATATTTAGACTTATTAAAATCATGTCAATAATGGTTCGAGACGCTGAGGAGGCTTATCATCTTGGATGTTAATGGATTTCTGCTCAAAAGACAACCCAAGAGCTTTGGACCAAGTGTTATAGGGAATTACAAAGCCGAGGAAATGCATGTCATGCTAAGGCCCAAACTGTATCAATTTATCAACTTTGTAACTAAGCACTTTAGATTGGCCATCTAGTCCTCAATTATGAACTATAATTTGAGGCCTCTTGTCATGCTAGTTTTGAGAGAATCTAAGATTGAGGAAATAGAATTGTATTTTGTATATGACCAAGGCACTGTTACATTGACGCAGGTGTTTTTCATCCCAACAAACCTAGGGTGTTCTTACTTATGAAGCGCTATGTGGATATCCAACCTCTATATAATCCCACAAATACATTATTAATTGATGATACCCCTGAGAAGGCTATGTATAATCCCATTGGAATATGGATATCACCCCTTCCTTTTAAAGGTAATGCAGATGATGTTTATTTGGAAGAACAATTGATTCCATATTTAGATGGATTGTACAAATCAAAAGACTCTATACAAGATTATGTAATGAGAAATCCTTTTTTGTAATGTAATGTCTTCAACTATTCTATTCTCACTCAAGAAATGTGTCTTGGAAAATAGTATACATTGTCTTGTTTTTTGAAAGTACTGCATCGAACAAAAGACTCTTGATTAATTATGTTAAAAGAGTACATTCAAATTTGTAATGTCAAGTAGGAGTGTCATTAACAAGATAGACTTGATTAATTATGTCAAAAGAGTACATTGGAGTGGGTATTGTCAAGTAGGAATGATCTTGATTGTGTTACCCAATTCTTTACATTTTATTAGTTGCTCCCTTCTAAGGAGGACCTTTCTTCCATTGTGAATGAAATTAAAGTGTGCTAGTGTATCTTGCAGGATTCTTCGACAATATCTTTCCTTAGTTGTTGTAAATTGCATTTCTCTCGTATAGAAACAATTGTCACCAGTGTTGAAGCTTCATCAATCAGTTCAATGTCTATGACTTTGTCGTCCATTGCACTTGTGGCTTTCTGATCCATTGGTACCAAATCTCCATTGATGTAACAGGACCTGCTATACCAGAAGGACAAGATAAAATTTTGAGTTGCAATCATGTACTTTGCAACTACTGTCTCCAGTGCAATGTTACAATGGATATTGTCAAAAGCTTTACTCGACCATCCCTTATCAAGAATTCTTTCTAAGAGGAATGTGTCCAAATCTTTGCAGACAAGCATGGTTCTCGCTATCTTCATCTGAAATAAGCTAAAAAGTTCCACGAACATAGTAATTGGTAGGTAAACAATAATTTTTACTACACGAGTTGGAATGCTCCCTCATAGAAGGTAAACAATAATTTTTAAACATGAGTTGGAATGCTCCCTCATAGAGAGCATTTCACATCCTTGAAGAGCTTTCTCTTTGCTGACTCCATTACTGAGGGGTCTGGGATAGGCCAATCCATGTAGTTCCACTCAACTTGCAAAGGTAGCTCTTCCAAGCGGACACGATTGTGTTTCTTGTTTAGAAGACGATAGAAATGGTCATAGAAAAAGATTCCTACATCTACAAGGCGTTTGTTGCTCCTTCCCTCATACTGTAGCCAACCAATGTGTGCGTGAACCACATTCATAATTCCAATGATGCACTGAACTAGCTCCCACTCCTCATATGATGAGGGGTACACATCTGCAAACCATAAACATGGACAGTGTACACATTTCATTAGACCATTATGAGAAAATGAAAGATTGACAAGCGATAGATTAACTTATAGTTTGGTCTATGCGAGGGCAATTTTATGTCATCTAGATTCTCAAGCACAAGCTCATTATGCATATATATATGTTGCACTAGGACTTCCTTGATGGTTGTCCTTCCAGTCTCTATCTTGAAGTCTTTCACTCTTCCTTTCCATGACGCCCTAAATGTATTCTTGTTTCTTGTCGTTCTTCTCTTTCTTGACTGCATAAGGACCCATGTGCCCTTGGTGATCAGCACTTCAGTCCATTGATTTTGCACATTGAGAGATTTGGATACAAGTATAGCAAACACTGATGATCTTGGTCTCCTTGCCCTAGGAATTGAATCATCTATGATGGCATTAGTGGAGAAAAATCGGGATAATATAAAATGAGATTTGCTACCCATCTTTTCAAGAAGAAATGGAGTACAAAAGGCCTATGCTTCAGATAATGGAGTGCAGCAGAAGGTAGAGGAAATAAAAAGAGCATGAGATATTGTTTAAGCCCAAGAGGAAGTTTGAGAAGGAGGGAATTTTCCCTCCTTTGCAAAGATGTGTATTCAATACATGGATACGAATAGAAGTTTCCCTCCCTACAACAGTGTAGGTGTGTTTAATGCATTCGGGTGTGAAAAGTGACGATCAAGTGTAAGTAGAGTACATTTTGAGGTGAAAAAGAAGAGTTTTTGGATTTAGAAAAAAGAAATAACCTATTTTTCAACGTAACATTGCCTTCTTCCTGATTGGATGCGCTCCTTTTTCTCTCTCTACTAAAAGGCCCTACGAATGACCTCCAAAATGTCCTAAAATGAAGGTGCAACCCAAGTTTGGATCCCAAAAAAGCAAAAACGTTCTCCCAATGAAGAAAACAACTAGGTTACACCAAAAAGGAACCCATCAATCAAGGTACACTGCTACATCAAGGCAAGGCTAGTTAAGAAGGGTCTAGTAGATGGGAGTGCACAAATTTGCATTATGACAGAGGACCTTATGCAAAGACTAGGCATGCATATTCATGAAACACCTGAAAATAAGGTGAAAATGGCAAACAATAGCAAAGCAAAGTGTCTTGGGATTAAGAATGTTTCTGTGGAAGTTTTTGGCATTAAGAAGGTTGTTGATTTTTATGTTATGTCTACCAAAAACCTTTTATTTCTTCCACTTCTCATCACTCCCTCTCAATATCTATTAGAGCTTATTCATACTAACATAGTTTTGCAATTGTATATTAAGTGGAGGTGGGCATGATTGTCCATGGCATATCACAAGGGGCTTTTGATTGATCCCTAGATAGAAACTAATTTCTTAATCCCTATATTATTTTGAAGGTGAAAATGAATGTTCGCCCTATATCGAAATGGATATGCTATACTTCTTGTGTGTGTGTGTGTGTGGGTGCATGTTGTCTGTATTGGTTGGGGGGGTCATGCATTGATAAATGGAATAGCTACACCATCAAGCTAAATGATTCTTACCTCTTGTCTATGGCAATAGCTCAACGTTGAGGAAGCCAACTAGAGTGGTTTTGCATGTTGTTACTTTGCTGCTTTGATATAAGACACACTTTGTCTCCTTGTGTTCATGAATCCAACATACTTTACTTTATTTTAGTATAACTCTCAACTTTCCCAAATCAATTTTTGAGATAATCTATTTCCTTGAAACATCTGATGGGATTATTTCTTCTATGCCATGCCAACTGCTAGTGAAGCTGATGATGCCTCCATGTTTTTCTTTATAAGTGCTTCCGCCGCACAAGAGGGTCCATTTTGGAGGAAATAGGTTGATCACGAAAGAGGCTTCATGTACTAATGTTGGAATAGAACAGATATACACTATGTTTGTTTTTCTAGTACAACACTTTGTTCCTAGAGCAATTTGGGTTTTTTTACAATGCTACATCATGGATTATACAATGAACATGCTTCAAATGAGCAGTATAAAGCAAGTAAAACAAGAAGGGGTGTGCTCTTTGGATTATGCATATGTTGTTTTTCATATTTTAGATGTGTTTACATACTCCACCAACTAGGGAGTTGCCGCATATATGTGGGTGGGGGTAAATATATGTCGAAAGATGCCATGGCTGGTGTTGTAGAAATTGGCCTTTTGTACAAGCTAGGCAAATTAGAGGGGTGCATATCTAGCTCACATCCACACCTTTCCAAACTTCAAGTCTTTAAAGAACTATTGGACTAACTCTTTTATCATTGAAATATTTCTCATATATAAAATAAATTTATTTAAAATTCATCTTTGAATTTAAATAAAGTATCCATTAATTCCAATATGCTAGGAATTTCACTTTTTCCCTTTCAATGATTGAATTCCAAATGTCATAGGAATTCCTCTTTTATCATTTAAATATTTCTCATGCATAATTTTTTTTTAAAAATTCATCTTTGAATTTAAATAGAATATCCATTAATTCCAATATGCTAGGAATTTCACTTTTTCCCTTCAAATGATTGAATTCCAAATGTTATAGGAATTCCTCTTTGATCATTTAAATATTTCTCATGCATAAAATAAATTTATCTAAAATTCAGCTTTGAATTTAAATAAAATATCCATTAATTGCAATATGCTAGGAATTTCACTTTTCCCCTTTAAATGATTGAATTCCAAATGTCATAGGAATTCCTCTTTTATCATTTAAATAGTTCTCATGCATAAAAATAAATTCATCTTTAAATTTAAATAAAATATCCATTAATTCCAATATGCTAGGAATTTCACTTTTACCCTTTAAATGATTGAATTCCAAATGTCGAAGGAATTTCTCTTTTACCATTTAAATATTTCTCATGCATAAAATATTTTTTAAAAAAATTCATCTTTGAATTTAAATAAATTATCCATTAATTTTAATATTCTAGTAATTTCACTTTTTTCCTTTAAATGATTGAATTCCAAATGTCATAGGAATTCTTCTTTTATCATTTAAATATTTCTCGTGCATAAAATAAATTTATATTAAATTCATCCTTGAATTTAAATAAAATATCCATTAATTTCAATATGCTAGGAATTTCACTTTTTCCCTTTAAATGATTGAATTCCAAATGTTGTGGGAATTCCTCTTTTATCATTTAAATAAAATTACCATAATTTTATCCTTTCTTAATTATTGAATTATACATAAACCTTAAAAATTAGTTTTTCATTGAATGTGATGAAAATCATTCTTTTAGCCTAGCATATTCAATCCTAGAATATGGTAGGAAGTCTTCTTTTCACGTTATGCAGCATAAGAATGAATTATGTATCAATTTCTAAAAAAATTTACCATAGCTCCACTACTATTACTGACAATTTTCAATAGTTTTGAGAAGAATAGGACTTAGTAATGTAATTATGATTACATAACTATCTCTTAAATCTAATTTACGGATTTAACTCATAAGATTACCATAATTTACTAGCATATAAGTATAAAAAATCATTTTCTTAACCTCTAGCTTCACAAGCCTAGAGTTTGATTTGTGAATTGAGAATTTCTCCATGACAAGCATCATTTGAATAGAGAATTGTCATAGGAATGACCATTCTTTGGGGGAGAGAGAGATAAACATAAAAGCATCCTAATTTAAGAATAAATAAAAAAATTTCTTAATTATCATTACAACTCTTAAGAAAAGCTTGATTTGCATTATAAACACTTAATTTAAGAAACTTCTCAAGCTTGAGAGGGGTTGAGAAGTGAAAACATTGAGAATAGTATAGAAAAACCATAAAATTACAGTTTATCTCTTGTTTTTGCTTCTATATCATAGAAGAAGCCCCCAACCAATCAATTGGTTTGTGTGTTGAAAGGAAAGCTCCAAGGATGGTTGAAGAGAGAGAGAGGCTCCACTCTCTCCAAAAGTAGAGGATTTTTAAGGGATAATAAAGAATATCATTATTTTAGTATAATACTAGCATGGTATAGTTCACAGATTTTTATATAAAAGACTAAGGATCTATTTATAGGTGAGGGAGGCCACCAAGTCCAACTAGGTTCTAGAATTTTCCAAGTTCAGTTTGGCTGAATTTGGACAAGATTTGCACCTAGTTTGGCTCCCTTTTGATTTGGTTTGATCCAGGAGAGAGGAGAGATAAAAATATCATAATTTTTTTAAGTTAAAAACTCCACCACATGTGTGAAATAGGTGCCTTCCTGAAGTCCTCCCTTCGCCTTTACCAAGGTGTCAAAAATGTATCATTATACGAAAATATCTCATTTTTTTAGTAATATCTCATAGTTTTTAACTAATAAACCTTATACTCAGTCAACTCTTCATCTTACGTGGGTATTTACTCATTTTTGGGTGTTTTCTTTTATTCATTGGATTTATCTCCTCCCCACACTTGGATTAATCTAATTGGTTCCATAGGAACCTTAATTCGACCATAATCCAAAAAATTCTGAAAATCTTGACTCTTAGGCTAGGGTCCTTTATATACATTTTCAATTAATTCCAATTGCACATTGGAAAGTTCTTTTTTGAAATTCTGTTTCAGGGGAAACCATTTTAGACACTAGGAGGATTTTTATATCCAAAAATTTCTCAATTTTGGATTACCTCTCTCTAGACATTTTCTCTCTCCATGCCAAAACAAGGTAAAACAGGATCTTTCTTTTATTTTTGAGAGGGTAGTAATTACAAGATCAGAAGTGGAGGTTCTTACTCCTTTACACCTCAAAAGCTAGAAGGAGGCCCCACTTAAAAAAACGTGAAATGTCCTCATCTCGCACCTGGAGGATAACCATTTTCCTTAAGATCCAACTGATTCTGGGGTTCCTTATAGTTTGGTCACCCCAACAGAATCCTGGACTAAAGATCCCTTATATAGAACTCATTATCAGATAATAATTCATTCAGATCATATCATTCATATCCTTAACATAATAATGGTCCATTAGATCGAAAACTCCATTTGAACATTCGTCCACGGGAATTTCAATTATGCGGGTTTTTAATTTGTCATCCCTTAACTTGATCCACTGGGTCAAGTGTTAACAATAGCAATTTGTCAACACAATCCACTGATCTCATAGTGATTTGCTGAAGTCATTATCATCATTCCAATTACGAACATCATCACAGGGACTCGTCCCATTCATCATAGGGACTCGTCCCATTCATCCCAGGGACTCGTCCCATTCATCCTCATTGTGGCTTTATTAAACTTATCTTCTTTCAACTAGAATTCACGAATTATCATCTTTCAATCGGAATCCAAATCAACTCATCAATTCTCAACCAAAATTCTAAAATCATATCAAAACCAGCATTTGAATTCATCATCTGGATAGCATTTTTGCTTATAATTTCAATGTCTTAGATTTACTCGTATATACTAGCAGTAAAGAGCCACAGTTATACCCTCGGTATATACGGGTAGTCATGGTCCTTGGAATTATAAGGTAAATACCATCATGTCTAGGCCTCAAGCAAGTCACGGATTCCATACAATTGCGATACTTCCATTTGAAGACCCAATTACCTATTTATGAATCTTCATTCCTGAATATCATGTTCTTTATCGTCAAAACAATCAGATTTATAATGTCCATTTTTGTGACAATAATTGCAATACTTGCTAGAACCATATTGTTGATAAGAGGATCCTCCACAACAATAGAAATTTCTACCATGAGGGAACTGTGAAAAGGAGTGCTTTTTGGGGGTAAGAAGAGCAGGCCCAGAAGCATATGAGTGATGTGTATGAAGAGCATCTGCAGAGGGCTCTGTACGTGGTTTATGACATTGTGAATATTCAATAAGAGATATGCAAGAACTATCAAAATAAATATCATCTTTGTTATTCGTGACAATATTATCATGTTTGGTAGTGTGAAGAAGCTCGACAGAAAGTTGAGGTCGTGTAATATGAGCACTAGCAGCAGCAAGTTGATTAACAATTCTTTGAATGATTTAATATGAGAACTCATAAAAGTAGAAACTTTTTAATTCAACCCGTCGAATATATTACACAGATGAAGAATTTCAGTGATAGATTTCTTCTCAAAAGTAGAAATAAGATATTTCCAAATATCATTGGAAGTGGGAAGATTAAATACATCCAACATAAGAGAATCATGAAGAGCAGACAAAATATAATGTCGAGCAGCCTTATCTTTCTTTGTCCAATTATTCGGACGAAAGTATTTTCTAATGAATAAATAATTTCCCATCAGTAACATCATAATAAGTGAACTAGCAACATCAATAGGTCGTTGAGGACATGGAGAATTTACATATATAGTGTTCGAAAGATCGTTACCTTCAAGAATCGAAGTCATCTTTGCCTTCCAACCAGGAAAACCATGGCCTTGAAAAAATAGGAATCGATCGTTGACCAAAAGGATAACAATTAATAAGAGAAATATTTGCCATGGTGAGAGTGCAATGAAGATAAAAAAATGTGTGAATAAAAAAAGCCATTTTTGAGGATAATCACCTTGATAAGAAAAACGAATGTCACCAAAATAGCAGTGTTAATGCTTCTCGAGACATAAAGAATATATGAGGCAAAAGCCTTCATAATGAAAATGAACGTCACCAAAATAGCAGTGTTATTGCCTTTTGGGAAATAAATAATAATATGTTGAAAAATAGGAAAAATTGCCCAAAACGTATATATGAAAGGTCATGTCATGCCAAAAATAGCGATCCAAGGCAAAAATAATCAGCAAAAAAGCTGAAGAAACTTCTACATGACGGTGCGTGCAGAACGCCAAAAAGCTGCATAACAATAAAACAATAAAAAATTTTTGCCCCCTCTAACTCCATTTCCAAATGTTTTTTTATCCAAAATCGAGGGCACAAGTGGCTCTAGGATTTCAAGTGGCTCTAGGCTCTACGCGAGAAGGTCATTATGAAGTGTTAAGTATCTTGCTGAAAGCTGGAGCTTCTCAACCTGCCTGTGAGGAGGCTTTGTTGGAGGCATGCCTTTCTGGTCAAGTGAAGATGGCAGAACTTTTGATCAGCTGGGAGATGACCAGACCAGAAGTTTCAACAAGTGCCCTGATCCATGCAAGCAGCCGGGGGCTTGTTGGTATTGTGGAGCTCTTGATAAAGGCAAGAATGATTATAGTTGAAACTTTCATCTAATCTACCTTTTTAAGTGGCTCATACAGGGAATTCTTATTTAAAAGACATATACACCTCTCATTTGTTATTTTCTCATGTTTGTAGAGGGGTGTGGATGTGAACTCATGGCACAGGGTGCTGCTTCGTTCATTGAAGCCTGTTCTGCACACAAGTGTTGACTGTACTGCTTTGATTGCCGCTGTTGTTTGCAGGCAAGCTACTGTGGTGAAATATTTGCTACAAGTAAGTGTCACAAGGTTAGCATTGAATGATTTTACTGAACTCTAGTTATGCATTTTAATGTCCATGTACAAGCAAGGAGATGAAACATGAATCCCAATGCATCAAATTAGCTCCATGATTTGAGGCTTATTGATACGGGGGAAATTGCAGGCAGGAGCTAAAGCGGATTGCCAAGCTAGACTTGGAGCATGGTCTTGGGATTTAAGTTCAGGAGAAGTTTTGAGGGTGGGTGCTGGAATGGCGGAACCCTATAATGCAGCATGGTGTGCTGTAGAATATTGGGAAGCAAAAGGAACAATACTTCGTATGCTTCTTGAACGTGTTTCAGTTAATACCGAGCAAATGGGCAGATCACTTTTGTGCCATGCTGTTCTTTGTGGCAATGTCGCAGCAGCCCAGATACTCTTAGAGGCTGGAGCAGATGTTGAGTACCGCGTATGTACAGAAGATGGTGGAGAATTTCGTCCTTTACATTTGGCAGCGAGACAAGGGTATTTACCTGTCTTGAAAACATTGGTAGCACATGGATGTGATCTGAATGCGAGGACGGAAACTGGTGAAACTTCTCTCATGCTGTGTGCAGTGTCCGGTCATCATGAATGCTTTGGCGAACTCTTGATTGCAGGAGGAGATTTTGGTACAGCCAACAAGGCAGGACAAACTGTGATTGACATTGTAGATGCTAGTAGCCATCGTTTCCGTGTACACCAGATTATTTGGGATGCCATTTTGTCAGGGAAAAGGCTGCATTCTGGTAACTTGGATTTGTTTTCTCCTCTCCACTTTGTTGCGCGTCATGGAAATTCGAAAGTTATGAAGAAGATCCTTGAGCAGAAGGATCTGGATTTGAATCAGCAAGATAAGTTTGGATTCTCAGCTGCCATGGTTGCAGCTCAAGAGGGCCATATGGAAATCTTCAAAGTGCTGCTGTTTTCTGGAGCTTCTATTGGCTTGAAAAATGCAAAAGGAGAGACTGTGTTGGTGCTGGCAGAAGGAAGTGGTAACAAGGAGCGGTACGAAAGAATTTTGTTTGATGCAATCCTTGGAAACATTTTAAAAGAGGGTGACTTCAGTGCACTTCATTTTGCTGCAAAAAGAGGAAATTCGGAGGTTCTGGCTCATTTGCTAAAGCAAGGATGTTCTATCAATGCTTGGGATGAGGAGGGATACACTTCATTGATGCTCTGTGTAAAAGAGGGTCATGCAGATGCCTGTAAATTTCTTCTCAGTCAAGGAGCCGATTGTTACCTTGTAAATTCAAGGGGTGACACTGCTTTGTCACTTGCAAGGAAAAGTGCCTCTGGAAAAGTAGTTGAGGGAGTTTTATTGGATCATATGGCAAAGAAACTCGTGCTTGCAGGAGGACAGCTTTCTAAACACACACGGCAAGGAAAGGGATGGCCACATGTAAAATTTGTGAAGATGCTGAAGTCAGGAGTTCTTAAATGGGGAGAGTCAAAGTGGAGAAATGTGTTTTGCAAGGAAGCAAGTTTGGGATCAAGCCTCAAGTTTCAGAAAAACAGAAAGAACCGTGACATGGGAAAACCCGTCATCTTCAGAGTTGTGACAACCAGTGGAAGGGAGATACATTTTGATGCAGCTGCTGCTTTCACAGCTGAGCTTTGGGTTCGCGGGATAAATTTGATCACTAAGGAAGCCATGGGAACAAATACTGCTGCGAGCAGGTGATTATTGGTGGAAGTACATTTGTTAAGAATGTGACACCAGTCTGATTCATGACTCCCTTTGTGAAGATACAACAGGCCAGACATCAAGAGCATTTCAAATGATGATCAGAACTTGTGTCCTTGCTTGTGCCTGGGATTTTTACAGAGGCCAAGAAGTGAGAAATGTTCTCGGAGTGACTTGGATAGCAAATGCTTTTGGAAGTTTATCTGAAGATGACGGATTGTAACGAGCTGTGCAGGTTTGGTAGTTGCTCTTAAATCTCTAGATAGGCTGTGAGTTGTCCCCCCTACGAAAAGTCTGATGTTTTTTGGCTACTAAATTTCTATTTTAAAACAAGAATATGACAAAAATAGTGGTCTGTGTATTGTCTAATGGGCGGAATGGAATCTCATGTGATATATCATGTATTTGTGGACTACCATTTTGGTATTGTTGGTGGTGCATTTGACAGCAGTTGATAGTTCTTCTTAAAGTTGCAAACATGAAGATTACAGGTCTGGTTCTGGCTGTTGAGATGCATGGATCAATGCCAAGTTATGGTGGATCAAAAGCAATGGAGTCCATAATGAGAAGACAGATTATGGAATTGAAAGACTCAATAAAATACTTGTCGCTATCCACCAAAAGCAATGGAGTCCATAATGAGAAGACAGATTATGGAATTGAAAGACTCAATAAAATACTTGTCGCTAATAAAAGAGCTCAAAGGCAATAACTAGATATCACATAAAATCACTCCTTTGTCCATTAGCATAAGGGCTTTAAATAGCCAAGGTGCAAGTGACTTTTCCGTCTTCCGTAACTCCTAAGAAACCTTTCGCATTCCATAACTACCAAAGTAACTCCATGAGTAACATCCATCTTGATATAACCTCTCTTTCTTTTTTTTCTTCTTTTTTTTTTTTTTCTCGGGGAAAAAGATCCTTCTATTAGTTAGCGAGAAAACAACCAAAATGGCTACATACAAACTCGTCCTCAAATGGGAAGCGAGAGTCAAGATGCATAAAAGGGGAGGATGCCCTTCTCCTCCGGTTGGCTACTTTAGGAGGAGAAGGCTAACTCATACAATGGGAAACAACCACACATGTGGTCTATAGTGCCAAGTGGACTTGCCACCACTATTAGTGAGAAAGTGACCATGACGTTAGATCCTTAGGAAGGCCTCTCGGTGCTTCTGCATGCCACCCTGAAGCTGCCCCCTGACCATAGAGGGTATGAATGATATCGAGCCAGATGCTTCGGATGGACTCCGTTGGCGGGGTGAGGGTGCCTTCGATGGCTTTGTTGCATTGAACTCATGTGAAGGTGAGAAACGTGAAGAGCTAGTCCCCTACCTTCCTCCTCATATGACGTGACAACCGCGGTCTAAATGGTCTAAGCAACTGTGCCCAACGTAACAATATGGGTGACGGCTTCGTAGGATTCTCTGCCAAACTTGCTAAGCCTTTGGGCAATCCCAAAGACAACGACACTCTCATGAAAGGGTGATTTTTTGCGGCCGAAAAATATCCCACAACCGCTTCCAAAAATGTGAGAGTGCAGTGGGTGACCCTGGGACTGCCAATGTCTTGTTGCTGCTCGAGTGCCCTCTACCTCTGATATCTGAATTCTGTGGCCTAGCTGTGCAGTGTAAGAAAAAAAGGGGATGCCATGCATCTCCTCACTGTCCTTTGGATCCTGCCATGTCCATTCTCTCGGGTCCCACTTGAGACTCATGAGAGGCCAACCCTCCCACATCCATAACCACCAGAGTCTCTTTGGCCACCTTGGCTGGTGGAGGGTCGATGTGCCACTCATGTGCATGGAAACCAATCACCCACACCCTTTGCAAGGTGCATCCCTTGAGGTTCTCTAAAGGGGGGCTCTGCTCTCTCTAGTCTGCCACGAGGTCCAATAGAGAAGGTGAGTAAGGCAGAGCTCTCATCCGGTCCATGAATTTATGAATACCATCTCATGCTCTGTGGCTTGCTTAGGCCAAGGTGGCCTGGAGAGTGATCATCCACCTTGGCCTTGGCAGGTCTCCTGCTGCCAGCCCACAGAAAGTTCTAGATCAAATGTTGAACCTAACTAATACAGGCCTAGGAGGACTAGTAGGAGGTGATGTACCACATGGTGGTGAGAAGAGCCTGGTTCGCCACCACAACCCGGCTAGCTAAGGAAAGCCTGGAAGAACTCCAGTAAAGCAGCTTCTTCCCCTTCTTCCCAATGCTCCGAAGAAGAGGGGCTAGTTGCTGCTCCGGGGAGATATCAATGCCAACTTGGCATCCGAGATAGCGCCCCTAGGGACCCAGTGAAAAGCCCCAATTGGAAGCCAAGTTGGGGCAGGCGATGAGCCAACCCAAAATCCACACAATTTGTGCTCCTGATGCATGACAGAAAATCTCAATCGCCTTTGCGAATCTCTGGAGATTACCCTTTGCCCCTCGACAGGTGTGTTGCCGTATCATCGGGTGAACTCAAAATCGAGCAACTGCTTCTAAGCTCGGATGGGAAGACGCAGTCCCTATAGTTAGGTTTCCTAGGCAGAAAGAAAATTGCTGATGACCTCGACGACAAACATAGGTAAAGGGCTAGGGAGCACCCTTGCCGGATTGAGCGAGAGCGGAACTCTGTCACCTCTAGCTCCCTGAATAAGAACCTGGCTGTGTGAAGCCGAGTAGAGTCCCGACACACCTCGGACCCACTCCTCTAGGAAACCCATCCTACACATCGGCCCCCAATCTATTCTGTCATAGGCTTTCTCGAAACTTGATATGACATCTTTTGACCTTACTTTCACTAATAACTCCATGTTAACTCAAGATCAACATGACCTTTGACACTCATATACGTCCTCTTTAATCTTTAATGTCTATGACTGCTATCATTACCCAATGTCCATAGCATAACTATAATTGGAGATGGCCATTGGAAGCTAGCTTCCAACATCCCCCCTTGGTTTCTACATGTCTGTATTTTGGGCTCTATGTGGACTCTCAAGGGAAAACCATTAGGGATTAAGAAAGAAACATACCGTAACATGATCATGACATGACATTGAGATTAAAAGGCCCATTCATCATCATAGGGAGTGAGATTAGACTATTTTGTGGGGGCTTCTTGAATCATATTGGTTTTGGCTTCTTCAACAATGTTGACTTTGGCTTTGTTTCTGTGGTAATCTCTCTCTTTAAGGTGTCCAAGTTTCCCACAGTAGGTGCATTCCAACTTTGGTTTGTCTTTGCACTTGCAATACTTGAGCATGTGCCCAAATCTACTACAATGAGTGCATTTTGTACCATTTTCAATGCTCTTTATTTCGGATTTGGGATAGAAGGCTTTAAGATCTCCAAAACCTGAGTTGCTTTTGATTCTTTTTTCTTCTTTACGCAAGACACTTTCTACGCCTTCTAGTATGGGATCCTTCATGTATTTCGAAGTAAGCAAAACATTTTCAAATTCTAGTGGCATAGACTTAAGTAACATAGCAATTGCATCACTCTCTTTTATCTCTTCCTTAATGACAGCTAGTTGAACCATCAAGCTTTTCATTTTGTTGATGTGTGATGCCACCATTTCCTCCATCTTCATGTTGAAGCTGTAGAATTCCACCTTCGAGCTAATTTTGATGTTAAGTCCTTGCTCCAAAAGATTTGTCCAAATTTTTCTTAGCAACTTGAGATGACTCATAACTCCCAACATGATGGATATAGTTATCAAGTCCTAGAACAATCATGGCTAATGTTTGTCATCTTTTGTTTGCCATGAAAATTCTCCATCTCTAGTTTGAGACTAAGGAATTTGACCTTGACTATGCCCCAAACACCTTTCATTAAGAGAAATTTCATTTTGTCTTGTGAAGTGTGGAAGGCATGACCTGAAATCTTTTCAATGGGAAGCAGTGTTATGCCATTTTTGAGAAGATCTTACCTTTGACTCAAAGGTAGTGTCTAGATCTCTTACAAAATTATTAAATCTTGGCTTCTAGGATTGTCTCTCACCATACAAGAGCATATTATTGCAAAGAAAGTATAAAAAAACTAAAGCCTTGGCATACCTCTAATAATGTGGCTTGGGCTTGGTTCTTTTTGTTTTTCTTTTAATAATCTTAGGTTTTTGATTTGAGGATGTATATGAAGAAGGCATGGTGAAGGAACTGTGTGAAGTCAGCATATGAATCTGCCCTTAAAACAACACTTTTTCAAAGGTTCTTAAGACTTTTCACATCAAATTTTTTAAGGGTAAACTTTATTATTATTAAGGCTACGAGGAGGAGAGCATTGTGCTTGTTCTTCGTGCCGATGATGGCCACCGATCTCTACTGGTTCTACCAATCTTGTGTGCTTCACTCAAGGACGACCACCGACCTCTGTTGCAAGAACTAGTAGCATCCAAAAACCTTCCATGCCTTCCCCTCACAGTTAATCTTGCAAAGCTCTGAGCTTCTTAGCACTGGACACAGAGATCAACTGTGTGCTTAGAGCAAAGAGTATGGACAAGCTACAAGCTTGCTATAGTCGGACTGCTTGCAGTCTTCAGTCAATGTGCACAATTGCGTTGCATGCTTTTCAATTGTTTTAGTTAGCTCATGAAAAGAAACAGAGAGATGAAGAGAAGAGTTAGAGAGATGAGGAGAAGAGTTGGTGAAAATGGGGAAGGATAAGCATGCCAAAATTAGGAGCTACAAAAGGCTTACCTAGAACAAGAGGGGAGCCTCTGATACCATGTTGAGATGCATGGATCAATACCATAACTCCCCTGTTATACCATGTTGAGATGCATGCATCAAAAGCAATGGTTTCCATAATGAAAAGAAGCATTCAGGAATTGAAAGACTTAATAAAATACTTGTTTGCTAATAAAAGAGCTCAAAGGCAATAACAACCATTCCTTTGTCCATTAGCATAAGGGCTTTAAATGGCCAAAAAATTGGTGGGTTGAGAATTCGGCTATAATATGTATTGTACACAGAGTTAATATTTTAGACAAGCACATTTATTGGTCATAAAAAAAGTTTAAAGCACAAAGTTAATATTTTAAACAAGCACATTTATTGGTCTTAAAAAAAAGTTTAAAGCATTTTCCCATAAAAGCTAGCACATCACATCGACGATAGGCAATGTTAGGCCTTAGGGGAAATATTTTGGAGTAAACAAATAAACACCAGTAAAATTGTTGATATTGGCCCTGAAAGATGGATGTCCACACATCGACTAGGATGAATTTGTAGAATCAATATGGTAATGTTTGTCTAGGGAGGATGAGAAATTCATTCCTTCAGGGTTGATTTTTGATGCTAATTGTCATGGACATTTTCCATGGTTTTGCACGTATTTTATAGCTTGTAATTTTTCATGCCCATCAACCATAAAGGTCTATATTTTGCATTTTGACTAGTGGCATGGCCCGTCTCTGACGGGTAGGAGATGGGCACGCCGCACACCATTCAAAAGATGACTCTACAAAGAAGGCTTTTTGGCATGCAAAAAATAGAAAGTTAGTGATCCTTCCCTCTTATATGTAAGTAGCTTGACCCGTTTATGATGGGTTCCAAAATCTCATCGTATATTTGTTCCTCCTTGTCACATGTTCAGGATGCATGATCTATTTGAAACAGATCAAAGCATTACTACCTTGGCTTTTATGGGAAATTAGCTTACACTTAGCATAGACCAAGAGACAATGTTCTTGATGGACGACTCGTCAAGAACTTGTACTTTTGTAAGAGCGCCACAATCAACATTTAATTCTATTGTAAAGAAATGGCATGCACAAAAAGATTTGGCACTTCCCCTTTATTGATGTAAATGCATCTCAATTCTTTTTTATTTATATTGTACTTGCTATAGAAACCTATCCATATTGTACTTGCTATAGAAACCTATCCATATTTCTTCCATTCCCACAATGCTAAAAATTTACCTTTCCAAACTCTTACTTTAAAATCATTTAAGAAGCTGCTTTAATAATTTTAAAAAACTCAAGGCAATGAATTTTCAACTAAAATTTTGTCAATTAACAAAATGCTAGATAAATATGAAGCCACACTCGATGAATATGAAAGAAAATTGTGCTTCCATTGATGTGTATAGCTAGAAGGTTTAGCATACATTTTTTTGGATTATTTTAAAATTAATAATAAGAAAAACTTATATTTTTGAACCAATACATTTAATATTTTTTTTTAGCCAATGAGAGAAAATTATGAGGTGCTTAGCCAATGAAAGACAATTATGAGGCGCTTGACACTCACATTTTGTGGACTTGTTCAACATTATTCATCTACTCAAGAAGAAATTTTCAAAAGCTCAATTGCATGTGAAAAGGCTTTTAGCACAGACTCGGGAGCAAAGATCATAATTTTAGAGCAAGAGAGTTTTTAGCTTTAAAATTTCTCAACCAATGAGAAATTAAAAAGGTTGAGAAATTAAAAAGGTTGATTTAATACTAGATCTGAGCCAATGAGCAATCGAGAAATGAGATTTTTTAATATAGGGTAGAATTTTCTTCACAAAACTAGAGCCGCCTCCTCTGTGCAAGCTTCTTTTGCGCCATAGATCCTTTGCTCCATCTCGTACACAAATGTCTTCTCTCTGCACACACTCTCTCTCTTTGACTTACTCACTTTCTAGGGCCATCATTCTGTTTTTTTCTCTCTTTCTTTCGACTGAAAATGCAGATGTATCTCTCTCTCTCTCTCTCTCTCTCTCTCTCTCTCTCTCTCTCTCTCTCTGGCCATTATTCTTCTTTTTTCTCTCTTTCTCTCTGCTGAAAATGTAGATGCATCTCTCTCTCTCTCTCTCTCTCTCTTGTAGTAATAGAAGATATATATTACCAAAATTACTTTACAAAATGGCCACCGGCCCGCCAGGTGATGTACTAGCTTTCCCTCACTAATTACTCCGAACCACAGGTGTAACTCGGAGTATCCTCATCCAATATATAGCCGTGTCATTCTCCACCAAATAAGCTGGCCGCAAGGAAGAGACTTGCCACAATAGTAGCCCTTTTATACAACCTATGTGAGTTGTAATACCAACTTTTGCATCAAATATGAAGGCATTCCTAGTTAACCAGATAATGCCGCAAACCTGTCCACCTTAAAAAATGAAAGAAAACTGAATGTTTTGGGCTATCCGGCCCATTTGGAATCTTGCCAAAAATCCAATCTTTAACCTTTATGGGCCTATCTGTCAACGGAATCCATATGCAAGAAAGGAAATCCCACAGCTTCTTTGCCACCGGATATGAAATGAAAAGATGCGGGCATGTTTCCAAGCATGTAGTACAAAACACACAATTATCAAAAGCAATCCACCCCTTTTGCAATTGGTCCCCCAATGGTAGGCCTCCAACTAGCATGCGCCATAGGAACACCTTCCCTTGATATGGAATCTTAGACCGCTAGTAGCTATGACGGTCCCGAATCTAGCCATATCTTAATCATACAACTTAATCTAAGAAAACATTAAAACTCACTTAATTGTGCTATTTTTACATAGCAATACAATCAAATTAACCTTCTCAAATAGCAAACACGCATGCATGCCATATCCAAGATTCTTATCACATAAGCAAAGAAGCATACAATCTCAAACAAACATTCATATAATATAAATCTTATCAATTAAAGCATAGCATCTCAATCAATCATAATGTTTGTGCCTACCTTAAGATTCTATCATCATCACCATGCTCGATAACATGGTTAGTCATAATGACCAAAATCTAGCCAATCTAGGGCTTTCTCCGATGCCCGTCCACCCAACCTCCACAATGGACATTGCGGCTATCCCGGGTATGCCTCTTTTTGAATCTCGTCCTCTCTGGGTTCTACCACATGGCTCCCAGAGAGCATAAATCTCGTTCTCTGTCCAGCGTTCCCTGTTGAGTCTCATCATACACATGCATATCAATCATTCATACACATACATATCAATCATTCATTTCAAAACAAAGCAATCACAAGTCATACTTATCATCTTACACTATCTCTAGTCCATAATCTTTCAAGTCATGCATATTCAAATAAATCAAAATCAGCTTCAAGTATAAAACAAACTTTTAATTCAAACAGTCCTTAACTTCTCTTAGTCTTTTAATTCTTTCGAGTCATATGAGAATCTTTGTTTTTAACATAATCAAGTATCGTATTCTAACCAACGAGATCATATCTAGTCACTAATAGCTAAGTCTTAACTATTCTTATTATGCGTTAGTCCATCCAGTCTATATAGATAAGATAGTCAATCTTAATAGCAATTTCTAAGGAAAAGCCTGACAACTGGTCTCTTTAGGAGAGTAATATCTTCCAATCTATTTGGAATTAGAGAAAAGTCAAAACGACAAAGTTTTAGGAATTCTAATGGTGTATAAAATATATCTCGGTGATGGTTGTCTAAAAATGAGTTCTAAGGTCTCTTTGAGAGCATTCAAAATGGCCAAAGTTGTGTTTTCAGCATAAAACTGTCAAAAACAGTTAAGTGTCCCACTTTGCACTCGAATAACTCAAAAACGAAAGGGTTCTGGCTTTCTAGAGTCTCATGTACTCTTGTAGAGTTTCTTGCTGTCTAAAACTTTCATGTTTACATAAAAAGCTGATTCTAAACGTAGGGAAAGATAAACTCTTCACAAAATAGCCCCTAATAAAGGTTTTATCTAGAATCTAGTCATAAACTAGTTAAATATTCTATCTTTTAATTCTTTATCTCCAAAAGTGTTTATTCTATGAGTCGCATACACGAAAGTGATCATGCATAATTAATACAGTCAAGAATTACTCATCGTTAAGTATGTCCTATATCCTCGGATTCCCTCATATATGCACTTATCGATTTATTTATTTAATATCAAAAGAATTTAAAGCAAAATAATAAAAAGAGTGTTTGTGTACTTCCTTGATATATTTGATAATGCCTTGATTGATTGGGAATCCATGTCTACTCTCCAGAAGTTGTGGAAGAATTGTTTAAAGATTTGACAAGCCTCCCAGATCTGCTGTAAGGATTGCAACCTGCAACATGTATAACTTTGCGTCGAGTTATCAGAAACTAGTTATGTTGATACTTAAAATTACGAGAACATGTGCGGTCTACAACCTATCGTGGGCAGAATCGCCAAAATCACTTGTATGTGAAAGTAAACTCCGAAAATAGGTCACATTTTATTTATTTATTTATCAAATTTTGATTTGCATGTCCATATACACACTTAAAGGCTTCCTTTGAGCACACTAACTAATTGAAAATTCAATCTTGAAATTTCACTTAATTTCAACACAGAATTTTTACCAACTATGAAGAATTGCTAAAAACCTGCTGGAATTCATTACTGTCCAAAACTTAGGATTATCTTTAATCATAACCTGGTTAATCTCGGAGGTATGTTACACTAGCCCTGTAAGATTACTTCCTCCACTAGGCTCTACTTTTCCTGATGTTCCATACCCTATTAGCCTTCTCAATGATCCAACACTTATCTTTCATCATCATATGGTACACTTGATTTGTTGTACGCTGGACAATGTCCCGAGGCTTTTGAAATTCCCAATTTAACCAAGGTTGCTAATCCTCCAACTGAGGAATATCACAAAATGGTGTAAGTCTTGCTCTCACCTTCTCCCATAATTGTATATATCCACGTGGAACCTGAAAATATTGACGGATTTTTTGAAAAGACAATAAGCGGCCTCTACATGGCAACAACGCATCCATAATTCTCACTAGTCCCAATCGAGCCATTCGATGAATTTTGGCTAAACAACTTTATCAGGCCACTCTAGAAGTCTTGAAGTAGCCACACAACACCTCACCTGCCATAGAGTTCAACGGCGGCAACCACTGATTTGAAGGCTTCCATTTAGTGTATGCCAACACCTCCTTCCATGGGATCATCAAATGAGAAGGGAGAGGTGAAGCCACCACTTGAACCTGTTGGGAACCATTCACTACATCCCACCATGGACCATCAATCATGGTATTACCATCATGCACAAGTGCAACCTCCTCTATGAGGGCTTTAGCCATTACCACCAATGGCTCTTGAGATACACACATATCTTGCAATAAAGGCCATCTCCTAGCGACCATATGTAATCTGACATCAAACACGGCTGCCCCTCCACTTGTCTTCGGAGTAGTAACATGTTTCCAAGAAATCCATGTCTGCCCTGGCTTGTTTCTTGCTCTTTTCCATAGCATTAATCTAATTGGCTGTTGTATCTGATGCAAAGCTTTGATTGTCCATGGCAATAAAGGCAAGAAAAAAGATATCATATTAATCACATTGTGCCACTTTGAACCAAACATTCATAAGCCAACCCTGAGATTTTCAATACATAAATTTATCATTTATCCTTGCAGAAATCCATGCCAATGAAGCCTTTGAATCAACATCAACTCCAATTGGATAACCCAAGTGGCGTGTGATGCATCCCCTTTGTATGACCTGTCCATTCCATCCCAAACCAAGCAATTTGCTCTTAGTATAACTTATCAGAGCATATTTCTGCATATTAATCTATAACCCTGAAGAAATACCAAAAGTATCCAAAAAAACCATAGCAATGTGAACATTATCTCTTTGAAATCTCTCTCTCTCTCTCTCTCTCTCTCTCTCTCTCTCTCTCTCTCTCTCAAATGCACACATAATGCTCCTAGTAGACTCTTTTTCTCTCATACACATAGCTTCTTGGCAGTAGACACACACACACTGTCTCTTTTAGGAGAAAAACCCTTATGCTTCATGCATTTTACGCAATCCAAACCTACATCATGAATTGATTCCCCCCCTTATTAACCGCTCTTATGCTACCACACTCTTTTAGCGTGACCACAATTGGAGAAAAACCCTTATGCTTCATGCATTTAACGCAATCCAAACCTTTCTCATTAGAAATATCCTAGGATAAGTTCCTTTTAAGAGACATCATGCCAAATTATATCATGAAAACATAAATTCTCTTTGTCAGCTACTCCTCTACTACAACACACTTTCAACATGTAATTGGAAAGACACTTGTGTTCAATCTATTAAAAAAAGTTTAGTGCTGCTCACTTGACATATCTCATGATTAGTACATTTCAAATGACAACATGCCAAGAAGGGACCTCCTCAAGTACTTGTTCTTATGCCAGAGCACTGCACTTGGCATACATATTTATCAAAGCATTGCAAAGCACAACATTATTTCTTGGCAAACCATGTGTAACAATCACATCATGATACACATGTCTACATATACATTTGTGTATGTGTGCTTTTCTTGTAAATTAAAGCTTTCTCTAATATTGGCCATTCTAACTACAATCAAGCAGCTACTCTCTCTTCACATTGCCCCTTATCCATGTGTCTCCCTCTCTACCTCTTCATGTTACCCCATACTGATCTCTCTCTCTCAATCTCTCTCTCTCTCTCTCTCTCTCTCTCTCACACACACACACACACACACACACACACACACACACACACACACACAAACACACACACAAAGAAATCTCTTTATCTTTCCTCTCTCTCTCTCTCTCTCTCTCTCTCTCTCTCTTATCCATTTGATGCTTCATTAATCGTTTATAAGAATAGCAGGAGATAAGTAGGTGAAAGTTTACTCTATAACCTTTCAACTCCTTCTTAGAACTATACTTGTGGGGTTTTGTTTTTCAAGTGAGGTTTTATTTATTTATATATTTTTAGATGTGCTTGAATGATATTTAATATGTAGTTGTTAAGTTTTTGTCGGTGAGGTGACAACATATAATGTTGTTTGTATTCCATTTTGAAAACTTTCATTTTTCAACTATTCTTGAAAGGTTGATTATGCTATCATTTCTTTAAATTCGCAGAGTGCAGATAAATGTTATCTTTACATTCCTCTTATAGTGTAGTCACACTGGTATGGGCTCAAAGTGCATCATTTCTTGTTGCATTTTGTAGCTTATGCACTATCAAAAGTACATTGCTTATAATAAAAATATCTAGAAACTAATTTTATAAAATCAATATATATATATTTAGATTCTATAAAATTAGTTTCTAGATATATATATATATATATATATGTATGTATATATATATATATATGTATGTATATATATAACACAAAATGTAGCCATGTACAACCACATGATATAATATATAGAAAACTAAATCTATAAAATATGTATGTATTTTACTATTACTTTAGACCTGTGTATAATTATACATTCCCATATTATACGTACACAAACATCCATACATACATATAACCTCTCTCTCTCTCTCTCTCTACTATATCTTCACACACACTCTCACTCCCTCTCTTTCTAATCTAGTTCCACACACTCTGTCTCTCTCTCTCTCTCTTCACATAGTTTGTCAAAAAATAAGCTATACACAAGCACCTACCACATGAAATACTAAGCCATGTGCTTTTGCTGTAACATACCCATATGTACATATTTTTAGATCCATTTGATTGGGTGATTATTTAGCATCTATATTTAATGTTGAAAAGTAGGAAATACTTAGACGACATAAAAGATTAAGTTTGGTCACAAATTTAGTAATTTAGATATGTCGATTTCGGGTCAATTTTGGGACTTTTTATGCATGTTTTGGGGTGTCATTTGTATGCGATTTATATTCTATACTTAACCATGTTAGATAATGTACAAGACGGTTTAGCCTAAAGGAATCTCATATGGGGGTTTACATAATAAGTATAACTGCAACAAGGAGCGCCGGACACCAATTTGACCCTTAATTTTTAGTAACGGCCTCGCATGAGTGAGTTAGCCTAAAGGAATCTCATATGGGGGTTTACATAATAAGTATAACCGCAACAACGAGCGCCCGAAGCCTAAAGGAATGGTGGCTTTTGTGGCTCAAAATAGCTCTCAATACAAAAGTAGCTTGCTTTTCTTTATAAGCAAATCTTTCTTTTAAACCTAGGTCTACAAGAGAGCTTTCTTTCACACGCTCTATGAAAATAATTATTCAATGCCAATAAATAATATGAACGCCGCCCAAAGTAGAGTAAACGACTGGAACCCAACACAATGAGATAATGGGAGGTGATGTTGGCATTCAAGGCAAGCATTTAATGGAGGGGGGAAGGCACCTGCACCCCCCACTAAGGGCGACGGTCGCCCTTAGTTGGTGGAGGGGGAGGGGGGGTCGCCAACTAAGGGCGACGGTCACCCTTAGTTGGTGACCCCCACCAACTAAGGGTGACCGTCACAATTAGCACTCTATTCATAGTGAGTGGTTTAGCCTAAAGGAATTTCACATGGGGGTTTACATAATAAGTATAACCGCAACGAGCGCCCGAAGCCTAGACACCAATTTGACCCTTATAACGGCCTGGCATGAGGGTGTAGATAACTTTATTTGTCAGAGAGGAGAATTAAAGAAAGTTAGTTCATCAAACAGGACGAATAAAGTCCGTGTTTAGATAATTGGGAGATTCCGTATGGAGTGGCCGATATTCACGAAATGAATCCGACACCACTTTCTAGTGTAAAAAAAAAAAACGTATCTTCTCTAATATGGTTCAAACGCATGTTTTTAGAAAAGATTTTCTATCTTTGATGATTTCGTGTATGATAATCTACTAATTCTCATGGGCTATTTTTTTTGGGGCTTCTTCCAGAGCCTTGAGGATTTCCTATGCAGGATAGAGAGAGAGAGAGAGAGAGAGATTTTGAGGTTCGGGACCATCCTTAGACAAGGAATGTTGGACATAGATTGTAATTTATGCCCTGTGGGAGCCATTTGGTAGAACCTTGAGTGGACAAGATTTACTAGAGGCATACCCGGGATAGCCGCGATGTCCAGAATGGTGGTTGGGTGGACGGGCGTCAGAGAAAGGCCCTATTGGCTAGATCTTTTGTTGGTGATTCTCTCTATGATTTTTTTTAAGATTTTTGTATTGACGGATATTACTGTTACTTTGGATTTTTCAAATGAATATGATTTATTGAAAAACTCTTCGTTTTTCTCAAGTATGAGTGATTTTGTTTTCTATATGATTTGGGAAATTTTGTGTTAGAATATAGAACAAATTTTGGGTACATTTCATTTGCAAACTATACACCTAGGGTCTGCATGGTTGTGGGATTTAAATAATGATGAGAAAATAGTAGATAAGGGGGTATCTAGGAAAGGATTTGAGATAAAACTCTTTGATCAAGCTCACAACCAAGTAAACATATTTATTTTATACAATTCAACTATATGTAAAAGTGGATAAGCATGTATGAAGATGGAATGCAAGTACATAACAAAGACATGGCAATGTACATAGATAGAGTTGTACACGTTCTCTAGATTTGGCATAGTGACCCACTAAAAAGGCACCTGAGGTAAAAAATTGTCTCATGAGGAGATAGAGATATCCATAGGTTGTGATTGCATGAAAGTCAACCCCATGACCTTTTGGAAAAACTTATTTTTATTTTCCTTTCATATATTGTTAGACTACTCACTTATGCATTGATTCAACCTTGAATTTTGTGGGCATACAATCATTGTTTACGAATTGAAAGGATTAATCATGGACAATTCACTATGGACTCATGTCTTGTGGCCTCATTTCAACAACAAAGTTAAGCTAGTGCTTGAGACACAAATGTTGTTGGCAGTGAACTAGAATACATAGAAGTGCTTGGGCAAATGACTCAAGTTAAGGAAACTAATAAATTGGATAGCATTGACTCGTTTGAAAAAATTTCCTTGACAACAAAGCTATATTTGGCCTATTGATGGTATATTACTTCATCTCATAATACATTGACACATTACAACACCAGCGTGCACATCTTAGCTCACTACCACATGCTCTTGGAGTAGGAAATACCATTAATTATCCATCAGGTCTTTATGGGCATGCCCGCCTAAATTTGAGATTTGGACACCATTTCTTGATGTATTGTTTGTACATGATTTTGGTGTGTCCATCCTTGATCTTTGAGTTTGGTGTGTCCATCCTTGAAATTTTATGTAGATTACTCATTGTTGGCATACAATTGGACGTGGCAAACTTATTAACCACAAAATGGGTTAATATTCCCACTTTTTGATGTCGATCATGTCCTTGGGGATCAGATTGAAGACTTTGTCGAGGGGTAGACGCATGCTTAGTGTTGATAAGTAAATGTTTCATGTCTTTGATCCTCCAAAGGGATGAAGAATCTAGTTAGTAAATGAAAATGTTAATAGTAGATGGGATTAGGGTGGGGGGACCTTGCTTGTGATTTCTTTGAATATTTTTATTGTTTGAATTTTTTTGGCAATCACATGTAAGATCACAATATTTATAGAGGTTAGCAAGGATTGTACTACAGTTAGCAATGGTGGAAGAAGAGAGGTGGAGGTCAAGAGGAATAGTGTGACAAGCAAGCACTGTGAGCACTTCTTTTTGGTTTAATGTGACTCTTTTGCGGGTTGTTAGAGGATCTTGTAGTGACTTGACCTACTTTACTTCCCTTGTACTTTTTTATGTATTAAGAACAATTAGGTGCTCTTTGACCATTGGAAAAATTGATATACCATAAAGTACAAAAGGGTGTGAGTCCTTAAACTCTTGTTGGAGCTATTATAGTTGAAACATTTGGAGAATATTGAAAGAATTTAGTCGACCTGTGAGGTTGTGGAGCCATTTGTTAAAAAATTTCAAAGGTTATTTGGATATGATCATTGGTGGGCTATGTTGAAATATACAAGTGAATAGGGTGTGTGTGGGAACAAGCCCTTAGTTAGAGGCTGTAAAAGAGGATGTGTAAATGTGAAAGAACCTGTGAAAAGGTGAGAAGAACCTACTGGGAGAGAATAAAGGGTAGAATGAGAAGATTTAGGAAGTGTGGAGATATTCTGGGAGAGGTGGAGAGGTGGAGAGAATCAAGCAAAAGAGGTGGAGTGAATCAAGCCTTAGGAGAAATCAGTGGGATTAGATGCTTGGATGTAAACTCTATAAATTGAGGCATTGGCCTAATGAGAATTTGCTGGTTTTTGATTATCCATGCCTACATTAAGCTATTTGTTAATTACTCACATCTTAATTATTTACTAATCACTTTGTTAATGATGTTGATTCTAATATTTGATCCACCATACCTCATCACATTGCTCTAATTTCAACATGGTATCAGAGCCAAGCCTAGAATCCATCAAGTTTATGAGCCCATTATCTAGTTAATTAGGATTAGTAGATAATTAAAAATTAATCAAATTTTTAGTTATTTTTCAACTCACTTCTGTACCCCCAACTGGTGGAGGAGTGCTAGCTCCTTACACACTCAACATTAGGCCAAACCCTTATAGCCCAACACAGCCAGCCTCTCCACCACGATCCAGCCCATCAAGAAAGAAGCGCAAACGGCCGCCGGACGAAGGAGAAATCACGATTTTAGCAGGCGCCTGTTTCTGGGAGAAAAACTCAGATCTCTACTTCATCCAATCAAATGGGTCTAATTCCTCTTAGCCCCAAGTGTTTTCAAGCATGCTCTACAAGCTACTGAAGTCAGAATTCAATTTGATCAAGTCTACAGTGAGATCCAAGCTCTTCATCAAATCTGCAGGTGACTTTGGTAAAACAGAGATTAAGCATTCAATATTTGGTCAAATCTTGTGTTTATTAGCTTAACTCTACTAGACTCATTGCTATTGATGGCATTGAAAGAATTTGAGCTCATTTGAAGTCTAAGGCCTTAGATCTGGACTCCCCGCATACTCTATTTTTTGCACACAAAACAGAGGATTAATTTGCTAATCAGTGGATAATCACTGTATTTTGGTGAAATTGAGGGTTCAAATTAACCATTAGGTATCTGATACAGATCCCTATAACTTTAAATTAACCATTAGGTATCTGATACAGATCCCTATAACTTCAGATTGCAATTCAGAGTTGGTTTGATACTCCAACCATTCTGTACAAATTGGTTACTCTTGATTTAATGTAATTTCTGGTAAAATTATGCTGATAAATTTATGATAATCATCATTTTGCATTTAACCCTTGGTTAATGCCTGTAAATCTCACTCAAATTCAAGATTATTCACAGCTAGAGTTGCATTCGGGAATGTTCATAAGAATGAATGCTATATGCATTATGTATTGGGCACATTACATCAGTGTAAAAATGGGATCAGACACTGCCCTTGTTCCCAGAATAAGGCAAGAGGTAAGACCTCCCACATAGATTTGGGTTTGCATTGCATAATGATACAAGATAAACATCAAAAGCCCAAAAAAACTGTCAGCAAAACATTTAAACATGTTGCTCACATGGAGCAAGAAGGCTTGACGGACAAGCTCATGGCCCCAGCCATGAAAAGAACATCTCCTTCTTCCAAGAAGAAGATCCACATCAAGAAGATCTAGAGGAAGCATTGAAGAAAGACATGGACACGAGAAGAGAAGCTGCCCCAAGAAGACTGAAAGAAGAGACGGACGCGTGAAGAGAAGCTGCCCCACGACAAGAAGATTGAAGACAAGAGAAGATGTGAGGCTCCAAAGAGTGAGGAGCCATGTGAAAATCTCAGAGAGAGAGAGAGAGAGAGAGAGAGAGAGAGAGAGAGAGAGAGAGAGAGAGAGAGAGAGAGAGACCCCACAACCCAATGTAACCTATCCCAACAAAGTAAAACCACCTCTCCGATGATGTAGGCCACGTGGTAGATGTATGTGTGAGCACTTTAGTCAAGGTCGCAGGCACTTGTAGTAGCCTTGGACATATAGAGAGAGAGAGAGTGTCAAGGACTATGAGTTTAGGGACTTGAGGCACTGGTCGCGGGCTATCAAGTAAGAGAGAAACTTGGTATAGGGTCCAGGTGTGCTAAGTTAACTTGAGGGGAGGTGTGCTAGACACTGGTCGCGGACTATCAAGTAAGAGAGAAACTTGGTATAGGGTCCAGCTATGCTAGGAGTATTCACTTGAGGGGAGGTGTTGAAATATACAAGTGAATAGGGTGTGTGCGGGAACAAGCCCTTGGTTAGAGGCTGTAAAAGAGGATGTGTAAATGTGAAAGAACCTGTGAAAAGGTGAAAAAAATCTACTGGGAGAGAATAAAGGGTAGCATGAGAAGATTTAGGAGCTGTGGAGATATTCTGGGAGAGGTGGAGATATTCTGGGGGAGAGGTGGAGAGAATCAAGCAAAAGAGGTGGAGTGAATCAAGGAGAAATCAGTGGGATTCGATACTTGGATGTAAACTCTATAAATTGAGGCATTGGCCTAATGAGAATTTGCTAGTTTTTGATTATCCATGCCTACATTAAGCTATTTGTTAATTACTCACTAATCACATCTTAATTATTTACTAATCACTCACTAATCACGTCTTAATTATTTACTAATCACTTTGTTAATGATATTGATTCTAGTATTTGATCCACCATAGCTCATCACATTGCTCTAATTTCAACAGGATACTGCTAGGTGATGAGGAAATCCTTTGATGGGTTCCTTTTTGGTGTAACCTAGTTGTTTTTTTCATTGGGAAACGTTTTTGCTTTTTTGGGATCCAAACTTGGGTTGCACCTTCATTTTAGGACATTTTGGAGGTCATTCGTAGGGCCTTTTAGTAGAGAGAGAAAAAGGAGCGCATCCAATCAGGAAGAAGGCAATGTTACATTGAAAAATAGGTTATTTCTTTTTTCTAAATCCAAAAACTCTTCTTTTTCACCTCAAAATGTACTCTACTTACACTTGATAGTCACTTTTCACACCCGAATGCATTAAACACACCTACACTATTGTAGGGAGGGAAACTTCTATTCGTATCTATGTATTGAATACACATCTTTGCAAAGGAGGGAAAATTCCCTCCTTCAACACCATATTGGGGAATATGGGAATTTCTCACAAGTTTGGGACACGTGGTCAAAAGTTTGGATTAACCATAACTTGAACACTACTAATCCAAAATGAGCGCTTTATAGCTCTTTAGATTCCATTTTTCAAGCGCTTTCCAACGATAGGTCATATGATAGGGTTTTGAGAAACTTACAAACATGTTATCCATGTCCCCTTTTTTAAGTATTCAAAAATGGGAATTGGGAAATTCCCAAATTCACTAATATGGTGTTCTTCTCAAACTTCCTCTTGGGCTTAAACAATATCTCATGCTCTTTTTATTTCCTCTACCTTCTGCTGCACTCCATTATCTGAAGCATAGGCCTTTTGTACTCCATTTCTTCTTGAAAAGATGGGTAGCAAATCTCGTTTTATATTATCCCGATTTTTCCCCACTAATGCCATCATAGATGATTCAATTCCTAGGGCAAGGAGACCAAGATCATCAGTGTTTGCTATACTTGTATCCAAATCTCTCACTAATGCCATCATAGATGATTCAATTCCTAGGGCAAGGAGACCAAGATCATCAGTGTTTGCTATACTTGTATCCAAATCTCTCAATGTGCAAAATCAATGGACTGAAGTGCTGATCACCAAGGGCACATGGGTCCTTATGCAGTCAAGAAAGAGAAGAAAGACAAGAAACAAGAATACATTTAGGGCGTCATGGAAAGGAAGAGTGAAAGACTTCAAGATAGAGGCTGGAAGGACAACCATCAAGGAAGTCCTAGTGCAACATATATATATGCATAATGAGCTTGTGCTTGAGAATCTAGATGACATAAAATTGCCCTCGCATAGACCAAACTATAAGTTAATCTATCGCTTGTCAATCTTTCATTTTCTCATAATGGTCTAATGAAATGTGTACACTGTCCATGTTTATGGTTTGCAGATGTGTACCCCTCATCATATGAGGAGTGGGAGCTAGTTCAGTGCATCATTGGAATTATGAATGTGGTTCACGCACACATTGGTTGGCTACAGTATGAGGGAAGAAGCAACAAACGCCTTGTAGATGTAGGAATCTTTTTCTATGACCATTTCTATCGTCTTCTAAACAAGAAACACAATCGTGTCCGCTTGGAAGAGCTACCTTTGCAAGTTGAGTGGAACTACATGGATTGGCCTATCCCAGACCCCTCAGTAATGGAGTCAGCAAAGAGAAAGCTCTTCAAGGATGTGAAATGCTCTCTATGAGGGAGCATTCCAACTCATGTAGTAAAAATTATTGTTTACCTTCTATGAGGGAGCATTCCAACTCGTGTAGTAAAAATTATTGTTTACCTACCAATTACTATGTTCGTGGAACTTTTTAGCTTATTTTAGATGAAGATAGCGAGAACCATGCTTGTCTGCAAAGATTTGGACACATTCCTCTTAGAAAGACTTCTTGATAAGGGATGGTCGAGTAAAGTTTTTGACAATATCCATTGTAACATTGCACTGGAGACAGTAGTTGCAAAGTACATGATTGCAAGTCAAACTTTTATCTTGTCCTTCTGGTATAGCAGGTCCTGTTACATCAATGGAGAGTTGGTACCAATGGATCAGAAAGCCACAAGTGCAATGGACGACAAAGTCATAGACATTGAAGTGATTGACGAAGCTTCAACACTGGTGACAATTGTTTCTATACGAGAGAAATGCAATTTACAACAACTAAGGAAGGATATTGTCGAAGAATCCTTGCAAGATACACTAGCACACTTTAATTTCATTCACAATGGAAGAAAGGTCCTCCTTAGAAGGGAGCAACTAATAAAATGTAAAGAATTGGGTAACACAATCAAGATCATTCCTACTTGACAATACCCACTCCAATGTACTCTTCTAACATAATTAATCAAGTCTATCTTGTTAATGACACTCCTACTTGACATTGCAAATTTGAATGTACTCTTTTAACATAATTAATCAAGAGCCTTTTGTTCGATGCAGTACTTTCAAAAAACAAGACAATGTATACTATTTTCCAAGACACATTTCTTGAGTGAGAATAGAACAGTTGAAGACATTACATTACAAAAAAGGATTTCTCATTACATAATCTTGTATAGAGTCTTTTGATTTGTACAATCCATCTAAATATGGAATCAATTGTTCTTCCAAATAAACATCATTTGCATTACCTTCGAAAGGAAGGGGTGATATCCATATTCCAATGGGATTATACATAGCCTTCTCAGGGGTATCATCAATTAATAATGTATTTGTGGGATTATATAGAGGTTGGATATCCACATAGCGCTTCATAAGTAAGGACACCCTAGGTTTGTTGGGATGAAAAACACCTGCGTCAATGTAACAGTGCCTTTGGTCATATACAAAATACAATTCTATTTCCTCAATCTTAGATTCTCTCAAAACTAGCATGACAAGAGGCCTCAAATTATAGTTCATAATTGAGGACTAGATGGCCAATCTAAAGTGCTTAGTTACAAAGTTGATAAATTGATACAGTTTGGGCCTTAGCATGACATGCATTTCCTCGGCTTTGTAATTCCCTATAACACTTGGTCCAAAGCTCTTGGGTTGTCTTTTGAGCAAAAATCCATTAACATCCAAGATGATAAGCCTCCTCAGCGTCTGGAATCATTATTGACATGATTTTAATAAGTCTAAATATGATTGAAACTTATAATCATTGTTAAGGGACAAAAACACCTAATAGAAACAATTCTTAAAATTGAGTTACATTAGGTAAATTAGGCTTGGGATCTTCATCAAGCTTGGGATCCTCACTAGCCTTGGGATCCTCATTAGACTTAGGTTCTTCATAGGTCCTGGCTCGGCCTCTACAGTCTGCTTCTTCGCATCTGTCTTCTCTTCAGGCTTTGGCTCTGCCTCTTCAGCTTGCTCTACCTCATGAGCCTTGGGATGTTCAATATTGGACCTTGGCTCTGCCTCTATGTGCTCAGAGGGCTTTGGCTCACCCCCTACAGCCTGAAGGAGCACCACCATATCTATAGGATCGGGGAATTCTGGTTAGTTCTCCTCAGACATCTCTGTGCTATTATTTAGTATTAATGACATCATGGTCACTCTGTACTGCTCCACATAGTTCCTATCATAATTTTGTAATGCGGTCTGAAAAAACAAAATTCACAATGTCAAACCACAAATCTAGATAAATCAATGTTCACTCGATGATTCTTCCACTTACCTTCGACATGAAGGGATTCATGGAGAAGAGACTCTGGAGAATATATTCTGCATGTATCATCGATCTCCATCCATAGGATTGTGAGTCTCCTTGCTTGGGCACTTGAACAGGCTTAACCTCTGATTTGTACAAGTCATAGTCTCCATATAGGGAACCAAGAACATGAAGATTTAGCCTTTTTATACACCTGCATAATAAATAAGCTTTTATAATAAGATACATTGCCAACTTCAAGGAGCCATAGATACTAGAGAAAGGTGCTTTGAATGTTTACTTCCAGGCCTAACTCAGGATGTGATCTTGGTACTGAATTAAGAGTCCACATGATTCTCTTATCCAATTCTATAAAAACAGCAAGGCTCTAATGGTTCCTACAAAATCTGAAATATCTAAAACTAAGGCATCCTCTATCTATTAGATGCATATAACTAACAAGATAGAGGAGTAACATACCCTGATTCGTATGGAAAAATTAATACGGTAATCTCCAGCATGTTTAAATAGGTGAACCACTTTTGAATCTCTTGCTGCTAGGAAGTACTTCTTCTTATTAGCAGTGTGCCAGCTGAGAGTTGAGAATAAACACCTCAGAATGGCTCTCACGTGGAAGCTGGCACTTTATTAAATTGCAAAAACAAGGGTACCTCATTGAGGAAAAAGGGAAGAACTAAAGATGGAAGGACCATATCACCATAAAATGCAATTCACATACCCACTTTAAACAGACGTATAGGATAGTATCTGTGATCTGTGATGTCCTATCCATCAAAATTTTGACATCCACGATGTCAAGAGAGAGCTGTTGCTCACCATCTTCCATATTCACGAAGACAAAAATGCCCCTCTGCAAGCTCCTTAATCTCCAGGTTGACTGACTCCAACTCTTCTGTTTCTTTGATGTACTATTCTTGGAGATTCTTTGGCTTCGTTTTTACTTGTTGATCCTTCTCTTTTGTTTTGCCTTCTGCTCTTCCTCCCATCTGGCCTCCTGTTCTGCCCTGGCTCTTGAGTTAATATCATGTGTAATCTCTACAATTTTTATTTTATCTTGAGGAGCTCTTGCTGGTGGAATCATGAGGATGTTTTTCATCTTTGGGTCTATAAGCTCTGCAGGGTGTAGAAGCTTCTCATACCTCCACCTAAGCCTCTTCAGTGTCTCACTATCCTTGAGCATTATAGTCATCCTATGTGCGTGGGCACACACAACACACAAGTCATTGAAGTACTCTATGAGAAAGTCTTCAGCAGCCTCTTGTAGATAGAGAAGGTTGTCCTCTTCCACCTTATGGATAGGCTCTAGTTCTCACATATAGACGAGCACACCCTCTGGAAAGGGAGCTTGGGAACACATAACTCTACACAATTCTGCGCCTTCGTGATCTCCCTCAGAATGTAGAAGTTCTGTGAAAATCTCCTTATTTTGGCTTGCTTTAGAATATGGATAGGTTTTTCTTTCCTTGGCTTCTTTTCTGAGAGGCAGCCATTGCAGCCAACAATCCAGGCCCCTTACCCTGTCTCCTTGCAGTGGCCTTTGTTTTCGCCACCATGAGCTACCAATTAGCCTGGTAGAAAGAGACATAACACAATCTCTCTCTCTCTCTCTCTCTCTCTCTCTCTACCTCTGTGTGTGTGTGTGTGTGTGTGTGTGTGTGTGTCTATATGTCCTATGTGTGTATACGTGTTAGACCGCACCAGTAAGGCCTCTATAATAATTAGTGTAGTTTGGCGCGATATCAAACTTGCGTTAGACATGCAAGCACCATATCATGCCAAACCGCAAAGATACCTCTCTCTCTCTCTCTCTCTCTCTCTCTCTCTCCCTGTGTGTGTGTGTGTTTGTGTGGATGTCATGTAAGTGTATATGTGTGTGCGGTTTGGTGTGCGATAGAGCTCTTTAGTTTGGCTTCAAAGCGCCTTATCGCGCCAAATCATAAAAAACCATGCACACTCTCTTTCTCTCTCTCTCTCTCTCTCTCTCTCTCTCTCTCTCTCTCTGTAGCATTACTGGATGTGTATGTCTGTTTTGTATGTGTTTCTCCTTGTGTGTGTGTGTGTATGCGTGTCTCATTGTGTGCGTGCATGAGTGTGTGTGTGCATGAGTGTGTGTGTGTCTCTATGTTCTTGCATGAGTGTGTGTGTGTGTGTGTGTGCGCGTGCATGAGTGTGTGCAAGAGAAACACATACCAAAGCTGTCGGTGGCTCGATGGATCGCTGTCATGGTGGTCGATGGATCGCTGTCATGCTCGATGGATTTGTCTCTCTCTCTCTCTCTCTCTCTCTCTCAGAGGCAAACCATTACAAATAGAATAAAAAAAGAGTCAGTTTTAATATTCACAAACCCCACGTGTCAATTGTCAACATCACACGTGTCCGTTTTATTACTACACACGTGGGCTCGTATAAAGTTATTTAATCCTCATGCCACTATTAATGGTTCTCGTATTTGAGAGAAGAGAGAGAGAGAGAGAGAGAGAGAGAGAGAGAGAGAGAGAGAGAGAGAGAGAGAGAGAGCATTTAGTGTTTTCAGGACCAACAGACAGAGAGAGAATCTAGACAGATGGAGAGAGAATCCAGCATCCACGCCCACATAACCAGAAAGCAATGGCAACAGGTAAGTTTGCTTTCTTCTCTCTCTCTCACACACACACGCACGCACGCATGCACACACAGTTACATAGACACACAGACATGCATGTATAGATAGACACAATCTTTTACACACACACACACACACACACACACACACATGCAGGAACATATAGACACAATCTATTTCTGTCTCTATCTCTCTATCACACACACACACACACACACACACACACACACACACACAGAACCATATACAACACAGACACACACATACAGTACACCCACAAGGAGAGAGAGAGAGAGAGAGAGAGAGAGAGAGAGAGAGAGAGAGAGAGAGAGAGAGAGAGAGAGAAGTTTGTGCAGTTTGGCACGATATGGCTCTTGTAAGGGTAATGGAGGTGCTTTATCGCACCAAATTGCACACATACACACACATACATATACATTTATATCACATCCATAGATACACACACATGCGCACACACACACACACACACACACACACACACACACACACACACACACACAGAGAGAGAGAGAGAGAGAGAGAGAGAGAGAGAGAGAGAAGTTTGTGCAGTTTGGTGCGATATGACTCTTGTAAAGGTAATGGAGTTGCTTTATCGCGCCAAATTATACAAATATAAAAAGGGGTTTCTCTACTTTTCTAATTCATGCCAGTGTCTTACTTATCCAGAATAGAGAAAGCTTAAGCAGGGAGTCACTACGCTGGATCCTGAGTTTAGTGCTGCAGGTAGGAGCGACATGCGGATGAAGTCTGCAAAGCTGTTGATGAGCACAAAGAAAAGATCTATTGACTTCACTACTGACAACCTTGCAGAGGTTATGGCAAGGACAGATGACCCACAGCTTGTGTGAGAGGACAAATTGAAGATCAAGGGTTTCCAATTGTGGAGCCGGGAGAATCAAGTTACCCCCTTTACTTTGTAAAGGATCATAGTGATGAGGAACCCCATTCAGAAGACCAGGATATGGAGGCATATGAACAGGAGAAAGCAGCTATTCTTAGTTTGGTGTCCCTTTCTAAGCGACCTGCTCGCTAGAGTCTCTTTGGTTAAGAGGGATTTTGATTTCTCAATGGAGGGCTAAGGAAGAGATGCCGAAGAGGAAGAAGCAGAAGAAGAAGGAGCAACGTCTTAGCACTGACATGAAGGAAAAGAAGGAGGAATTTTTTGAGAGCAATAATCTTGCTCTAATTGATGAGAAACTTTTCGATTTTGTCTATAACGCGGGAGCTACTGAACAACTTTCACATTATTGCTGAGTTGTTTAACAAGCCTTTGCAAGTAGAGTCAATTTTGGACCAGCATCATGCAGAGTACTTGTCGAAACACAGGGATAGTTTCAAAAAAATAGTATCCAAAGGAAGGCTGCTACTAAACAATCAGGCTTATGTGCACTTGCTGGATTGTGCACGAAGCAAGAAGGCAAATAATTTTCTATACAACAAGAAGTACCAGGAAATCCCATCTTCCTATACAAGCCTACTTGGTGTATTTTGCACTTAAGTTGCTACAGGCTGTTGTATGAGACATTTGGATTCCTCTGCTACTTGCACTGCCTCTATAAAGAGCTTCCTGAAAGGGGTGAAGTACTACTATATGATGAAGGTTCTATTCAAGATAAAATTCCCCAAGAAGATAAGTTACCTTTTGAGGAGGAAGAGCTTGAGGAAGAGATTGAGTTAGTATAGGAGGAAGAGGAGGCGAAGTCTATGGATATTGTTTCTCTTAAACATGGATTCCCTTACTAGCTCAAGAGGAGGTTGCGGAGCCCATATCTCTCTTGATATGCTTACCAAGTGTGGGGGTAGAGATTGTCCAAGCAAGGAAGCATTGGAGCCTATTGAATTTTCATAAGATCACCTACACATCTTGGGGTACGAGGGAATCAGCATTGCTTACTTCAAATTGCAAGGCAGAAAGGTAACGCTTGTTTTCTCTTTAAACAAATGTATTTTCTCATAACTATCGTGGTTCACTTACATTGAGGTGTGTTTGGATAGGTTGGAAGGTGGCTAGAAGCAAGAACCAAGGTTTCCTCGGATTGGGGGTAGGATGGCGTCACTTTGGCGGACCTATCCTAGAAGTGTCCATTTTGTAAGCTCACTCCATTTTGGGCAGATGTTTCGTAATCTCACTCCATTTTGGAGTTGTTCTATAATCTCACTCTGTTATAGTGTTTTACAAATATATTTAATTTCTACGGTACTTTGGTTTGTTAAATAAGCATTTTAGTTTAATGCAATTATGGTTTTGTGGTATGGTTGGTTTATTTTCATACTTGGTGTTTTTGTGTACTTGGTCTCGCTCAACCTACTTTTCAACTGATGCAATTTTGGAAAATATAGTTTTGCATTTTTTCTAGTCCTGTGTGATAGGAAACAAACCTTCTATAAATACCCAAGGCCCCTTTCATGTGTCATTTTTTTCTTTGCACTCTCCAGAGCACCAAAGCACCTAAACAACCGTCCTCATCATGATGCCCCTAGAGCAATTCACGGACTTTCTATGTGTGAGAGTGACTTCCCTAAGCCCATGCATGTGCATGCTACGTTCACTCATGTGGTTGACTGGACCTCCACCATCCAACTTCACTCAGATCTATTTGTTGACACACTAACCTACTAGGAGACCTACTTGAGGGCACACTCATTGGCATTACGGGATTATGATGGCTTCTGGGTGCCATGTAAATTACTCGAGTGCATAGCCCACAACAAAAAATCCTTCAAAAAATGGCTAAAGTATTTGAAGGTATGGTAGCACTCTCAGGTCACTTCATAAAACAAGTTTGCAAGCTCGACAAAGGGGATATTGGCCAACACTTCCTCTCAATGTTGGCATGTTTTGTCTTTCACATTTCTGAAAGAGAGGAGGAAGGTGAGGTTGATCTCCCCCAGCTATGCCTTGGGGGATTTGTCACAGAGAAGGGTGAGCAAAATAGGGTAGTTGCTACTAGTCCCAGTGAATCAGTGCTCGTCCAAAAATACTTCCACGAGGGTGCACTGGGGTTGCCCAAGAACCCTCACTACTTCAAGGCTAGTGCTAGCGGCAAGGCGGTTGAAGATAAAGATGACTCTTCCCCCATTCTAGAAATAAAAATCAAAACTTTATGTCCAGTGGTGGTTTAGGGGGTTCTCTTTCCCTTTTTACATGACATTAAAAAATCTTGTGGGATTCACATGGATGAGTGCCTTAGCATGCTCAAGGTGAAATACAAATTCCTAATAGATGATTTGGGTACATGAAACCTGAGGATAACCTCCTACCATTGATAGATTACGTGGAGAACACAATGGCAATCGCACTAGAGGTAGCGAGCACCGAACAAGCTCTTGTAATAACTAAGGAGGAGGAGTTTTAGACTGCCCAAAAAAATCTCCAACTTGTGGTCATGTCGTATCGGGAGATGGGTGGCGGGAGACCAAAGAGGGCAGATATGGATGAGACCATGTCCAAGATTGATTTGGAATGCAAAGTAGACTAAGATGAAGATAAAAAGCAAGAGGTTGTGGTGGAGGTTGATAGAGGGCCATGCAAGGTGGGGTGAAGCGTAGTTCCATTGGCCTATATACCCAACCGTGAACCATTATATTCCCCTTTTCCCTATGGATGATTTTTTAATAAATATAAGGACTTCACCCCATCTACCACCTTCCCACGTTTTGCATTGATGTTTTCGAAGTAGTTGTGCATGGCCATTTTAGGCAAATCAATTAGCTATGTGATATTAGTTAAGAATTCTATTGTAATCACTACATTTGGTACCAACTATAGACGCAAAGTGTTCTCCCAAATAGGAATTGCAGAATCCGTAGGCCAAAACAAGCCCAAGCACATAGTAGAAGCCATTTAAACAGGGGAGCTACCCATAGCTAAAATGCTTCAGACAACCCTTTTAAGATGAATCCCACCCTCTCATACATAAACTCTTATGTAAATGATCTCTTTCAAAATGCGTCGGGGACAGCCCTTGTAGGATTAATCCCACCCTCTCATATGTAAACTCTTATGCAAAAAATCTCTTTCAAATTGTTTTGTTGCAATCTTTATGAATCGTTGTTGAACTATATTGCAACGTATAAAAATGGGATCTTTCAAATTTTAATTCATCTTTTATGGAGTTTTTATATGGTTAACATTTTTATGTTCTCTGTGAGCTTCTCCATGTGTTCGAATTGCACAAAACATCAAAATCCAAAGGGGCAAGACAGGTATGAAAAATGCCTTCTACGGGCCTCCCACACAGGCCTTTTTTGCACCCTTTTGGCCCATCATTTCGATAGGTCTTCTTGCTCTAGTAAACGTAGTATAGCGATCTTTGGACACGTATTATAGCATTGATATGCATTAAAAAATCCACAAACATTACACAAAACATCAAATCCAAAGGGGCCAGAGGGGTGCGAAAATGCCCTATGCAAGCCTCCCGCAAGGCCTCTTTTGCACCCTTTTGGCTCATCTTCTGCATACGTTGCTCTTCCATTTAAACGAATGTACTGAACTCATAGACCAAAAATCGCACAAATTTATCAATCGAGTGTAGTGTAAACTCATAGACTGGCCCACGGCATAAATTCATCAATCAAGTGTAGCGTAAATTCATAGACCGAGTATAGAAGACATTCATCACATCAAACACTCAATCGCAGACTATGAAACAAAGACAAAAAAGTTATATTAAATTGACAATTGCTGAAATATTACATTTGTACTTGATAGGCAAATTACATTAAACGTCAGATGGTCTATTTTTGCGGCCCTTTTTCTCTACGAATTCGTCTTGCCAACTGCATGTCCTTCATCATGATGGTCACTCTCTTAGCATGAATTGCACAGAGGTTAGTGTTTTCAAAAAAAGTGACCAAGTAGGCCCCCCATCTCCTGCAATGCTTCCAGGACAATAGACTACATGCAACATTCCATCTTGTAATCCCATAGAATTTCTTTACATGTCAATGGCACCCTTCAGAGTAGTAGCTCCGTCGACTTGTGGTAATGATGTATCTCCTGGAATACTCTGAAGTCAAAGCACGTTTCAAATCCTAGACCACGCGGAAGAGCTTGGGAGAGTTGGGCCATGCGTGCAGTGGGCTTGAAAAACTTGCTCTTACGGTGGCGGTGTTGCAAAGGTGACTCTAGTTGTTCGTGCTCTTTGGGAGTTCTGGTGGCCTCTGGCTATCTAGGAGGGGTATGACCTCTAGGCAGAGTCTTCAAGGCTATTGCGGGGTGTGCTGGAATCTCCATGCGAACCCATGTGTGCTCCCCCATCGACCTATTGTCCTCCGACTCAGTCCTCTTTGAATCGGACTCACTATGACTGATGCTGTTGGTGTCGTCATAATCAACAAGCACCCTCCTTTTCTTTTTACTTATGGAGGCATTAAATTCCTCTACGATGTCCTTGGCAAGCTGCTTCCCTCCTTCTTATCTCCTCTTCTGTGACTTTCTTCACAATATGCTTAGTGCACACCATGGCCTCAAATATATGACATGCCCCAAAGAGGATGTATACTCTCGAAATGTATGAAATGGCCCAAAGAGGAAAATCTCCTTATATAGAGCTCAAAAAAACATCATCGTTGCAAGAAACCCTAATTTTAGGAGGCTTTTCACACGGGCCAGAAGGGTGCAAAAACACCTAGTCCGGGCACCTCGCGCAGGGCATTTTTGCACCCTTTTGGCCCACCTTTTTTTTGTCTAAAAAACTCAATTCTACAATACTTGACAATACATTGTCTGCTTCTTCTTCTTCCGTGATGTTGGAACATTTTCACATCTAGGAATGCTATGTGGAATGTTTGGATTTTTTTGGCTGTATATACGGCTATAGCCGCGTATTAGTAGCAAGCATAGCCGTGAATTGTAATTGTGAATGACAACATTTATGCTCGCCGACGATACGCTCTGGGAGCCGACTGCCCTAGATGTGCGTATATAACACGGTGTCATGCGGAGCTCATTCCGCCATTGGCACAATTATAGATTCATCCCAAATCCATCGCAGCCAAAAAAAGCTGCAAGCACGCGAGTACAGCAGCCGCGAGTCACAATCAACGTGAATGGAGCGAATTGCTTTCGTTACATTTTTCTGGTTTTGTCTGGTCGTAGGGGGCGCTTCAGGTAAGCATTGTTAATTCTTGCGTCAATTATATTCATGTACGCTCTCCCTTGATCTGCATGCACGTGTGCAGAGCTCATATAAACCTTGCTTTCTAGAATTATCTAAAGCCGAACATGTTTGTGCGTGCACAGCCTGCTGCAGCGTGGACAAGAACATGCACGTGAGACAGTTCGTGTCGGACGGCGTCCACGGCAATGTACGAAGCGCCCACATACACAACGACTGTGGGTGCAGGGTGACGGACGTGGTCTTCCGGTGTCCCGGCTGGACGCAGGAAATGGTGCAGGACCCCAATCTCTTGAGGGTCTCCGGGGACGATGGCTTCTGTAACCTTGGTGTGAACGGCGATCCAGTCTACTCAGTCAGCATCATGCCCCACCAAACCGCGATCGTCCACTACTACAGCTCCGTCCGGATGGAACTACTGCCCGATCAGGGCTTATACTACTGCAGCCGCAAGCAGGGACCTTGCAACCCCCTTTAGAAGCAACTATTGGTGTTGTCCACTCGACCTACAATCATGCTCCATGTTTATGCGCCGAAGCACCGGTTACTTTGTGTGTTTGATTTTATGAACATGGACCTTAAAAACTTTTACTCTTTATATGGCAAATCGCTAGGAATTTCAGCAGACTTTTTCACCACTCATGAAAGTGAACTCAAGCAAGAGGCTGCACAAGATAGATGGAAGACCTAAACGTATAATAAAAAACATAAACATAGAAGCGTGCAACATAAGCATAAACATAGAATAAATATGCAACAAAAAAGCATAGAACCATAGAACAATGTGATAAAAATATAATATTATCAAGTGGGAGAGAATAATATGAATACTACATATCTCTATGTTATAATTCTCTCTCTCACACACATTTTGATTGTTATCACCCCTTGCGACTTTATCTTCAACAGTCACATTTTTATTATTTTGAGGCTGGATCATTTCTATTACTTTTTGGTTGCACATGGCCATGATTCGTAGTAATGCGATCCTGAAACACAACAAAACTAACACAAGTGAAACACAATTTAGAAAAACAAAAAGGTTATAGGTTTAAGACTCTCTTGCCATGCTTGCCAAGTAGGGCTTCCATAAATAATAATCCATCCTTCTTCATGCACCTTTTCAAACACAGCCTCCAAATCTCATTAATGCAGTCTCATATTCATCGTGTATATGGGGCCAATCCACTGCTTCAAGCTATATATATGATTCAAATGAACATTAATTTTAATTTCTTATAAGATAATACTTTTTTCTTAAACGATAAAATATAATTTAAGTCAATATACTTACAAAACCCATAGGAAAATCTACTTCACCTTCACATGTAATATCTTGTTGTGGTAGGTTGCTTGACATCTACATCCCATGTATAAATAAACATATGACACTTTTTTGCTAGCAAAAAAAAAGGGCAAAGTAGTGGAGATTAATATATGCAAAAATAGAGCTATGCTTACTTTGTTTCGGCATGCATAAATCTATGTATGCTCTATGTATTCATAAATGGAGCATGCATAGCTCTATGTTTCCTCATTTGAGTAGACATAGAGCTATGCATTGCTCTATGTTTTCTCATTTGGAAGTAGACAACATAAGTATAAACACAGAAGCATGCAATGTAAGCACACATAGAGCTATGAATGCTTCCATGGATGCATCCATAGATCTATGCGTACTCTATGGATGCATCCATAGAGCTATGCATACTCTCCGTATGCATCCATAGAGCTATGTATACATCCATAGAGCTATGCATGCTCTATGTATGTATACATAGAGCATACATAGCTCTATATTTGCCATACATATAGAGCTACACATAGCTCTACATTTTCACATTTAGAAGCATAGCTACATAAGCGTATGCATAAATGTAAAAGAAGAAATTACAAAACCATAAAACAAAAGCATTGGGTTTAGGATTGAAGCCAGCCTCAAGAAAGCGATACCCTAAAGAGTCTTTACATTAACATAGAGCAAAAACATAAGAAAGAATTTAGTTTAATTTTAGTTGTTAATGAAGTTAGATCTAGTTCAGAAGAGGAGCTCTCTTTATGCATAACTCATGAGAGCTTATGCAAGAGCTCAGACATAGCTCTTAAGAGACTCATGCATAGCTATGTGTATAGCTATGTTATGAGCTCATACAAATCTCATAAAAATAAGAGAGATCATACATAGCTCTTAAGAGAGCTCATACTTAGCTCTTTATACATAATAGAGGTTATAAGAGAGCTCAAGCATAGCTCTCATGAAAGGTTATACAAGAAAGCTCTATCTATTCATAAATCATGCATGACTTATGAGAGGTTATGCAAGAGAGCTCATGCATAGCTCTCATTATGCATAAGAGAGATTTTAAGAGCCAGCTTGGAGGAGCTCTCTTTTATGCATAGCTCATGCATAAAAGAGCTCTCTTTCCTTCTAAGAGCTCTCTTTTATGCATATCCCATGCATGAAAGAGATCTCTTGGTTGTGCCAAGAAATAATAAGCATGCTTATGGGCAAGTGAATGTATGTCAATAAGAAAGAAAACATCTATAACAAAAGTAGTGGGTAGGTATAAGAGCTTAAATAAAGCAACCCTAATATTGCAGAAGAGGAAGAGAAAAGAGAAAAATAAGTGTCTGAAGAAGAAGAGAAGGAGCAAGAACATAGAGGTGAGTCTATTTCTAAACCTATCTTTTGATTTTTTTGAATGATGCATGTTTGATGATCATAAGAGACGGGATTATGCATAGAAGGAAAAGAATAGTGAGAGAAATAGTGAAAGTGAGAGTAATAGAGCAATCCCAAATCATTAAAGAGAGAGAGAGAGAGAGAGACTGGAGAGGAGGAATGGATAAGAACATAGAAAATATGTACCTTTTGATTCAAAAATATAGAAGGGAGCGGATACATACCTTGCGATTAAGTGTAATATGCTTGTGGATCCACAAGGAAGGAAGGAGATAAAGGAAGAGTTAGAAAGGATAAGAGCTGTTGGAGATTCTGAGTTGGAATAGGGTTGGAAGCATCTACACATGTCTTGCACCATAGTCACATCTTCACTTGCTTCTCCACCACCACCACTCTTCACCAACACCCATTTTTCTAAGTATGAACCCATGATGGTTGTGTGGAGAGATGGGATCTTGGAGGAAGTGCCCAGCAAGAAAAGAGAGACCAAAGGGGCCTAAAGAATCTAGAAAAGGGTGCCCAAAGAGGGCTATAGGTCTAGCCGAGGGCTAGTAAGAAGGAGAGGAGTTCTAAGGCTAGGGGTGCTGTCATCTTCATCTACCCTACCATACTCTCTCTCTCTCTCTCTCTCTCTCTATCTGTCTCACACACACACACACACACACACACACACACACACACACATAGACACATAGACACATAGAAACATCAAATAGACATACCTGTAAAAATCGATGCATGACACAGTACGATGTGGGTGAAGATTGTGACTATGTGAGGTTGCCTGGTGTGGCAAGGTCTCTGTGAGGATGGCCGGGAATGGAGCTCTCTCTGTCAATCTCAATCTCTCAATATACCTCTACCTCTTTGTCTATATCACTCTGCCTCTCCCTCACTCAATATCTCTCTCCCTCTCTCTCTCCATCTCAATATCCATCTCCCTTTTAATATCTTTGTGACAATAGCAAGAGAGAGAGAAATAGAAGCCGCGGATGCACAATGGTCGAGATCCACTACAAAGGAGACATCGCTCCCAAAGTAGTGTGTATTATTGATAGTGCATTGGTATATATAGGTGAGATCTAGGTCAAGCTAGGGTGAGCTATATATAGTCCAACACCCCTTATCAACTAAGGTCTCTATTCACGTGGATGAAAAAACCTTTGGGGAGTACAAGGGAAAAAATAGAGATCCTATATACATTCATGAAAGCTTATATACAAATGTGATAATCGACATGTGCATAATGTGATAAGTGTTGAATAATATATATATACAACGATGTCCATAAACCATGGATGAATGTTCTGTGTGATACATGTGTCTAAACTTTTGAATGAATATAAACAATGATGATCATAAATGAGTTTCTAAGAAATTGCCGCTATTACTCCAATTTCATTGCGTATATAAGTGAATCAAGCTTCACCAAGTCCCTTTGTAATAAGAATGTCTGCAATCATTTGATCAGTTGGGCAATATTCAACCATAATAGATCCATTCTTCAATTCATGGTGAAGATAGTGATAATGAACAGCAATGTGTTTGGTTTTGCTATGTTGAATAGAGTCCTTTGCCAGACTAATAGCACTTTGATTATCACATCCAAGAGGAGTGCTACAAGGTGGAGGATACCCAATGTCTAAAAGTAGCTCATGTAACCATATCAACTCACAAGCTGCCAATGACACCGCTACATATTATGCTTCTGTAGTTGAAACTGCAACACAACGTTGTTCCTTACTTGTCCAAGAAACCAAACATTCTTTGATAAAAATAATAATTTGCACTTGTAGATCTCATTGAATAATGAGAACTTACCCAATTAGCATCACAATAACCAACTAAGCATAAAGGTGAAGAGTGAGATGAAGGTGCTTGTTGACAATAGGGGAGGCCATGATCTTTAGTGCCCTTTAAATACTCTAAAGCATGCTTTTCTTTAGTCCAATTGCCATGAGAAGGCTGAGAAATATATTGACCAAGAAGATTTGTAGTGAAAAGAACATCAGGGCGTGTATTGAGGCCAACCAACCAACTAGGTTTGCATATGGGCAATCATCCATCAAAGGATGATCATATTTTGAAGGTAAATTCTTAACAGAATGCATAACAATAGGAGTACATACTAGATGTGCATCAACCAATCAAATTTTTTCAAGAGCGTTAGTAATGAATTTTGTTTGTGGAATAAGCAAAATACCTTTCTCGCAAGATCTTTGGATTTGAATGCCAAGACAAGAATGAATTTCACCAAGATCCATTTCAAATGCTGATGATAAGAGCTTCTTAGTATATAGAAGGAAGAATAAACCATTGGCAACCAAGATGGTATCATCCACATATAGAGCAATAATAATAAATAAGTGGTATTGTCATTTTTCAAGTATAAATTTGGATTAGAAGAACACGAAGCAAATCCATGTGGTTGAAGAAAGGCATCAATCTTTAAGTACCATGCATAAGAAGCCAGTTTCAAACCATAGAGAAGCCAGTTTCAAACCATAGAGAGCTTGATGAAGATGACATACTAGATGTTCCTTTCTTGGGATAACAAAACCAAGTGGTTGTTCCATATATATCTCTTCTTTTAAGTCACCATTGAGAAAAGTTCTTTTAACATCCATTTGATGAATTTCTAAATCAAATTGAGTTGCAAATGCCAAAAGAACACGTATACTTGTCATGCGAGCAACAGGTGAGAATGGATCATGATAGTCAACACCTGCTACCTGAGAGTATCCTTTGGCAACTAGACGAGCTTTAGTTTTGTCAAAAGAAACATCAGATTTAACTTTTGTCTTGTACACCCATTTACACCTGATAGGTGTTTGTCCATGAGGAAGATCAGTTAGAATCCAAGTACCTTTCGAGATGAGAGAACCAAATTCAACTTGCATAGCATCTTGCCAGTGATTCTTTTGTGGAGAAGAAATAGCTTTCTCATATATAAAAGGGTCTTCAATAATGGACATGGCATCAAATTCAATGTCATCATCATGAGGAGTATGAGAACCATGTTCATCTTCAATAGAAAGATCAATGTAGATATCAATGTCACGGCTATTTTCGTCACATTCCAATGAAGAGGATGGAACATAGACTTTAACTTGAGAATCAATAATATGAGATTCATTGGTCAGAAAAGAAAAATATGTTAGAATGGTTTGTGAATCATCGGATGGATCAATGGACCATTCACCACTTACAGTATGGTCATCAGAAATTGCATCACAGCTTAAAGTGACCTTCTTAGAGATAGGATCATAAAACTTATAGCATTTGGCATTATCAGGATACCCAATGAAAATGACCTTCTTAGCAAGAGGATCAATCTTTGTTCGTGTCTCTTTAGGAACATGAATATAGGCAATGCAACCAAAGACACATAAATGAGAGATAGAGTGTGTTGTACCTATCCAACCCGCTATGGAAATATCACCAGAAGTAGCATTTGTACGTAAATAATTTTGAACATAAACTACCATAAAGAATTGCCTCTGCCTAAAACATATTTGATAGACCAGCCTGAATACGAAGACACCTCATGGCATTGATAATGGTCCAATTTTTACGCTCACTAACTCCTTTTTTTTGAGGAGAATAGGAAATAGTAAGTTCATGAATGAATGCCATTTTAACAGCACAATATTCTTCAAAATCATTGGATATGTATTCTCCACCATCGTCACTTAATATGGCTTTGATGGCTTGACTAGTTTGAAGTTAAACATGTTTGCGGTATCATTGAAATACACTGAGAAGTTTTGATTTATGTCATAGAAGAGAATCATATGTAAATCGAGAAAAACAATTAATAAATGTAAGGAAATAGCGGAATTCGGAGTTGGATGGAGGGGATAGACCACAAATGTAAGTATGAATAAGCTCTATTAGATATTGAGAGTGATGAGAAGTGGAAGAATTAAAAGTTTTTTGGTAATGTTTGCCCAAAGCACAATGTCGCAGGCACACCGAGAGTTGAGCGAGGCTTCAATTAAAGACCATGCACTAATTCAAAACGATATAAATCAAGAATTTTTGAGAAGTCGGCATGGGCAAGGTTAGAATGCTAGATAGGGATTTAATATTCACATGATCACAAGATTTTTTGTGATAATAACACATGTGAACAAGTTATTCACATGTTCTCATGTGATCGTTCACAAAATAACAGGTCACTTGCCATTTGGGAACCCTTTAAAAGCTTGGCTACACATGGGAATAAGCTATTCACATGTTCTCATGTTACCATCTTCACATAATAGCAGGTCAGTGGCCACCTAAGAAGATTTTTTATGCCCGACAAAAATAATTTTTTTAGGCCCTTGTGAAAGCTTTGTGAATATAACATGTGATCACAAGATTTTTTGTGTTATTAACATATGTTATTAACATGTTCACATGTTTTCGTTTACGTCAGTGAAATCCCTGATGCTAGAGCTTGCTATTCACAACATTAGCTATGACATCTATTATTGAAAGCTTAAATAGATTATTGTCGCGAACGAGGCACAATTACTATGATGATATGTCCATCCTTCTCAAGTCGACATTGAGTATGGTCAAAATCGACAAATAAACCAAGATCCACAAGACAAGAAACTAATATAAGATTGCATTCAAGATTAGGAACATGTAAAACACCTTGCAAAATTTGAATAGATGAGTGTGTTCCGAATAAAAGATCACCAATACCCATAACTAGACATGTAGTACCATCAGCAAGATAAGCTATCTTCTTGATTGGTAAAGTATAATAATTATGAAGCCATTGAGCTTGATATGTCATGTCTCTAGTGGCACCAGAATCCACTATAAATGTAGCACCATCATAAACAAGAGCACTTCATCTAATGAAATATGGTGGCTAACACAATTCACCTTCTCGTAATCAATATCATCATGAGAATTATCAATAGCATAAGCTTGATTACGTTCATCCTTATACTTTCTCTTTAGACATTGAGAAGTGGTATGATTTGTACGATCACAATATGTACGTGCCATAGGTGGACTTGTGGTTGGTCTCTTATTAGATCGAGAGAACCCATGTTCTTTATCGTCAAAACAATCAGATTTATAATGTCCATTTTTGTGACAATAATTGCAATACTTGCTAGAACCATATTGTCGATAAGAGGATCCTCCACAACAATAGAAATTTCTACCATGAGGGAAGTGTGAAAAGGAGTGCTTTTTGGGGGTAAGAAGAGCAGGCTCAGAAGCATATGAGTGATGTGTATGAAGAGCATCTACAGAGGGCTCTGTACGTGGTTTATGACATTGTGAATATTCAATAAGAGATATGCAAGAACTATCAAAATAAATACCATCTTTGTTGTTCGTGACAATATTATCATCTTTGGTAGTGTGAAGAAGCTCGACAACAAGTTGAGGTCGTGTAATAGGAGCACTAGCCGCAACAAGTTGATTAACAATGCTTTGAATGATTTAATATGAGAACTCATAAAAGTAGAAACTTTTTAATCCAACCCGTCGAATATATTACACAGATGAAGAATTTCAGTGATAGATTTCTTCTCAAAAGTAGAAATAAGATATTTCCAAATATCATTGGAAGTGGGAAGATTAAATACATCCAACATAAGAGAATCATGAAGAGTAGACAAAATATACTGTCGAGCAGCCTTATCTTTCTTTGTCCATTCGGATGAAGGTATTTTCTAATGAATAAATAATTTCCCATCAGTAACATCATAATAAGTGAACTAGCAACATCAATAGGTCGTTGAGGACATGGAGAATTTGCATATATAGTGTTCGAAAGATTGTTACCTTCAAGAATCGAAGTCATCTTTGCCTTCCAACCAGGAAAACCATGGCCTTGAAAAAATAGGAATCGATCGTTGACCAGAAGGATAACAATTAATAAGAGAAATATTTGCCATGGTGAGAGTGCAATGAAGATAAAAAAATGTGTGAATAAAAAAAGCCATTTTTGAGGATAATCACCTTGATAAGAAAAACGAATGTCACCAAAATAGCAGTGTTAATGCTTCTCGAGACATAAAGAATATATGAGACAAAAAAGCCTTGATAATAAAAATGAACGTCACCAAAATAGCAGTGTTATTGCTTTTTGGGAAATAAATAATAATATGTTGAAAAATAGGAAAAATTGCCCAAAACGTATATATGAAAGGTCATGCCATGCCAAAAATAGCGATACAAGGCAAAAATAGAAGGGAGTGAGCAATGAAGACGTTAAATGCACGATTGGTGAGTACTATCACATCCACAACATCTCTCCATTGCAACATGGGGGAAAAAGAAGACCGCACATGATATGGTTTTTTCCCTTACAACGAATTCAACAACATATTTGTGGACCTACATATGCTACAAAAGGCTATGGTATTATTCTATGAATTTCCTACAGGATATAAGTGGGATTTGTAACGTTTTTGTTCATGTGCATGTTTTCGCTAAGAGAGCGCAACATTGTGTTTGTTTGTGGATTTCATAGGTCAAACATGAAGAGTGAGTATTACACTCATGAAGGGAAGGAGGCTAGAGAGAGTGAGTATTACACTCATGAAGTGTGATATGGCAAGGAGCCTTTAAAGATGGTGCCGGTCATGAGGAATTAGAGCGTGATGGAGCTGGTGATGGGGAGATTGATAGTTTGAGTGATGAATCTACTGATAAAGCTAGTGATGAGAGCAGAACAAATACTAACTTTTTATTCGTGTTCAATCAGAGAAAGAAATATGGTAGTTGGGAGCCTTTGAGGTTCCCAAGGAGAAGGATGAGGTGCTAGCATGGGTATTTGAGAGATTGCCTTGGGTTAGTAATGTGATTAAGATACAAATAGAGGGGGAGCACTTGCATGTTGAGGGTCTACAAAGTTTTTCAATTGATTGGCATCTAGATGGGGACCTGAAGATAATCAAGTGTATGCTTGGTTGCTTTGAAGGTGCACTACTCATCCATGCTCTGGTGTATGCGTGGAGTAAAACAAAAAGACAAGAAGAAATGAAAGGGGAGAGACATTGGTGAAGAGGAATGTGACAAAATGGGTAGCCTGCAAGGGTGAATGGGATGTTGGTGTATTTTCATCACCTATGCTGGCATCTCTGACAAGGGATTCGCGAGATAATAGTTGGAACCCCATTCTTCCTTTTCCTCTCAAGAATGTTCAAATTTTTACTTTGCATGCTTTCATGCGTATCTTGGGGACCACCTCTTAAAGTTTCACATAGACTATGCTTTCATTATGCTTGGTAAATCTCGACAAGATGAGACGATTACAAAAATAGAGAACATTCTCAATGGGATTGGTTATCATGGTGGTAACATGGAGAATTGAGTGAACCAAAAGACCTCAGGACATTCTCATATGGTTGTGCAAAAGGTTTTATTGTGGCTCAAGGGCTGGAAGGTTTCTCTAGTTGCCTGCAAACGCAGGCAAGAAGGTTCTAGCAAATGCACACAGGTAAGTTGTAGAAAGCATAGCTTCAAAGATATGGGAGGTCTAGAAAGATCTTTGTGCTTGCACTACCTCGGATTGCTTGGACGCAAATATTGTTGTCTTGCATGAGTACGTGTGTGTAGATTTCAACAAGGTTGTGTGGTTGATGAATCTAAGCAGCACAACTCAAGAACAATGTAAACAATTTAAAGTGGAGTTGCAACACATGGGGGTAATTGAATATCATGCGTTACATGGTATTCCATAAGATTTGTAAGGTTTGCACTAAAGATATATTATATTAATGCATTTTACATAAATGTGGTTTTGTTCTCTAACTACAATACATATTGTACGTGCATGGCGCATGGTTCATGAGCATATATGGCTCCCTTGACATGTGGAGTGCCGAAGGAAAAGACAAGAGTCATTACCTTGCAAGAGGAGTGTACTTCAATAACACATGACATGGAGGTAGTAAAACTCGCATAAACTATCTTAAGGATATGTTTGATTGGTTCTTTTGATACACCTTTGGTAGAAGCATTTCAAGGGAGAGAGCTCAAAGGTCCAAGATGGCTTCGCTTGCCAAGCGTATAGGTAAGGGGAAGAAAGCACCATGGTGGAGGGTGGGGACAGGACCCGCATGCCATGCGGCATGGAGGATAACCCAAAAGAGAGTCGAAAAACTTTGGGCTCCTTATGACATCTAGCGTTTTGGTTATATGGTTTAGGGTTTTGGTCTAGGGTCTAGGAAGTAGGTTATAGGGTTGGATCTTCCAGTAGCCTCCTTGGGCCCCCCCTCTCATTTTCCATTCCATTTCTTCACTGAGCGCTCCTTGTCATGGCAGCCATGAGAATTGAGGAGCTTGCACAATATTTGCTTGACCTATAGCTACCATTTCTAATTGAAGAGGATGCCACCTCCCTATCCCCCAGGAAGCACGCTTAGAGAGAGGGAGACTGTGTTCCCACATCTAGGATTCGCAAAACCTTGGTGGCCGCATTGGCCATACTCTTGGGTAAGTAATGTGTAAGAGACTTAGAGCATCATTGTTTCATGGTGTAAATTTTTTATGATTGAAAAACTTGTTTTGCAGGTTTGTTGTGTAAACCTTAGTACATTCCACCATGTCACGGGTGGTAGAGCTCCTAGTGACCCTGCAGTGCCCCAAGAAGACCAAGCCTTGGCCTTGTGCTATGCCACAAACATTGCACATCGGGAAGCTATGGTGCATAACATTTTCCAAGTACTAGAGTCCCCTGCTGTTTCAAGCACAATTAAATACAATGTAGCTCTAAGCTTTCTTCGAATGATCTATTTACGTTGTTAGAATCTTGTAAGGGATAGAATTTTGATGCCAAATTTTAGCTTATAATACTCACTTATACTCTCTATGTAATACGATACGATACCAATAAATGAGAATTTTGTTTTTTGCCATATATGGATTCAAGTGTCATTTTGCCACAATTTTTTGTTTTTCCAAGTGGCATTTAATGTCAAAATTGTGGATTATCAAGCGCGGAAGATTGTCAAGTACTATAGAATTGAGTTTTTTTGGAAAAAAAAGGTGGGCCAAAAATGCCATGTGTGAGGTGCTCGGACTAGGCTTTTTTGCACCCTTCTAGCTCGTGTGAAAAGCCTCCTAAAATCAGGGTTTCTTGCGACGATGATGTTTTTTTGAGCTCTATATAAGGATATTTTTCTCTTTGGGACATTTCATACATTCGAGAGCATAAATCCTCTTTGGGCCATTTCATACAATCGAGGCCATGGTGTGCACTAAGAAGACTATGAAGAAAGTCACAGAAGAGGAGATGAGAAGGAGGGACGTACCTCCCAAGGACATCAGGAGGAATTTAATGCCTCCATTAGTAAAAAGAAAAGCAGGCTGCTTGTGGATTATGATGGCACCAACAACAACAGCAGTGACACCATGTGCAGAGGAGTGAAAACGATTTGGACAGGACTGAGTCAAAAGATGACAGGTCAATGGGGGAGCCCACATGGGCTCACATGGATATTCTAACACACTCAAAAGTAGACATGGATTCCCACAATCAATCAAGACATCAGCAAATATATCGAGGAAGTACACAAACACTCTTTATTATATTGCTTTAAATTCTTTTGTTATTAAATAAATAAACGATAAGTGCATTTATGAGAGAATCTGAGTCGATATAGGTTGCGGTTAACAATGTGTAATTCTTGACTTTATTAATTATAAATGATTGCTTTAGTCTATGTGACTCATAGAATAAAAACTTTTGGAGGTAAAGAATTAGAAGATAGAATATTTAACTAGTTTGACTAGATTCTAGATAAAACTTTCATTAGGGGCTATTTTGTGAAGAGTTTATCTTTCCCTACATTTAGAATCAGATTTTAATGTAAACATGAAAGTTTTAAACGACAAGAAATTCTACAAGAGTGTATGAGACTCTAGAAAGCCAAAATTCCTTTCGTTTTTTAGTTATTCGAGTGCAAAGTGGGGCACTTGGCTGTTTTTGACAGTTGCATGCTGAAAACACAACTTTGACCATTTTGAATGCTCTCAAAGATACCTTAGAACTCATTTGTAGAGAACCATCACTAAGACATGCTTTAGAGAGAATTAGAAGTCCTACAACTCTATAGTTTTGACTTTTCTCTAATTATAAATAGATTGGAAGATATTAGTCTCCCAAAGAGACCAGTTATTAGGCTTTGCCTTAGAAATTGCTATCAATATTGACTATCTTATCTATATAGACCGGATGGACTAACGCATAAGCATAGTTAGGATTTAGCTATAGTGACTAGAGATGACATTGATAATTGCTTATGTTAAAAACGAGGATTTCCATGTGACTTAAAAGACAAAGAGAAGTTAAAGACTGTTTAAATTAAAAGCTTGTTTTATACTTGAAATTGATTGTGATTGATTTGAATATGCATGCCTTGAAAGATTATGGACTAGAGATGAGTGTGAGACGTTATGTATGAGTTATGATTGCTTTGTTTTGAAATGAATGATTGATATGTACGTGTATGACTGATTGATATTCATGTGTATGATGAGACTCGACATGAGATTTTGAGATTTGGGCCGGCCGTCCTTAGACAAGGAAAGCCGAAAAGAGAACGAGATTTATGCTCTCCGAAAGCGATGTGGTAAAACACAGAGAGGACGAGATTCAAAAGATGCATGCCGGGGATAGCCGCGATGTCTAGTGTGGAGGTTGGGTGGACACGCATCGGAGAAAACCCTAGATTGGCTAGATTTTAGTCATTATGACTAACCATTTTGTTGAGCATGGTGATGATGACATAATATTTGGTGATAGACGCATACATGTTGATTAATTGAGATGCTATCCTTTAATTGATAGAGATTTATATTATGTGAATGTTTGTTTGAGATTCTACGATTTTTTGCTTATGTGATAAGAATCTTGGATATGGCATGCATGCTTATTTTGCTATTTGAGAAGGTTGATTTGATTGTGTTGCTATGTGGAAATAGCATGATTAAGTGAGTTTTAATGTTTGCGTAGATTAAGATATGGCTAGATTTAGAACTGTAACAATCAAGTACAAATGTAATATTTTCACAAATAATGAAATATTACTTTTTTATCTTTGTTTCATAGTTTGTGATTGAGTGTTTTATGTGATTAATGTTTGCTATACTCGGTCTAAGAATTTACCCGACACTCGATATTTGATGAATTTACGCTATGGTGGGTCTATGAGTCTACGCTACACTCGATTGATAAAATTTATGCGATTCTTGGTCTATGAGTTCACTACATTTGCTTAAATGGAAGAACAATGCATGCAAAAGATGGGTCAGAAGGGTGCAAAAAAGGCTTGTGCAGGAGTCCCGTAGTATAGGGCATTTTTGCACACCTCTGGTCCCTTTGGATTTTGATGTTTTGTGTAATGTTTGTGGATTTTCTAATGCATATCAATGCTATAATATGTGTCCAAATATTTCTATACTAAGTTTACTAGCAAGAATACCTATCCACATGATGGGCCCCAGAAGGGTACAAAAAAGGCCTGTGCGGGAGGCCCACACAAGGCATTTTTTGCACCCGTCTAGCCCCTTTGGATTTTGACATTTTTAGCACTTTGAACACATGGACAAGCTCACCAAGAACATAAAAAGATGAATCATATAAAAACTCCACAAAAGATGAATTACAATTTGAAAGATCCCATTGTTATAGATTGCAATTTAGTTGACAACAATTCATAGAGATTGTAAAAAAACAATTTGAAAGAGATTGTTTACATATGAGTTTACATATAAGAGGGTGGGATTTATCCTACAAGGGTTGTCTAATGCATTTCTAAATAGATTGTTTACATATGAGAGGGTGGGATTAATCTTACAAGGGTTGTCTGATGAATTTTAGCTATGGGTAGCTCCCTTGTTATGATGGCTTTTGCTATGTCCTTGGGTAAGTTTTGGCCTGCAGATTGTGTAATTCCTATTTGGGCCAACACGTAACCTCTCTAGTTGGTACCAAATGTAGTTATTAAACAATAGAATTCTTAATTAATATCACATAGCTAGCTGACTGGCCTAAAGGGGCCACGCACAACTGCTTTGACAACGCTTTCAATGCAAAAAGTGGAAGAGTGGCAGATGGGGTGAAGTCCTTTTGGATTATAACAAAATCATCCACATGGATAAGGGGAATATAATGCTTCAGGGCCGGGTATGGGCCAATGGAACTACGCGTCACCCCACCTCGCGTGGCCCAGCTGTCGACCTCCACCACAACCTCTTGCTTGTTATCTTCATCTTCATCTGCTTTGCATTCCAAATCAATCTTAGACCTCGTATCATCCATACATGCCCTCTTTGGACTCCCGCCACCCTTCTGTCAGTACGACATGACCATAAGTTGGAGATTCTTCTAGGCAGTCTAAAACTTCTCCTCCATTACAAGAGCTTGTTTCGTGCTCTTCACTACCTCTAGTGTGATTGCCACTGTGTCCTCCATGGAAACTGTCAATGGCAGGAGGTTATCCTCAAGGTTTCATGTACCCAAATCATCTATAGGGAATTCACATTTCATCTTGAGCATGCTAAGGCATTCATCCATGTGAATCCCACAAGATTTTTCAATGTCATGCAAAAAGAGAAAGAGATCCCCCCAACCACCACTGGACATAAAGTTTTGATTTCTTTTTCTAGAATGGGGGAAAAGTCATCTCTGTCTTCAACTGCCCTGCTAGCACTGGCCTTGAAGTGGTGAGGGTTCTTGGCTAACCTTAGTGCACCCTCGGGGAAGTCTTTTTAGACGAACACTGATTCATAGCCGCGAATTGTGATTGTGTACACCCTGTGCATCTCCTCGGGTCCTCCCTCTCTACTCTCTCTCCTCTTCATGTGTCTATGCTCCCCATCTCTTGTAGTGCTTGCTTGAAAAAGCACAAGAAGTGAGTGCCATGTACCAGCAATCTGCGATGTCGTCACATGAAATGCGCTTACTACTACAGGAGGCTTTGAACTATTCTGAACATATGCAAATCAAGTGTGTCTGTCCAGATGCAATCGCATTCACTTGGAGCTTCAAAGCGATGTTGGACACGGTCGCACGTGTGCAGTTGGGTAGATTCAAAACAACAACCTCTTGAGGCGGCCACTACGGCACGGGCTCAGATGACGATGTTAGGTGAATCGCATTCTTGATGGACTTCCATGAGAATAACAACATTTATGCTCACCGATGATACGCCATGGGAGCCGACTACCCTAGAAGTGCATAGGGGTGTCATGCCAGTAGAGCAGACTACAAGCACGCGAGTACAGTCGTAGATAGCAGCAAAAAAAGCTGCGAGTCACAATCAACGTGAATGGAGCGAATTGCCTTCGTTACATTTTTTTGGTTTTGTTTGCTCAAGGGGCCGCCTCAGGTAAGCATTGTTAATTCCTGCATCAATTATATTGATGTATGCTCTCCCTTGATCTGCATGCAGGTGTGCAGAGCTCATATAAACCTTGCTTTCTAGAATTATCTAAAGTCGAACATGTTGTGCGTGCACAGCCTGCTGTAGCGTGGACATGAACATGCACGTGAGACATTTCGTGTTGGACCACGTCCACGCCAATGTACAAAGAACCCATATACACAACGACTGTGGGTGCAGGGTGACAGACGTGGTCTTTTGGTTTCCCGGATGGATGCAAGAGATTCATCCATCCACTATTGATGCAGCTTGAGTAATGGCAGGTGGACGCGGTGTTGTGCATGATAGAGGAGAACCTCCTAAGAACTATCCTCACTAGTCAATTACATCTTATGGTACACTTGATAGATGAAGTGTGGGTGTGCGATGCTATGCATCCTCAGTGGATGTTCTTCCTTGAGCATTTCTTGAAGACCTTGAAGGATTCTGCTAGGCAAAGAGTTAGGCCAGAAGGAAGCATGGAAGAGGGTTAGTAAGTGCAAGAAGCATGTGTCTACGTTGCAAAGTATCTCTCGCTTGGTTATTGTGGCATGATTCAAATCATCCTAAAGGTTGGATTCAGGACATTCCAAATTTTTATATTGGATGTGAAGTGGTTCAAGGATATGTGTGGAGGTGCTCAAGTAACCATGAAAAGGCATCCAAATGGATTTATGGCAATCGATTCAACAAAAATTTGGCAAATTGGGAGGGACATATTTGTGCTACCTCACCATTGTGAACAAGTAAAGTCTAACCATAAGCTTTTATTATATCATACTTATGCATGTTTAATTTACACTCGATGTGCTTCTTACAAGGTTGTGTTTCACGCGGATAATATGAAGTGGTGGTATGTCGTATAAGTCACTCCTCGTTCAAAGAGCATTTTTCAAGGTAGGGATGTTAAAGAGCTCATGGACAAAGTGGCAGTGGAAAATAAACATATGGAAGATCACGTACAAGATGAAGAACGCGAGATACCACCCACTAATAAAAATGAAGGTGTCTATATCCAAGATAATGATGAATAAATTGATTTCGAGCATGATGATGATGATGAGTCCATTGCTAGTGGGATAGATCTTTTTGTTGATCTTACAATGTGACATATGAATCTTGAGATAGACCAGTTAGCGTGTATGGATTTGATAGAAGATGTAAGAGATATTGGGCCAAACTCACCCTAACTCATTAAACTATTGCTCAATTTGCCAGTCTTGATTTAGTTCATATTTAATTGTATGACAATACATTGTCTGCTTCTTCTTCTTCCGTGATGTTGGAACATTTTCACATCTCGGGAATGCTATGTGGAATGTTTGGATTTTTTTTTCGAGTACACGGCTATACTTGCAGCTATGCACGTGGCTGTATATATACGGCTATACCCGCGTATTAGTAGCAAGCATAGCCGTGAATTGTAATTGTGAATGACAACATTTATGCTCGCCGACGATACGCTCTGGGAGCCGACTGCCCTAGATGTGCGTATATAACACGGTGTCATGCGGAGCTCATTCCGCCATTGGCACAATTATAGATTCATCCCAAATCCATCGCAGCCAAAAAAAGCTGCAAGCACGCGAGTACAGCAGCCAAAAAAGCTGCGAGTCGCAATCAACGTGAATGGAGCGAATTGCTTTCGTTACATTTTTCTGGTTTTGTCTGGTCGTAGGGGGCGCTTCAGGTAAGCATGGTTAATTCTTGCGTCAATTATATTCATGTACGCTCTCCCTTGATCTGCATGCACGTGTGCAGAGCTCATATAAACCTTGCTTTCTAGAATTATCTAAAGCCGAACATGTTTGTGCGTGCGCAGCCTGCTGCAGCGTGGACAAGAACATGCACGTGAGACATTTCGTGTCGGACGGCGTCCACGGCAATGTACGAAGCGCCCACATACACAACGACTGTGGGTGCAGGGTGACGGACGTGGTCTTCCGGTGTCCCGGCTGGACGCAGGACATGGTGCAGGACCCCAATCTCTTGAGGGTCTCCGGGGACGATGGCTTCTGTAACCTTGGTGTGAACGGCGATCCAGTCTACTCAGTCAGCATCATGCCCCACCAAACCGCGATCGTCCACTACTACAGCTCCGTCCGGATGGAACTACTGCCCGATCAGGGCTTATACTACTGCAGCCGCAAGCAGGGACCTTGCAACCCCCTTTAGAAGCAACTGTTTGTGTTGTCCACTCGACCTACAATCATGCTCCATGTTTATGCGCCGAAGCACCTGTTACTTTGTGTGCTTGATTATATGAACATGGACCTTAAAAACTTTCTCTTTATATGGCAAATCGCTAGGTTTAAGACTCTCTTGCCATGCTTGCCAAGTAGGGCTTCCATAAATAATAATCCATCCTTCTTCATGCACCTTTTCAAACAAAGCCTCCAAATCCTATTAATGCAGTCTCATATATCATCGTGTATATGGGGCCAATCCATTGCTTCAAGCTATATATATGATTCAAATGAATATTAATTTTTATTTCTTATAAGATAATATTTTTTTCTTAAACGATAAAATATAATTTAAGTCAATATACTTACAAAACCCATAGGAAAATCTACTTCACCTTCACATGTAATATCTTGTTGTGGTAGGTTGCTTGACATCTACATCCCATGTATAAATAAACATATGACACTTTTTTGCTAGCAAAAAAAAAGGGCAAAGTAGTGGAGATTAATATATGCAAACATAGAGCTATGCTTACTATGTGTAGGCATGCATAAATCTATGCATGCTCTATGTATGCATAAATGGAGCATGCATGCTCTATGTTTCCTCATTTGAGTAGACATAGAGCTATGCATTGCTCTATGTTTTCTCATTTGGAAGTAGACAACATAAGTATAAACATAGAAACATGCAACGTAAGCATACGTAGAGCTATGCATGCTCCATGGATGCATCCATAGATCTATGCGTACTCTATGGATGCATCCATAGAGCTATGCATACTTTCCATATGCATCCATAGAGCTACGTATGCTCTATGTATGTATACATAGAGCATACATAGCTCTATATTTGCCATACATAGAGCTACACATAGCTCTATATTTTCACATTTAGAAGCATAGCTACGTAAGCGTATGCATAAACGTAAAAGAAAAAATTACAAAACTATAAAACAAAAGCATTGGGTTTAGGATTGAACCCAACCTCAAGAAAGTGAGTGTAGGGATACCCTAAAGAGTCTTTACATTAACATAGAGCAAAAACATAAGAAATAATTTAGTTTAATTTCAATTGTTAATGAAGTTAGATCTAGTTCAAAAGAGGTTGCAAGAGAGCTCTCTTTATGCATAACTCATGAGAGCTTATGCAAGAGCTTAGACGACATAGCTCTTAAGAGACTCATGCATAGATATGTGTATAGCTATGTTATGAGCTCATACAAATCTCATAAAAATAAGAGAGATCATACATAGCTCATAATATTTCATGCATAGCTCTTAAGAGAGCTTATACTTAGCTCTTTATACATAATAGAGGTTATAAGAAAGCTTAGGCATACCTCATGCGAGGTTATACAAGAAAGCTCTATTTATTCATAGATCATGCATAGCTTATGAGAAGTTATGCAAGAGAGCTCATTTATAGCTCTCATTATGCATAAGAGAGATTTTAAGAGCTAGCTTGGAGGAGCTCTCTTTTATGCATAGCCCATGCATAAAAGAGCTCTCTTTCCTTGTAAAGGCTCTCTTTTATGCATATCCCATGCATAAAAGAGATCTCTTGGTTGTGCCCCAAGAAATAATAAGCATGCTTATGGGCAAGTGAATGTATGTCAATAAGAAAGAAAACATCTGTAACAAAAGTAGTGGGTAGGTATAAGAGCTTACCTCAAGAGACGAGCTTTCAAGAATCTTCATAAAATAGAATAAAGTTAACCTATAATTTAATAAAATTAGGTCAAAAGATAAACTAGAAATAAAGCAGCCCTAATATTGCGAAAGAGGAAGAGAAAAGAGAAAAATAAGTGTCTGAAGAAGACGAGAAGGAGCAAGAACATAGAGGTGAGTCTATTTCTAAACCTTTCTTTTGATTTTTTTGAATGATGCATGTTTGATGATCATAAGAGACGAGATTATGCATAGAAGGAAAAGAATAGTGAGAGAAATAGTGAAAGTGGGAGTAATAGAGCAATGCCAAGTCATTAAAGAGAGAGAGAGAGAGAGAGAGACTGGAGAGCAGGAATGGATAAGAACATAGAAAATATTTAACTTTTGATTAAAAATATAGAAGGGAGGGGATACATACCTTGCGACTAAGTGCAACATGCTTGTGGATCCACAAGGAAGGAAGGAGATCAGGAAGAGTTAGAAAGGATAAGAGTTGTTGGAGATTATGGATCCACAAGGAAGGAAGGAGATCAGGAAGAGTTAGAAAGGATAAGAGTTGTTGGAGATTATGAGTTGGAATAGGGTTGGAATCATCTGCACATGTCTTGCACCATAGTCACATCTTCACTTGCTTGTCCACCACCACCGCTCTTCACCCCAACACTCATTTTTCTAAGTATGAACCCATGATGGTTGTGTGGAGAGATGGGATATTGGAGGAAGTGCCCAGCAAGAAAAAAGAGCCCAAAGGGGCCTAAAGATCTAGAAAAGGGTGCCCAAAGAGGGATATAGATCTAGCCAAGGGCTAGTAAGAAGGAGAGGAGTTCTAAGGCTAGGGGTGCTGTCATCTTCATCTACCCCACCATACTATCTCTCTCTCTCTCTCTCTCTCTCTCTCTCTGTCTCACACACACACACACACACACAAAGACACATAGAAACATCAAATAGACATACCTGCAATCGATGCATGACACAGTACGATGCGGGGGAAGATTGTGACTATGTGAGATTGTGACTACGATGCGGGGGAAGATTGTGACTATGTGAGATTGCCCGGTGTGGCAAGGTCTGTGTGAGGATGGCCGGGACTGAAGCTCTCTCTCTCAATCTCAATCTCTCAATATACCTCTACCTCTTCTTCTGTATCACTTTGCCTCTCCCTCTCAATATCTCTCTCCCTCTCTCTCTCTCCCTCTCAATATCCCTCTCCCTTTCAATATCTTTGTGACAATAGCAACACACAGAGAAATAGAAGCCGCGGATGCACAATGCTCGAGATCCACTACAAAGGAGACATCGCTCCCAAAGTAGTGTGTATTATTGATAGTGCATTGGTATATATAGGCGAGATCTAGGTCAAGCTAGGGTGAGCTATATATAGTCCAACACCCTTGATCAACTAAGGTCTCTATTCACGCGGATGAAAAAACCTTTGGGGAGTACAAGGGAAAAAACAGAGATTATATATACATTCGTGAATATTTATATACAAATGTGATAATCGACATGTGCGTGAATGTGATAAGTGTTGAATAATATATATATACAACGATGTCCATAAACCATGGATGAATGTTATGTGTGCTACATGTGTCTAAACTTTTGAATGAATATATACAATGATGATCATAGATGAATTTCTAAGAAATTGCTGCTATTACTCCAAGTTCATTGCGTATATAAGTGAATCGAGCTTCACCAAGTCTCTTTGTAAGAATGTCTGCAACCATTCAATCAGTTGGGCAATATTCAACCATAATAGATCCCTTCTTCACTTCATGGTGAAGATAGTGATAATGAACAGCAATGTGTTTGGTTTTGCTATGCTGAATATAGTCCTTTGCCAGACTCATAGCACTTTGATTAGTGTTGAAATATACAAGTGAATAGGGTGTGTGCAGGAACAAGCCCTTAGCAAGAGGCTGTAAAAAGAGAATGTGTAAATGTGAGAGAACCTGTGAAAAGTTGAGAAGTATCTACTTGGAGAGAATAAAGGGTAGCATGAGGAGATTTAGGAGGTGTGGAGATTAAAAAAATTTTCCACTTGTAGATCTCATTGAATAATGAGGACTTGCCCAATTAGCATCACAATAACCAACTAAGCATAAAGGTGAAGAGTAAGATGAAGATGCCTATTGATGATAGGCAAGGCCATGATCTTTAGTGCCCTTTAAATACTCTAAAGCATGATTTTCTTCAATCCAATTGCCATGAGAAGACCGAGAAATATATTGACCAAGAATATTTGTAGTGAAAAAAACATCAAGGCGTGTATTGAGGCCAGCCAACCAACCAGGTTTGCATATGGGCAATCATCCATCAAAGGATGATCATATTTTGAAGGCTAATTCTTAGCAGAATGTATAACAATAGGAGTACATACTAGATGTGCATCAACCAATAAAAAATTTTCAGGAGCGTTAGTAATGAATTTTGTTTGTCGAAGAAGCAAAATACCGTTCTCACAAGATCGTTGGATTTGAATGCCAAAACAAGAATGAATCTCACCAAGATCCACCATTTCAAATGCTGATGATGATAAGAGCTTCTTAGTATATAGAAGGAAGGATAAACTATTGGCAACCAAGATGGTATCATCCACATATAGAGCAATAATAATAAATAAGTGGTATTGTCATTTTTCAAGTATAAATTTGGATTAGAAGAACACGAAGCAAATCCATGTGATTGAAGAGAGGCATCAATCTTTAAGTACCATGCATCAGAAGCCAATTTTAAAACCATAGAGAGCTCGATGAATATGACATACGAGATGTTCCTTTCCTAGGATAACCAAACCAAGTGGTTGTTCCATATATATCTCTTCTTTCAAGTCACCATTGAGAAAGTTCTTTTAACATCCATTTGATGAATTTCTAAATCAAATTGAGTTGCAAATGCCAAAAGAACACGTATACTTGTCATGCGAACAACAGGTGGTCTTTAATAATGGACAAGGCATCAAATTCAATGTCATCATCTCATGAGTGAGGAGTATGAGAACCATGTTCATCTGCATTAGAAAGATCAATGTAGATATCAATGTCACGGCTATTTGGAAGAGAGGGCAGGTAATGAGGCCGCACTAAGCGCCCATATTGAAGAACTAGAGGGCCTAATGGAAGAGTACAAGGAGAAACAAAGGAAGGAAGGGTTGACGATAAAAGCCCTCAAGAAGGAAATTGAATCCACAACCCCTACCAAGAACACCAGAGGAAGAGGAGAAAAAATGACGGTTAATGAGCTGAACATCACTCTGATGTGATAGCCTTTGCCAATCTAAAGAATAGACAGGATCAAGTGGATCCATAAGGAAAACACACGTGGATGAGCTAAAGGCATCCAGAGCTGAACTCAAGAAAAGGCAAGAGTAGGTGGAGACCATGAGGAAGGCCCATGTTGCTGAAATGAAGGGTAAGGAAAGGATGGTTGAAGATTTCCGAGGGTGGGCCAAAAGGGAGCAGAAGGAAAAAGAAGCCCTGTAGTAGAGCAAAGGCTTCAGGAATAGAGAGCACATGGGAACACATCTATCTAGAAAGAGAAAGCCTTTGCTCATCATAGGAGGATCTTGATTCATGCTACCAAGCAGGAAGGAGCTGTGCAACCATCTAACTGTGATGAGATTGCTAAATTTATGAATGAGTTAGATGTGTCACATACAATAACACAAGGGCAAAGCATCGCCCAGGGAGCATAGTCAGTGCCACAAAAAATCCCCTCATCCAGACCCCAAATAGGAAGTGGCAGAATCTTATGATGTGAGGATCCAGGGGAGGAGGCAATAGCCCATGCATAGGGCATGACTTCCAACACCCCTCACCAGATGAAGTCACCTATAGAAGAAGAGAGGGCACATGCTAGATCAGAACCAAGAGGAAGACCACCATACGGGTGGAAGTGGAGCCAAGGAGGGAGGAAAAGACCAAGAGATCCCAAGCAAACCATGTTCAAAAGTGATGCCATCATCCTAGAGCATATAGAGCCACATGCTTTTGCAGTCGAGATAGCCATTGATGTAATGGAAAGGGCTAGGAAAGAGTAGCCATATGCCAAGCCATCGACGTGTAGTTCATACGACTGGACTTGGGCATGCCTAGGTGAGTAGCAAGAATAGGGCTTACGAACCCGGGTATGCCTAGGACAAGCCCGTAAATTTTGTCTCTCAGGAGGCCTTGACATGGAGGGAGAATTGGATGAAGGGGGTTTGAATATATCTTAGAATTCAGGACCAGATTCCAGATATAAAATTCCTTTTTTTTTAAAAGAATGAAGTGGTTGTGTGTGGAAAGAAACAACAATGAGTCATTGTGGGCCTCGCTGCTAGTGCAGCATGCAACCAACTTGTCGTAATTCTTTCGAGTACTACATATGCTTCCAACGTCCATCAAGATGAAACCTAGGTAGTTCTATAGTAATCCATGAGCTTTGTGCATGTAAGCATGCAAGTACAAAAAGCCAAAGCTAGATTTTTCTTTTTTATGGTTCTAGCAACCCCCTTCTTGAGAAGAATGTAGGGTAGAGAGTGAGCTTTCAATCACTTGTTATCCACGTGATCCTCTATGCTAGCATAAACCAAATCCACATCACCTCTACTGTTAGAACCTTCTCCCTCATGAAATGATAATGCACCTCAATGTGATTTTTTTTAGCTTGATCCACTCAATTATTGGCCAACTATATGCTGCTCATGTTGCCACAAAAAATGACAACTAACGTATCTATGGGCTCACCCATATCTTGAAGTAGCTTCTATTAACTAAGCTACCTCACATACTACTATAGCAGTATCCCTATACTTAGATTATGTATTCAACAAAGCAATTGTTGGGTTGATCCTTGCTAATCCAAGCTAACAACATCACTCCCATAAAAGAGAACATAAAGCTTCTAGTAGATCTCATGCCTAAGACACTATCTGCCTAGTCTACATGTGTGTACCCATGTATCTATACCCATCTAAGATATTATCAGCCCATTCTCCATTTGTGTATCCATGTATCTATAACTATCTAAGACACTAGAAGCCCAATCTGCATTTGTGTAGCCCCATGAAAGCACGTATAGTTGGCCTAGAAAGGAATGTCAAGGACATCAGTTTTTGGCACTTAAAAGTAGGCTTTGAAAAGTACTAAAAAGTCCAAATTTTTACAAATTCAAGCTACTGGTCACACTAGCAATTGCATGGTGATTAGGCAAAGGTTAGTTGCCACACTTACATGTAACTTACTGAAAATAGACCTAGTGTGGCCCTGGTCTATCACTCTTTGTCTTTAACAACAATTAGACAAACACACTTGAATGCAACTTAGTGAAAGTAGATCTGCCTCTCTCTCTTTCTTTCTATGAGCGAGCTATGCTAAAAGCATCTCTTCCCATGTGAATGAAGGTCTCTCTCTCTTTCCTTCTATGAGCGAGCTATGCTACATGTCTCTCTCTCTCTCTCTCTCTCTCTTTTTGTGAGCGAGCTATGCTAGAGGTCTAGACTCTTTCCACACATGAATGAGGGTCTCTCTTCCTACAATCTCTAGATCTTTTCATCTCTCATCGTAGATCTTCTCTTTAGGTCATTTGGAACATTTGATTGCAAGTATATGTTTCAATAGTACTTTATCATTGCTAGAAGCATCATCAAGCATGTATGAAACTTTATACTTTCTTACTTTGAGAAGTAGCATACGCACCACATGACATGTCTTCAGCACTACTGAAAAGCACTTCATCATTGCTAGAAAGTACTAAAAAATGGTCTTCATGTTTGTAGGAAAAGTACTGCTGAAAAGTGTAACACTACTAAAGAGTATTGCAACACTACTGAGTCCTTGAAAGTACTACAACAATGGGGCAAATTGAAGAAATGGCTAGTAGCTCAATTCAATATAGTACTTTATCATTGCTAGAAGCATTGGTAATGCAGGTATAAAACTTTTTACTTGCTTACTTTGAGAAGTAGCATAATCAGCACACACGACAGTTCTTCAGCACTATTGAAAAGCACTTCATCACTACTAGAAAGTACTAAAAAATGGTCTTCATGTTGTAGGAAAAGTATTGCTAAAAAGTATAACACTATTGAAAAGTACAATACTATTGAAGTCCTTGAGAGTACTATTGAAAAGTACAATACTATTGAAGTCCTTGAGAGTACTACAAGAATGGTGCAAATTGAAGAAATGTCTAGCATCTCAATATTCTTAAATATAGAAGCTGAAATTGAAGCTTATATAAATAGTAGGAAATCACTAAGAGAATATTGGGCTCTTCAAAAGCAAAAGCAACGGGCGAGAATGATGAACATGGTGACTGAAAGCAATACTATAGTGGTAGATGAACAGAAGAAATGGAAGATATGCCAATCTATGGTATAACACTTTGATAAATTAACAATGGGGATGGATGCAAGTACTAGAAAGGAAATCTTTCAACAACTTCTTCGACATCCTTGTTTCAAGATCACGCAGTCTAGCCAAAAATCAAAGAAATGGAATCGGCTATTCTAAGAAACATCTGCAATACTTTAAATCATGTTAAGCTACCAAGATCTTTAGATGAGATTTTCATGAATAAATCAGATCTCTTCATGTTCGTGAATGGTGAAATCGGGGAGCAAATTATTGACACGAGCATTCCACAAGCTTCAAAGCTTATGGGGATCCACAAAGACATTTATATTCAACCAAGCATTAGTTAACAATGACAAATGAAGCTGATGGATCATTTCCTATATCCACATGTCACAAACATGTCGGGCCAAAAAACCCGCATCCATCAAGATGTCAAAGATATAGCATTTCAATTCTGGATGGATGAGACAAGGGTGTCCCCCAACAAAAAAGATGTTTGTAGTAAAAGACTAGCTAGATGTTGATATGTGAAATATCCAATCCATATTCTTGAGGAGCCTCAAGTGAGTCACGGGTAATTTAAAAGCTTATTTAAATTAGTCTAGATATTGCTTGGTATATCTAACACATTATAACTTAATTTCAGGTTGAGCTTTATTTAAGGTTCAATGGAAAGTACCCATATATTCAAATTTCACAACGTTGTTTTGAGTCTTTGAAACCCTTATTTGTCTGAAAATTGATGGATCGCTACACTTGCTGCTGTATTATGCATGTACATATATCATTTTTATGAATGAGGTAGTAAATGACATACAAACATAGAAATTTGCAATCCATGGGCTTTTTGCACTTGCAATTGCATTGTATGCCTTCAATCTGATGGAAATGCCAACAATGGATGCCTTCACAAAGCACAAGTAAGAGTATCACAACTCTTTGGGACTCTATACTCTACCCAATGCCTCCAGGAATTAGCTTCCATAGCTACAAATGCATAATGGAAACATGTGATCTATGTAGTGTAAGGAAAATGCAGAACTGTCCAAGAGAAGTTGATGAGCAGAGTATGCACGTATCTATTAAGATCTTTGAAAATATAGTGGGTAAAGATGGATTGGAAAATGAAGGTAGGAAGAGCACTAGTTTTTAAAAAAGCGTGATTAGGTAGTGTTTAAATAATGTGATTAAAAAAAATTGGGGACAGAATGGGGGAGAGATGTGGGGATGTGGGGATGTGTCCCCACATCTCTCCCCCATTCTATTTCCGTTTTTTAAAATCACATTGTTCGTAGCTTTAACCACGTGTGACTATACATGTTGCTACAAGCATAGTTATATGTGCAGTTATATGCATAACAGTAGCCACCATCTATGCATAGCCGCGCTTATAGGCACATGTAAAGTTTTTTCTATAAATGGTTTCTTTTAAATTTGGGAGGCTCTTGATGTGACTATGCTCTTCCTTTGTTGTAAGTGAGAGCTACTTTATTTCTAGTTTATCTTTTGACCTAACTTTATGAAATTTAATGAAAGTGTTGATTGTGGCTCGCTGATTCCTTTGGTTGTACTCGCTTGCTTGTAGTTCGTATCTAGTCTAGTGGAATCTATAATTATGCCAATTCCAGAATGAGCTCCACATGACATCGTGTTATGTACACACATTGAGGGCAGTCGGCTCCCATGTCATATTTATCTACGAGACTAAATGTAATCATTCTAGTGGAAGTCTGTCAAGAATGACATTCATGTAGCATCGTCGTCTAAACCCGTGCCGTAGTCGTCGCCTCAAGAGGTACGAATCCACCCAACTGCACACGTCCGACAGTGCTCTCTTCTAGTCCAACGTCGCTTTGAAGCTGCAAGTGAATGCAATTGCATCTAGAGAGACATACTTAAGTTGCATAGGCTCAAAATAGTTCAAAGCCTCTCGTCGTAAGGGCATTGCATGTGATGACATCTCAAATTGTTGTTACGTGGCACTCACTTCTTGTGCTTTTGCAAGCAAGCACTACAAGAGATAGGGAGCATAGCTACGTGAAAAGGAGAAAGATTAGAGAGAGGGGACTTGGGCAGGTGCATATGGTGTACATAATTACATTGCCAAATTATACACGCGGCGATAGTCGTGCGTTGCTAATACGCGGCTATAGCTACGAATATAGCCACATACTGGAAAAAAAAAATTCAGACATTCGAGAGAGTATTTTGAAGAGCTAAAAATATCCCAATATCACAGAAGGAGCTGCAAGTGAATGCAATTGCATCTTGAGAGACACTTAAGTTGCATGGGTTCAAAATAGTTCAAAGCCTCCCGTCGTAAGTGCATTTCATGTAACAACATCTCAAATTATTGGTACGTGGCACTCACTTCTTGTGGTTTTGCAAGCAAGCACTACAAGAGATGGGAAGCATAGCCATGTGAAAAAGAGAAAGAGTAGAGAAAGGATACTCAGGAAGGTGCGCAGGGTGTACACAATTACAGTGCCCAATTATACATTCGGCTATATTCGTGCATTGCTAATACGCGGCTAAAGTTGCAAATATAGCCACGTACTAGAAAAAAAAATGAGGCATTCGAGAGCTAAAAATATCCCAATATCACAGAAGAAGAAGCACAAAATGTATTGTACTACAATCAAATATGAATTAAATCAAGACTCGCAAATTGAATAATTGCTTAAGAGTTTGGCCCAATATCTCTTGCATCTTCTATCAAATCCATGTATGCTAACTTGTCTATTTTGAAAAGGTGCATGAAGAAGGATGGATTATTATTTATGGACGCCCTACTTAGCAAGCATGGCAAGAGAGTCTTAAACCTATAACCTTTTTGTTTTTCTAAATTGTGTTTCACTTGTGTTAGTTTTGTTGTGTTTCAGGATCACATTACTACGAATCATGGCCATGTGCAACCAAAAGTAATAAAAATGATCGAGCCTCAAAATAATAAAAATGTGACTGTTGTTGAGGGGTGATAACAATCAAAATGTGTGTGAGAGAGAGAATTATAAAATGGAGATATGTAGTATTCATATTATTCTCTCCCACTTGATAATATTATATTTTTATGACATTGTTCTATGGTTCTACCATTTCTATGATTTTTTGTTGCATATTTATTCTATGTTTATGCTTATGTTGCACGCTTCTATGTTTATGTTTTTTATTATACGTTTAGGTCTTCCATCTATCTTGTGCAGCCTCTTGCTTGAGTTCACTTTCATGAGTGGTGAAAAAGTCTGCTGAAATTCCTAGCGATTTGCCGTATAAAGAGTAAAAGTTTTTAAGGTCCATGTTCATAAAATCAAACACACAAAGTAACAGGTGCTTCGGCGCATAAACATGGAGCATGATTGTAGGTCGAGTGGACAACACCAATAGTTGCTTCTAAAGGGGGTTGCAAGGTCCCTGCTTGCGGCTGCAGTAGTATAAGCCCTGATCGGGCAGTAGTTCCATCCGGACGGAGCTGTAGTAGTGGACGATCGCGGTTTGGTGGGGCATGATGCTGACTGAGTAGACTGGATCGCCGTTCACACCAAGGTTACAGAAGCCATCGTCCCCTCAAGAGATTGGGGTCCTGCACCATCTTCTGCGTCCAGCCGGGACACCAGAAGACCACGTCCGTCACGGTCGTTGTGTATGTGGGCGCCGTCCAACATGAAATGTCTCACGTGCATGTTCTTGTCCACGCTGCAGCAGGCTATGTACGCACAACATGTTCGGCTTGAGATAATTCTAGAAAGCAAGGTTTATATGAGCTTGCAAATCGAGGGAGAGCGTACATGAATATAATTGACGCAAGAATTAACAATGCTTACCTTCATTTTGATTAGTTGGTGGTATCTGGCATTCTTCATCTTGTACGTGATCTTCCATATGTTTATTTTCCATTGCCACTTTGTCGATGAGCTCTTTAACATCCCTACCTTGAAAAATGCTCTTTGAAGAACGAGGAGTGACTTGTACGACATACCACCACTTCATATTATCCACATGAAACACAACCTTGTAAGAAGCACATCGAGTGTAAATTAAACATGCATAAGTATGATATAATAAAAGCTTATGGTTAGAATTTACTTGTTCACAATGGTGAGGTAGCACAAATGTGTCCCTCCCAATTTGCCAAATTTTTGTTGAATCGATTGCCATAAATCCATTTGGATGCCTTTTCATGGTTGCTTGAGTACCTCCACACATATCCTTGAACCACTTCACATCCAATATAAAAATTTGGAATGTCCTAAATCCAACCTTTAGGATGATTTGAATCATGCCATAATAACCAAGCGAGAGATACTTTGCAATGTAGACACATGCTTCTTGCACTAACTAACCCTCTTCCATGCTTCCTTCTGGCCTAATAGAATCCTTCAAGGTCTTCAAGAGATGCTCAAGGACGAACATCCACCGAGGATGCATAGCATCGCACACCGACACTTCATCTGTCAAGTGTACCATAAGATGTAATTGACTAGTGAGGATAGTTCTTAGGAGGTTCTCCTCTATCATACACACCGCCTCCACCTGCCATTACTCAAGCTGCATCAATAGTTCTTAGGAGGTTCTCCTCTATCATGCACACCTGCCATTACTCAAGCTGCATCAATAGTGGATGGATGAATCTCCTTGAAACTTATGTACCTAAGATGGAGTTGAGTCCATCTAATTAGCATGACATGTCTTACAAACTAGCACAACATGTTAGAATTTAGTTTTTCATACCTCACCATCGCCCCCATTTTGTAGATGGCCTCACGCACTTTTTGATCTCCACACCCTTTAACGCATATGGGAAGAATGAACTATGTAACACAAAACATTGCAATCGATGATATGTAATTACAATGAAAGGCCATCATGCCACTTATATATGTAAATTGAACATACTTGAAACATCTTGTGCCAATCATACATTTATAGACCATACAATTGAGTTGCTCTTTTCTTCTTTGTTTTTGTGAATTCCCCCTTTAAAGAATGCATGATACCCATAGGGGTATGAAAGGAGGCAATTTTATCCTTCACTCTCTTCTCCTCAATATTTTTCAAGATCCCAAGTGCTTTAGGTAAAATTACCGCACCGTTCTCTTGAACTATTGGCAAAGTATTGGGGAGGCGTTCAATCAATCTCAAGTCCTCCCGAACTGCTAAAAAAGCCATAGTGTCTCAAGCTCACTTCTTGTCGAGATACATCATGCACTTGGATGCCACGCCATAGTGTCTCAAGCTCAATTGGTGGGGCATGATGCTGACTGAGTAGACTGGATCGCCGTTCACACCAAGGTTACAAAAGCCATCATCCCCAGAGACCCTAAAGAGATTGGGGTCCTGCACCATCTCTTGCATCCAGCCGTGACACCGAAAGACCACGTCCGTCACCCTGCACCCATAGTCGTTGTGTATGTGGGCGCTTTGTACATTGGCGTGGACGTCGTCCAACACGAAATGTCTCACGTGCATGTTCTTGTCCATGCTACAGTAGGCTGTGCATGCACATGTTTGGCTTTAGATAATTCTAGAAAGCAAGGTTTATATGAGCTCTGCACACATGCATGCAAATCAAGGGAGAGAATACATGAATATAATTGATGCAGGAATTAACAATGCTTACTTGGGGCGCCCCCTATGAGCAGACAAAACCAGAAAAATGTAACGAAAGCGATTCGCTCCATTCGCGTTGATTGTGACTCGCAGCTTTATTTGCTGCTATCTACGATTGTATATATGTGCTTGCAGTCTACTGGCATGACACCGTGTTATATATGCACTTCTAGGGTAGTCGGCTCCCATGGCGTATCATGGGTGAGCATAAATGTTGTCATTCTCATGGAAGTCCGTCAAAATTGTGACGGGCTAACCACAAATTCTAAGGACTCACCGAAAGAGACTTGTAACACTAGCATTGCTCCAACCATACATGGTTTGCAAGCTTAGCAACTGCATGGTCGCACGAAGGGTGGAGTACGCACACCCTTCTTAGAGTGGAGTGCAAGCGGCTTGTTGTAATAATTGATCTTCGTCAATTAAGGCATCATTCTCCTCCTTTCCTTCTTTCTCAAAGAAGTCATCCATCATCTTGTCCATGCCCAAATCTTATTTAACTTCATGTGCCATTGATGGAGGCATTTCTTCCTCATGTTGAGCACGCGCGCTCACACCAGCTAATCAAGTATCTTGTGAGTGTTGCGTATTCTCCCAACATTGGTGAGAGAATTCAAAGAATAATCACTCTCTGATGCCAATGTTAGGGGGCATCCAACCGTCGACCGCCACCCAGCCTTGCCCCGGTGTATGCATTGGGCAACAAACTCTCGCGCATGAATCTTATTTCTTGTAAAAACCTTGTAACTTAATCTTGCCAATGGGTAGTACCCAGGCAGAGGTAGAGGAGTAAAGGGAAACGATCCATGGTGTTGAGAGATAGGGGATCGATAACTGTGTGCACCATTGCATTGTATGTTGGGCTATGCCATCACTCTAGTAATACAATGATTTGTCTATGTAATTCTTCATTAGAAATCCTTTGGAAATATTTTGGTCTCTTTACTAATTACCCTCATTAGCAATGGACCAATGGGAAGAGAGAAGTGTGCACATTTGGTCTCCTCCAAAAGTAGGGGCAACTAGGCTTGTCTTCCTCATTAAAACAAATGTGGGGTTCAAAAAGTAAGATCTGGCCTTCATAAATCGGGGAGGGGTGGCTCTATAAAGTAAGGGTAGGTAGCTAAAAGTAGGGGGCTCCATCATTTTCAGTCCCCATCAATCTTGTGGGTCAAAAAACCCTTAAAAATATGTTTTTTCCCAGAAAGTGATTTCCCCCCCCAAAAACCCAAACCAAACCATATTGTATCAAAAAGAGATTTTTTCACCTCCATTTTCTCTCTCTACAGTCCATTATCTCCTCCAACATCACCTTACACTCAATTATTCATGCCTATGTCTCTCTCCCTGTCTCTCCAATTACTACAGCATAAGCAACCATGGAGGGTAGTGCATCTTCATCGAGGCGAAGATGCCAAGACACACAATAAAGTCTATGCTCTTTCAAAATGGGAGAATTGAGCATAATGCTTGGATTGGGCTGCAATTTCAAAATAGAGATTGGGTCCATTTTCAACCCAGTGTGCCACTAGACTCCATCAAGTTTGACGTCGAGATGTGGTTGAGCACCATTGGAAGGGGAATCTTCTAGGTTTCAAACAAGGAATCAAGGCGTGATGGATTGATGGCCCTTGTACAACATGTGTACTCAGGAATGGATATTTCATTGCCGCCCTAATGGCACACTTCTCTTTTTCCTTATAACTATATGGATTTCTCTCTAGTAGGTTGGTTACATGGATTCTTGTTTTCAACCTCGTTTGATAGGTTTGTTTGTTTCAAGATATTTTCTCTTTCAACTTCTATGTGAAGTAGCCTGTACGAAGCCTAACAAGGATATTCTATGTCGTTCATGCTCATATAGAGGATGGAATAGTCTCCAACATTACCCCTTCTAACCTTGCTTGTCAAAAATGTTTCTTCTACACACACAACTATGTAGTGCCCACATAGGCCAACGGGTCTGGTAAGCTTGAAGAGATCCCCTCCTCTTCTCCCTCTCTAGCAATGAATGGCCAATGCTTGATGTTTGGAATATGATTGCTCTTAAGGTGAAGATGGCTAGTGATATAGAAGACTTTTTTACACCCAGGCCTCAAGATCAGTGGGGTCTTACTTGGGCATGCCCTATGCATGTATTTATCCACATGTTTTAGGACTTTGAGAGTACATAAAGGCCCACCATGTACATGTGCAAGGTTATGGGTGTTCAAGAGATGGTCAAATTACTTGGACAAGGGTGGGACCTTGTGGAGGGGGAGCACAAAGGGGAGAATTCCAAGTGCAATGTAGTACAGTCCAGTGTCTGCTTTTGATCCTTGTGAGCATGTGCCGCTTTGTGCATTCAATTTTGTTATGAGAAGTGGATGAGGAAGAAGGGAGCATGGGTTCCCTTACAAGCTAAAGAGGAGGTTGTGGAGCCCATATCTCTCTCGATATGCTTACCAAGTGTGAGGGTAGAGATTGTCCAACCAAGCAAGCATTGGATCCTATTGAATTTTCATCACTTATGCGTCTTGGGGTACGAGGGAGTCAGCAATGCTTGCTACAAATTACAAGTCAGCAAGGTAAGAATTGTTTTCTCTTTAAACAAGCGTATTTGCTCATAATTATCATGGTTCACTTACATTGAGGTGTGTTTGGATAGGTTGGAAAAGGCGGCTAGAAGCAATAACCAAGGTATCCTCAGATTGGGGGAGGATGACATCACTTTGGCTCAAGGGACCTAACCTAGAAGTGTCCATTTTGTAAGCTCACTCCATTTTGGGTAAATGTTTTGTAATCTCACTCCGTTTTGGAGTTGTTTTCTAATCTCACTCCGTTACCGAGTTTTATAAATATATTTAATTTCTATAGTAGTTTGGTTTGTTAAATAGGCATTTTGGTTTATTGAAATTGTGATTTTGTGGTATGGTTGGTTTATTTTCATACTTGGTGGCTTTTTGTGCTTGGTCTTGCTAGTGTTTTATGCACTGTTACTCTACTCCTCCCCAGAGCCAAAAACTCTTGAATTTATTAATAATTCATTAGTTGTTGACCATTCCCTCTTCTAAAGAATTGGTGGCCACTCTTGTTGCAAACAAGAGTAGATCCCTCAGACCATCAAGCCAAAGGAAAGCTCCCAGAAATTCATGTAAGTTAGAAATCCTACTTTTTCTTTATTCTTTTAATGGTTTTCTAAATTTTGTTATCTTTAAAATGATAAATTGATGCTATGCCTTGTTGGAAAGGCTTTCCCCCTCTCTTCATTCCTAAATTCAACCTTTCTTTATCCTAGTTAAGCAATCAAATTGTTAGAATTAAACTTTTCATATTCTTTCTCTTTTAAAAGAGGAATTTGATTAATTTAGAATGCTTTAAACCATTTGGGGATAAATTTTAAGTAATATAAGGTTAGGAAAAATTAAAAAATGGTCAGCCATACAAAGGAGGTTATGGCAAAATTTTTTTAAATTTTATGAAATAAGTTTTATCTTTTATTATTCAAAAAGAGTAATCCCCATCGTTTGTGTATTATACATATGTTATTTTCATTCTAGGCATAGAGAAATGCATATTAAAAATTTTTTTATTATAAAAGTGTTATTTTCATTAAAATTAAATTCTATGCATAGAAAGATGCATAATGATTATTTTTTATTACAAAAGAGTGATTTTCATTAGATTTAAATTCTATGTATAGAAAAATGCATATTGATTTTTATTATTATTATAAAAGAGTGATTTTCATTAGATTTAGATTCTATGCGTAGAAAGATGCATATTGATTTTTTTAATAAAAGAGTGATTTTCATTAGATTTAAATTCTATACATAGAAAGATGTATATTGGATAATTTTTTTAATTATAAAAGTGTTACTTTCATCAATATTGATTTTTTAGCATAAATAGGTGCATAAAAGAAATTTTTTATTATAAAAGTGTTACTTTCATCAATATTGATTTTTATGCATGAAATGATGCATAAAAGTATTTTTTTTATTATAAAAGTGTTACTTTCATCAATATTGATTTTTATGCATAAAAGAATTTTTTTTAATTATAAAAGTGTTACTTTCATCATTATTGATTTTTATGCATAAAATGATGCATAAAAGAATTTTTTTTATTATAAAAGTGTTACTTTCATCAATATTGATTTTTATGCATAAATAGATGCATAAAAGAATTTTTTTTATATAAAAGTGTTACTTTCATCAATATTGATTTTTATGCATAAAATGATGCATAAAAGATTTTTTTAATTATATAAGTGTTACTTTCATCTATATTGATGTTTATGCATAAATAGATGCATAAATAAATTTTATTTTATTATAAAAGTGTTACTTTCATCAATATTGATTTTTTATGCATAAAAGATTTTTTTTATTATAAAAGTTTTACTTTTATCAATATTTATTTTTATGCATAAAAGATTTTTTTAATTATAAAAGTGTTAATTTCATCAATATTGATTTTTATGCATAAAAGAAATTTTTTTATTGTAAAAGTGTTACTTTCATCAATATTAATTTTTATGCATAAAATGATGCATAAAAGATTTTTTTTAAAATTGCAAAAGTGTTGTTTTCACCAATATTGATTTTTATGCATAAAATGATGCATAAAAGATTTTTTTAATTATAAAAGTGTTACTTTCATCAAAATTGATTTTTTTTAAATGCATAAATAGATGCATAAAAGGATTTTTCTTTTATATAAAAATGTTTTTTCCATAGAAGTTGGATTTTATGCCTAAATAGATGCATACATAATTTTTATATCAAAATAAGAGTTCTCTTTAATCCTATGTTAAAATCCCATGAATATTGAAAAATGAATAAGTAAATACTTAGTGAAGGAAAGTTATACCGTTTCATATTCTCTAGGATGGTAGTAATGAGAAAATTTAGAAAAACTATCGAAGTCGGAATTTTAGATAAATGATTAATTTATTCCTCATAGGAATTCGTGACAAGTTTTGAATTCAGTTAAGCAAAATACTCTATGAATGAAATTCAGTAAAGTAGTAATTGAAATATTACCCTTCGAGAAAGATAATTCAGGGAGAACCTTTCCAGACTCAAACCCTGAATCAGACTATGACCAAGACATAACTCCTTCCTTAGTTTCTTCAAAAGACGATGTGACCTGTACAGTAATCTACACTAAAATCACCCACCGAATCTAAAACTAAGTTGAGACCTTTGATTTTGATCTGAGGATCAAGAATTCAGAATTCGTTGAATTCTGCTTGGGAATCCAGACCTGTGATCTAAAAGTCTTGGGATACGGAATTAAGATATACTCATTGTATTCAAAAGAAAATCAAAACTGAAAACTTACATAGAAACCCTATTTTCTTAAAGGACTGTCTTACGCTAGAATGCTGGAGGGAGCATTTGGTATATGTGTATTTCTAAGGGAAGTTCAATTGCAAACAGTTGGCGTGGGGAGTGTTCAAAGGACGACTCGCGGAAAAAACCTGCCCAGGTCTTGACTAGCCTAGGTATGGTGTAAAATGGTGTGCTTCCGGTACGATGGGAGAGGGCCGATGAAGCGGTCCCTGAGTGAAGTGCCAAGACACCTAAGGAGGATCCTGGAGGGTTATGACCAGGCGATGCATGGGCTCGCGGTGCGTAGGACACCCATGCATATGTCGTGGAAGATATATATATGTATGATGATGAGAAAATTATTGTAATCTGTTATTACTGGATCTCGTTGCTGACCTGTTGGTCTCAACGGAGAGTCCAGAGTGATACTATTTTGTGAGAAACAAGGATTTAATGGAAATTTTGAGTTATGACATCTGTAACCAATAATTATTCGTCAATGGATTGTTTTATAAATTAAAGTTTAAAGAGGAGTGTGTGCATATCTGTATTCTAAAGCAAAAGTTAAGAAAGACATTCAATTATGGGTGGGTGAGTACTTGTCTGGTTCTACCAATTCCAACCCATGGGCCAGATGGGGTTAGGCTGGAATCAGTAGAGTTTTAATAAAAAATTTGATCAATAGGAATACGCTTAGAAATCGAATAGTTAAATAATAACCTGAAGACTTCTCAAATGAATAGATCAATGGCTGTGCCTGATTCAATTAGGAAAAAAGCGTTGATTCCTTCAAGTTTAGTCTGTAATAGTTTCCCTTCTATCTAGTTTATTCAGATGAAGGTTAGTTCAGTATCTTGACCTCGTTAGAAAAATTTGTTAAGAAATTCAAAATGGTGGAATCGTCCTCTTTTTTCGGGCATGGGAAATTTTCCCGGTTTCGGTTTTCGGAATGACCACCAGCTTAGTCTCGTGCCCGGGGACATTCGAGGGCGAGGCCCTGAGCAGGAAACCCTGCCCCGCGCAAGAGGGAGCTGCTTCCGCTCTGCCAGCAATCGTGAATTCGGTGCGCGGAGGGGGTAGTGGGATCTCACATTGACATTAAATGACACTTGGAAAAACAAAAAATTGTGGCAAAACGACACTTGAATCCATATATGGCAAAAAACAAAATTCTCATTTATTGGTATCGTATTACATAGAGAGTATAAGTGAGTATTACATAGAGAGTATAAGTGAGTATTACAAGCCAAAATTTGGCATCAAAATTCTATCCCTTACAAGATTCTAACTACGTAAATAGATCATTCGGAGAAAGCTTAGAGCTACATTGTATTTAATTGTGCTTGAAATAGCAGGGGACTCTAGTACTTTGAAAAAGTTATGCACCATAGCTTCCCGATGTGCAATGTTTGTGGCATAACGCAAAGCCAAGGCTTGGTATTCTTGAAGCATTTCAGGGTCACCAGGAGCTCTACCACCCATGACATGGTGGAATGTACTTCGGTTTACACAACAAACTTGCAAAACAAGTTTTGCAATCATAAAACATTTACACCATGAAACAATGATGCTCTAAGTACACATTACTTACCCAAGAATTATGGCCAATGCGGTCGCCAAGGTTTTTCGAATCCTAGATGTGGGAACACAATCTCCCTTTCTCTAAGCGTGCTTCATGGGATAGGGAGGCGACATCCTCCTCAATTAGAAATGGTAGCTACAGGTCAAGCAAATATTGTGCAAGCTCCTCAATTCTCATGGCTGCCATGACAAGGAGCACTTAGAGAAGAAATGGAATGGAAAATGAGAGGGGGGCCCAAGGAGGCTACTTATTATAAGCATTGGAAGATCCAGCCCTATAACCTACTTCCTAAACCCTAGACCAAAACCCTAAACCATATAACCAAAACGCTAGACGTCATTAGGGGCCCAAACTTTTCAGACTCTCTTTTGTGTTATCCTCCATGGCGCCTGTCTCCACCCTCCACCATGGTGCTTTCTTCCCCTTCCCTATCTACTTGGCAAGCGAAGCCATCTTGGACCTTTGAGCTCTCTCCCTTGAAATGCTTCTACCAAAGGTGTATCAAAAGAACCAATCAAACATATCCTTAAGATAGTTTATGCGAGTTTTACTGCCTCCATGTCATGTGTTAGTGAAGTACACTCCTCTTGCAAGGTAATGACTCTTTTCCTTTCCTTTGGTACTCCACATGTCAAGCGAGCCATATGTGTTCATGAACCATGTGCCATGCACGTACAATATGTATTGTAGTCAGAGAACAAAACCACATTTATGTAAAATGCATATTGAGAATATATCTTTAGTGCAAACCTTACAAATCTTATGGAATACCATGTAATACACGATATTCAATTATCCCCATGTGTTGACCACCACTTTAATGAAGCTTTGCAACTCCACTTGAAATTGTTTACGTTGTTTCCTTAGTTGTGCTGCTTAGATTCATCAACCACACAACCTTGTTGAAATCTACACACACCTACTCACGCAAGGCAACAATATTTGCGTCCAAGCAATCCGAGGTAGTGCAAGCACAAAGATCTTTCCAGAGCTCCCGTATCTTTGAAGCTATGCTTTCCATGCCTTCCCTGTGTGCATTTGCTAGAACCTTCTTGCGTGCATTTGCAAGCAGCTAGAGAAACATTTCAACCTTCGAGCCACTCATTAAAACCTTTTGCACAACCATATGAGAACGTCCTGAGGTCTTTTGGTTCACTCAATTTTCCATGTTACCACTATGATAACCAATCTCATTGTTGAGAATGTTCTCTATTTTTGTAATCATCTCATCTTGTCGAGATTTACCAGGCATAGTGCAAGCATAGTCTATGTGAAAGCATAGTCTATGTGACACTTTAAGAGGCGGTCTCAAAGATACGTATGAAAGCATGCAAAGTAAAAAAGTGAACATTATTAAGAGGAAAAGGAAGAATGGGCTTCCAACTATTATCTCGCAAATCCCTCATTAGAGATGCTAGCATAGGTGATGAAAGTACACCACCATCCCATTCACCCTTGCAGGCTGTCCATTTTGTCACATTCCTCTTCACCAATGTCTATCCCCTTTCATTTCTTCTTGTCTTTTTGTTTTACTCTACGCATACACCAAGAGCATGGATGAGTAGTATTTGCACCTTCAAAGCAACCAAGCATACACTTGATTATCTTCAGGTCCCCATCTAGATGCTAATCAATTGAAAAACTTTGTGGACCCTCAACATGCAAGTGCTCCCCCTCTATTTGTATCTTAATCACATTACTAACCCAAGGCAATCTCTCAAATACCCATGCTAGCACCTCGTCCTTATCCTTGGGAACCTCAAAGGCTCCCAACTACCATATTTCTTTCTCTTATTGAAAAGTTAGTATTTGTTCTGCTCTCATCACCAGATTTATGAGTAGCTTCATCACTAGATCTATCAATCTCCCCATCACCAGCTCCATCACTCTTTAGTTCCTCCCTCACGACCGGCACCATCTTTAAAGGCTCCTTGCCATATCACACTTCATGAGTGTAATACTCACTCTTTCTAGCCTCCTTCCGTTCATGAGTGTAATACTCACTCTTCATGTTTGACCTATGAAATCTACAAACAAACACAATGTTGCGCTCTCTTAGCAAAAACGTGCACATGAACAAAACCATTATAATGTTACAAATCCCACTTACATCCTGCAGGTAATCCATAGAATAATACCATAGCCTTTTGTAGCATTTGCAGGTCCACAAATATGTTGTTGAATTCGTTTTTGTAAGGGAAAAAACCATATCATGTGCGGTCTTCTTTTTCCCCCATGTTGCAATGGAGAGAGTGTTGTGGTTGTGATAGTACTCACTAATCATGCATTTAACGTCTTCATTGCTCACTCCCTTATCTAATGATATCCTCTTAGGCAGCGGGAAAAGGTTATGCATGATACCTTTCATGAGAAGGGTGTCTCCTAGAAACTAATGAAGTGGCTTATAGCAGCTCATTCCCTCAATTTTATTTCGGGCTTGAAATCCTAGAGCCGCTCGTGCCCTTGATTTTGGATAAAAAACATTTGGAAATGGAGCGGCAAAAGTTATGATTGTTTTACTATTATGCAACTTTTTGTTGGCGTTCTGCACGCACCGTCATGCAAAAGTTTCTTCATCTTTTTTGTTGATTATTTTTTGCCTTGGATCGCTATTTTTGGCACGGCATGACCTTTCATATATACGTTTTGGGTAATTTTTCCTATTTTTCAACATATTATTCTTTATATCCCAAAAAGCATTAACACTGCTATTTTGGTGATGTTCATTTTTATTATAAAGGCTTTTTTGCCTCATATATTCTTTACGTCTCGAGAAGCATTAACACTGCTATTTTGGTGACGTTCCTTTTTCTTATCAAGGTGATTACCCTCAAAAATAGCTTTTATTATTCACACACTTTTTTATGTTCATTGTGCTCTCTCCATGGAAAATATTTCTCTTATTAATGGTTATTCTTCTCATCAACGATCTATTCCTATTTTTCAAGGCCATGGTTTTCTTGGTTGGAAGGCAAAGATGACTTTGATTCTTGAAGGTAACAATCTTTCGAACATTGTATATGGAAATTCTCCATGTCCTCAATGACCGATTGATGTTGCTAGTTCACTTAGTAGATGGGAAATTATTTATTGATTAGAAAATACTTTCGTCCTAATGGACAAAGAAAGATAAGCCTGCTCGATGGTATATTTTGTCTGCTCTTCATGATTCTCTTATGTTGGATGTATTTAATCTTCCCACTTTCAATGATATTTGGAAATATCTTATTTCTACTTTTGAGAAGAAATCTATCACTAAAATTCTTCATCTGTGTAATATGTTGGACGGGTTGGATTACAAAGTTTCTACTTTTATGACTTCTCATATTAAATCCTTCAATCAAATTGTTAATCAACTTGCTGCTCTCCTAGTGCTCGTATTGCACGACTTCAACTTGCTGTCGAGTTTCTTCACACTATCAAAGATGATAATATTGTCACGATTCTTTCTAACAAAGATGGTATTGATTCTGATAGTTCTTGCGTATCTCTTATTGAATATTCACAATGTCATAACCGACATACAGAGCCCTTTGCACATGCTCTTCATACACGTCACTCATATTCTTCTGAAGCTGCTCTTCTTACCTCCAAAAAGTGTTCCTTTTCATGGTTCCCTCATCATGGGGTGGAAATTTCTATTCTTTTGGAGGATGCTCTAATCGACAATATGGTTCTAGCAGGTATTGCAATTATTATCACAAAAATTGCAAATTATGAATCTGATTGTTTTGCCAGATTATATGATAAAGAACATGGGTTCTCTCGATCTAATAAGAGACCAACCACAAGTCCACCTATGGCACATACATATTGTGATCGCATACAAATCATACCACTTCTCAATGTCTAAAGATAAAGTATAATGATGAACGTAATCAAGAAGGTGAATTGTGTTAACCACCATATTTCATTAGAAGAAGTGCTTCTTGTTTGTGATGGTGCTACATTTATAGTGGATTCTGGTGCCACTAGAAACATGACATATCAAGCTCAATGGCTTCATAGTTATTATACTTTACCAATCAAGAAGATAGTTTATCTTGCTGATGGTACTACATGTCTAGTTATGGGTATTGGTGATCTTTTATTCAGAACACACTCATCTACTCAAATTTTGCAAGGTGTTTTACATGTTCCTAATCTTCAATGCAATATTTTATTAGTTTTTTGTCTTGTGGATCTTGGTTTATTTGTTAATTTTGACCATACTCAATGTCGACTTGAGAAGGATGCACATATCATAGTAATTGTGCCTCGTCGCGGCACGATAATCTATTTAAGCTTTCATTAATAGATGTCATAGCTAATGTTGTGACTTTACCAAGTCAATTGCGATAGCAAACTCTGGCATTCTTAACTTGCACATGCCGACTTCTCAAAAATTCTTGATTTATATCGTTTTGAATTAGTGCATGGTCTTCAATTGAAGCCTCGTTCAACTCTTGGTGTCTTGCGAACATTGTGCTTTGGGCAAACATTACCAAAAACCTTTTATTTCTTCCACTTCTCATCACTCTCAATATCTATTAAAGCTTATTCATACTAACATTTGTGGTCTATTCCCTCCATCCAACTCCAAATTCCGCTATTTCCTTACATTTAATAATTATTTTTCTCGATTTACATACCTACGACATAAATCAAAAGTTCTCAGTGTATTTCAATGATACGACAAACATGTTTAACTTCAAACTAGTCAAGCCATCAAAGCCATACTAAGTGACAATGGTGAAGAATACACATCCAATGATTTTGAAGAATATTGTGCTGTTAAAATGGCATTCATCTCATGAACTTACTATTCCCTACTCTCCTCATAAAAAAAGGAGTTACTGAGCATAAAAATTGGACCATTATCAATGCCATGAGGTGTCTTCTTATTCAGGCTGGTCTATCAAATATGTTTTAGGGAGAGGCAATTCTTTACATAGTTTATGTTCAAAATTATTTACCTACAAATTCTACTTCTGGTGATATTCCCATTGCGGGTTGGATAGGTACAACACACTCTATCTCTCATTTATGTGTCTTTTGTTGCATTGCCTATATTCATGTTCCTAAAGAGACACGAACAAAGATTGATACTCTTGCTAAGAAGGTTATTTTCATTGGGTATCTTGATAATGCCGAAGGCTATAAGTTTTATGATCCTATCACTAAGAAGGTCACTTTAAGCTGTGATGCAATTTTTGATAACCATACTGTAAGTGGTGAATGGTCCATTGATCCATCCGATGATTCACAAACCATTCTAACATCTTTTTCTTTTTTGATCAATGAATGTCTATTATTGATTCTCAAGTTAATGTCTATGTTCCATCCTCTTCATTGGAATGTGATGAAAATAGCCGTGACATTGATATCTACATTGATCTTTCTAATGAAGATGAACATGGTTCTCATACTCCTCACTTATGAGATGATGACATTGAATTTGATGCCATGTCCATTATTAAAGACCACCTGTTGTTCGCATGACAAGTATACGTGTTCTTTTGGCATTTGCAACTCAATTTGATTTAGAAATTCATCAAATGGATGTTAAAAGAACTTTTCTCAATGGTGACTTAAAAGAAGAGATATATATGGAACAACCACTTGGTTTGGTTATCCTAGGAAAGGAACATCTCGTATGTCATCTTCATCGAGCTCTCTATGGTTTTAAAATTGGCTTTTGCATGGTACTTAAAGATTGATGCCTCTCTTCAATCACATGGATTTGCTTCGTGTTCTTCTAATCCAAATTTATACTTGAAAAATGATAATACCACTTATTTATTATTATTGCTCTATATGTGGATGATACCATCTTGGTTGCCAATAGTTTATCCTTCCTTCTATATATTAAGAAGCTCTTATCATCAGCATTTGAAATGGTGGATCTTGGTGAAATTCATTCTTGTCTTGGAATTGAAATCCAACGATCTTGCGAGAATGGTATTTTGCTTCTTCGACAAACAAATTCATTACTAACGCTCCTGAAAATTTTTGATTGGTTGATGCACATCTAGTATGTACTCCTATTGTTATGCATTCTGCTAAGAATTAGCCTTCAAAATATGATCATCCTTTGATGGATGATTGCCCATATGCAAACGTGGTTGGTTGGTTGGCCTCAATACACACCTTGATGTTCTTTTCACTACAAATCTTCTTGGTCAATATATTTCTCAGCCTTCTCATGGCAATTGGATTGAAGAAAATCATGCTTAAAGGGCACCAAAGATCATGGCCTTGCCTATCATCAATAGGCATCTTCATCTCACTCTTGACCTTTATGCTTAGTTGGTTATTGTGATGCTAATTGGGCAAGTTCTCATTATTCAATGAGAACTACAAGTGAAAATAATTTTTTTAAATCTCCACACCTCCTAAATCTCCTCATGCTACCCTTTATTCTCTCCCAGTAGATACTTCTCAACTTTTCACAGGTTCTCTCACATTTACACATTCTCTTTTTACAGCCTCTTGCTAAGGGCTTGTTCCCGCACACACCCTATTCACTTGTATATTTCAACAATAATCAAAGTGCTATCAGTCTGGCAAAGGACTATGTTCAGCATAGCAAAACCAAACACATTGCTGTTCATTATCACTATCTTCACCATGAAGTGAAGAAGGGATCTATTATGGTTGAATATTGTCCAACTGATTGAATGGTTGCAAAAATTCTTACAAAGGGACTTGGTGAAGCTCGATTCACTTATATACGCAATGAACTTGGAGTAATAGCAGCAATTTCTTAGAAACTCATCTATGATCATCATTGTATATATTCATTCAAAAGTTTAGACACATATAGCACACATAACATTCGTCCATGGTTTATGAACATCGTTGTATATATATATTATTCAACACTTATCACATTCATGCACATGTCGATTGTCACATTTGTATATAAATATTCACGAATGTATATATAATCTCTATATTTCCCTTGTACTCCCCAAAGGTTTTTTCATCCGCGTGAATAGAGACCTTAGTTGATCAAGGGTGTTGGACTATATATAGCTCACTCCTAGCTTGACCTAGATCTCGCCTATATATACCAATGCACTATCAATAATACACAGTACTTTGGGAGCGATGTCTCCTTTGTAGTGGATCTCGAGCATTGTGCATCCGCGGCTTCTATTTCTCTGTGTGTTGCTATTGTCACAAAGATATTGAAAGGGAGAGGGATATTGAGAGGGAGAGGGAGAGGGATATTGAGAGGGAGAGAGGGAGAGGGAGAGAGATATTGAGAGGGAGAGGCAGAGTGATAGAGAAGAAGAGGTAGAGGTATATTGAGAGAGAGAGCTTCAGTCATCCTCAGACAGACCTTGCCACACTAGGCAATCTCACATAGTCACAATCTTCCCCCACATCGTACTGTGTCATGCATCGATTTTTGCAGGTATGTCTATTTGATGTTTCTATGTGTCTTTGTGTGTGTGTGTGTGTGTATGTGTGTGTGTGTGTGAGAAAGAGAGAGAGAGAGAGAGAGAGAGAGAGAGAGAGAGAGAGATAGTATGGTGGGGTAGATGAAGATGACAGCACCCCTAGCCTTAGAACTCCTCTCCATCTTACTAGCCCTTGGCTAGATCTATATCCCTCTTTGGGCTCCCTTTTCTAGATCTTTAGGCCCCTTTGGGCTCTTTTTTCTTGCTGGGCACTTCCTCCAATATCCCATCTCTCCACACAACCATCATGGGTTCATACTTAGAAAAATGGGTGTTGGGGTGAAGAGCAGTGGTGGTGGACAAGCAAGTGAAGATGTGACTATGGTGCAAGACATGTGCAGATGCTTCCAACCCTATTCCAACTCATAATCTCCAACAGCTCTTATGCTTTCTAACTCTTCCTGATCTCCTTCCTTCCTTGTGGATCCACAAGCATGTTGCACTTAGTCGCAAGGTATGTATCCCCTCCCTTCTATATTTTTTAATCAAAAGGTACATATTTTCTATGTTCTTATCCATTCCTCCTCTCCAGTCTCTCTCTCTCTCTCTCTCTCTTTAATGATTTGGCATTGCTCTATTACTCTCACTTTCACTATTTCTCTTACTATTCTTTTCCTTCTATGCATAATCTCGTCTCTTATGATCATCAAACATGCATCATTCAAAAAAATCAAAAGATAGGTTTAGAAATAGACTCACCTCTATGTTCTTGCTCCTTCTCTTCTTCTTCAAACACTTGTTTTTCTCTTTTCTCTTCCTCTTTCGCAATATTAGGGCTGCTTTATTTCTAGTTTATCTTTTGACCTAGTTTTATTAAATTATAGGGTAACTTTATTCTATTTTATGAAGATTCTTGAAAGCTTGTCTCTTGAGGTAAGCTCTTATACCTACCCACTACTTTTGTTACAGATGTTTTCTTTCTTATTGACATACATTCACTTGCCCATAAGCATGCTTAATATTTCTTGGGGCACAACCAAGAGATCTCTTTTATGCATGGGATATGCATAAAAGAGAGCTTTTACAAGGAAAGAGAGCTCTTTTATGCATGGGCTATGCATAAAAGAGAGCTCCTCCAAGCTAGCTCTTAAAATCTCTCTTATGCATAATGAGAGCTATAAATGAGCTCTCTTGCATAACCTCTCATAAGCTATGCATGATCTATGAATAAATAGAGCTTTCTTGTATAACCAGCTATACACATAGCTATGCATGAGTCTCTTAAGAGCTATGTCTGAGCTCTTGCATAAGCTCTCATGAGTTATGCATAAAGAGAGCTCTCTTGCAACCTCTTTTGAACTAGATCTAACTTCATTAACAATTGAAATTAAACTAAATTATTTCTTATGTTTTTGCTCTATGTTAATGTAAAGACTCTTTAGGGTATCCCTACACTCACTTTCTTGAGGTTGGGTTCAATCCTAAACCCAATGCTTTTGTTTTATAGTTTTGTAATTTTTTCTTTTACATTTATGCGCATACGCTTATGTAGCTATGCTTCTAAATGTGAAAATATAGAGCTATGTGTAGCTCTATGTATGGCAAATATAGAGCTATGTATGCTCTATGTATACATACATAGAGCATACATAGCTCTATGGATGCATATGGAGAGTATACATAGCTCTATGGATGCATCCATAGAGTATGCATAGATCTATGGATGCATGCATAGCTCTAAGTATGCTTACGTTGCATGTTTCTATGTTTATACTTATATTGTCTACTTCCAAATGAGAAAACATAGAGCAATGCATAGCTCTATGTCTACTCAAATGAGGAAACATAGAGCATGCATGCTCCATTTATGCATACATAGAGCATGCATAGATTTATGCATGCCTACACATAGTAAGCATAGCTCTATGTTTGCATATATTAATCTCCACTACTTTGCCCTTTTTTTTTTGCTAGCAAAAAAGTGTCATATGTTTATTTATACATGGGATGTAGATGTCAAGCAACCTACCACAACAAGATATTATATGTGAAGGTGAAGTAGATTTTCCTATGGGTTTTGTAAGTATATTGACTTAAATTATATTTTATCGTTTAAGAAAAAAATATTATCTTATAAGAAATAAAAATTAATATTCATTTGAATCATATATATAGCTTGAAGCAATGGATTGGCCCCATATACACGATGATATATGAGACTGCATTAATAGGATTTGGAGGGAAGCCCTACTTGGCAAGCATGGCAAGAGAGTCTTAAACCTAGCGATTTGCCATATAAAGAGAAAGTTTTTAAGGTCCATGTTCATATAATCAAGCACACAAAGTAACAGGTGCTTCGGCGCATAAACATGGAGCATGATTGTAGGTCGAGTGGACAACACAAACAGTTGCTTCTAAAGGGGGTTGCAAGGTCCCTGCTTGCGGCTGCAGTAGTATAAGCCCTGATCGGGCAGTAGTTCCATCCGGACGGAGCTGTAGTAGTGGACGATCGCGGTTTGGTGGGGCATGATGCTGACTGAGTAGACTGGATCGCCGTTCACACCAAGGTTACAGAAGCCATCGTCCCCGGAGACCCTCAAGAGATTGGGGTCCTGCACCATGTCCTGCATCCAGCCGGGACACCGGAAGACCACGTCCGTCACCCTGCACCCACAGTCGTTGTGTATGTGGGCGCTTCGTACATTGCCGTGGACGCCGTCCGACACGAAATGTCTCACGTGCATGTTCTTGTCCACGCTGCAGCAGGCTGCGCACGCACAAACATGTTCGGCTTTAGATAATTCTATAAAGCAAGGTTTATATGAGCTCTGCACACGTGCATGCAGATCAAGGGAGAGCGTACATGAATATAATTAACGCAAGAATTAACCATGCTTACCTGCACAACACCACTTCCACCTGCCATTACTCAAGCTGCATCAATAGTGGATGGATGAATCTCTTGCGTCCATCCGGGAAACCAAAAGACCACGTCTGTCACCCTGCACCCACAATCGTTGTGTATATGGGTGCTTTGTACATTGGCGTGGACACGGTCCAATACGAAATGTCTCACGTGCATGTTCATGTCCACGCTACAGCAAGCTATGCACGCACAACATGTTCGGCTTAAGATAATTCTAGAAAGCAAGGTTTATATGAGCTCTGCACACCTGCATGCAGATCAAGGGAGAGCATACATGAATATAATTGATGCAGGAATTAACAATGCTTACCTGAGGCGGCCCCTTGAGCAAACAAAACCAAAAAAATGTAACAAAATCAATTCACTCCATTCACGTTGATTGTGACTCGCAGCTTTTTTTGCTGCTATCTACGATTGTACTCGCGTGCTTGCAGTCTACTCTACTGGCATGACACCCCTATGCACTTCTAGGGTAGTCGGCTCCCATGGCGTTTCATCGGTGAGCATAAATGTTGTTATTCTCATGGAAGTCCATCAAGAATGCGATTCACCTTACATCGTCGTCTAAGCCCGTGCCGTAGTGGCCGCCTCAAGAGGTTGTTGTTTCAAATCTACCCAACTGCACACGTGCGACAGTGTCCAACATCTCTTTGAAGCTCCAAGTGAATGCGATTGCATCTGGAGAGACACACTTAATTTGCATAGGTTCAGAATAGTTCAAAGCCTCCTGTAGTAAGTGCACTTCATGTGATGACATCGCAGATTGCTGGTACATGGCACTCACTTCTTGTGCTTTTTCAAGCAAGCACTACAAGAGATGGGGAGCATAGCCACATGAAGAGGAGAGAAAGTAGAGAGGGAGGACCCGAGGAGGTGCACAGGGTGTACACAATTACAATTCGCGGCTATGTGCGCTACTAATACACGGCTATAGCTGCATATATAGCCACGTACAAAGCTGCGAGTATAGCCGCGTACTAGAAAAAAAATCCAAACATTCCAGAGAGCATTCTCAAGAGTGAAAATGTCCTAACATTATGGAAGAAGAAGCACAAAATGTATTGTAATACAATTAAATATGAACTAAATCAGGAGTGGCAAATTCAGCAATTGTTTAATGAATTACGATAAGTTTGGCCCAATATCTCTTACATCTTCTATCAAATCCATACATGCTAACTAGTCTACCTCAAGATTCATATGTCAAGTTGTAAGATCAACAAAAAGATCTATCCCACTAGCAATTGAGTCATCATCATCAACATGCTCGGAATCAATTCCTTCATCATTATCTTGGATATAGACAACTTCATCTTGATTAGTTGGTGGTATCTCGCGTTCTTCATCTTGTATGTGATCTTCTATATGTTCATTTTCGACTGCCACTTCATCCATGAGCTCTTTAACATCCCTACCTTGACAAATGCTCTTTGAACGAGGAGCGACTTGTACAACATACCACCATTTCTTATTATCCGGGTGAAACACAACCTTGTAAGAAGCATATCGAGTGTAAATTAAACATGCATAAGTATGATATAATAAAAGCTTATGGTTAGAATTTACTTGTTCACAATGGTGAGGTGGACAAATGTGTCCCTCTCCCTGTTTGCCAATTTTTTGTTGAATTCGATCGCCATAAATCCATTTGGATTCCTTTTCATGGTTGCTTGAGCGCCTCGACACATAAATCCATTTGGATTCCTTTTCATGGTTGCTTGAGGGCCTCCACACATATCCTTGAACCACTTCACATCCAATATATAAATTTGGAATGTCCTAAATCCAACCTTTAGGATGATTTGAACCATTCCACAATAACCAAGTGAGAGATACCCTGAAATGTAGACACATGCTTCTTGCACTAACTAACCCTCTTCCATGCTTCCTTCTAGCCTAACTCTTTGCCTAACAAAATCCTCAAGGTCTTTGAGAAATGCTCAAGGAAGAACATCCACCGAGCATGCATAACACCACACACCGACACTTCATCTATCAAGTGTACCATAAGATGTAATTGACTAGTAAGGATAGTTCTTAGGAGGTTCTCCTCTAGCATGCACACCGCATCCAGCTGCCATTACTCAAGCTGCATCAATAGTGGATGGATGAATCTCCTTGAAGCTTATGTACCATAGATGGAGTTAAGTCCATTTAATTAGTGTGACATGTCTCACAAACTAGCACGACATGTTAGAATTTTAGTTTTTCATACCTCACCATCGCCCTCATTTTGTAGATGGCCTCGCGCGCTTTTTGATCTCCACACTCGCTAATGCATATGGCAAGAATGAACTATGTAACACAAAAGATTGCAATCAATAATAGGTAATTACAATGAAAGGACATCATGCCACTTGTATAAGTAAAATGAATGGAGGCAATTTTATCCTTCACTCTCTTCCACTCATGAAAGGCCATCATGCCACTTGTAATTACAATGAATGCATGATATCCATAGGGGTATGAAAGGAGGCAATTTTATCCTTCACTCTCTTCTACTCAATATTTTTCAAGATCCAAGGTGCTTTGGGTAAAATTACCGTACTTTTCAACTATTGGCCAAGTATTGGGGAGGCATTGAATCAATCTCAAGTCCTACCAAACTGCTAAGTAATCCCTCTTGCCAATTATGTGGTCCCAAATATTAGATGCTACATTTTTTATGACATGAATCGGATCTAGAAGATGATTGATTCTTAGCTTTGTCTAATATGGGAGACAAAAGAAGATTGAGTACCTCATCATTCTCAGTGGTGGTGTATGGGATGATCCTTTCCACACAATACTTGCCAATCTCCTATAATTAGAGAATGTGGGGGGAATCCTTTTGTAGATGGAACAAACTTCTCATCATCAATTCAAAAAATTTGGTAATGTTCTTCATACATGACCTCCTTGAGATGCATAGGCCATGATGTAACAAGAAATGGCCCACAAATAGGACAAGCATTGTGACCGAATGTTGTGAGTCCTAATTACGCACACAATGCTCAAATAAAGTATATTTGGAGCCATCTAATATTGGATAATTCAAATCAAGTGGAAGATGATTGATAATATAAAACATATTATACCACTCTCTAATTGAGACACATCATGCACTTGGATGCCATTGCAAAGGTTCAAGGTACACATCCATGTTCTTGATATTGTGCTTGTTAGGCATGAGAAGAGCTAGCATCACATGACGCTTCTTTATTGACTTCCAAGGAGGGAGATTGTAGTTGAACACCACTACCAGTGGCCATGTGGTCCATGATGTCCATTTGATACCAAATGGATTCAATCCATCCATACCCAATGCACGTATCTTGCAAATCACTTCGGTAGCGAGACTCTCCACATTTCAGACATTGAGTTATATCTTTATGAGCACCCCAAAAAAGCACACAATCATTAACACATGCATGTATACATTTGTAATCCATGCCAAGTGTTGTCAATACTCTCCTAGCATGCACCCTTGTGCTTGGCATCTTTTTGTCCGGAAAGAAGCATCTCATGAGCTTACAAAGAGTTTCAGAAAATTTTAAGTGCAAGTTTCAAGTGTAAGTTTCTTCCTTGAGTTGACCAAGTGACTTACAGGTTCGGTCGGATGAGTTTGGTCAGTAATGACCTTGACTACATTAGAGTAGAAATATTTTGGGGGAATCGTCCATGCTTTTTGGGTTAGGGAAGTTTTTCTGGGTTCGGTTTTGGATGAACCAAGGGATTAGTCTCTTGTCCGGATATCTGTGGTGGGAGAGGCCCCGAGTGAGAGGCTCTGCCTCGCGCAAGAAGTGCTACTTCTGCTGCTAGCACCCCCAAATTCGTTGCGCAGAGGGAGGCAGAGATCTTTCAGCTGGTATCAGAGTGAATTGGCTAAAGTGGATCAACCGAGAAGCCAAAAATTGTAAAAATTTATGAAGTAACAGTAAAAGGTTGTAATTGTGTGATAAATTCATACAAATTGATATTCAGAATGAAGATTCATAAATAGGTAATTGGGTCTTCAAATGGAAGTATCGCAATTGTATGGAATCCGTGACTTGCTTGAGGCCTAGACATGATGGTATTTACCTTATAATTCCAAGGACCATGACTACCCGTATATACCGAGGGTGTAACTGCGGCTCTTTACTGGTAGTATATACGAGTAAATCTAAGACGTTGAAATTATAAGCAAAAATGCTATCCAGATGATGAATTCAAATGTTGGTTTTGATATGATTTTAGAATTCTGGTTGAGAATTGATGAGTTGATTTAGATTCCGATTGAAAGATGATGATTTGTGAATTCTAGTTTTTGAAAGAAGATAAGTTTAATAAAGCCACAATGAGGATGAATGGGACGAGTCCCTGATGATGTTCGTAATTGGAATGATGATAATGACTTTAGCAAATCACTTACGAGATCAGTGGATTGTGCTGTGATGAGTGACAAGTTGCTATTGTTAACACTTGACCTAGTGGATCAAGTTAAGGGATGACAAATTAAAAACCTGCATAATTGAAATTCCCGTGGAGGAATGTTCAGATGGAGTTTTCGATCTAATGGACCATTATTATGTTAAGGATATGAATGATATGATCTGAATGAATTATTATCTGATAATAATGAGTTCTATATAAGGGATCTTTAGTCCAGGATTCTGTTGGGGTGACCAGACTATAAGGAACCCCAGAATCAGTTGGGATCTTAAGGGAAAGGGTTATCCTCTAGGTGCGAGATGAGGACATCTCGCGTTTTTTTAAGTGGGGCCTCCTTCTAGCTTTTGAGGTGTAAAGGAGTAAGAACCTCCACTTCTGATCTTGTAATTACTCCCCTCTCAAAAATATAAGAAAGATCCTGTTTTACCTTGTTTTGGCATGGAGAGAGAAAATATCTAGAGAGTGATAATCCAAAATTGAAAAATTTTTGGATATAAAAATCCTCCTAGTGTCTAAAATGGTTTCCCCTAAAACAGAAATTTAAAAAGAACTTTCCAATGTGCAATTGGAATTAATTGAAAATGTGTATAAAGGACCCTAGCCTAAGGGTCAAGATTTTCAAAAAAATTTGGATTATGGTCGAATTAAGATTCCTATGGAATCAATTGGATTAATCCAAGTATGGGGAGTAGATAAATCCAATGAATAAAATAAAATACCCAAAAATGAGTAAATACCCACGTAAGATGAAGAGTTGACTGAGTATAAGGTTTATTAGTTAAAAACTATGAGATATTACTAAAAAAATGAGATATTTTCGTATAATGATACATTTTTGACACCTTGGTAAAGGCGAACGGAGGACTTCAGGAAGGCACCTATTTCACACATGTGGTGGAGTTTTTAACTTAAAAAAAATATGATATCTCTCCTGGATCAAACCAAATCAAAAGGGAGCCAAACTAGGTGCAAATCTTGTCCAGATTCAGTCAAACTGAATTATGATATTTTTATCTCTCCTCTCTCCTGGATCAAACCAAATCAAAAGGGAGCCAAACTAGGTGCAAATCTTGTCCAAATTCAGCCAAACTGAACTTGGAAAATTCTAGAACCTAGTTGGACTTGGTAGGCCTCCCTCACCTATAAATAGATCCTTAGTCTTTTGTAAAAAAATCTATGAACTATACCATGCTAGTATATACTAAAATAATGATATTTTTTATTATCCCTTAAAAATCCTCTACTTTTGGAGAGAGTGGAGCCTCTCTCTCTCTTCAACCATCCTTGGAGCTTTCCTTTCAACACACAAACCAATTGATTGGTTGGGGGCTTCTTCTATGATATAGAAGCAAGCAAAAACAAGAGATAAACTGTAATTTTATGGTTTTTCTATACTATTCTCAATGTTTTTACTTCTCAACCCCTCTCAAGCTTGAGAAGTTTCTTAATTAAGTGTTTATAATGCAAATCAAGCTTTTCTTAAGAGATGTAATGATAATTCAAAAAAAGTTTTATTTATGCTTAAATTAGGATGCTTTTATGTTTATCTCTCTCTCCCCCAAAGAATGGTCATTCCTTTGACAATCCTCTATTCAAATGATGCTTGTCATGGAGAAATTCTCAATTCACAAATCAAACTCTAGGCTTGTGAAGCTTATGGTTAAGAAAATGATTTTTTATACTTATATGCTAGTAAATTATGGTAATCTTATGAGTTAAATCCATAAATTGGATTTAAGGTTAAAAGATAGTTATACTATCATAATTACATTACTTAGTCTTATTCTTTTCAAAAATATTAAAAATTGTCAGTAATAGTGGTGGAGCTATGGCAAATTGTTTTAGAAATTGATACATAATTCATTCTTATGCATAACCTGAAAAGAAGACTTCCTACCATATTCTAGGATTGAATATCCTAGGCTAAAAGAATGATTTTCATCACATTCAATGAAAAACTAATTTTTAAAGTTTATGTATAATTCAATAACTAAGAAAAGATAAAATTATGGTAATTTTATTTAAATGATAAAAGAGAAATTTCCACAACATTTGGAATTCAATCATTTAAAGGGGAAAAGTGAAATTCCTAGCATATTGAAATTAATGGATATTTTATTTAAATTCAAGGATGAATTTAATATAAATTTATTTTATGCATGAGAAATATTTAAATGATAAAAGAGAAATTCCTATGACATTTGGAATTCAATCATTTAAAGGGGAAAAGTGAAATTCCTAGAATATTGAAATTAATGGATAATTTATTTAAACTCAAAGATGAATTTTTAAAAAAAATATTTTATGCATGAGAAATATTTAAATGATAAAAGAGGAATTCCTTTGACATTTGGAATTCAATCATTTAAAGGGTAAAAGTGAAATTCCTAGCATATTGGAATTAATGGATATTTTATTTAACTTTAAAGATGAATTTATTTTTATGCATGAGAAATATTTAAATGATAAAAGAGGGATTCCTATGACATTTGGAATTCAATCATTTAAAGAGAAAAAGTGAAATTCCTAGCATATTGGAATAAATGGATATTTTATTTAAACTCAAAGATGAATTTTAGATAAACTTATTTTATGCATGAAAAATATTTAAATGATCAAAGAGAAATTCCTATGACATTTGGAATTCAATCATTTAAAGGAAAAAAGTGAAATTCCTAGCATGTTGGAGTTAATGGATATTTTATTTAAATTCAAAGATAAATTTTAGATTTAAAAAAAATTATGCATGAGAAATATTTAAATGATAAAAGAGGAATTCCTATGACATTTGGAATTCAATCATTGAAAGGGAAAAAGTGAAATTCCTAGCATATTGGAATTAATGGATTCTTTATTTAAATTCAAAGATGAATTTTAAATAAATTTATTTTATGTATGAGAAATATTTCAATGACAAAAGAGTTAGTTTAATAGTTCTTTAAAGACTTGAAGTTTGGAAAGGTGTGGATGTGAGCTAGATATGCACCCCTCTAATTTGCCTAGCTTGTACAAAAGGCCAATTTCTACAACACCGGCCATGGCATCTTTCGACATATATTTACCCCCACCCACATATATGCGTCAACTCCCTAGTTGGTGGAGTATGTAAACACATCTAAAATAAGAAAAACAACATATGCATAATCCAAAGAGCACACCCCTTCTTGTTTTACTTGCTTTATCCTGCTCGTTTGAAGCATGTTCATTGTATAATCCACGATGTAGCATGGTAAAAAAAACCCAATTGCTCTAGGAACAAAGTGTTGTACTAGAACAACAAACATAGTGTATATCTGTTCTATTCCAACATTAGTACATGAAGCCTCTTTCGTGATCAACCTATGTCCTGCAAAATGGACCCTCTTGTGTGGAAGCACTTATAAAGAAAAACATGGAGGCATCATTAGCTTCACTAGCAGTTGGCATGGCATAGAAGAAATAATCCCATCAGATGTTTTAAGGAAATAGATTTCGTGATCAACCTATGTCCTGCAAAATGGACCCTCTTGTGTGGAAGCACTTATAAAGAAAAACATGGAGGCATCATCAGCTTCACTAGCAGTTGGCATGGCATAGAAGAAATAATCCCATCAGATGTTTTAAGGAAATAGATTATCTGAAAGATTGATTTGGGAAAGTTGAGAGTTATACTAAAATAAAGTAAAGTATGTTGGATTCATGAACACAAGGAGACAAAGTGTGTCTTATATCAAAGTAGCAAAGTAACAACATGCAAAACCACTCTAGTTGGCTTCCTCATATTTAGTATCCAAGAATTAACAACGTTGAGCTATTGCCATAGACAAGAGGTAAGAATTATGTAGCTTGATGGTGTAGCTATTCCATTTATCAATGCATGACCCCCCCCAACACAGACAACATGCACCCACACACACACAAGAAGTATAGCATATCCATTTCGATATAGGACGGACATTCATTTTCACCTTCAAAATAATATAGGGATTAAGAAATTTGTTTCTATCTAGGGATCAATCAAAAGCCCCTTGTGATATGGCATGGACAATCATGCCCACCTCCACTTAATATATTAATGTTGTGTGTGCCAGCTCAAAGCTAAAATGGAGTACAAGTGCCGCAATATTGTTGTCAATTAGATGAGTCATTGCAAAAGTCTCTCCTCCCTGTCCTATGATCTCCAAAAAAAAGAGATGAACTCGAAGAGGCTGGTGAAACATCCCATAACCTTGTAAATTAGTGTTGCCCAAGATTGATATTTATGAAGAGGAACTTTTTTTCTGTAAAAAAAAAAAGAGTTGATGAAGGGGGAGGAAAGTGCACAAAAATCTGAAAAAGTATCATAATATACAATATACATCAGAACACGGAAAAAGCCAAGGTAACAACAGATATCCAAGGCTTTATCTAGCCATAAATACTCAACTGAAGAAGAGTAGCAATTGTGAATTGGCATCCAAAGCTACTAGTTACGTCCCTCAAGTCAATGAATCAATTATTATCCCTCAAATAAATCAATAATCCATTATCCAGTATGAATTTCATGTCTGTATCATCTCCATGTACAGAGCAAGCGCAAAGCTGCAGTACCTGAAACTAAAAGAAATAGTAGAAAAGTTTCTAGACTCTTTGAATTTCTGGTGAGGCCTTTTGGGTTAACCAATGTCTTGGGTACATTAAATAAGGAAGGGAAATGTCTTGCAATTTTCAACCACATTTGGGGATGTTCATCATTTTTCTTTCTAGATGATATTCTCGTATATAGTGAGGAGTGTGAGGAGAATCATAAACATATGGTGCATGCTCTCTAGCTGATTAATGAGCACAATTTGAGACTTCATTGGGAAAAGGTGGAGTTCTTCTTAATCAAGGTCTCCTTTATGGAACACATTTTTTTTGTGGATGGTGTCTCCATGAATCCCTCCAAGATTGAGGCCATCGTCATGTTGCCCATACTAGAAAATGTTGACAAGTTAAGAGGATTTCTAGGCATGATGATTGTGTTCTACATGAGATTCATGGAGCACTATGCCCAAGAGAAAGTAATGATGTCATGTTTGCCATCAAGGAGGATCTTGTGTTTGTGTGGACTCCCTTGCATCTTGCAACCTCTCAACAGCTCAAGGACATCATGTCTTCTAACCTAGTTTTGTAGCTTTCCAACCTAGATAAACATTTGAATGTCTTTTGCAATGCTAAGTAGTTTTGCGGAACAAGGATATCCTATTAGTTTTGTAGAACAAGGATATCCTTGTTCTTATGAGAGCAACACTTTTTAATTGGATCAAAATCAAGATTCCAATGGATCATCAGTCATGCTACGGTACCTTTTTACCCTATGGTCTTGTCATGTCGTGCAGTATGGCAGTGGCAATTCCTTCCTCAATTCACCTTTGAGCTCAAGTATCTCCTTGTTGGAAACTAGTTTTGCGATTGTCAGCTATGCTCCATGGAGACCTCTGATTAGTTATCCCAAGGACCACATGTCTGAAGGGGCGCGCTGTGTGCTCCGCACCTTGCACAACCTCTCGGGCCATTCATAGAGGCCACCTTTTTGAACCATGTACCCCCATGGCCATCATCTAATGCTGTTGTTGCTATTGCTCTGTAGGAGTGGAGCTACGATTATAATTGACCTTGCATCACACAATTCAAGGCTCTCAAGTGTGGAGATCTCGTTCTAGAGAGCTAGATTCTTTGCAAAATTAGCAACAACAGAGAGAGAAATAGAAGCTATGAATGCACACTCGTCGAGATCAGTGAAGAAGAGTAGCAGCTGTGAATTGGCATCGAAAGCTTCTAGTTACGTCCCTCAAATCAATCAATGGACTAATATCCCTCAAATAAATCAATGGACTAATATCCCTCAAATAAATCAATAAACCATTATCCATTATGAATTTCATGTCTATAATCATCTCCATGTACAAAGCAAGCACAAAGCTAAAGTATATGAAAGTAAAATAAATAGTAGAAAATTTTCTAGACCCTTCAAGTTTTTGGTGATGCCTTTTGGGTTAACCAATCCCTTGGGTACGTTTAGTAAGGGAGGATGATGTCTTGCACTTTTCAACCAAATTTGGGGATGTTCATCATTGTCTTTCTAGATGATATTCTCATATATAGTGAGAAGTTTGAGGATCTTCATCGACATATGGTGCATGCTCGCTAGCTAATTAAGGAACTGGTATGAGACTTCATTGTGAAATGGTGGAGTTCTTCTTAATCAAGGTCTCTTTTATGGGACACATGTCTTTGGTGGATGGTGTCTCCATAGATCCCGCCAAGATTGATACCAGCGTCATGTTGCCCATACTAGAAAATGTTCACAAGGTAAGAGGAGGTAGGGGCATGATGACTGTGTTTTACATGACATTCAAAGAGCACTATGCCCAAGAAATGCAACCTTTCATCAGCTCAAGGACATCATGCCTTCTAGCCTAGTTTTGTAGCTTTCCAACCTAGATAAGCATTTCAATGTCTTTTGCAATGCTATTAGTTTTGCAGAACAAGGATATCCTATTGCTTATGAGCAACACTTTTTAATTGGATCAAAATCAAGATTCCAATGAATCATCAGTCACGCTACGGTACCTTTTTACGCTATGGTCTTGTCATCTCGTCAAGTATGGCGGTGGCAATTCCTTCCTCAATTCACCTTTGAGCTCAAGTATCTCCTTGGAAACTAGTTTTGCGATTGTCAGCTATGCTCCATGGAGACCTCTGATTAGCTATCCCAAGGACCACATGTCTGAAGGGGTGCGCTGTGTGCTCCGCACCTTGCACAACCTCTCAGGCCATTCATAGAGGCCACCTTTTTGAACCATGTACCCCCATGGGCATCATCTCATGCTATTGTTGCTATTGCTCTGCAAGAGGGGAGCTACGATTATAATTGACCTTGCATCACACAATTTGAGGCTCTCAAGAGTCGAGATCCCATTCTAGAGCGCAAGTTTCTTCCTTGAGTTGACCAAGTTTCTTCCTTGAGTTGACCAAGTGCAAGTTTCTTGAGTTGACCAAGTGACTTACAGGTTCGGTCGGATCAGTTTGGTCAGTAAGGACCTTGACTACATTAGAGTAGAAATATTTTGGGGGAATTGCCTGTGCTTTCTGATCCAAGTGCAAGTTTCTTCCTTGAGTTGACCAAGTGACTTACAGGTTCGGTCGGATCAGTTTGGTCAGTAATGACCTTGACTACATTAGAGTAGAAATATTTTGGGGGAATCGCCTGTGCTTTTTGATCCAAGTGCAAGTTTCTTCCTTGAGTTGACCAAGTGACTTATAGATTCGGTCAGATCAGTTTGGTGAGTAATGACCTTGACTACATTAGAGTAGAAATATTTTAGGGGAATTGCCCGTGCTTTCTGGGTTAGGGAAGTTTTTCCGGGTTCGGTTTTGGATGAACCAAGGGATTAGTCTCTTGTCCGGATATCCGAGTGAGACGCTCTGCCTCGCGCAAGAAGTGCTACTTCTACTGCTAGCATCCCCAAATTCGTTGCGCGGAGGGGGCAGAGGTCTTTCAGCTCGTATCAAAGCGAATTGGCTAAAGTGGATCAACCGAGAAGCCAAAAATTGTGCGGTCTTCTTTTTCCCCCATGTTGCAATGAAGAGAGTGTTGTGGATGTGATAGTACTCACTAATCATGCATTTAACGTCTTCATTGCTCACTCCCTTATCTAATGATATCCTCTTAGGCAGCGAGAAAAGGTTATGCATGATACCTTTCATGAGAAGGGTGTCTCCTAGAAACTAATGAAGTGGCTTATAGCAGCTCATTCCCTCAATTTTATTTCGGGCTTGAAATCCTAGAGCCGCTCGTGCCCTTGATTTTGGATAAAAAACATTTGGAAATGGAGTTACAGGGCGGCAAAAGTTATGATTGTTTTACTATTATGCAACTTTTTGGCGTTCTGCACGCACCGTCATGCAAAAGTTTCTTCAGCTTTTTTGTTGATTATTCTTGCCTTAGATCGCTATTTTCAGCACGGCATGACCTTTCATATATATGTTTTGGGTAATTTTTCCTATTTTTAACATATTATTATTTATATCCCAAAAAACATTAACACTGCTATTTTGGTGATGTCCATTTTTATTATAAAGGCTTTTTTGCCTCATATATTCTTTACGTCTCGAGAAGCATTAACACTGCTATTTTGGTGACGTTCCTTTTTCTTATAAAGGTGATTACCCTCAAAAATAGCTTTTATTATTCACACACTTTTTTATCTTCATTGTGCTCTCTCCATGGAAAATATTTCTCTTATTAATGGTTATCCTTCTCATCACATCAACGATCTATTCCTATTTTTCAAGGCCATGGTTTTCTTGGTTGGAAGGCAAAGATGACTTTGATTCTTGAAGGTAACAATCTTTCAAACATTGTATATGGAAATTCTCCATGTCCTCAACGACCTATTGATGTGGCTAGTTCACTTAGTAGATGGGAATTATTTATTGATTAGAAAATACTTTCGTCCTAATGTGGACAAAGAAAGATAAGGCTACTCGATGGTATATTTTGTCTGCTCTTCATGATTCTCTTATGTTGGATGTATTTAATCTTCCCACTTCCAATGATATTTGGAAATATCTTATTTATACTTTTGAGAAGAAATCTATCACTAAAATTCTTCATCTATGTAATATGTTGGACGGGTTGGATTACAATGTTTCTACTTTTATGACTTCTCATATTAAATCCTTCAATGAAATTGTTAATCAACTTGCTGCTCTGCTAGTGCTCCTATTGCACGACTTCAACTTGCTGTCGAGTTTCTTCACACTATCAAAGATGATAATATTGTCACGATTCTTTCTAACAATAATGGTATTGATTCTGATAGTTCTTGCATATCTCTTATTGAATATTCACAATGTCATAACCGACGTACAGAGCCCTCTGCAGATGCTCTTCATACACGTCACTCATATTCTTCTGAGGCTGCTCTTCTTACCTCCAAAAAGTGTTCCTTTTCATGGTTCCCTCATCATGGGGTGGAAATTTCTATTCTTTTGGAGGATGCTCTAATCGACAATATGGTTCTAGCAGGTATTGCAATTATTATCACAAAAATTGCACATTATGAATCTGATTATTTTGCCAAATTATATGATAAAGAACATGGGTTCTCTCGATCTAATAAGAGACCAACCACAAGTCCACCTATGGCACATACATATTGTGATCGCATACAAATCATACCACTTCTCAATGTCTAAAGATAAAGTATAATGATGAACGTAATCAAGCTTATGCTATTGATAACTCTCATGATGATATTGATCACAAGAAGGTGAATTGTGTTAACCACCATATTTCATTAGATGAAGTGCTTCTTGTTTGTGATGGTGCTACATTTGTAGTGGATTCTAGTGCCACTAGAAACATGACATATCAAGCTCAATGGCTTCATAGTTATTATACTTTACCAATCAAGAAGATAGTTTATCTTGCTGATGGTACTACATGTCTAGTTATGGGTATTGGTGATCTTTTATTCGGAACACACTCATCTACTCAAATTTTGCAAGGTGTTTTACATGTTCCTAATCTTCAATGCAATATCTTATTAGTTTTTTGTCTTGTGGATCTTGGTTTATTTGTCGATTTTGACCATACTCAATGTCGACTTGAGAAGGATGGACATATCATAGTAATTGTGCCTCGTCGTCACACGATAATCTATTTAAGCTTTCATTAATAGATGTCATAGCTAATGTTGTGACTTTACCAAGGCAATTGCGATAGCAAACTCTTGCATTCTCAACTTGCGCATGCCAACTTCTCAAAAATTCTTGATTTATATCGTTTTGAATTAGTGCATGGTCTTCAATTGAAGCCTCGCTCAACTCTCAATGTCTTGTGAACATTGTGCTTTGGGCAAACATTACCAAAAACCTTTTATTTCTTCCACTTCTCATCACTCCCTCTCAATATCTATTAGAGCTTATTCATACTAACATTTGTGGTCTATTCCCTCCATCCAACTCCAAATTCCATTTTTTATTACATTTAATAATTATTTTTCTCGACTTACATATGATTCTCTTCTCTACAACATAAATCAAAAGTTCTCAGTGTATTTCAGTGATACCGCAAACATGTTTAACTTCAAACTAGTCAAGCCATCAAAGCCATACTAAGTGACAATGGTGAAGAATACATATCCAATGATTTTGAAGAATATTGTGCTGTTAAAATGGCATTCATCATGAACTTACTATTCCCTATTCTCCTCATAAAAACAGGAGTTACTGAGCATAAAAATTGGACCATTATCAATTCCATGAGGTGTCTTCTTATTCAGGCTGGTCTATCAAATATGTTTTAGGGAGAGGCAATTCTTTACATAGTTTATGTTCAAAATTATTTACCTACAAATGCTACTTCTGGTGATATTCCCATTGCGGGTTGGATAGGAACAACACACTCTATCTCTCATTTATGTGTCTTTGGTTGCATTGCCTATATTCATGTTCCTAAAGAGACACGAACAAAGATTGATACTCTTGCTAAGAAGGTCATTTTCATTGGGTATCCTGATAATGCCGAAGGCTATAAGCTTTATGATCCTATCTCTAAGAAGGTCACTTTAAGCTGTGATGCAATTTTTGATGACCATACTGTAAGTGGTTAATGGTCCATTGATCCATCCGATGATTCACAAACCATTCTAGCATCTTTTTCTTTTTTGATCAATGAATCTCATATTATTGATTCTCAAGTTAATGTCTATGTTCCATCCTCTTCATTTGGAATGTGATGAAAATAGCCGTGACATTGAATCTCATATTATTGATTCTCCAGTTAATGTCTATGTTCCATCCTCTTCATTTGGAATGTGATGAAAATAGCCGTGACATTGATATCTACATTGATCTTTCTAATGAAGATGAACATGGTTCTCATACTCCTCACTCATGAGATGATGACATTGAATTTGATGCCATGTCCATTATTAAAGACCACCTCTTGTTTGCATGACAAGTATACGTGTTCTTTTGGCATTTGCAACTCAATTTGATTTAGAAATTCATCAAATGGATGTTAAAAGAACTTTTCTCAATGGTGACTTGAAAGAAGAGATATATATGGAACAACCACTTGGTTTGGTTATCCTAGGAAAGGAACATCTTGTATGTCATCTTTATCGAGCTCTCTATGGTTTTAAAATCGGCTTCTCATGCATGGTACTTAAAGATTGATGCCTCTCTTCAATCACATGGATTTGCTTCGTGTTCTTCTAATCCAAATTTATACTTGAAAAATGATAATACCACTTATTTATTATTATTGCTCTATATGTGGATGATACCATCTTGGTTGCCAATAGTTTATCCTTCCTTCTATATACTAAGAAGCTCTTATCATCATCAGCATTTGAAATGGTGGATCTTGGTGAGATTCATTCTTGTTTTGGCATTCAAATCCAACGATCTTGTGAGAACGGTATTTTGCTTCTTCGACAAACAAAATTCATTACTAACACTCCTGAAAATTTTTGATTGGTTGATGCACATCTAGTATGTACTCCTATTGTTATGCATTCTGCTAAGAATTAGCCTTCAAAATATGATCATCCTTTGATGGATGATTGCCCATATGCAAACCTGGTTGGTTGGCTGGCCTCAATACACGCCTTGATGTTCTTTTCACTACAAATCTTCTTGGTCAATATATTTCTTGGCCTTCTCATGGCAATTGGATTGAAGAAAATCATGCTTTAGAGTATTTAAAGGGCACTAAAGATCATGGCCTTGCCTATCATCAATAGGCATCTTCATCTCACTCTTGACCTTTATGCTTAGTTGGTTATTGTGATGCTAATTGGGCAAGTTCTCATTATTCAATGAGATCTACAAGTGGAAATTGTTTTTAATCTCCACACCTCCTAAATCTCCTCATGCTACCCTTTATTCTCTCCCAGTAGATACTTCTCAACTTTTCACAGGTTCTCTCACATTTACACATTCTCTTTTTACAGCCTCTTGCTAAGGGCTTGTTTCCGCACACACCCTATTCACTTGTATATTTCAACACTAATCAAAGTGCTATGAGTCTGGCAAAGGACTATATTCAGCATAGCAAAACCAAACACATTGCTGTTCATTATCACTATCTTCACCATGAAGTGAAGAAGGGATCTATTATGGTTGAATATTGCCCAACTAATTTAATGGTTGTAGACATTCTTACAAAGAGACTTGGTGAAGCTCGATTCACTTATATACGCAATGAACTTGGAGTAATAGCAGCAATTTCTTAGAAACTCATCTATGATCATCATTGTATATATTCATTCAAAAGTTTAGACACATGTAGCACACATAACATTCATCCATGGTTTATGGACATCGTTGTATATATATATTATTCAACACTTATCACATTCACGCACATGTCAATTATCACATTTGTATATAAATATTCACGAATGTATATATAATCTCTATTTTTTCCCTTGTACTCCCCAAAGGTTTTTTCATCCGCGTGAATAGAGACCTTAGTTGATCAAGGGTGTTGGACTATATATAGCTCACCCTAGCTTGACCTAGATCTCGCCTATATATACCAATGCACTATCAATAATACACACTACTTTGGGAGCGATGTCTCCTTTGTAGTGGATCTCGAGCATTGTGCATCCGCGGCTTCTATTTCTCTGTGTGTTGCTATTGTCACAAAGATATTGAAAGGGAGAGGGATATTGAGAGGGAGAGAGAGAGAGGGAGAGAGATATTGAGAGGGAGAGGCAGAGTGATAGAGAAGAAGAGGTAGAGGTATATTGAGAGATTGAGATTGAGAGAGAGAGGTTCAGTCCCGGCCATCCTCACACAGACCTTGCCACACCGGGCAATCTCACATAGTCACAATCTTCCCCCGCATCGTAGTCACAATCTTCCCCCGCATCGTACTGTGTCATGCATCGATTTGCAGGTATGTCTATTTGATGTTTCTATGTGTCTTTGTGTGTGTGTGTGTGTGTATGTGTGTGTGTGTGTGTGTGTGAGAGAGAGAGAGAGAGAGAGAGAGAGAGAGAGATAGTATGGTGGGGTAGATGAAGATGACAGCACCCCTAGCCTTAGAACTCCTCTCCTTCTTACTAGCCCTTGGCTAGATCTATATCCCTCTTTGGGCACCCTTTTCTAGATCTTTAGGCCCCTTTGGGCTCTTTTTTCTTGCTGGGTACTTCCTCCAATATCCCATCTCTCCACAACCATCATGGGTTCATACTTAGAAAAATGGGTGTTGGGGTGAAGAGCGGTGGTGGTGGACAAGCAAGTGAAGATGTGACTATGGTGCAAGACATGTGCAGATGCTTCCAACCCTATTCCAACTCATAATCTCCAACAACTCTTATCCTTTCTAACTCTTCCTGATCTCCTTCCTTCCTTGTGGATCCACAAGCATGTTGCACTTAGTCGCAAGGTATGTATCCCCTCCCTTCTATATTTTTTAATCAAAAGGTACATATTTTCTATTTTCTTATCCATTCCTCCTCTCCAGTCTCTCTCCCTCTCTCTTTACTGATTTGGCATTGCTCTATTACTCTCACTTTCACTATTTCTCTCACTATTCTTTTCCTTCTATGCATAATCTCGTCTCTTATGATCATCAAACATGCATCATTCAAAAAAATCAAAAGAAAGGTCTAGAAATAGACTCACCTCTATGTTCTTGCTCCTTCTCGTCTTCTTCAGACACTTATTTTTCTCTTTTCTCTTCCTCTTTCACAATATTAGGGCTGCTTTATTTCTAGTTTATCTTTTGACCTAATTTTATTAAATTATAGGTTAACTTTATTCTATTTTATGAAGATTCTTGAAAGCTCGTCTCTTGAGGTAAGCTCTTATACCTACCCACTACTTTTGTTACAGATGTTTTCTTTCTTATTGACATACATTCACTTGCCCATAAGCATGCTTATTATTTCTTGGGGCACAACCAAGAGATCTCTTTTATGCATGGGATATGCATAAAAGAGAGCTTTTACAAGGAAAGAGAGCTCTTTTATGCATGGGCTATGCATAAAAGAGAGCTCCTCCAAGCTAGCTCTTAAAATCTCTCTTATGCATAATGAGAGCTATAAATGAGCTCTCTTGCATAACTTCTCATAAGCTATGCATGATCTATGAATAAATAGAGCTTTCTTGTATAACCTCTCATGAGGTATGCCTGAGCTTTCTTATAACCTCTATTATGTATAAAGAGCTAAGTATAAGCTCTCTTAAGAGTTATGCATGAGCTCTCTTGCATAACTTCTCATAAGCTATGCATGATCTATGAATAAATAGAGCTTTCTTCTATAACCTCTCATGAGGTATGCCTGAGCTTTCTTATAACCTCTATTATGTATAAAGAGCTAAGTATAAGCTCTCTTAAGAGCTATGCATGAAATATTATGAGCTATGTATGATCTCTCTTATTTTTATGAGATTTGTATGAGCTCATAACATAGCTATACACATATCTATGCATGAGTCTCTTAAGAGCTATGTCTGAGCTCTTGCATAAGCTCTCATGAGTTATGCATAAAGAGAGCTCTCTTGCAACCTCTTTTGAACTAGATCTAACTTCATTAACAATTGAAATTAAATTAAATTATTTCTTATGTTTTTGCTCTATGTTAATGTAAAGACTCTTTAGGGTATCCCTACACTCACTTTCTTGAGGTTGGGTTCAATCCTAAACCCAATGCTTTTGTTTTATAGTTTTGTAATTTTTTCTTTTACGTTTATGCATACGCTTATGTAGCTATGCTTCTAAATGTGAAAATATAGAGCTATGTGTAGCTCTATGTATGGCAAATATAGAGCTATGTATGCTCTATGTATACATACATAGAGCATACGTAGCTCTATGGATGCATATGGAGAGTATGCATAGCTCTATGGATGCATCCATAGAGTACGCATAGATCTATGGATGCATCCATGGAGCATGCATAGCTCTACGTATGCTTACGTTGCATGTTTCTATGTTTATACTTATGTTGTCTACTTCCAAATGAGAAAACCTAGAGCAATGCATAGCTCTATGTCTACTCAAATGAGGAAACATAGAGCATGCATGCTCCATTTATGCATACATAGAGCATGCATAGATTTATGCATGCCTACACACAATAAGCATAGCTCTATGTTTGCATATATTAATCTCCACTACTTTGCCCTTTTTTTTTGCTAGCAAAAAAGTGTCATATGTTTATTTATACATGGGATGTAGATGTCAAGCAACCTACCACAACAAGATATTACATGTGAAGGTGAAGTAGATTTTCCTATGGGTTTTGTAAGTATATTGACTTAAATTATATTTTATCGTTTAAGAAAAAAATATTATCTTATAAGAAATAAAAATTAATATTCATTTGAATCATATATATAGCTTGAAGCAATGGATTGGCCCCATATACACGATGATATATGAGACTGCATTAATAGGATTTGGAGGCTTTGTTTGAAAAGGTGCATGAAGAAGGATGGATTATTATTTATGGAAGCCCTACTTGGCAAGCATGGCAAGAGAGTCTTAAACCTAGCGATTTGCCATATAAAGAGAAAGTTTTTAAGGTCCATGTTCATATAATCAAGCACACAAAGTAACAGGTGCTTCGGCGCATAAACATGGAGCATGATTGTAGGTCGAGTGGACAACACAAACGGTTGCTTCTAAAGGGGGTTGCAAGGTCCCTGCTTGCGGCTGCAGTAGTATAAGCCCTGATCGGGCAGTAGTTCCATCCGGACGGAGCTGTAGTAGTGGACGATCGCGGTTTGGTGGGGCATGATGCTGACTGAGTAGACTGGATCGCCGTTCACACCAAGGTTACAGAAGCCATCGTCCCCGGAGACCCTCAAGAGATTGGGGTCCTGCACCATGTCCTGCGTCCAGCCGGGACACCGGAAGACCACGTCCGTCACCCTGCACCCACAGTCGTTGTGTATGTGGGCGCTTCGTACATTGCCGTGGACGCCGTCCGACACGAAATGTCTCACGTGCATGTTCTTGTCCACGCTGCAGCAGGCTGCGCACGCACAAACATGTTCGGCTTTAGATAATTCTAGAAAGCAAGGTTTATATGAGCTCTGCACACGTGCATGCAGATCAAGGGAGAGCGTACATGAATATAATTGACGCAAGAATTAACCATGCTTACCTGAAGCGCCCCCTACGACCAGACAAAACCAGAAAAATGTAACGAAAGCAATTCGCTCCATTCACGTTGATTGCGACTCGCAGCTTTTTTGGCTGCTGTACTCGCGTGCTTGCAGCTTTTTTTGGCTGCGATGGATTTGGGATGAATCTATAATTGTGCCAATGGCGGAATGAGCTCCGCATGACACCGTGTTATATACGCACATCTAGGGCAGTCGGCTCCCAGAGCGTATCGTCGGCGAGCATAAATGTTGTCATTCACAATTACAATTCACGGCTATGCTTGCTACTAATACGCGGGTATAGCCGTATATATACAGCCACGTGCACAGCTGCAAGTATAGCCGTGTACTCGAAAAAAAAATCCAAACATTCCACATAGCATTCCCGAGATGTGAAAATGTTCCAACATCACGGAAGAAGAAGAAGCAGACAATGTATTGTCATACAATTAAATATGAACTAAATCAAGACTGGCAAATTGAGCAATTGTTTAATGAGTTAGGGTGAGTTTGGCCCAATATCTCTTACATCTTCTATCAAATCCATACACGCTAACTTGTTTATCTCAAGCTTCATATGTCACATTGTAAGATCAACAAAAAGATCTATTTTACTAGCAATGGACTCATCATCATCATCATGCTCGGAATCAATTTATTCATCATTATCTTGGATATAGACACCTTCATTTTTATTAGTGGGTGTATCTCGCGTTCTTCATCTTGTACGTGATCTTCCATATGTTTATTTTCCACTGCCACTTTGTCCATGAGCTCTTTAATATCCCTACCTTGAAAAATGCTCTTTGAACGAGGAGTGACTTATACGACATACCACCACTTCATATTATCCACGTGAAACACAACCTTGTAAGAAGCACATCGAGTGTAAATTAAACATGCATAAGTATGATATAATAAAAGCTTATGGTTAGACTTTACTTGTTCACAATGGTGAGGTAGCACAAATGTGTCCCTCCCAATTTGCCAAATTTTTGTTGAATCGATTGCCATAAATCCATTTGGATGCCTTTTCATGGTTACTTGAGGACCTCCACACATATCCTTGAACCACTTCACATCCAATATAAAAATTTGGAATGTCCTAAATCCAACCTTTAGGATAATTTGAATCATGCCACAATAACCAAGCGAGAGATACTTTGCAACGTAGACACATGCTTCTTGCACTTACTAACCCTCTTCCATGCTTCCTTCTGGCCTAGCTCTTTGCCTAGCAAAATCCTTCAAGGTCTTCAAGAAATGCTCAAGGAAGAACATCCACTGAGGATGCATAGCATCGCACACCCACACTTCATCTATCAAGTGTACCATAAGATGTAATTGACTAGTGAGGATAGTTCTTAGGAGGTTCTCCTCTATCATGCACAACACCGCGTCCACTTTCCATTACACAAGCTGCATCAATAGTGGATGGATGAATCTCTTGCGTCCATCCGGGACACCAAAAGACCACGTCTGTCACCCTGCACCCACAGTCGTTGTGTATATGGGTGCTTTGTACATTGGCGTGGACGTGGTCCAACACGAAATGTCTCACGTGCATGTTCATGCTCCTAATGAAAGTTTTATCTAAAATCTAGTCAAACTAGTTAAATATTCTATCTTCTAATTCTTTACCTCCAAAAGCTTTTATTCTATGAGTCACATAGACTAAAGCGATCATTTATAATTAATAAAGTCAAGAATTACACATTGTTAACCGCACCCTATATCGACTCAGATTCTCTCATAAATGCACTTATCGTTTATTTATTTAATAACAAAAGAATTTAAAGCAAAATAATAAAAAGAGTGTTTGTGTACTTCCTCGATATATTTGCTGATGTCTTGATTGATTGTGGGAATCCATGTCTACTTTTGAGTGTGTTAGAATATCCATGCGAGCCCATGTGGGCTCCCCCATTGACCTGTCATCTTTTGACTCAGTCCTGTCCAAATCGTTTTCACTCCTCTGCACATGGTGTCACTGCTGTTGTTGTTGGTGCCATCATAATCCACAAGCAGCCTGCTTTTCTTTTTACTAATGGAGGCATTAAATTCCTCCTGATGTCCTTGGTAGCTACGTCCCTCCTTCTCATCTCCTCTTCTGTGACTTTCTTGATAGTCTTCTTAGTGCACACCATGGCCTCAAATGTATGAAATGGCCCAAAGAGGATTTATGCTCTCGAATGTATGAAATGTCCCAAAGAAAAAAATATCCTTATATAGAGCTCAAAAAAACATCATCGTCGCAAGAAACCCTGATTGTAGGAGGCTTTTCACACGAGCTAGAAGGGTGCAAAAAAGCCTAGTCCGAGCACCTCACACGTGGCATTTTTGGCCCACCTTTTTTTTCCAAAAAAACTCAATTCTATAGTACTTGACAATCTTCCGCGCTTGATAATCCACAATTTTGACATTAAATGCCACTTGGAAAAACAAAAAATTGTGCAAAATGACACTTGAATCCATATATGGCAAAAAACAAAATTCTCATTTATTGGTATCGTATCGTATTACATAGAGAGTATAAGTGAGTATTATAAGCCAAAATTTGGCATCAAAATTCTATCCCTTACAAGATTCTAACTACGTAAATAGATCATTCGAAGAAAGCTTAGAGCTACATTGTATTTAATTGTGCTTGAAACAGCAGGGGACTCTAGTACTTGGAAAATGTTATGCACCATAGCTTCCCGATGTGCAATGTTTGTGGCATAGCACAAGGCCAAGGCTTGGTCTTCTTGGGGCACTGCAGGGTCACTAGGAGCTCTACCACCCGTGACATGGTGGAATGTACTACGGTTTACACAACAAACTTGCAAAACAAGTTTTTCAATCATAAAAAATTTACACCATGAAACAATGATGCTCTAAGTCTCTTACACATTACTTACCCAAGAAGTATGGCCAATGCGGCCACCAAGGTTTTGCGAATCCTAGATGTGGGAACACAATCTCCCTCTCTCTAAGCGTGCTTCCTGGGGGATAGGGAGGTGGCATCCTCTTCAATTAGAAATGGTAGCTATAGGTCAAGCAAATATTGTGCAAGCTCCTCAATTCTCATGGCTGCCATGACAAGGAGCGCTCAGTGAAGAAATGGAATGGAAAATGAGAGGAGGGGCCCAAGGAGGCTACTGGAAGATCCAACCCTATAACCTACTTCCTAGACCCTAGACCAAAACCCTAAACCATATAACCAAAACGCTAGATGTCATTAGGGGCCCAAAGTTTTCCGACTCTCTTTTGGGTTATCCTCCATGCCGCATGGCATGCGGGTCCTGTCCCCACCCTCCACCATGGTGCTTTCTTCCCCTTACCTATACGCTTGGCAAGCGAAGCCATCTTGGACCTTTGAGCTCTCTCCCTTGAAATGCTTCTACCAAAGGTGTATCAAAAGAACCAATCAAACATATCCTTGAGATAGTTTATGCGAGTTTTACTACCTCCATGTCATGTGTTATTGAAGTATACTCCTCTTGCAAGGTAATGAATTTTGTCTTTTCCTTCGGCACTCCACATGTCAAGGGAGCCATATATGTTCATGAACCATGCGCCATGCACGTACAATATGTATTGTAGTTAGAGAACAAAACCACATTTATGTAAAATGCATTAATATAATATATCTTTAGTGCAAACCTTACAAATCTTATGGAATACCATGTAACGCATGATATTCAATTACCCCCATGTGTTGACCACCACTTTAATGAAGCTTTGCAACTCCACTTGAAATTGTTTACATTGTTCCTGAGTTGTGCTGCTTAGATTCATCAACCGCACAACCTTGTTGAAATCTACACACACGTACTCACGCAAGACAACAATATTTGCGTCCAAGCAATCCGAGGTAGTGCAAGCACAAAGATCTTTCTAGACCTCCCATATCTTTGAAGCTATGCTTTCTACACCTTACCTGTGTGCATTTGCTAGAACCTTCTTGCCTGCGTTTGCAGGCAACTAGAGAAACCTTCCAGCGCTTGAGCCACAATAAAACCTTTTGCACAACCATATGAGAATGTCCTGAGGTCTTTTGGTTCACTCAATTCTCCATGTTACCACCATGATAACCAATCCCATTGAGAATGTTCTCTATTTTTGTAATCGTCTCATCTTGTCGAGATTTACCAGGCATAATGAAAGCATAGTCTATGTGACACTTTAAGAGGCGGTCTCCAAGATACGCATAAAAGCATGCAAAGTAAAAATTTGAACATTCTTGAGAGGAAAAGGAAGAATGGGGTTCCAACTATTATCTCGCAAATCCCTTGTCAGAGATGCCAGCATAGGTGATGAAAATACACCAACATCCCATTCACCCTTGCAGGCTACCCATTTTGTCACATTCCTCTTCACCAATCTCTCTCCCCTTTCATTTCTTCTTGTCTTTTTGTTTTACTCCACGCATACACCAAGAGCATGGATGAGTAGTATTTGCACCTTCAAAGCAACCAAGCATACACTTGATTATCTTCAGGTCCCCATCTAGATACCAATCAATTGAAAAACTTTGTAGAACCTCAACATGCAAGTGCTCCCCCTCTATTTGTATCTTAATCACATTACTAACCCAAGGCAATCTCTCAAATACCCATGCTAGCACCTCATCCTTCTCCTTGGGATCCTCAAAAGGCTCCCAACTACCATATTTCTTTCTCTGATTGAACACGAATAAAAATTTAGTATTTGTTCTGCTCTCATCACTAGCTTTATCAGTAGATTCATCACTCAAACTATCAATCTCCCCATCACCAGCTCCATCACGCTCTAATTCCTCATGAGGACCGGCACCATCTTTAAAGGCTCCTTGCCATATCACACTTCATGAGTGTAATACTCACTCTCTCTAGCCTCCTTTCCTTCATGAGTGTAATACTCACTCTTCATGTTTGACCTATGAAATCCACAAACAAACACAATGTTGCGCTCTCTTAGCGAAAACATGCACATGAACAAAAACGTTACAAATCCCACTGACATCCTGTAGGAAATCCATAGAATAATACCATAGCCTTTTGTAGCATATGCAGGTCCACAAATATGTTGTTGAATTCGTTGTAAGGGAAAAAACCATATCATGTGCGGTATTCTTTTTCCCCCATGTTGCAATGGAGAGAGTGTTGTGGATGTGATAGTACTCACCAATCGTGCATTTAACGTCTTCATTGCTCACTCCCTTATCTAATGATATTCTCTTAGGCAAGCGGGAAAAGGTTATGCATGCCTTTCGTGAGAAGGGTGTCTCCTAGAAACTGATGAAGTGGCTTATAGATGCTCATTCCCTCGATTTTATTTTGGGCTTGAAATGCTAGAGCCGCTTGTGCCCTCGATTTGGGATAAAAAACATTTGGAAATGGAGTTAGAGGGGGCAAAATTTATGATTGTTTTATTGTTATGCAGCTTTTTGGCGTTCTGCACGCACCGTCATGCAGAAGTTTCTTCAACTTTTTTGCTGATTATTTTTGCCTTGTATCGCTATTTTTGGCACGGCATGACCTTTCATATATATGTTTTGGGTAATTTTTCCTATTTTTTAACATATTATTATTTATTTCCCACAAAGGAAAACACTGCTATTTTGGTGACGTTCATTTTTATTATCAAGGCTTTTTTGCCTCATATATTCTTTATGTCTCGAGAAGCATTAACACTGCTATTTTGGTGACATTCGTTTTTCTTATCAAGGTGATTATCCTCAAAAATGGCTTTTTTTATTCACACATTTTTTTATCTTCATTGCACTCTCACCATGGCAAATATTTCTCTTATTAATTGTTATCCTTCTGGTCAACGATCAATTCCTATTTTTTCAAGGCCATGGTTTTCCTGGTTGGAAGGCAAAGATGACTTCGATTCTTGAAGGTAACAATCTTTCGAACACTATATATGTAAATTCTCCATGTCCTCAACGACCTATTGATGTTGCTAGTTCACTTATTATGATGTCCTCAACAACCTATTGATGTTGCTAGTTCACTTATTATGATGTTACTGATGGGAAATTATTTATTCATTAGAAAATACCTTCATCCGAATGGACAAAGAAAGATAAGGCTGCTCGACAGTATATTTTGTCTGCTCTTCATGATTTTCTTATGTTGGATGTATTTAATCTTCCCAGTTCCAATGATATTTGGAAATATCTTATTTCTACTTTTGAGAAGAAATCTATCACTAAAATTCTTCATCTGTGTAATATATTCGACGGGTTGGATTAAAAAGTTTCTACTTTTATGAGTTCTCATATTAAATCATTCAAAGAATTGTTAATCAACTTGCTGCTGCTAGTGCTCCTATTACACGACCTCAACTTGTTGTCGAGCTTCTTCACACTACCAAAGATGATAATATTGTCACGAATAACAAAGATGGTATTTATTTTGATAGTTCTTGCATATCTCTTATTGAATATTCACAATATCATAAACCACGTACAAAGCCCTTTGCAGATGCTCTTCATACACATCACTCATATGCTTCTGAGCCTGCTCTTCTTACCCCCAAAAAGCACTCTTTTTCACACTTCCCTCATGGTAGAAATTTCTATTGTTGTGGAGGATCCTCTTATCGACAATATGGTTCTAGCAAGTATTGCAATTATTGTCACAAAAATGGACATTATAAATCTGATTGTTTTGACGATAAAGAACATGGGTTCTCTCGATCTAATAAGAGACCAACCACAAGTCCACCTATGGCACGTACATATTGTGATCGTACAAATCATACCACTTCTTAATGTCTAAAGAGAAAGTATAAGGATGAACGTAATCAAGCTTATGCTATTGATAATTCTCATGATGATATTGATTACGAGAAGGTGAATTGTGTTAGCCACCATATTTCATTAGATGAAGTGCTTCTTGTTTATGATGGTGCTACATTTATAGTGGATTCTGGTGCCACTAGAGACATGACATATCAAGCTCAATGGCTTCATAATTATTATACTTTACCAATCAAGAAGATAGCTTATCTTGTTGATGGTACTACATGTCTAGTTATGGGTATTGGTGATCTTTTATTCGGAACACACTCATCTATTCAAATTTTACAAGGTGTTTTACATGTTCCTAATCTTGAATGCAATCTTATATTAGTTTCTTGTCTTGTGGATCTTGGTTTATTTGTCGATTTTGACCATACTCAATGTCACTTGAGAAGGATGGACATATCATCATAGTAATTGTGCCTCGTTCGCGACGATAATCTATTTAAGCTTTCAATAATAGATGTCATAGCTAATGTTGTGAATAGCAAGCTCTGGCATTAGGGATTTCACTGACGTAAACGAAAATATGTGAACATGTTAATAACATATGTTAATAGCACAAAAAATCTTGTGATCACATGTTATATTCCCAAAGCTTTCACAAGGGCCTAAAAAAATTATCTTTGTCGGGCATAAAAAATCTTCTTAGGTGGCCACTGACCTGCTATTATGTGAAGATGGTAACATGAGAACATGTGAATAGCTTATTCCCATGTGTAGCCAAGCTTTTAAAGGGTTCCCAAATGGCAAGTGACCTGTTATTTTGTGAACGATAACATGAGAACATGTGAATAACTTGTTCACATGTATTCTTATCACAAAAAATCTTGTGATCATGTGAATATTAAATCCCTGTCTAGCATTCTAACCTTGCCCATGCCGACTTCTCAAAAATTCTTGATTTATATCGTTTTGAATTAGTGCATGGTCTTTAATTGAAGCCTCGCTCAACTCTCGGTGCCTGCAACATTGTGCTTTGGGCAAACATTACCAAAAAACTTTTAATTCTTCCACTTCTCATCACTCTCAATGCCTATTCATACTTACATTTGTGGTCTATCCCCTCCATCCAACTCCAAATTCTGCTATTTCCTTACATTTATTAATTGTTTTTCTCGATTTACATATGATTCTCTTCTACGACATAAATCAAAAGTTCTCAGTGTATTTCAATGATACCGCAAACATGTTTAACTTCAAACTAGTCAAGCCATCAAAGCCATATTAAGTGACGATGGTGGAGAATACATATCCAATGATTCTGAAGAATATCGTGCTGTTAAAATGGCATTCATTCATGAACTTACTATTTCCTATTCTCCTCAAAAAAAAGGAGTTAGTGAGCGTAAAAATTGGACCATTATCAATGCCATGAGGTGTCTTCTTATTCAGGTTGGTCTATCAAATATGTTTTAGGCAGAGGCAATTCTTTATGGTAGTTTATGTTCAAAATTATTTACGTACAAATGCTACTTCTGGTGATATTCCCATTGCGGGTTGGATAGGTACAACACACTCTATCTCTCATTTATGTGTCTTTGGTTGCATTGCCTATATTCATGTTCCTAAAGAGACACGAACAAAGATTGATCCTCTTGCTAAGAAGGTCATTTTCATTGGGTATCCTGATAATGCCAAATGCTATAAGTTTTATGATCCTATCTCTAAGAAGGTCACTTTAAGCTGTGATGCAATTTCTGATGACCATACTATACGTGGTGAATGGTCCATTGATCCATCCGATGATTCCCAAACCATTCTAACATATTTTTCTTTTCTGACCAATGAATCTCATATTATTGATTCTCAAGTTAAAGTCTATGTTCAATCCTCTTCATTGGAATGTGACGAAAATAGCCGTGACATTGATATCTACATTGATCTTTCTATTGAAGATGAACATGGTTCTCATACTCCTCATGATGATGACACTGAATTTGATGCCATGTCCATTATTGAAGACCCTTTTATATATGAGAAAGCTATTTCTTCTCCATAAAAGAATCACTGGCAAGATGCTATGCAAGTTGAATTTGGTTCTCTCATCTCAAAAGGTACTTGGATTCTAACTGATCTTCCTCATGGACAAACACCTATGAGGTGTAAATGGGTGTACAAGACAAAAGTTAAATCTAATGTTTCTTTTGACAAAACTAAAGCTCATCTAGTTGCCAGAGGATACTCTCAGGTAGCAGGTGTTGACTATCATGATCCATTCTCACCTGTTGCTCGCATGACAAGTATACGTGTTTTCTTTTAACATTTGCAACTCAATTTGATTTAGAAATTCATCAAATGGATGTTAAAAGAACTTTTCTCAATGGTGACTTAAAAGAAGAGATATATATGGAACAACCACTTGGTTTTGTTATCCCAAGAAAGGAACATCTGGTATGTCATCTTCATCGAGCTCTCTATGGTTTGAAACTGGCTTCTCTATGGTTTGAAACTGGCTTCTCATGCATGGTACTTAAAGATTGATGCCTTTCTTCAACCACATGGATTTGCTTCGTGTTCTTCTAATCCAAATTAATACTTGAAAAATGATAATACCACTTATTTATTATTATTGCTCTATATGTGGATGATACCATCTTGGTTGCCAATGGTTTATTCTTCCTTCTATATACTAAGAAGCTCTTATCATTAGCATTTGAAATGGTGGATCTTGGTGAAATTCATTCTTGTCTTGGCATTCAAATCCAAAGATCGTGTGAGAAAGGTATTTTGCTTATTCCACAAACAAAATTCATTACTAACGCTCTTGAAAAAATTTGATTGGTTGATGCACATCTAGTATGTACTCCTATTGTTATTCATTCTACTAAGAATTTGCCTTCAAAATATGATCATCCTTTGATGGATGATTGCCCATATGCAAACCTAGTTGGTTGGTTGGCCTCAATACATGCCCTGATGTTCTTTTCACTACAAATCTTCTTGGTCAATATATTTCTCAGCGTTCTCATGGCAATTGGACTAAAGAAAAGCATGCTTTAGAGTATTTAAAGGGCACTAAAGATCATGGCCTCCCCTATTGTTAACAAGCATCTTCATCTCACTCTTCACCTTTATGCTTAGTTGGTTATTGTGATGCTAATTGGGTAAGTTCTCATTATTCAATGAGATCTACAAGTGCAAATTATTATTTTTATCAATGGATGTTTGGTTTCTTGGACAAGTAAGGAACAACGTTGTGTTGCAGTTTCAACTACAGAAGCATAATATGTAGCGGTGTCATTGGCAGCTTGTGAGTTGATATGGTTACATGAGCTACTTTTAGACATTGGGTATCCTCCACCTTGTAGCACTCCTCTTGGATGTGATAATCAAAGTGCTATTAGTCTGGCAAAGGACTCTATTCAACATAGCAAAACCAAACACATTGCTGTTCATTATCACTATCTTCACCATGAATTGAAGAATGGATCTATAATGGTTGAATATTGCCCAACTGATCAAATGATTGCAGACATTCTTATTACAAAGGGACTTGGTGAAGCTTGATTCACTTATATACGCAATGAAATTGGAGTAATAGCGGCAATTTCTTAGAAACTCATTTATGATCATCATTGTTTATATTCATTCAAAAGTTTAGACACATGTACCACACAGAACATTCATCCATGGTTTATGGACATCGTTGTATATATATATTATTCAACACTTATCATATTATGCACATGTTGATTATCACATTTGTATATAAGCTTTCATGAATGTATATAGGATCTCTATTTTTTCCCTTGTACTCCCCAAAGGTTTTTTCATCCATGTGAATAGAGACCTTAGTTGATCAGGGGTGTTGGACTATATATAGCTCACCCTAGCTTGACCTAGATCTCACCTATATATACCAATGCACTATCAATAATACACACTACTTTGGGAGCAATGTCTCCTTTGTAGTGGATCTCGACCATTGTGCATCCGCGGCTTCTATTTCTCTCTCTCTTGCTATTGTCACAAAGATATTAAAAGGGAGATGGATATTGAGATGGAGAGAGAGAGGGAGAGAGATATTGAGTGAAGGAGAGGCAGAGTGATATAGACAAAGAGGTAGAGGTATATTGAGAGATTGAGATTGACAGAGAGAGCTCCATTCCCGGCCATCCTCACAGAGACCTTGCCACACACCGGGCAACCTCACATAGTCACAATCTTCACCCACATCGTACTGTGTCATGCATCGATTTTTACAGGTATGTCTATTTGATGTTTCTATGTGTCTATGTGTCTATATGTGTGTGTGTGTGTGTGTGTGTGTGTGTGTGTGTGTGACAGATAGAGAGAGAGAGAGAGAGAGTATGGTAGGCTAGATGAAGATGACAGCACCCCTAGCCTTAGAACTCCTCTCCATCTTACTAGCCCTTGGCTAGAGCTATAGCCCTCTTTGGGCACCCTTTTCTAGATTCTTTAGGCCCCTTTGGTCTCTCTTTTCTTGCTGGGCACTTCCTCCAAGATCCCACCTCTCCACACAACCGTCATGGGTTCATACTTAGAAAAATGGGTGTTGGTGAAGAGTGGTGGTGGTGGAGAAGCAAGTGAAGATGTGACTATGGTGCAAGACATGTGTAGATGCTTCCACCCTATTCCAACTCATAATCTCCAACAGCTCTTATCCTTTCTAACTCTTCCTTTATCTCCTTCCTTCCTTGTGGATCCACAAGCATATTTCACTTAATCGCAAGGTATGTATCCGCTCCCTTCTATATTTTTGAATCAAAAGGTACATATTTTCTATGTTCTTATCCATTCCTCCTCTCCACTCTCTCTCTCTCTCTCTCTCTCTCTCTCTTTAATGATTTGGGATTGCTCTATTACTCTCACTTTCACTATTTCTCTCACTATTCTTTTCCTTCTATGCATAATCCCGTCTCTTATGATCATCAAACATGCATCATTCAAAAAAATCAAAAGATAGGTTTAGAAATAGACTCACCTCTATGTTCTTGCTCCTTCTCTTCTTCTTCAGACACTTATTTTTCTCTTTTCTCTTCCTCTTCCACAATATTAGGGTTGCTTTATTTAAGCTCTTATACCTACCCACTACTTTTGTTATAGATGTTTTCTTTCTTATTGACATACATTCACTTGCCCATAAGCATGCTTATTATTTCTTGGCACAACCAAGAGATCTCTTTCATGCATGGGATATGCATAAAAGAGAGCTCTTAGAAGGAAAGAGAGCTCTTTTATGCATGAGCTATGCATAAAAGAGAGCTCCTCCAAGCTATGCATAAAAGAGAGCTCCTCCAAGCTAGCTCTTAAAATCTCTCTTATGCATAATGAGAGCTATGCATAAAAGAGAGCTCCTCCAAGCTAGCTCTTAAAATCTCTCTTATGCATAATGAGAGCTATGCATGAGCTCTCTTGCATAACCTCTCATAAGTCATGCATGATTTATGAATAAATAGAGCTTTCTTGTATAACCTTTCATGAGGTATGCTTGAGCTCTCTTATAACCTCTATTATGTATAAAGAGCTAAGTATGAGCTCTCTTAAGAGCTATGTATGATCTCTCTTATTTTTATGAGATTTGTATGAGCTCATAACATAGCTATACACATATCTATGCATGAGTCTCTTAAGAGCTATGTCTGAGCTCTTGCATAAGCTCTCATGAGTTATGCATAAAGAGAGCTCCTCTTCTGAACTAGATCTAACTTCATTAACAACTAAAATTAAACTAAATTCTTTCTTATGTTTTTGCTCTATGTTAATGTAAAGACTCTTTAGGGTATCGCTTTCTTGAGGTTGGCTTCAATCCTAAACCCAATGCTTTTGTTTTATGGTTTTGTAATTTCTTCTTTTACATTTATGCATACGCTTATGTAGCTATGCTTCTAAATGTGAAAATGTAGAGCTATGTGTATCTCTATATGTATGGCAAATATAGAGCTATGTATGCTCTATGTATACATACATAGAGCATGCATAGCTCTATGGATGTATACATAGCTCTATGGATGCATACGGAGAGTATGCATAGCTCTATGGATGCATCCATAGAGTACACATAGATCTATGGATGCATCCATGGAAGCATTCATAGCTCTATGTATGCTTACATTGCATGCTTCTGTGTTTATACTTATGTTGTCTACTTCCAAATGAGAAAACATAGAGCAATGCATAGCTCTATGTCTACTCAAATGAGGAAACATAGAGCTATGCATGCTCCATTTATGAATACATAGAGCATACATAGATTTATGCATGCCGAAACAAAGTAAGCATAGCTCTATGTTTGCATATATTAATCTCCACTACTTTGCCCTTTTTTTTTTTGCTAGCAAAAAAGTGTCATATGTTTATTTATACATGGGATGTAGATGTCAAGCAACCTACCACAACAAGATATTACATGTGAAGGTGAAGTAGATTTTCCTATGGGTTTTGTAAGTATATTGACTTAAATTATATTTTATCGTTTAAGAAAAAAGTATTATCTTATAAGAAATTAAAATTAATATTCATTTGAATCATATATATAGCTTGAAGCAGTGGATTGGCCCCATATACACGATGAATATGAGACTGCATTAATGAGATTTGGAGGCTGTGTTTGAAAAGGTGCATGAAGAAGGATGGATTATTATTTATGGAAGCCCTACTTGGCAAGCATGGCAAGAGAGTCTTAAACCTATAACCTTTTTGTTTTTCTAAATTGTGTTTCACTTGTGTTAGTTTTGTTGTGTTTCAGGATCGCATTACTACGAATCATGGCCATGTGCAACCAAAAAGTAATAGAAATGATCCAGCCTCAAAATAATAAAAATGTGACTGTTGAAGATAAAGTCGCAAGGGGTGATAACAATCAAAATGTGTGTGAGAGAAAGAATTATAACATAGAGATATGTAGTATTCATATTATTCTCTCCCACTTGATAATATTATATTTTTATCACATTGTTCTATGGTTCTATGCTTTTTTGTTGCATATTTATTCTATGTTTATGCTTATGTTGCACGCTTCTATGTTTATGTTTTTTATTATACGTTTAGGTCTTCCATCTATCTTGTGCAGCCTCTTGCTTGAGTTCACTTTCATAAGTGGTGAAAAATTCTGCTGAAATTCCTAGCGATTTGCCATATAAAGAGTAAAAGTTTTTAAGGTCCATGTTCATATAATCAAACACACAAAGTAACAGGTGCTTCGGCGCATAAACATGGAGCATGATTGTAGGTCGAGTGGACAACACCAATAGTTGCTTCTAAAGGGGGTTGCAAGGTCCCTGCTTGCGGCTGCAGTAGTATAAGCCCTGATCGGGCAGTAGTTCCATCCGGACGGAGCTGTCGTAGTGGACGATCGCGGTTTGGTGGGGCATGATGCTGACTGAGTAGACTGGATCGCCGTTCACACCAAGGTTACAGAAGCCATCGTCCCCGGAGACCCTCAAGAGATTGGGGTCCTGCACCATTTCCTGCGTCCAGCCGGGACACCGGAAGACCACGTCCGTCACCCTGCACCCACAGTCGTTGTGTATGTGGGCGCTTCGTACATTGCCGTGGACGCCGTCCGACACGAACTGTCTCACGTGCATGTTCTTGTCCACGCTGCAGCAGGCTGCGCACGCACAAACATGTTCGGCTTTAGATAATTCTAGAAAGCAAGGTTTATATGAGCTCTGCACACGTGCATGCAGATCAAGGGAGAGCGTACATGAATATAATTGACGCAAGAATTAACAATGCTTACCTGAAGCGCCCCCTACGACCAGACAAAACCAGAAAAATGTAACGAAAGCAATTCGCTCGATTCACGTTGATTGTGACTCGCGGCTGCTGTACTCGCGTGCTTGCAGCTTTTTTTGGCTGCGATGGATTTGGGATGAATCTATAATTGTGCCAATGGCGGAATGAGCTCCGCATGACACCGTGTTATATACGCACATCTAGGGCAGTCGGCTCCCAGAGCGTATCGTCGGCGAGCATAAATGTTGTCATTCACAATTACAATTCACGGCTATGCTTGCTACTAATACGCGGCTATAGCCGTATATACAGCCACGTGCATAGCTGCAAGTATAGCCGTGTACTCGAAAAAAAAATCCAAACATTCCACATAGCATTCCCGAGATGTGAAAATGTTCCAACATCACGGAAGAAGAAGAAGCAGACAATGTATTGTCATACATATGATACCAATAAATGAGAGTTTTGTTTTTTGCCATATATGGATTCAAGTGTCATTTTGCCACAATGTTTTGTTTTTCCAAGTGTCATTTAATGTCAAAATTGTGGATTATCAAAAAGTGGGAGATTTTCAGGTATTGTAGAATTGAGTTTTTTAGACAAAAAAAAATGTAGGCCAAAAGGGTGCAAAAATGCCCTACGCGAGGTGTCCGGACTAGGTGTTTTTGCACCCTTCTCGCCCGTGTGAAAAGCCTCCTAAAATTAGGGTTTCTTGTAACGATGATGTTTTTTTGAGCTCTATATAAGGAGATTTTCCTCTTTGGGCCATTTCATACATTTCGAGAGTATACATCCTCTTTGGGGCATGTCATATATTTGAGGCCATGGTGTGCACTAAGCATATTGTGAAGAAAGTCACAGAAGAGGAGATAAGAAGGAGGGAAGCAGCTTGCCAAGGACATCGTAGAGGAATTTAATGCCTCCATAAGTAAAAAGAAAAGGAGGGTGCTTGTTGATTATGACGACACCAACAGCATCAGTGATAGTGAGTCCGATTCAGAGAGGATTGAGTCGGAGGACAATAGGTCGATGGGGGAGCACACATGGGCTCGCATGGAGATTCCAGCACACCTGGCAATAGCCTTGAAGACTCTGCCTAGAGGTCATACCCCTCCTAGATAGCGAGAGGCCACCAGAACTCCCAAAGAGCACGAACAGCTAGAGTCACCTTTGCAACACCGCCACCGTAAGAGCAAGTTTTTCAAGCCCACTGCACGCATGGCCCAACTCTCCCAAGCTCTTTCGTGTGGTCTAGGATTTGAAACGTGCTTTGACTTCAGAGTATTCCAGGAGATACATCATTACCACAAGTCGACGGAGCTACTAATCTGAAGGGTGCCATTGACATGTAAAGAAATTCTATGGGATTACAAGATGGAATGTTGCATGTAGTCTATTGTCCTAGAAGCATTGCAAGAGGTGGGAGGCCTACTTGGTCACTTTTTTTGAAAACACTAACCTCTGTGCAATTCATGCTAAGAGAGTGATCATCATGATGAAGGATATGCAGTTGGCAAGACGAATTCGTAGAGAAAAAGGGCCGCAAAAATAGACCATCTGACGTTTAATGTAATTTGCCTATCAAGTACAAATGTAATATTTCAGCAATTGTCAATTTAATATAACTTTTTTGTCTTTGTTTCATAGTCTGCGATTGAGTGTTTGATGTGATGAATGTCTTCTATACTCGGTCTATGAATTTACGCTACACTCGATTGATGAATTTATGCCGTGGGCCAGTCTATGAGTTTACACTACACTCGATTGATAAATTTGTACGATTTTTGGTCTATGAGTTCAGTACATTCGTTTAAATGGAAGAGCAATGTATGCAGAAGATGAGCCAAAAGGGTGCAAAAGAGGCCTTGCGGGAGGCTTGCATAGGGCATTTTCGCACCCCTCTGGCCCCTTTGGATTTGATGTTTTGTGTAATGTTTGTGGATTTTTTAATGCATATCAATGCTATAATACGTGTCCAAAGATCGCTATACTACGTTTACTAGAGCAAGAAGACCTATCGAAATGATGGGCCAAAAGGGTGCAAAAAAGGCCTGTGTGGGGGGGCCCGTAGAAGGCGTTTTTCATACCTGTCTTGCCCCTTTGGATTTTGATGTTTTGTGCAATTCGAACACATGGAGAAGCTCATAGAGAACATAAAAATGTTAACCATATAAAAACTCCACAAAAGATGAATTAAAATTTGAAAGATCCCATTTTTATACGTTGCAATATAGTTCGACAACGATTCATAAAGATTGCAACAAAACAATTTGAAAGAGATTGTTTGCATAAGAGTTTACATATGAGAGGGTGGGATTAATCCTACAAGGGCTGTCCGACGCATTTTGAAAGAGATCATTTACATAAGAGTTTATGTATGAGAGGGTGGGATTCATCTTAAAAGGGTTGTCCGAAGCATTTTAGCTATGGGTAGCTCCCCTGTTTAAATGGCTTCTACTATGTGCTTGGGCGTGTTTTGGCCTACGGATTCTGCAATTCCTATTTGGGAGAACACTTTGCGTCTATAGTTGGTACCAAATGTAGTGATTACAATAGAATTCTTAGCTAATATCACATAGCTAATTGATTTGCCTAAAATGGCCATGCACAACTACTTCGAAAACACTTTCAATGCAAAACGTGGGAAGGTGGTAGATGGGGTGAAGTCCTTATATTTATAAAAAAATCATCCATAGGGAAAAGGGGAATATAATGGTTCACGGTTGGGTATATAGGCCAATGGAACTACGCTTCACCCCACCTTGCATGGCCCTCTATCAACCTCCACCACAACCTCTTGCTTTTTATCTTCATCTTAGTCTACTTTGCATTCCAAATCAATCTTGGACATGGTCTCATCCATATTTGCCCTCTTTGGTCTCCCGCCACCCATCTCCCGGTACGACATGACCACAAGTTGGAGATTTTTCAGGGCAGTCTAAAACTCCTCCTCCTTAGTTATTACAAGAGCTTGTTCGGTGCTCGCTACCTCTAGTGCGATTGCCACTGTGTCCTCCACGTAATCTATCAATGGTAGGAGGTTATCCTCAAGGTTTCATGTACCCAAATCATCTATTAGGAATTTGTATTTCACCTTGAGCATGCTAAGGCACTCATCCATGTGAATCCCACAAGATTTTTTAATGTCATGTAAAAAGGGAAAGAGAACCCCCTAAACCACCACTGGACATAAAGTTTCGATTTTTATTTCTAGAATGGGGGAGAGTCATCTTTATCTTCAACCGCCTTGCCGCTAGCACTAGCCTTGAAGTAGTGAGGGTTCTTGGGCAACCCCAGTGCACCCTCGTGGAAGTATTTTTGGACGAGCACTGATTCACTGGGACTAGTAGCAACTACCCTATTTTGCTCACCCTTCTCTGTGACAAATCCCCCAAGGCATAGCTGGGGGAGATCAACCTCACCTTCCTCCTCTCTTTCAGAAATGTGAAAGACAAAACATGCCAACAATGAGAGGAAGTGTTGGCCAATATCCCCTTTGTCGAGCTTGCAAACTTGTTGTTTTATGAAGTGACCTGAGAGTGCTACCATACCTTCAAATCCTTTAGCCATTTTTTGAAGGATTTTTTGTTGTGGGCTATGCACTCGAGTAATTTACATGGCACCCAGAAGCCATCATAATCCCGTAATGCCAGTGAGTGTGCCCTCAAGTAGGTCTCCTAGTAGGTTAGTGTGTCAACAAATAGATCTGAGTGAAGTTGGATGGTGGAGGTCCAGTCAACCACATGAGTGAACGTAGCGTGCACATGCATGGGCTTAGGGAAGTCACTCTCACATGTAGAAAGTCCGTGAATTGCTCTAGGGGCATCATGATGAGGACGGTTGTTTAGGTGCTTTGGTGCTCTGGACAGTGCAAAGAAAAAAATGACACATGAAAGGGGCCTTGGGTATTTATAGAAGGTTTGTTTCCTATCACACAGGACTAGAAAAAATGCAGAACTAGAATTTCCAAAATTGCATCAGTTGAAAAGTAGGTTGAGCGAGACCAAGTACACAAAAACACCAAGTATGAAAATAAACCAACCATACCACAAAACCATAATTGCATTAAACTAAAATGCCTATTTAACAAACCAAAGTACCGTAGAAATTAAATATATTTGTAAAACACTATAACAGAGTGAGATTATAGAACAACTCCAAAATGGAGTGAGATTACGAAACATCTGTCCAAAATGGAGTGAGCTTACAAAATGGACACTTCTAGGATAGGTCCCTTGAGCCAAAGTGACGCCATCCTACCCCCAATCCGAGGAAACCTTGGTTCTTGCTTCTAGCCACCTTCCAACCTATCCAAACACACCTCAATGTAAGTGAACCACGATAGTTATGAGAAAATACATTTGTTGAAAACAAGCGTTACCTTTCTGCCTTGCAATTTGAAGTAAGCAATGCTGATTCCCTCGTACCCCAAGATGCGTAGGTGATCTTATGAAAATTCAATAGGCTCCAATGCTTCCTTGCTTGGACAATCTCTACCCCCACACTTGGTAAGCATATCAAGAGAGATATGGGCTCCGCAACCTCCTCTTGAGCTAGTAAGGGAATCCATGTTTAAGAGAAACAATATCCATAGACTTCGCCTCCTCTTCCTCCTATACTAACTCAATCTCTTCCTCAAGCTCTTCCTCCTCAAAAGGTAACTTATCTTCTTGGGGAATTTTATCTTGAATAGAACCTTCATCATACAGTAGTACTTCACCCCTTTCAGGAAGCTCTTTATAGAGGCAGTGCAAGTAGCAGAGGAATCCAAATGTCTCATACAACAGCCTGCAGCAGCAACTTAAGTGCAAAATACACCAAGTAGGCTTGTATAGGAAGATGGGATCTCCTGGTACTTCTTGTTGTATAGAAAATTGTTTGCCTTCTTGCTTCGTGCACAATCCAGCAAGTGCACATAAGCCTGATTGTTTAGCAGCAGCCTTCCTTTGGATACTATTTTTTTGAAACTATCCCTGTGTTTCGACAAGTACTCTGCATGAAAATTGACTCTACTTGCAAAGGCTTGTTAAACAACTCAGCAATAATGTGAAAGTTGTTCAGTAGCTCCCGCGTTATAGACAAAATCGAAAAGTTTCTCATCAATTAGAACAAGATTATTGCTCTCAAAAAATTCCTCCTTCTTTTCCTTCATGTCAGTGCTAAGACGTTGCTCCTTCTTCTTCTGCTTCTTCCTCTTCGGCATCTCTTCCTTAGCCCTCCATTGAGAAATCAAAATCCCTCTTAACCAAAGAGACTCTGGCGAGCAGGTCGCTTAGAAAGGGACACCAAACTAAGAATAGCTGCTTTCTCCTGTTCATATGCCTCCATATCCTGGTCTTCTGAATGGGGTTCCTCATCACTATGATCCTTTACAAAGTAAAGGGGGTAACTTGATTCTCCCGGCTCCACAGTTGGAAACCCTTGATCTTCAGTTTGTCCTCTCACACAAGCTGTGGCTCATCTGTCCTTGCCATAACCTCTGCAGGGTCGTCAGTAGTGAAGTCAATAGATCTTTTCTTTGTGCTCATCAATAGCTTTGCAGACTTCATCCGCATGTCGCTCCTACCTACAGCACTAAACTCAGGATCCAGCATAGTGACTCCCTGCTTAAGCTTTCTCTGTTCTGGATAAGTAAGACACTGGCATGAATTAGAAAAGGAGAGAAACCCCTTTTTATATTTGTATAATTTGGCGCGATAAAGCAACTCCATTACCCTTACAAGAGTCATATCGCACCAAACTGCACAAACTTCTCTCTCTCTCTCTCTCTCTCTCTCTCTCTCTCTCTCTGTGGGTGTACTAAATATGTGTGTCTATGTTGTATATGGTTCTGTGTGTGTGTGTGTGTGTGTGTGCATGTGTGTGTATATGTGGATGTGATATAAATGTATATGTATGTGTGTGTATGTGTGCAATTTGGCGCGATAAAGCACCTCCATTACCCTTACAAGAGCCATATCGTGCGCCAAACTGCATAAACTTCTCTCTCTCTCTCTCTCTCTCTCTCTCTCTCTCTTTCTCTCTCTCTCTCTCTCTCTCTCTCTCTCTCTCTCTCCTTGTGGGTGTACTGTATGTGTGTGTCTGTGTTGCATATGGTTCTGTGTGTGTGTGTGTGTGTGTGTGTGTGTGAGAGATAGAGAGATAGAGAGAGACAGAAATAGATTGTGTCTATATGTTCCTGCATGTCTCTGTGTGTGTGTGTGTGTGTGTGTGTGTAAAAGATTGTGTCTATCTATACATGCATGTCTGTGTGTCTATGTAACTGTGTGTGCATGCATGCGTGCGTGCGTGCGTGCGTGTGTGTGTGTGAGAGAAGAAAGCAAACTTACCTGTTGCCATTGCTTTCTGGTTACGTGGGCGTGGATGCTGGATTCTCTCTCCATCTGTCTAGATTCTCTCTCTCTGTCTGTTGGTCCTGAAAACACTAGATGCTCTCTCTCTCTCTCTCTCTCTCTCTCTCTCTCTCTCTCTCAAATACGAGAACCATTAATAGTGGCATGAGGATTAAATAACTTTATACGAGCCCACGTGTGTAGTAATAAAATGGACACGTGTGATGTTGACAATTGACACGTGGGGTTTGTGAATATTAAAACTGACTCTTTTTTTATTCTATTTGTAATGGTTTCCCTGAGAGAGAGAGAGAGAGAGAGAGAGAAATCCATCGAGCACGACAGCGATCCATCGACCACCATGACAGTGATCCATCGAGCCACCGACAGCTTTGGTATGTGTTTCTCTTGCACACACTCATGCACGCGCACACACACACACACTCATGCAAGAACATAGAGACACACACACACTCATGCACACACACACTCATGCACGCACACAATGAGACACGCATACACACACACACACACACACAAGGAGAAACACATACAAAATAGACATACACATCCAGTAATGCTACAGAGAGAGAGAGAGAGAGAGAGAGAGAGAGAGAGAGAGAGAGAGAGAGAGAGAGAGAGAGAGAGAGAGAGTGTGTGCATGGTTTTTATGATTTGGTGCGATAAGGCGCTTTGAAGCCAAACTAAAGAGCTCTATCGCACGCCAAACCGCACACACATATACACTTACATGACATCCACACAAACACACACACACACATAGGGGGAGAGAGAGAGAGAGAGAGAGAGAGAGAGGTATCTTTGCGGTTTGGCATGATATGGTGCTTGCATGTCTAACGCAAGTTTGATATCGCGCCAAACTGCACTAATTATTATAGAGGCCTTACTGGTGCGATCTAACACGTATACACACATAGGACATATAGAGACACACACACACACACACACACACACACAGAGGTAGAGAGAGAGAGAGAGAGAGAGAGAGAGAGAGAGAGAGAGAGAGAGAGAGATTGTGTTATGTCTCTTTCTACCAGGCTAATTGGTAGCTCATGGTGGCGAAAACAAAGGCCACTGCAAGGAGACAGGGTAAGGGGCCTGGATTGTTGGCCGCAATGGCTGCCTCTCAGAAAAGAAGCCAAGGAAAGAAAAACCTATCCATATTCTAAAGCAAGCCAAAATAAGGAGATTTTCATAGAACTTCTACATTCTGAGGGAGATCACAAAGGCACAGAATTGTGTAGAGTTATGTGTTCCCAAGCTCCCTTTCCAGAGGGTGTGCTCGTCTATATGTGAGAACTAGAGCCTATCCATAAGGTGGAAGAGGACAACCTTCTCTGTCTACAAGAGACTGCTGAAGACTTTCTCATAGAGTACTTCAATGACTTGTGTGTTGTGTGTGCCCACGCACATAGGATGACTATAATGCTCAAGGATAGTGAGACACTAAAGAGGCTTAGGTGGAGGTATGAGAAGCTTCTACACCCTGCAGAGCTTATAGACCCAAAGATGAAAAACATCCTCATGATTCCACCAGCAAGAGCTCCTCAAGATAAAATAAAAATTGTAGAGATTACACATGATATTAACTTAAGAGCCAGGGCAGAAGAGGAGCCCAGATGGGAGGAAGAGCAGAAGGCAAAACAAAAGAGAAGGATCAACAAGTAAAAACGAACCCAAAGAATCTCCAAGAATAGTACATCAAAGAAACAGAAGAGTTGGAGTCAGTCAACCTGGAGATTAAGGAGCTTGCAGAGGGGCATTTTTGTCTTCGTGAATATGGAAGATGGTGAGCAACAGCTCTCTCTTGACATCGTGGATGTCAAAATTTTGATGGATAGGACATCACAGATCACAGATACTATCCTATACGTCTGTTTAAAGTGGGTATGTGAATTGCATTTTATGATGATATGGTCCTTCCGTCTTTAGTTCTTCCCTTTTTCCTCAATGAGGTACCCTTGTTTTTGCAATTTAATAAAGTGCCAGCTTCCACGTGAGAGCCATTCTGAGGTGTTTATTCTCAACTCTCAGTTGGCACACTGCTAATAAGAAGAAGGAGTACTTCCTAGCAGCAAGAGATTCAAAAGTGGTTCACCTATTTAAACATGCTGGAGATTACCGTATTAATTTTTCCATACAAATCAGGGTATGTTACTCCTCTATCTTGTTAGTTATATGCATCTAATAGATAGAGTATGCCTTAGTTTTAGATATTTTAGATTTTGTAGGAACCATTGGAGCCTTGCTGTTTTTATAGAATTGGATAAGAGAATCATGTGGACTCTTAATTCAGTACCAAGATCACATCCTGAGTTAGGCCTAGAAGTAAACATTCAAAGCACCTTTCTCTAGTATCTATGGCTCCTTGAAGTTGGCAATGTATCTTATTGTAAAAGCTTATTTATTATGCAGGTGTATAAAAAGGCTAAATCTTCATGTTCTTGGTTCCCTATATGGAGACTATGACTTGTACAAATCAGAGGTTAAGCCTCTTCAAGCGCCCAAGCAAGGAGACTCACACTCCTATGGATGGAGATCGATGATACATGCAGAATATATTCTCCAGAGTCTCTTCTCCATGAATCCCTTCATGTCGAAGGTAAGTGGAAGAATCATCTGATTTATCTAGATTTGTGGTTTGACATTGTGAATTTTGTTTTTTCAGACCGCATTAAAAAATATGATAGGAACTATGTGGAGCAGTACAGAGTGACCATGATACGATTAATACTAAATAATAGCACAGAGATGTCTGAGGAGGACTAACCAGAATTCCCCGATCCTATAGATATGGTGGTGCTCCTTCAGGCTGTAGGGGGTGAGCCAAAGCCCTCTGAGCACATAGAGGCAGAGCCAAGGTCCAATGTGGAGGTTAACATTGAACATCCCAAGGCTCATGAGGTAGAGCAAGCTGAAGAGGCAGAGCCAAAGCCTGAAGAGAAGACAGACGCGAAGAAGCAGACTGTAGAGGCCGAGCCAGGACCTAGTAGGGAGGCGAACAATGAAGAACCTAAGTCTAATGAGGATCCCAAGGCTAGTGAGAATCCCAAGCTTGATAAAGATCCCAAGCCTAATTTACCTAATGTAACTCAATTTTAAGAATTGTTTCTATTAGGTTTTTGTCCCTTAACAATGATTATAAGTTTCAATCATATTTAGACTTATTAAAATCATGTCAATGATGGTTCCAGACGCTGAGGAGGCTTATCATCTTGGATGTTAATGGATTTCTGCTAAAAAGACAACCCAAGAGCTTTGGACCAAGTGTTATAGGGAATTACAAAGCCGAGGAAATGCATGTCATGCTAAGGCCCAAACTGTATCAATTTATCAACTTTGTAACTAAGCACTTTAGATTGGCCATCTAGTCCTCAATTATGAACTATAATTTGAGGCCTCTTGTCATGCTAGTTTTGAGAGAATCTAAGATTGAGGAAACAGAATTGTATTTTGTATATGACCAAAGGCACTGTTACATTGACGCAGGTGTTTTTCAAGACCTTTCTTCCATTGTGAATGAAATTAAAGTGTGCTACTGTATCTTGCAAGGATTCTTCGACAATATCCTTCCTTAGTTGTTGTAAATTGCATTTCTCTCGTATAGAAACAATTGTCCCCAGTGTTGAAGCTTCATCAATCACTTCAATGTCTATGACTTTGTCGTCCATTGCACTTGTGGCTTTCTGATCCATTGGTACCAACTCTCCATTGATGTAACAGGACCTGCTATACCAGAAGGACAAGATAAAAGTTTGAGTTGCAATCATGTACTTTGTAACTACTGTCTCCAGTGCAATGTTACAATGGATATTGTCAAAAACTTTACTCGACCATCCCTTATCAAGAAGTCTTTCTAAGAGGAATGTGTCTAAATCTTTGCAGACAAGCATGGTTCTCGCTATCTTCAACTAAAATAAGCTAAAAAGTTCCACGAACATAGTAATTGGTAGGTAAACAATAATTTTTACTACATGAGTTGGAATGCTCCCTCATAGAAGGTAAACAATAATTTTTACTACATGAGTTGGAATGCTCCCTTATAGAGAGCGTTTCACATCCTTGAAGAGCTTTCTCTTTGCTGACTCCATTACTGAGGTGTCTCGGATAGGCCAATCCATGTAGTTCCACTCAACTTGCAAAGGTAGCTCTTCCAAGCGGACACGATTGTGTTTCTTGTTTAGAAGACGATAGAAATGGTCATAGAAAAAGATTCCTACATCTACAAGGCGTTTGTTGCTCCTTCCCTCATACTATAGCCAACCAATGTGTGCGTGAACCACATTCGTAATTCCAATGATGCACTGAACTAGCTCCCACTCCTCATATGATGAGGGGTACACATCTGCAAACCATAAACATGGACAGTGTACATATTTCATTAGACCATTATGAGAAAATGAAAGATTGACAAGCGATAGATTAACTTATAGTTTGTTCTATGCGAGGGTAATTTTATGTCATCTAGATTCTCAAGCACAAGCTCATTATGCATATATATATGTTGCACTAGGACTTCCTTGATGGTTGTCCTTCCAGCCTCTATCTTGAAGTCTTTCACTCTTCCTTTCTATGACGCCCTAAATGTATTCTTGTTTCTTGTCTTTCTTCTCTTTCTTGACTGCATAAGGACCCATGTGCCCTTGGTGATCAGCACTTCAGTCCATTGATTTTGCACATTGAGAGATTTGGATACAAGTATAGCAAACACTGATGATCTTGGTCTCCTTGCCCTAGGAATTGAATCATCTATGATGGCATTAGTGGGGAAAAATCGAGATAATATAAAACGAGATTTGCTACCCATCTTTTCAAGAAGAAATGGAGTACAAAAGGCCTATGCTTCAGATAATGGAGTGCAGCAGAAGGTAGAGGAAATAAAAAGAGCATGAGATATTGTTTAAGCCCAAGAGGAAGTTTGAGAGTTTTTGGATTTAGAAAAAAGAAATAACCTATTTTTCAACGTTACATTGCCTTCTTCCTGATTGGATGCGCTCCTTTTTCTCTCTCTACTAAAAGGCCCTACGAATGACCTCCAAAATGTCCTAAAATGAAGGTGCAACCCAAGTTTGGATCCCAAAAAAGCAAAAACGTTCTCCCAATGAAGAAAACAACTAGGTTACACCAAAAAGGAACCCATCAATCAAGGTACACTGCTACATCAAGGCAAGGCTAGTTAAGAAGGGTCTAGTAGATGGGGGTGCACAAATTTGCATTATGACAGAGGACCTTATGCAAAGACTAGGCATGCATATTCATGAAACACCTGAAAATAAGGTGAAAATGGCAAACAATAGCAAAGCAAAGTGTCTTGGGATTTGTAAGAATGTTTCTGTGGAAGTTTTTGGCCTTAAGAAGGTTGTTGATTTTTATGTTATGTCTACCAAAAACCTTTTATTTCTTCCACTTCTCATCACTCCCTCTCAATATCTATTAGAGCTTATTCATACTAACATTTGTGGTCTATTCCCTCCATCCAACTCCAAATTCTGTTTTTTTATTACATTTAATAATTATTTTTCTCGATTTACATATGATTCTCTTCTCTACAACATAAATCAAAAGTTCTCAGTGTATTTCAATGATACCGCAAACATGTTTAACTTCAAACTAGTCAAGCCATCAAAGCCATATTAAGTGACGATGGTGGAGAATACATATCCAATTATTTTGAAGAATATTGTGCTGTTAAAATGGCATTCATCATGAACTTACTATTCCCTATTCTCCTCATAAAAAAAGGAGTTACTGTGAGCATAAAAATTGGACCATTATCAATGCCATGAGGTGTCTTCTTATTCAGGCTGGTCTATCAAATATGTTTTAGGGAGAGGCAATTCTTTACATAGTTTATGTTCAAAATTATTTACCTACAAATGCTACTTCTGGTGATATTCCCATTGCGAGTTGGATAGGTACAACACATTCTATCTCTCATTTATGTGTCTTTGGTTGCATTGCCTATATTCATGTTCCTAAAGAGACACGAACAAAGATTGATACTCTTGCTAAGAAGGTCATTTTCATTGGGTATCCTGATAATGCCGAAGGCTATAAGTTTTATGATCCTATCTCTAAGAAGGTCACTTTAAGCTGTGATGCAATTTTTGATGACCATACTCCATCCTCTTCATTTGGAATGTCTATGTTCCATCCTCTTCATTTGGAATGTGATGAAAATAGCCGTGACATTGATATCTACATTGATCTTTCTAATGAAGATGAACATGGTTCTCATACTCCTCACTCATGAGATGATGACATTGAATTTGATGCCATGTCCATTATTAAAGACCACCTGTTGTTCGCATGACAAGTATACGTGTTCTTTTGGCATTTGCAACTCAATTTGATTTAGAAATTCATCAAATGGATGTTAAAAGAACTTTTCTCAATGGTGACTTGAAAGAAGAGATATATATGGAACAACCACTTGGTTTGGTTATCCTAGGAAAGGAACATCTCGTATGTCATCTTCATCGAGCTCTCTATGGTTTTAAAATTGGCTTCTCATGCATGGTACTTAAAGATTGATGCCTCTCTTCAATCACATGGATTTGCTTCGTGTTCTTCTAATCCAAATTTATACTTGAAAAATGACAATACCACTTATTTATTATTATTGCTCTATATGTGGATGATACCATCTTGGTTGCCAATAGTTTATCCTTCCTTCTATATACTAAGAAGCTCTTATCATCATCAGCATTTGAAATGGTGGATCTTGGTGAGATTCATTCTTGTTTTGGCATTCAAATCCAATGATCTTGTGAGAACGGTATTTTGCTTCTTCGACAAACAAAATTCATTACTAACGCTCCTGAAAATTTTTGATTGGTTGATGCACATCTAGTATGTACTCCTATTATTATGCATTCTGCTAAGAATTAGCCTTCAAAATATGATCATCCTTTGATGGATGATTGCCCATATGCAAACCTGGTTGGTTGGCTGGCCTCAATACACGCCTTGATGTTCTTTTCACTACAAATCTTCTTGGTCAATATATTTCTCGGCCTTCTCATGGCAATTGGATTGAAGAAAATCATGCTTTAGAGTATTTAAAGGGCACTAAAGATCATGGCCTTGCCTATCATCAATAGGCATCTTCATCTCACTCTTCACCTTTATGCTTAGTTGGTTATTGTGATGCTAATTGGGCAAGTTCTCATTATTCAATGAGATCTACAAGTGGAATTTTTTTTTAAATCTCCACACCACCTAAATCTCCTCATGCTACCCTTTATTCTCTTCGGAAAGATACTTCTCAACTTTTCACAGGTTCTCTCACATTTACACATTCTCTTTTTACAGCCTCTTGCTAAGGGCTTGTTCCCGCACACACCCTATTCACTTGTATATTTCAACACTAATCAAAGTGCTATGAGTCTGGCAAAGGACTATATTCAACATAGCAAAACCAAACACATTGCTGTTCATTATCACTATCTTCACCATGAAGTGAAGAAGGGATCTATTATGGTTGAATATTACCCAACTGATTGAATGGTTGCAAGCCCCTTGAGCAAACAAAACCAAAAAAATGTAACGAAAGCAATTCGCTCCATTCACGTTGATTGTGACTCGTAGCTTTTTTTGCTGCTATCTACGATTGTACTCGCGTGCTTGCAGTCTGCTCTACTGCCATGACACCCCTATGCACTTCTAGGGTCGGCTCCCATGGCGTATCATCGGTGAGCAGAAATGTTGTTATTCTCATGGAAGTCCGTCAAGAATGCGATTCACCTAACATCGTCATCTGAGCCCGTGCCGTAGTGGCCGCCTCAAGAGGTTGTTGTTTCGAATCTACCCAACTGCACACGTGCGACCGTGTCCAACATCGCTTTGAAGCTCCAAGTGAATGCGATTGCATCTGGACAGACACACTTGATTTGCATATGTTCAGAATAGTTCAAAGCCTCCTGTAGTAAGCGCACTTCATGTGATGACATCGCAGATTGCTGGTACATGGCACTCACTTCTTGTGCTTTTTCAAGCAAGCACTACAAGAGATGGGGAGCATAGCCGCATGAAGAGGAGAGAGAGTAGAGAGGGAGGACCTGAGGAGGTGCAGAGGGTGTACACAATCACAATTCATGGCTATGAATCAGTGCTCGTCTAAAAAGACTTCCCCGAGGGTGCACTAAGGTTAGCCAAGAACCCTCACCACTTCAAGGCCAGTGCTAGCAGGGCAGTTGAAGACAGAGATGACTCTTCCCCCATTCTAGAAAAAGAAATCGAAACTTTATGTCCAGTGGTGGTTGGGGGATCTCTTTCTCTTTTTGCATGACATTGAAAAATCTTGTGGGATTCACATGGATGAATGCCTTAGCATGCTCAAGATGAAATGTGAATTCCCTATGGATGATTTGGGTACATGAAACCTTGAGGATAACCTCCTGCCATTGACAGTTTCCATGGAGGACACAGTGACAATCACACTAGAGGTAGTGAAGAGCACGAAACAAGCTCTTGTAATGGAGGAGAAGTTTTAGACTGCCTAGAAGAATCTCCAACTTATGGTCATGTCGTACTGATAGAAGGGTGGCGGGAGTCCAAAGAGGGCATGTATGGATGATACGAGGTCTAAGATTGATTTGGAATGCAAAGGAGATGAAGATGAAGATAACAAGCAAGAGTTTGTGGTCGAGGTCGACAGCTAGGCCACGCGAGGTGGGGTGACGCGTAGTTCCATTGGCCCATACCCGGCCCTGAAGCATTATATTCCCCTTATCCATGTGGATGATTTTGTTATAATCGAAAAGGACTTCACCCCATCTGCCACTCTTCCACTTTTTGCATTGAAAGCGTTGTCAAAGCAGTTGTGCGTGGCCCCTTTAGGCCAGTAAGCTAGCTATGTGATATTAATTAAGAATTCTATTGTGTAATAACTACATTTGGTACCAACTAGAGAGGTTACGTGTTGGCCCAAATAGGAATTACACAATCTGCAGGCCAAAACTTACCCAAGGACATAGCAAAAGCCATCATAACAAGGGAGCTACCCATAGCTAAAATTCATCAGACAACCCTTGTAAGATTAATCCCACCCTCTCATATGTAAACTCTTATGTAAACAATCTATTTAGAAATGCATTAGACAACCCTTGTAGGATAAATCCCACCCTCTTATATGTAAACTCATATGTAAACAATCTCTTTCAAATTGTTTTTTTACAATCTCTATGAATTAAATTGCAATCTATAACAATGGGATCTTTCAAATTGTAATTCATCTTTTGTGGAGTTTTTATATGATTCATCTTTTTATGTTCTTGGTGAGCTTGTTCATGTGTTCAAAGTGCTAAAAATGTCAAAATCCAAAGGGGCTAGACGGGTGCAAAAAATGCCTTGTGTGGGCCTCCCGCACAGGCCTTTTTTGTACCCTTCTGGGGCCCATCATGTGGATAGGTATTCTTGCTAGTAAACTTAGTATAGAAATATTTGGACACATATTATAGCATTGATATGCATTAGAAAGTCCACAAACATTACACAAAACATCAAAATCCAAAGGGACCACAGGGGTGCAAAAATGCCCTATACGGGATTCCTGCAGAAGCCTTTTTTGCACCCTTCTGACCCATCTTTTGCATGCATTGGTCTTCCATTTAAGCAAAAAGTAGTGAACTCATAGAACAAGAATCGCATAAATTTTATCAATTGAGTGTAGCGTAAACTCAAAGACCCACCATAGCGTAAATTCATCAAATATCGAGTGTCGGATAAATTCTTAGACCGAGTATAGCAAACATTAATCACATAAAACACTCAATCACAAACTATGAAACAAAGATAAAAAAGTAATATTTCATTGACATTTGTGAAAATATTACATTTGTACTTGATTGTTACAGTTCTGAATCTAGCCATATCTTAATCTACGCAAACATTAAAACTCACTTAATCATGCTATTTCCACATAGCAACACAATCAAATCAACCTTCTCAAATAGCAAAATAAGCATGCATGCCATATCCAAGATTTTTATCACATAAGCAAAAAATCGTAGAATCTCAAACAAACATTCACATAATATAAATCTCTATCAATTAAAGGATAGCATCTCAATTAATCAACATGTATGCGTGTATCACCAAATATTATGTCATCATCACCATGCTCGACAAAATGGTTAGTCATAATGACTAAAATCTAGCCAATCTAGGGTTTTCTCCGGTGCGTGTCCACCCAACCTCCACACTAGACATCGCGGCTATCCCCGGTATGCATCTTTTGAATCTCATCCTCTCTGTGTTTTACCACATCGCTCCCGGAGAGCATAAATCTCGTTCTCTTTTCGGCTTTCCTTGTCTAAGGACGGCCGGCCCAAATCTCAAAATCTCATGTCGAGTCTCATCATACACATGAATATCAATCAGTCATACACGTACATATCAATCATTCATTTCAAAACAAAGCAATCATAACTCATACATAACGTCTCACACTCATCTCTAGTCCATAATCTTTCAAGGCATGCATATTCAAATCAATCACAATCAATTTCAAGTATAAAACAAGCTTTTAATTTAAACAGTCTTTAACTTCTCTTTGTCTTTTAAGTCACATGGAAATCCTCGTTTTTAACATAAGCAATTATCTTGTTCTAGCGATCAATGTCATCTCTAGTCACTATAGCTAAATCCTAACTATGCTTATGCGTTAGTCCATCCGGTCTATATAGATAAGATAAGATAGTCAATATTGATAGCAATTTCTAAGGCAAAGCCTAATAACTGGTCTCTTTGGGAGACTAATATCTTCCAATCTATTTAGAATTAGAGAAAAGTCAAAACTATAGAGTTGTAGGACTTCTAATGCTCTCTAAAACATGTCTTAGTGATGGTTCTCTACAAATGAGTTCTAAGGTATCTTTGAGAGCATTCAAAATGGTCAAAGTTGTGTTTTCAGCATGCAACTGTCAAAAACAACCAAGTGCCCCACTTTGCACTCGAATAACTAAAAAACGAAAGGAATTTTGGCTTTCTAGAGTCTCATACACTCTTGTAGAGTTTCTTGTCATCTAAAACTTTCATGTTTACATTAAAATCTAATTCTAAATGTAGGGAAAGATAAACTCTTCACAAAATATCCCCTAATGAAAGTTTTATCTAGAATCTAGTCAAACTAGTTAAATATTCTATCTTCTAATTCTTTACCTCCAAAAGTTTTTATTCTATGAGTCACATAGACTAAAGAGATCATTTATAATTAATAAAGTCAAGAATTACACATTGTTAACCGCACCCTATATCGACTCAGATTCTCTCATAAATGCACTTATCATTTATTTATTTAATAACAAAAGAATTTAAAGCAAAATAATAAAAAGAGTGTTTGTGTACTTCCTCGATATATTTGCTGATGTCTTGATTGATTGTGGGAATCCATGTCTACTTTTGAGTGTGTTAGAATATCCATGCGAGCCCATGTGGGCTCCCCCATTGACCTGTCATCTTTTGACTCAGTCGTCCTGTCCAAATCGTTTTCACTCCTCTGCACATGGTGTCACTGCTGTTGTTGTTGGTGCCATCATAATCCACAAGCAGCCTGCTTTTCTTTTTACTAATGGAGGAATTAAATTCCTCCTGATGTCCTTGGGAGCTACGTCCCTCCTTCTCATCTCCTCTTCTGTGACTTTCTTGATAGTCTTCTTAGTGCACACCATGGCCTCGAATGTATGAAATGGCCCAAAGAGGATTTATGCTCTCGAATGTATGAAATGTCCCAAAGAGAAAAATATCCTTATATAGAGCTCAAAAAAAGCATCATCGTCGCAAGAAACCCTGATTTTAGGAGGCTTTTCACACGAGCTAGAAGGGTGCAAAAAAGCCTAGTCCGAGCACCTCACACATGGCATTTTTGGCCCACCTTTTTTCCAAAAAAACTCAATTCTATAGTACTTGACAATCTTCCGCGCTTGATAATCCACAATTTTGACATTAAATGCCACTTGGAAAAACAAAAAATTGTAGCAAAATGACACTTGAATCCATATATGGCAAAAAACAAAATTCTCATTTATTGGTATCGTATCGTATTACATAGAGAGTATAAGTGAGTATTATAAGCCAAAATTTGGCATCAAAATTCTATCCCTTACAAGATTCTAACTACGTAAATAGATCATTCGAAGAAAGCTTAGAGCTACATTGTATTTAATTGTGCTTGAAACAGCAGGGGACTCTAGTACTTGGAAAATGTTATGCACCATAGCTTCCCGATGTGCAATGTTTGTGGCATAGCACAAGGCCAAGGCTTCGTCTTCTTGGGGCACTGCAGGGTCACTAGGAGCTCTACCACCCGTGACATGGTGGAATGTACTACGGTTTACACAACAAACTTGCAAAACAAGTTTTTCAATCATAAAAAATTTACACCATGAAACAATGATGCTCGAAGTCTCTTACACATTACTTACCCAAGAAGTATGGCCAATGCGGCCACCAAGGTTTTGCGAATCCTAGATGTGGGAACACAATCTCCCTCTCTCTAAGCGTGCTTCTTGGGGGATAGGGAGGTGGCATCCTCTTCAATTAGAAATGGTAGCTATAGGTCAAGCAAATATTGTGCAAGCTCCTCAATTCTCATGGCTGCCATGACAAGGAGCGCTCAGTGAAAAAATGGAATGGAAAATGAGAGGGGGGGCCCAAGGAGGCTACTGGAAGATCCAACCCTATAACCTACTTCCTAGACCCTAGACCAAAACCCTAAACCATATAACCAAAACGCTAGATGTCATTAGGGGCCCAAAGTTTTCCGACTCTCTTTTAAGTTATCCTCCATGCCGCATGCGGGTCCTGTCCCCACCCTCCACCATGGTGCTTTCTTCCCCTTACCTATACGCTTGGCAAGCGAAGCCATCTTGGACCTTTGAGCTCTCTCCCTTGAAATGCTTCTACCAAAGGTGTATCAAAAGAACCAATCAAACATATCCTTGAGATAGTTTATGCGAGTTTTACTACCTCCATGTCATGTGTTATTGAAGTACACTCCTCTTGCAAGGTAATGAATCTTGTCTTTTCCTTCGGCACTCCACATGTCAAGGGAGCCATATATGTTCATGAACCATGCGCCATGCACGTACAATATGTATTGTAGTTAGAGAACAAAACCACATTTATGTAAAATGCATTAATATAATATATCTTTAGTGCAAACCTTACAAATCTTATGGAATACCATGTAGCGCATGATATTCAATTACCCCCATGTGTTGACCACCACTTTAATGAAGCTTTGCAACTCCACTTGAAATTGTTTACATTGTTCCTGAGTTGTGCTGCTTAGATTCATCAACCGCACAACCTTGTTGAAATCTACACACACGTACTCACGCAAGACAACAATATTTGCGTCCAAGCAATCCGAGGTAGTGCAAGCACAAAGATCTTTCTAGACCTCCCATATCTTTGAAGCTATGCTTTCTACACCTTACCTGTATGCATTTGCTAGAACCTTCTTGCCTACGTTTGCAGGCAACTAGAGAAACCTTCCAGCCCTTGAGCCACAATAAAACCTTTTGCACAACCATATGAGAATGTCCTGAGGTCTTTTGGTTCACTCAATTCTCCATGTTACCACCATGATAACCAATCCCATTGAGAATGTTCTCTATTTTAGTAATCGTCTCATCTTGTCGAGATTTACCAGGCATAATGAAAGCATAGTCTATGTGACACTTTAAGAGGCGGTCTCCAAGATACGCATGAAAGCATGCAAAGTAAAAATTTGAACATTCTTGAGAGGAAAAGGAAGAATGGGGTTCCAACTATTATCTCGCAAATCCCTTGTCAGAGATGCCAGCATAGGTGATGAAAATACACCAACATCCCATTCACCCTTGCAGGCTACCCATTTTGTCACATTCCTCTTCACCAATGTCTCTCCCCTTTCATTTCTTCTTGTCTTTTTGTTTTACTCCACGCATACACCAAGAGCATGGATGAGTAGTATTTGCACCTTCAAAGCAACCAAGCATACACTTGATTATCTTCAGGTCCCCATCTAGATGCCAATCAATTGAAAAACTTTGTAGACCCTCAACATGCAAGTGCTCCCCCTCTATTTGTATCTTAATCACATTACTAACCCAAGGCAATCTCTCAAATACCCATGCTAGCACCTCATCCTTCTCCTTGGGAACCTCAAAGGCTCCCAACTACCATATTTCTTTCTCTGATTGAACACGAATAGAAAGTTAGTATTTGTCCTGCTCTCATCACTAGCTTTATCAGTAGATTCATCACTCAAACTATCAATCTCCCCATCACCAGCTCCATCACGCTCTAATTCCTCATGACCGGCACCATCTTTAAAGGCTCCTTGCCATATCACACTTCATGAGTGTAATACTCACTCTCTCTAGCCTCCTTCCCTTCATTAGTGTAATACTCACTCTTCATGTTTGACCTATGAAATCCACAAACAAACACAATGTTGCGCTCTCTTAGCGAAAACATGCACATGAACAAAAACGTTACAAATCCCACTTACATCCTGTAGGAAATCCATAGAATAATACCATAGCCTTTTGTAGCATATGCAGGTCCACAAATATGTTGTTGAATTCGTTGTAAGGGAAAAAACCATATCATGTGCGGTCTTCTTTCTCCCCCATGTTGCAATGGAGAGAGTGTTGTGGATGTGATAGTACTCACCAATCGTGCATTTAACGTCTTCATTGCTCACTCCCTTATCTAATGATATCCTCTTAGGCAAGCGGGAAAAGGTTATGCATGATACCTTTTGTGAGAAGGGTGTCTCCTAGAAACTGATGAAGTGGCTTATAGATGCTCATTCCCTCGATTTTATTTTGGGCTTGAAATCCTAGAGCCGCTTGTGCCCTCGATTTTGGATTAAAAAAACATTTGGAAATGGAGTTAGAGGGGGCAAAATTTATGATTGTTTTATTGTTATGCAGCTTTTTGGCGTTCTGCACGCACCGTCATGCAGAAGTTTCTTTAGCTTTTTTGCTGATTATTTTTGCCTTGTATCGCTATTTTTGGCATGGCATGACCTTTCATATATACGTTTTGGGCAATTTTTCCTATTTTTCAACATATTATTATTTATTTCCCAAAAAGCAATAACACTGCTATTTTGGTGACGTTCATTTTTATTATCAAGGCTTTTTTGCCTCATATATTCTTTATGTCTCGAGAAGCACTAACACTGCTATTTTGGTGACATTCGTTTTTCTTATCAAGGTGATTATCCTCAAAAATGGCTTTTTTTATTCACACATTTTTTTATCTTCATTGCACTCTCACCATGGCAAATATTTCTCTTATTAATTGTTATCCTTCTGGTCAACGATCGATTCCTATTTTTTCAAGGCCATGGTTTTCCTGGTTGGAAGGCAAAGATGACTTCGATTCTTGAAGGTAACAATCTTTCGAACACTATATATGTAAATTCTCCATGTCCTCAACGACCTATTGATGTTGCTAGTTCACTTATTATGATGTCCTCAACAACCTATTGATGTTGCTAGTTCACTTATTATGATGTTACTGATGGGAAATTATTTATTCATTAGAAAATACCTTCATCCGAATGGACAAAGAAAGATAAGGCTGTATATTTTGTCTGCTCTTCATGATTCTCTTATGTTGGATGTATTTAATCTTCCCACTTCGAATGATATTTGGAAATATCTTATTTCTACTTTTGAGAAGAAATCTATCACTGAAATTCTTCATCTGTGTAATATATTCGACGGGTTGGATTAAAAAGTTTCTACTTTTATGAGTTCTCATATTAAATCATTCAAAGAATTGTTAATCAACTTGCTGCTGCTAGTGCTCCTATTACACGACCTCAACTTGTTGTTGAGCTTCTTCACACTACCAAAGATGATAATATTGTCACGAACAACAACGATGGTATTTATTTTGATAGTTCTTGCATATCTCTTATTGAATATTCACAATGTCATAAACCACGTACAGAGCCCTCTGCAGATGCTCTTCATACACATCACTCATATGCTTCTGAGCCTGCTCTTCTTACCCCCAAAAAGCACTCCTTTTCACACTTCCCTCATAGTAGAAATTTCTATTGTTGTGGAGGATCCTCTTATCGACAATATGGTTCTAGCAAGTATTGCAATTATTGTCACAAAAATGGATATTATAAATCTGATTGTTTTGACGATAAAGAACATGGGTTCTCTCGATCTAATAAGAGACCAACCACAAGTCCACCTATGGCACGTACATATTGTGATCGTACAAATCATACCACTTCTCAATGTCTAAAGAGAAAGTATAAGGATGAACGTAATCAAGCTTATGCTATTGATAATTCTCATGATGATATTGATTACGAGAAGGTGAATTGTGTTAGCCACCATATTTCATTAGATGAAGTGCTTCTTGTTTATGATGGTGCTACATTTATAGTGGATTCTAGTGCCACTAGAGACATGACATATCAAGCTCAATGGCTTCATAATTATTATACTTTACCAATCAAGAAGATAGCTTATCTTGCTGATGGTACTACATGTCTAGTTATGGGTATTGGTGATCTTTTATTCAGAACACACTCATCTATTCAAATTTTGCAAGGTGTTTTACATGTTCCTAATCTTGAATGCAATCTTATATTAGTTTCTTGTCTTGTGGATCTTGGTTTATTTGTCGATTTTGACCATACTCAATGTCGACTTGAGAAGGATGGACATATCATCATAGTAATTGTGCCTCGTTCGCGACGATAATCTATTTAAGCTTTCAATAATAGATGTCATAGCTAATGTTGTGAATAGCAAGCTCTGGCATCAGGGATTTCACTGACGTAAACGAAAACATGTGAACATGTTAATAACATATGTTAATAACACAAAAAATCTTGTGATCACATGTTATATTCACAAAGCTTTCACAAGGGCCTAAAAAAATTATCTTTGTCGGGCATAAAAAATCTTCTTAGGTGGCCACTGACCTGCTATTATGTGAAGATGGTAACATGAGAACATGTGAATAGCTTATTCCCATGTGTAGCCAAGCTTTTAAAGGGTTCCCAAATGGTAAGTGACCTGTTATTTTGTGAACGATAACATGAGAACATGTGAATAACTTGTTCACATGTGTTATTATCACAAAAAATCTTGTGATCATGTGAATATTAAATCCCTGTCTAGCATTCTAACCTTGCCCATGCCGACTTCTCAAAAATTCTTGATTTATATCGTTTTGAATTAGTGCATGGTCTTTAATTGAAGCCTCGCTCAACTCTCGGTGCCTGCGACATTGTGCTTTGGGCAAACATTACCAAAAAACTTTTAATTCTTCCACTTCTCATCACTCTCAATATCTAATAGAGCTTATTCATACTTACATTTGTGGTCTATCCCCTCCATCCAACTCCGAATTCCGCTATTTCCTTACATTTATTAATTGTTTTTCTCGATTTACATATGATTCTCTTCTACGACATAAATCAAAAGTTCTCAGTGTATTTCAATGATACCGCAAACATGTTTAACTTCAAACTAGTCAAGCCATCAAAGCCATATTAAGTGACGATGGTGGAGAATACATATCCAATTATTTTGAAGAATATTGTGCTGTTAAAATGGCATTCATTCATGAACTTACTATTTCCTATTCTCCTCAAAAAAAAGGAGTTAGTGAGCGTAAAAATTGGACCATTATCAATGCCATGAGGTGTCTTCTTATTCAGGCTGGTCTATCAAATATGTTTTAGGCAGAGGCAATTTTTTATGGTAGTTTATGTTCAAAATTATTTACGTACAAATGCTACTTCTGGTGATATTCCCATTGCGGGTTGGATAGGTACAACACACTCTATCTCTCATTTATGTGTCTTTGGTTGCATTGCCTATATTCATGTTCCTAAAGAGACACGAACAAAGATTGATCCTCTTGCTAAGAGGGTCATTTTCATTGGGTATCCTGATAATGCCAAATACTATAAGTTTTATGATCCTATCTCTAAGAAGGTCACTTTAAGCTGTGATGCAATTTCTGATGACCATACTGTAAGTGGTGAATGGTCCATTGATCCATCCGATGATTCACAAACCATTCTAACATATTTTTCTTTTCTAACCAATGAATCTCATATTATTGATTCTCAAGTTAAAGTCTATGTTCCATCCTCTTCATTGGAATGTGACGAAAATAGCGGTGACATTGATATCTACATTGATCTTTCTATTGAAGATGAACATGGTTCTCATACTCCTCATGATGATGACATTGAATTTGATGCCATGTCCATTATTGAAGACCCTTGTATATATGAGAAAGCTATTTTTTCTCCACAAAAGAATCACTGGCAAGATGCTATGCAAGTTGAATTTGGTTCTCTCATCTCGAAAGGTACTTGGATTCTAACTGATCTTCCTCATGGACAAACACCTATCAGGTGTAAATGGGTGTACAAGACAAAAGTTAAATCTGATGTTTCTTTTGACAAAACTAAAGCTCGTCTAGTTGCCAAAGGATACTCTCAGGTAGCAGGTGTTGACTATCATGATCCATTCTCACTTGTTGCTCGCATGACAAGTATACGTGTTCTTTTGGCATTTGCAACTCAATTTGATTTAGAAATTCATCAAATGGATGTTAAAAGAACTTTTCTCAATGGTGACTTAAAAGAAGAGATATATATGGAACAACCACTTGGTTTTGTTATCCCAAGAAAGGAACATCTGGTATGTCATCTTCATCGAGCTCTCTATGGTTTGAAACTGGCTTCTCATGCATGGTACTTAAAGATTGATGCCTTTCTTCAACCACATGGATTTGCTTCGTGTTCTTCTAATCCAAATTTATACTTGAAAAATGACAAAACCACTTATTTATTATTATTGCTCTATATGTGGATGATACCATCTTGGTTGCCAATGGTTTATTCTTCCTTCTATATACTAAGAAGCTCTTATCATCAGCATTTGAAATGGTGGATCTTGGTGAAATTCATCCTTGTCTTGGCATTCAAATCCAAAGATCTTGCGAGAAAGGTATTTTGCTTATTCCACAAACAAAATTCATTACTAACGCTCTTGAAAAAATTTGATTGGTTGATGCACATCTAGTATGTACTCCTATTGTTATGCATTCTGTTAAGAATTTGCCTTCAAAATATGATCATCCTTTGATGGATGATTGCCCATATGCAAACCTAGTTGGTTGGTTGGCCTCAATACACGCCCTGATGTTCTTTTCACTACAAATCTTCTTGGTCAATATATTTCTCAGCCTTCTCATGGGGCAATTGGACTAAAGAAAAGCATGCTTTAGAGTATTTAAAGGGCACTAAAGATCATGGCCTCCCCTATTGTCAACAAGCATCTTCATCTCACTCTTCACCTTTATGCTTAGTTGGTTATTGTGATGCTAATTGGGTAAGTTCTCATTATTCAATGAGATCTACAAGTGCAAATTATTATTTTTATCAATGGATGTTTGGTTTCTTGGACAAGTAAGGAACAACGTTGTGTTATAGTTTCAACTACAGAAGCATAATATGTAGCGGTGTCATTGGCAGCTTGTGAGTTGATATGGTTACATGAGCTACTTTTAGACATTGGGTATCCTCCACCTTGTAGCACTCCTCTTGGATGTGATAATCAAAGTGCTATTAGTCTGGCAAAGGACTCTATTCAACATAGCAAAACCAAACACATTGCTGTTCATTATCACTATCTTCACCATGAATTGAAGAATGGATCTATTATGGTTGAATATTGCCCAACTGATCAAATGATTGCAGACATTCTTATTACAAAGGGACTTGGTGAAGTTTGATTCACTTATATACGCAATGAAATTGGAGTAATAGCGGCAATTTCTTAGAAACTCATTTATGATCATCATTGTTTATATTCATTCAAAAGTTTAGACACATGTACCAGATAGAACATTCATCCATGGTTTATGGACATCGTTGTATATATTATTCAACACTTATCACATTATGCACATGTCGATTATCACATTTGTATATTAGCTTTCATGAATGTATATAGGATCTCTATTTTTTCCCTTGTACTCCCCAAAGGTTTTTTCATCCACGTGAATAGAGACCTTAGTTGATCAGGGGTGTTGGACTATATATAGCTCACCCTAGCTTGACCTAGATCTCACCTATATATACCAATGCACTATCAATAATACACACTACTTTGGGAGCGATGTCTCCTTTGTAGTGGATCTCGACCATTGTGCATCCGCGGCTTCTATTTCTCTCTCTCTTGCTATTGTCACAAAGATATTTGCTCTTTTATGCATGAGCTATGCATAAAAGAGAGCTCCTTCAAGCTAGCTCTTAAAATCTCTCTTATGCATAATGAGAGCTATGCATGAGCTCTCTTGCATAACCTCTCATAAGTCATGCATGATTTATGAATAAATAGAGCTTTCTTGTATAACCTTTCATGAGGTAAGCTTGAGCTCTCTTATAACCTCTATTATGTATAAAGAGCTAAGTATGAGCTCTCTTAAGAGCTATGTATGATCTCTCTTATTTTTATGAGATTTGTATAAGCTCATAACATAGCTATACACATAGCTATGCATGAGTCTCTTAAGAGCTATGTCTGAGCTCTTGCATAAGCTCTCATGAGTTATGCATAAAGAGAGCTCCTCTTCTGAACTAGATCTAACTTCATTAACAACTAAAATTAAACTAAATTCTTTCTTATGTTTTAGCTCTATGTTAATGTAAAGACTCTTTAGGGTATCGCTTTCTTGAGGCTGGCTTCAATCCTAAACCCAATGCTTTTGTTTTATGGTTTTGTAATTTCTTCTTTTACATTTATGCATACGCTTATGTAGCTATGCTTCTAAATGTGAAAATGTAGAGCTATGTGTAGCTCTATATGTATGGCAAATATAGAGCTATGTATGCTCTATGTATACATACATAGAGCATGCATAGCTCTATGGATGTATACATAGCTCTATGGATGCATACAGAGAGTATGCATAGCAGAGTACGCATAGATCTATGGATGCATCCATGGAAGCATTCATAGCTCTATGTATGCTTACATTGCATGCTTCTGTGTTTATACTTATGTTGTCTACCTCCAAATGAGAAAACATAGAGCAATGCATAGCTCTATGTCTACTCAAATGAGGAAACATAGAGCTACGCATGCTCCATTTATGAATACATAGAGCATACATAGATTTATGCATGCCGAAACAAAGTAAGCATAGCTCTATGTTTGCATATATTAATCTCCACTACTTTTCCCTTTTCTTTTGCTAGCAAAAAAGTGTCATATGTTTATTTATACATGGGATGTAGATGTCAAGCAACCTACCACAACAAGATATTACATGTGAAGGTGAAGTAGATTTTCCTATGGGTTTTGTAAGTATATTGACTTAAATTATATTTTATCGTTTAAGAAAAAAGTATTATCTTATAAGAAATTAAAATTAATATTCATTTGAATCATATATATAGCTTGAAGCAGTGGATTGGCCCCATATACACGATGAATATGAGACTGCATTAATGAGATTTGGAGGCTGTGTTTGAAAAGGTGCATGAAGAAGGATGGATTATTATTTATGGAAGCCCTACTTGGCAAGCATGGCAAGAGAGTCTTAAACCTATAACCTTTTTGTTTTTCTAAATTGTGTTTCACTTGTGTTAGTTTTGTTGTGTTTCAGGATCGCATTACTACGAATCATGGCCATGTGCAACCAAAAAGTAATAGAAATGATCCAGCCTCAAAATAATAAAAATGTGATTGTTGAAGATAAAGTCGCAAGGGGTGATAACAATCAAAATGTGTGTGAGAGAAAGAATTATAACATAGAGATATGTAGTATTCATATTATTCTCTCCCACTTGATAATATTATATTTTTATCACATTGTTCTATGGTTCTATGCTTTTTTGTTGCATATTTATTCTATGTTTATGCTTATGTTGCACGCTTCTATGTTTATGTTTTTTATTATACGTTTAGGTCTTCCATCTATCTTGTGCAGCCTCTTGCTTGAGTTCACTTTCATAAGTGGTGAAAAAGTCTGCTGAAATTCCTAGCGATTTGCCATATAAAGAGTAAAAGTTTTTAAGGTCCATGTTCATATAATCAAGCACACAAAGTAACAGGTGCTTCGGCGCATAAACATGGAGCATGATTGTAGGTCGAGTGGACAACACCGATAGTTGCTTCTAAAGGGGGTTGCAAGGTCCCTGCTTGCGGCTGCAGTAGTATAAGCCCTGATCGGGCAGTAGTTCCATCCGGACGGAGCTGTAGTAGTGGACGATCGCGGTTTGGTGGGGCATGATGCTGACTGAGTAGACTGGATCGCCGTTCACACCAAGGTTACAGAAGCCATCGTCCCCGGAGACCCTCAAGAGATTGGGGTCCTGCACCATTTCCTGCGTCCAGCCGGGACACCGGAAGACCACGTCCGTCACCCTGCACCCACAGTCGTTGTGTATGTGGGCGCTTCGTACATTGCCGTGGACGCCGTCCGACACGAACTGTCTCACGTGCATGTTCTTGTCCTCGCTGCAGCAGGCTGCGCACGCACAAACATGTTCGGCTTTAGATAATTCTAGAAAGCAAGGTTTATATGAGCTCTGCACACGTGCATGCAGATCAAGGGAGAGCGTACATGAATATAATTGACGCAAGAATTAACAATGCTTACCTGAAGCGCCCCCTACGACCAGACAAAACCAGAAAAATGTAACGAAAGCAATTCGCTCGATTCACGTTGATTGTGACTCGCGGCTGCTGTACTCGCGTGCTTGCAGCTTTTTTTGGCTGCGATGGATTTGGGATGAATCTATAATTGTGCCAATGGCGGAATGAGCTCCGCATGACACCGTGTTATATACGCAGTCGGCTCCCAGAGCGTATCGTCGGCGAGCATAAATGTTGTCATTCACAATTACAATTCACGGCTATGCTTGCTACTAATACGCGGCTATAGCCGTATATACAGCCACGTGCATAGCTGCAAGTATAGCCGTGTACTCGAAAAAAAAATCCAAACATTCCACATAGCATTCCCGAGATGTGAAAATGTTCCAACATCACGGAAGAAGAAGAAGCAGACAATGTATTGTCATACATATGATACCAATAAATGAGAGTTTTGTTTTTTGCCATATATGGATTCAAGTGTCATTTTGCCACAATGTTTTGTTTTTCCAAGTGTCATTTAATGTCAAAATTGTGGATTATCAAAAAGTGAGGGAGATTTTCAAGTATTGTAGAATTGAGTTTTTTAGACAAAAAAAATGTGGGCCAAAAGGGTGCAAAAATGCCCTGCGTGAGGTGCCCGGACTAGGTGTTTTTGCACCCTTCTCGCCCGTGTGAAAAGCCTCCTAAAATTAGGGTTTCTTGTAACGATGATGTTTTTTTGAGCTCTATATAAGGAGATTTTCCTCTTTGGGCCATTTCATACATTTCGAGAGTATACATCCTCTTTGGGGCATGTCATATATTTGAGGCCATGGTGTGCACTAAGCATATTGTGAAGAAAGTCACAGAAGAGGAGATAAGAAGGAGGGAAGCAGCTTGCCAAGGACATCGTAGAGGAATTTAATGCCACCATAAGTAAACAGAAAAGGAGGGTGCTTGTTGATTATGACGACACCAACAGCATCAGTGATAGTGAGTCCGATTCAGAGAGGACTGAGTCGGAGGACAATAGGTCGATGGGGGAGCACACATGGGCTCGCATGGAGATTCCAGCACACCCGGCAATAGCCTTGAAGACTCTGCCTAGAGGTCATACCCCTCCTAGATAGCCAGAGGCCACCAGAACTCCCAAAGAGCACGAACAACTAGAGTCACCTTTGCAACACCGCCACCGTAAGAGCAAGTTTTTCAAGCCCACTGCACGCATGGCCCACCTCTCCCAAGCTCTTCCGCGTGGTCTAGGATTTGAAACGTGCTTTGACTTCAGAGTATTCCAGGAGATACATCATTACCACAAGTCGACGGAGCTACTAATCTGAAGGGTGCCATTGACATGTAAAGAAATTCTATGGGATTACAAGATGGAATGTTGCATGTAGTCTATTGTCCTGGAAGCATTGCAGGAGGTGGGAGGCCTACTTGGTCACTTTTTTTGAAAACACTAACCTCTGTGCAATTCATGCTAAGAGAGTGACCATCATGATGAAGGACATGCAGTTGGCAAGACGAATTCGTAGAGAAAAAGGGTCGCAAAAATAGACCATCTGACGTTTAATGTAATTTGCCTATCAAGTACAAATGTAATATTTCAGCAATTGTCAATTTAATATAACTTTTTTGTCTTTGTTTCATAGTCTACGATTGAGTGTTTGATGTGATGAATGTCTTCTATACTCGGTCTATGAATTTACGCTACACTCGATTGATGAATTTATGCCGTGGGCCAGTCTATGAGTTTACACTATACTCGATTGATAAATTTGTGCGATTTTTGGTCTATGAGTTCAGTACATTCATTTAAATGGAAGAGCAACGTATGCAGAAGATGAGCCAAAAGGGTGCAAAAGAGGCCTTGCGGCGGGAGGCTTGCAGAGGGCATTTTCGCACCCCTCTGGCCCCTTTGGATTTGATGTTTTGTGTAATGTTTGTGGATTTTTTAATGCATATCAATGCTATAATATGTGTCCAAAGATCGCGATACTACGTTTACTAGAGCAAGAAGACCTATCAAAATGTTGGGCCAAAAGGGTGCAAAAAAGGCCTGTGTGGGGGGGACCCGTAGAAGGCATTTTTCATACCTGTCTTGCCCCTTTGGATTTTGATGTTTTGTGCAATTCGAACACATGGAGAAGCTCATAGAGAACATAAAAATGTTAACCATATAAAAACTCCACAAAAGATGAATTAAAATTTGAAAGATCACATTTTTATACGTTGCAATATAGTTCGACAACGATTCATAAAGATTGCAACAAAACAATTTGAAAGAGATTGTTTGCATAAGAGTTTACATATGAGAGGGTGGGATTAATCCTACAAGGGCTGTCCGACGCATTTTGAAAGAGATCATTTACATAAGAGTTTATGTATGAGAGGGTGGGATTCATCTTAAAAGGGTTGTCCGAAGCATTTTAGCTATGGGTAGCTCCCCTGTTTAAATGGCTTCTACTATGTGCTTGGGCGTGTTTTGGCCTACGGATTCTACAATTCCTATTTGGGAGAACACTTTGCGTCTATAGTTGGTACCAAATGTAGTGATTACAAATAGAATTCTTAGCTAATATCACATAGCTAATTGATTTGCCTAAAATGGCCATGCACAACTACTTCGAAAACACTTTCAATGCAAAACGTGGGAAGGTGGTAGATGGGGTGAAGTCCTTATATTTATAAAAAAATCATCCATAGGGAAAAGGGGAATATAATGGTTCACGGTTGGGTATATAGGCCAATGGAACTACGCTTCACCCCACCTTGCATGGCCCTCTATCAACCTCCACCACAACCTCTTGCTTTTTATCTTCATCTTAGTCTACTTTGCATTCCAAATCAATCTTGGACATGGTCTCATCCATATCTGCCCTCTTTGGTCTCCCGCCACCCATCTCCCGGTACGACATGACCACAAGTTGGAGATTTTTCAGGGTAGTCTAAAACTCCTCCTCCTTAGTTATTACAAGAGCTTGTTCGGTGCTCGCTACCTCTAGTGCGATTGCCACTGTGTCCTCCACGTAATCTATCAATGGTAGGAGGTTATCCTCAAGGTTTCATGTACCCAAATCATCTATTAGGAATTTGTATTTCACCTTGAGCATGCTAAGGCACTCATCCATGTGAATCCCACAAGATTTTTTAATGTCATGTAAAAAGGGAAAGAGAACCCCCTAAACCACCACTGGACATAAAGTTTCGATTTTTATTTCTAGAATGGGGGAAGAGTCATCTTTATCTTCAACTGCCTTGCCGCTAGCACTAGCCTTGAAGTAGTGAGGGTTCTTGGGCAACCCCAGTGCACCCTCGTGGAAGTATTTTTGGACGAGCACTGATTCACTGGGACTAGTAGCAACTACCCTATTTTGCTCACCCTTCTCTGTGACAAATCCCCCAAGGCATAGCTGGGGGAGATCAACCTCACCTTCCTCCTCTCTTTCAGAAATGTGAAAGACAAAACATGCCAACAATGAGAGGAAGTGTTGGCCAATATCCCCTTTGTCGAGCTTGCAAACTTGTTGTTTTATGAAGTGACCTGAGAGTGCTACCATACCTTCAAATCCTTTAGCCATTTTTTGAAGGATTTTTTGTTGTGGGCTATGCACTCGAGTAATTTACATGGCACCCAGAAGCCATCATAATCCCGTAATGCCAGTGAGTGTGCCCTCAAGTAGGTCTCCTAGTAGGTTAGTGTGTCAACAAATAGATCTGAGTGAAGTTGGATGGTGGAGGTCCAGTCAACCACATGAGTGAACGTAGCGTGCACATGCATGGGCTTAGGGAAGTCACTCCCACACGTAGAAAGTCCGTGAATTGCTCTAGGGGCATCATGATGAGGACGGTTGTTTAGGTGCTTTGGTGCTCTGGAGAGTGCAAAGAAAAAAATGACACATGAAAGGGGCCTTGGGTATTTATAGAAGGTTTGTTTCCTATCACACAGGACTAGAAAAAATGCAGAACTATATTTTCCAAAATTGCATTAGTTGAAAAGTAGGTTGAGCGAGACCAAGTACACAAAAACACCAAGTATGAAAATAAACCAACCATACCACAAAACCATAATTGCAATAAACTAAAATGCCTATTTAACAAACCAAAGTACCGTAGAAATTAAATATATTTGTAAAACACTATAACAGAGTGAGATTATAGAACAACTCCAAAATGGAGTGAGATTACGAAACATCTGCCCAAAATGGAGTGAGCTTACAAAATGGACACTTCTAGGATAGGTCCCTTGAGCCAAAATGACGCCATCCTACCCCCAATCCGAGGAAACCTTGGTTCTTGCTTCTAGCCACCTTCCAACCTATCCAAACACACCTCAATGTAAGTGAACCATGATAGTTATGAGAAAATACATTTGTTTAAAGAGAAAACAAGCGTTACCTTTCTGCCTTGCAATTTGAAGTAAGCAATGCTGATTCCCTCGTACCCCAAGATGTGTAGGTGATCTTATGAAAATTCAATAGGCTCCAGTGCTTCCTTGCTTAGACAATCTCTACCCCCACACTTGGTAAGCATATCAAGAGAGATATGGGCTCCGCAACCTCCTCTTGAGCTAGTAAGGGAATCCATGTTTAAGAGAAACAATATCCATAGACTTCGCCTCCTCTTCCTCCTATACTAACTCAATCCCTTCCTCAAGCTCTTCCTCCTCAAAAGGTAACTTATCTTCTTGGGGAATTTTATCTTGAATAGAACCTTCATCATACAGTAGTACTTCACCCCTTTCAGGAAGCTCTTTATAGAGGCAGTGCAAGTAGCAGAGGAATCCAAATGTCTCACACAACAACCTGCAGCAACTTAAGTGCAAAATACACCAAGTAGGCTTGTATAGGAAGATGGGATTTCCTGGTACTTCTTGTTGTATAGAAAATTGTTTGCTTTCTTGCTTCGTGCACAATCCAGCAAGTGCACATAAGCCTAATTGTTTAGCAGTAGCCTTCCTTTGGATACTATTTTTTTGAAACTATCCCTATTTTTGGACAAGTACTCTGCATGATGCTGGTCCAAAATTGACTCTACTTGCAAAGGCTTGTTAAACAACTCAGCAATAATGTGAAAGTTGTTCAGTAGCTCCCGCGTTATAGAGAAAATCGAAAAGTTTCTCATCAATTAGAGCAAGATTATTGCTCTCAAAAAATTCCTCCTGTCAGTGCTAAGACGTTGCTCCTTCTTCTTCTGCTTCTTCCTCTTCGGCATCTCTTCCTTAGCCCTCCATTGAGAAATCAAAATCCCTCTTAACCAAAGAGACTCTGGCGAGCAGGTCGCTTAGAAAGGGACACCAAACTAAGAATAGCTACTTTCTCCTGTTCATATGCCTCCATATCCTGGTCTTCTGAATGGGGTTCCTCATCACTATGATCCTTTACAAAGTAAAGGGGGTAACTTGATTCTCCCGGCTCCATAGTTGAAAACCCTTGATCTTCAGTTTGTCCTCTCACACAAGCTGTGGCTCATCTGTCCTTGCCATAACCTCTGCAGGGTCGTCAGTAATGAAGTCAATAGATCTTTTCTTTGTGCTCATCAACAGCTTTGCAGACTTCATCCGCATGTCGCTCCTACCTGCAGCACTAAACTCAGGATCCAGCGTAGCGACTCCCTGCTTAAGCTTTCTCTGTTCTGGATAAGTAAGACACTGGCATGAATTAGAAAAGGAGAGAAACCCCTTTTTATATTTGTATAATTTGGCGTGATAAAGCAACTCCATTACCCTTACAAGAGTCATATCGCACCAAACTGCACAAACTTCTCTCTCTCTCTCTCTCTCTCTCTCTCTCTCTCTCTCTCTCTCTCTCTGGGTGTACTAAATATGTGTGTCTATGTTGTATATGGTTCTGTGTGTGTGTGTGTGCGCGCGCATGTGTGTGTATCTATGGTGTGATATAAATGTATATGTATGTGTGTGTATGTGTGCAATTTGGCGCGATAAAGCACCTCCATTACCCTTACGAGAGCCATATCGTGCCAAACTGCACAAACTTCTCTCTCTCTCTCTCTCTCTCTCTCTCTCTCTCTCTCTCTCTCCTTGTGGGTGTACTGTATGTGTGTGTCTGTGTTGTATATGGTTCTCTCTCTCTCTCTCTCTTTCTCTCTCTCTCTCTCTCTCTCTCTCTCTCTCTCTCTCTCCTTGTGGGTGTACTGTATGTGTGTGTCTGTGTTGTATATGGTTCTGTGTGTGTGTGTGTGTGTACTGTATGTGTGTGTCTGTGTTGTATATGGTTCTGTGTGTGTGTGTGTGTGTGTGTGTGAGATAGAGAGATAGAGAGAGACAGAAATAGATTGTGTCTATATGTTCCTGCATGTGTGTGTGTGTGTGTGTGTGTGTGTGTGTGTGTAAAATATTGTGTCTATCTATACATGCATGTCTGTGTGTCTATGTAACTATGTGTGCATGCATGAGTGCGTGCGTGCGTGCGTGCGTACGTGCGTGCGCGCGCGTGTGTGTGTGTGAGAGAGAGAAGAAAGCAAACTTACCTGTTGCCATTGCTTTCTAGTTACGTGGGCGTGGATGCTGGATTCTCTCTCCATCTGTCTAGATTCTCTCTCTGTCTGTTGGTCCTGAAAACACTAGATGCTCTCTCTCTCTCTGTCTCTGTCTCTCTCTCTCTCTCTCTCTCTCTCTCTCTTTCTCTCAAATACGAGAACCATTAATAGTGGCATGAGGATTAAATAACTTTATACGAGCCCACGTGTGTAGTAATAAAACGGACACGTGTGATGTTGACAATTGACACGTGGGGTTTGTGAATATTAAAACTGACTCTTTTTTTATTCTATTTGTAATGGTTTGCCTGAGAGAGAGAGACAAATCCATCGAGCACACGACAGTGATCCATCGACCACCATGACAGCGATCCATCGAGCCACCGACAGCTTTGGTATGTGTTTCTCTTGCACACACTCATGCGCGCACACACACACACACACACTCATGCAAGAACATAGAGACACACACACACTCATGCACACACACACTCATGCACGCACACAATGAGACACGCATACACACACACACACACACAAGGAGAAACACATACAAAACAGACATACACATCCAGTAATGCTACAGAGAGAGAGAGAGAGAGAGAGAGAGAGAGAGAGAGAGAGAGAGAGTGTGTGTGCATGGTTTTTATGATTTGGCGCGATAAGGCGCTTTGAAGCCAAACTAAAGAGCTCTATCGCACGCCAAACCGCACACACATATACACTTACATGACATCCACACAAACACACACACACACAGGGAGAGAGAGAGAGAGAGAGAGAGAGAGAGAGAGAGAGAGAGAGAGGTATCTTTTCGGTTTGGCATGATATGGTGCTTGCATGTCTAACGCAAGTTTGATATCGCGCCAAACTGCACTAATTATTATAGAGGCCTTACTGGTGCGGTCTAACACGTATACACACATAGGACATATAGAGACACACACACACACACACACAGAGAGAGAGGTAGAGAGAGAGAGAGAGAGAGAGAGAGAGAGAGAGAGAGAGAGATTGTGTTATGTCTCTTTCTACCAGGCTAATTGGTAGCTCATGGTGGCGAAAACAAAGGCCACTGCAAGGAGACAGGGTAAGGGGCCTGGATTGTTGGCCGCAATGGTTGCCTCTCAGAAAAGAAGCCAAGGAAAGAAAAACCTATCCATATTCTAAAGCTTGCCAAAATAAGGAGATTTTCACAGAACTTCTACATTCTGAGGGAGATCACAAAGGCACAGAATTGTGTAGAGTTATGTGTTCCCAAGCTCCCTTTCCAGAGGGTGTGCTCATCTATATGTGAGAACTAGAGCCTATCCATAAGGTGGAAGAGGACAACCTTCTCTGTCTACAAGAGGCTGCTGAAGACTTTCTCATAGAGTACTTCAATGACTTGTGTGTGGTGTGTGCCCACGCACATAGGATGACTATAATGCTCAAGGATAGTGAGACACTGAAGAGGCTTAGGTGGAGGTATGAGAAGCTTCTACACCCTGCAGAGCTTATAGACCCAAAGATGAAAAACATCCTCATGATTCCACCAGCAAGAGCTCCTCAAGATAAAATAAAAATTGTAGAGATTACACATGATATTAACTTAAGAGCCAGGGCAAAACAGGAGGCCAGATGGGAGGAAGAGCAGAAGGCAAAACAAAAGAGAAGGATCAACAAGTAAAAACGAACCCAAAGAATCTCCAAGAATAGTACATCAAAGAAACAGAAGAGTTGGAGTCAGTCAACCTGGAGATTAAGGAGCTTGCAGAGGGGCATTTTTGTCTTCGTGAATATGGAAGATGGTGAGCAACAGCTCTCTCTTGACATCGTGGATGTCAAAATTTTGATGGATAGGACATCACAGATCACAGATACTATCCTATACGTCTGTTTAAAGTGGGTATGTGAATTGCATTTTATGATGATATGGTCCTTCCGTCTTTAGTTCTTCCCTTTTTCCTCAATGAGGTACCCTTGTTTTTGCAATTTAATAAAGTGCCAGCTTCCACGTGAGAGCCATTCTGAGGTGTTTATTCTCAACTCTCAGCTGGCACACTGCTAATAAGAAGAAGTACTTCCTACCAGCAAGAGATTCAAAAGTGGTTCACCTATTTTAAACATGCTGGAGATTACCGTATTAATTTTTCCATACGAATCAGGGTATGTTACTCCTCTATCTTGTTAGTTATATGCATCTAATAGATAGAGGATGCCTTAGTTTTAGATATTTCAGATTTTGTAGGAACCATTGGAGCCTTGCTGTTTTTATAGAATTGGATAAGAGAATCATGTGGACTCTTAATTCAGTACCAAGATCACATCCTGAGTTAGACCTGGAAGTAAACATTCAAAGCACCTTTCTCTAGTATCTATGGCTCCTTGAAGTTGGCAACGTATCTTATTGTAAAAGCTTATTTATTATGCAGGTGTATAAAAAGGCTAAATCTTCATGTTCTTGGTTCCCTATATGGAGACTATGACTTGTACAAATCAGAGGTTAAGCCTGTTCAAGTGCCCAAGCAAGGAGACTCACACTCCTATGGATGGAGATCGATGATACATGCAGAATATATTCTCCAGAGTCTCTTCTCCATGAATCCCTTCATGTCGAAGGTAAGTGGAAGAATCATCGAGTGGACATTGATTTATCTAGATTTGTGGTTTGACATTGTGAATTTTATTTTTTCAGACCGCATTACAAAATTATGATAGGAACTATGTGGAGCAGTACAGAGTGACCATGATACGATTAATACTAAATAATAGCACAGAGATGTCTGAGGAGAACTAACCAGAATTCCCCGATCCTATAGATATGGTGGTGCTCCTTCAGGCTGTAGGGGGTGAGCCAAAGCCATCTGAGCACATAGAGGTAGAGCCAAGGTCCAATGTGGAGGTTAACATTGAACATCCCAAGGCTCATGAGGTAGAGCAAGCTGAAGAGGCAGAGCCAAAGCCTGAAGAGAAGACAGACGTGACGAAGCAGACTGTAGAGGCCGAGCCAGGACCTAATAGGGAGGCGAACAATGAAGAACCTAAGTCTAATGAGGATCCCAAGGCTAGTGAGGATCCCAAGCTTGATGAAGATCCCAAGCCTAATTTACCTAATGTAACTCAATTTTAAGAATTGTTTCTATTAGGTGTTTTTGTCCCTTAACAATGATTATAAGTTTCAATCATATTTAGACTTATTAAAATCATGTCAATAATGGTTCGAGACGCTGAGGAGGCTTATCATCTTGGATGTTAATGGATTTCTGCTCAAAAGACAACCCAAGAGCTTTGGACCAAGTGTTATAGGGAATTACAAAGCCGAGGAAATGCATGTCATGCTAAGGCCCAAACTGTATCAATTTATCAACTTTGTAACTAAGCACTTTAGATTGGCCATCTAGTCCTCAATTATGAACTATAATTTGAGGCCTCTTGTCATGCTAGTTTTGAGAGAATCTAAGATTGAGGAAATAGAATTGTATTTTGTATATGACCAAAGGCACTGTTACATTGACGCAGGTGTTTTTCATCCCAACAAACCTAGGGTGTTCTTACTTATGAAGCGCTATGTGGATATCCAACCTCTATATAATCCCACAAATACATTATTAATTGATGATACCCCTGAGAAGGCTATGTATAATCCCATTGGAATATGGATATCACCCCTTCCTTTCAAAGGTAATGCAGATGATGTTTATTTGGAAGAACAATTGATTCCATATTTAGATGGATTGTACAAATCAAAAGACTCTATACAAGATTATGTAATGAGAAATCCTTTTTTGTAATGTAATGTCTTCAACTATTCTATTCTCACTCAAGAAATGTGTCTTGGAAAATAGTATACATTGTCTTGTTTTTTGAAAGTACTGCATCGAACAAAAGACTCTTGATTAATTATGTTAAAAGAGTACATTCAAATTTGTAATGTCAAGTAGGAGTGTCATTAACAAGATAGACTTGATTAATTATGTCAAAAGAGTACATTGGAGTGGGTATTGTCAAGTAGGAATGATCTTGATTGTGTTACCCAATTCTTTACATTTTATTAGTTGCTCCCTTCTAAGGAGGACCTTTCTTCCATTGTGAATGAAATTAAAGTGTGCTAGTGTATCTTGCAGGATTCTTCGACAATATCCTTCCTTAGTTGTTGTAAATTGCATTTCTCTCGTATAGAAACAATTGTCACCAGTGTTGAAGCTTCATCAATCAGTTCAATGTCTATGACTTTGTCGTCCATTGCACTTGTGGCTTTCTGATCCATTGGTACCAACTCTCCATTGATGTAACAGGACCTGCTATACCAGAAGGACAAGATAAAATTTTGAGTTGCAATCATGTACTTTGCAACTACTGTCTCCAGTGCAATGTTACAATGGATATTGTCAAAAGCTTTACTCGACCATCCCTTATCAAGAATTCTTTCTAAGAGGAATGTGTCCAAATCTTTGCAGACAAGCATGGTTCTCGCTATCTTCATCTGAAATAAGCTAAAAAGTTCCACGAACATAGTAATTGGTAGGTAAACAATAATTTTTACTACACGAGTTGGAATGCTCCCTCATAGAAGGTAAACAATAATTTTTAAACATGAGTTGGAATGCTCCCTCATAGAGAGCATTTCACATCCTTGAAGAGCTTTCTCTTTGCTGACTCCATTACTGAGGGGTCTGGGATAGGCCAATCCATGTAGTTCCACTCAACTTGCAAAGGTAGCTCTTCCAAGCGGACACGATTGTGTTTCTTGTTTAGAAGACGATAGAAATGGTCATAGAAAAAGATTCCTACATCTACAAGGCGTTTGTTGCTCCTTCCCTCATACTGTAGCCAACCAATGTGTGCGTGAACCACATTCATAATTCCAATGATGCACTGAACTAGCTCCCACTCCTCATATGATGAGGGGTACACATCTGCAAACCATAAACATGGACAGTGTACACATTTCATTAGACCATTATGAGAAAATGAAAGATTGACAAGCGATAGATTAACTTATAGTTTGGTCTATGCGAGGGCAATTTTATGTCATCTAGATTCTCAAGCACAAGCTCATTATGCATATATATATGTTGCACTAGGACTTCCTTGATGGTTGTCCTTCCAGTCTCTATCTTGAAGTCTTTCACTCTTCCTTTCCATGACGCCCTAAATGTATTCTTGTTTCTTGTCGTTCTTCTCTTTCTTGACTGCATAAGGACCCATGTGCCCTTGGTGATCAGCACTTCAGTCCATTGATTTTGCACATTGAGAGATTTGGATACAAGTATAGCAAACACTGATGATCTTGGTCTCCTTGCCCTAGGAATTGAATCATCTATGATGGCATTAGTGGAGAAAAATCGGGATAATATAAAATGAGATTTGCTACCCATCTTTTCAAGAAGAAATGGAGTACAAAAGGCCTATGCTTCAGATAATGGAGTGCAGCAGAAGGTAGAGGAAATAAAAAGAGCATGAGATATTGTTTAAGCCCAAGAGGAAGTTTGAGAAGGAGGGAATTTTCCCTCCTTTGCAAAGATGTGTATTCAATACATGGATACGAATAGAAGTTTCCCTCCCTACAACAGTGTAGGTGTGTTTAATGCATTCGGGTGTGAAAAGTGACGATCAAGTGTAAGTAGAGTACATTTTGAGGTGAAAAAGAAGAGTTTTTGGATTTAGAAAAAAGAAATAACCTATTTTTCAACGTAACATTGCCTTCTTCCTGATTGGATGCGCTCCTTTTTCTCTCTCTACTAAAAGGCCCTACGAATGACCTCCAAAATGTCCTAAAATGAAGGTGCAACCCAAGTTTGGATCCCAAAAAAGCAAAAACGTTCTCCCAATGAAGAAAACAACTAGGTTACACCAAAAAGGAACCCATCAATCAAGGTACACTGCTACATCAAGGCAAGGCTAGTTAAGAAGGGTCTAGTAGATGGGAGTGCACAAATTTGCATTATGACAGAGGACCTTATGCAAAGACTAGGCATGCATATTCATGAAACACTTGAAAATAAGGTGAAAATGGCAAACAATAGCAAAGCAAAGTGTCTTGGGATTAAGAATGTTTCTGTGGAAGTTTTTGGCATTAAGAAGGTTGTTGATTTTTATGTTATGTCTACCAAAAACCTTTTATTTCTTCCACTTCTCATCACTCCCTCTCAATATCTATTAGAGCTTATTCATACTAACATAGTTTTGCAATTGTATATTAAGTGGAGGTGGGCATGATTGTCCATGGCATATCACAAGGGGCTTTTGATTGATCCCTAGATAGAAACTAATTTCTTAATCCCTATATTATTTTGAAGGTGAAAATGAATGTTCGCCCTATATCGAAATGGATATGCTATACTTCTTGTGTGTGTGTGTGTGTGGGTGCATGTTGTCTGTATTGGTTGGGGGGGTCATGCATTGATAAATGGAATAGCTACACCATCAAGCTAAATGATTCTTACCTCTTGTCTATGGCAATAGCTCAACGTTGAGGAAGCCAACTAGAGTGGTTTTGCATGTTGTTACTTTGCTGCTTTGATATAAGACACACTTTGTCTCCTTGTGTTCATGAATCCAACATACTTTACTTTATTTTAGTATAACTCTCAACTTTCCCAAATCAATTTTTGAGATAATCTATTTCCTTAAAACATCTGATGGGATTATTTCTTCTATGCCATGCCAACTGCTAGTGAAGCTGATGATGCCTCCATGTTTTTCTTTATAAGTGCTTCCGCCGCACAAGAGGGTCCATTTTGGAGGAAATAGGTTGATCACGAAAGAGGCTTCATGTACTAATGTTGGAATAGAACAGATATACACTATGTTTGTTTTTCTAGTACAACACTTTGTTCCTAGAGCAATTTGGGTTTTTTTACAATGCTACATCATGGATTATACAATGAACATGCTTCAAATGAGCAGTATAAAGCAAGTAAAACAAGAAGGGGTGTGCTCTTTGGATTATGCATATGTTGTTTTTCTTATTTTAGATGTGTTTACATACTCCACCAACTAGGGAGTTGCCGCATATATGTGGGTGGGGGTAAATATATGTCGAAAGATGCCATGGCTGGTGTTGTAGAAATTGGCCTTTTGTACAAGCTAGGCAAATTAGAGGGGTGCATATCTAGCTCACATCCACACCTTTCCAAACTTCAAGTCTTTAAAGAACTATTGGACTAACTCTTTTATCATTGAAATATTTCTCATATATAAAATAAATTTATTTAAAATTCATCTTTGAATTTAAATAAAGTATCCATTAATTCCAATATGCTAGGAATTTCACTTTTTCCCTTTCAATGATTGAATTCCAAATGTCATAGGAATTCCTCTTTTATCATTTAAATATTTCTCATGCATAATTTTTTTTTAAAAATTCATCTTTGAATTTAAATAGAATATCCATTAATTCCAATATGCTAGGAATTTCACTTTTTCCCTTCAAATGATTGAATTCCAAATGTTATAGGAATTCCTCTTTGATCATTTAAATATTTCTCATGCATAAAATAAATTTATCTAAAATTCAGCTTTGAATTTAAATAAAATATCCATTAATTGCAATATGCTAGGAATTTCACTTTTCCCCTTTAAATGATTGAATTCCAAATGTCATAGGAATTCCTCTTTTATCATTTAAATAGTTCTCATGCATAAAAATAAATTCATCTTTAAATTTAAATAAAATATCCATTAATTCCAATATGCTAGGAATTTCACTTTTACCCTTTAAATGATTGAATTCCAAATGTCGAAGGAATTTCTCTTTTACCATTTAAATATTTCTCATGCATAAAATATTTTTAAAAAAAATTCATCTTTGAATTTAAATAAATTATCCATTAATTTTAATATTCTAGTAATTTCACTTTTTTCCTTTAAATGATTGAATTCCAAATGTCATAGGAATTCTTCTTTTATCATTTAAATATTTCTCGTGCATAAAATAAATTTATATTAAATTCATCCTTGAATTTAAATAAAATATCCATTAATTTCAATATGCTAGGAATTTCACTTTTTCCCTTTAAATGATTGAATTCCAAATGTTGTGGGAATTCCTCTTTTATCATTTAAATAAAATTACCATAATTTTATCCTTTCTTAATTATTGAATTATACATAAACCTTAAAAATTAGTTTTTCATTGAATGTGATGAAAATCATTCTTTTAGCCTAGCATATTCAATCCTAGAATATGGTAGGAAGTCTTCTTTTCACGTTATGCAGCATAAGAATGAATTATGTATCAATTTCTAAAAAAATTTACCATAGCTCCACTACTATTACTGACAATTTTCAATAGTTTTGAGAAGAATAGGACTTAGTAATGTAATTATGATTACATAACTATCTCTTAAATCTAATTTACGGATTTAACTCATAAGATTACCATAATTTACTAGCATATAAGTATAAAAAATCATTTTCTTAACCTCTAGCTTCACAAGCCTAGAGTTTGATTTGTGAATTGAGAATTTCTCCATGACAAGCATCATTTGAATAGAGAATTGTCATAGGAATGACCATTCTTTGGGGGAGAGAGAGATAAACATAAAAGCATCCTAATTTAAGAATAAATAAAAAAATTTCTTAATTATCATTACAACTCTTAAGAAAAGCTTGATTTGCATTATAAACACTTAATTTAAGAAACTTCTCAAGCTTGAGAGGGGTTGAGAAGTGAAAACATTGAGAATAGTATAGAAAAACCATAAAATTACAGTTTATCTCTTGTTTTTGCTTCTATATCATAGAAGAAGCCCCCAACCAATCAATTGGTTTGTGTGTTGAAAGGAAAGCTCCAAGGATGGTTGAAGAGAGAGAGAGGCTCCACTCTCTCCAAAAGTAGAGGATTTTTAAGGGATAATAAAGAATATCATTATTTTAGTATAATACTAGCATGGTATAGTTCACAGATTTTTATATAAAAGACTAAGGATCTATTTATAGGTGAGGGAGGCCACCAAGTCCAACTAGGTTCTAGAATTTTCCAAGTTCAGTTTGGCTGAATTTGGACAAGATTTGCACCTAGTTTGGCTCCCTTTTGATTTGGTTTGATCCAGGAGAGAGGAGAGATAAAAATATCATAATTTTTTTAAGTTAAAAACTCCACCACATGTGTGAAATAGGTGCCTTCCTGAAGTCCTCCCTTCGCCTTTACCAAGGTGTCAAAAATGTATCATTATACGAAAATATCTCATTTTTTTAGTAATATCTCATAGTTTTTAACTAATAAACCTTATACTCAGTCAACTCTTCATCTTACGTGGGTATTTACTCATTTTTGGGTGTTTTCTTTTATTCATTGGATTTATCTCCTCCCCACACTTGGATTAATCTAATTGGTTCCATAGGAACCTTAATTCGACCATAATCCAAAAAATTCTGAAAATCTTGACTCTTAGGCTAGGGTCCTTTATATACATTTTCAATTAATTCCAATTGCACATTGGAAAGTTCTTTTTTGAAATTCTGTTTCAGGGGAAACCATTTTAGACACTAGGAGGATTTTTATATCCAAAAATTTCTCAATTTTGGATTACCTCTCTCTAGACATTTTCTCTCTCCATGCCAAAACAAGGTAAAACAGGATCTTTCTTTTATTTTTGAGAGGGTAGTAATTACAAGATCAGAAGTGGAGGTTCTTACTCCTTTACACCTCAAAAGCTAGAAGGAGGCCCCACTTAAAAAAACGTGAAATGTCCTCATCTCGCACCTGGAGGATAACCATTTTCCTTAAGATCCAACTGATTCTGGGGTTCCTTATAGTTTGGTCACCCCAACAGAATCCTGGACTAAAGATCCCTTATATAGAACTCATTATCAGATAATAATTCATTCAGATCATATCATTCATATCCTTAACATAATAATGGTCCATTAGATCGAAAACTCCATTTGAACATTCGTCCACGGGAATTTCAATTATGCGGGTTTTTAATTTGTCATCCCTTAACTTGATCCACTGGGTCAAGTGTTAACAATAGCAATTTGTCAACACAATCCACTGATCTCATAGTGATTTGCTGAAGTCATTATCATCATTCCAATTACGAACATCATCACAGGGACTCATCCCATTCATCATAGGGACTCGTCCCATTCATCCCAGGGACTCGTCCCATTCATCCTCATTGTGGCTTTATTAAACTTATCTTCTTTCAACTAGAATTCACGAATTATCATCTTTCAATCGGAATCCAAATCAACTCATCAATTCTCAACCAAAATTCTAAAATCATATCAAAACCAGCATTTGAATTCATCATCTGGATAGCATTTTTGCTTATAATTTCAATGTCTTAGATTTACTCGTATATACTAGCAGTAAAGAGCCACAGTTATACCCTCGGTATATACGGGTAGTCATGGTCCTTGGAATTATAAGGTAAATACCATCATGTCTAGGCCTCAAGCAAGTCACGGATTCCATACAATTGCGATACTTCCATTTGAAGACCCAATTACCTATTTATGAATCTTCATTCCTGAATATCATGTTCTTTATCGTCAAAACAATCAGATTTATAATGTCCATTTTTGTGACAATAATTGCAATACTTGCTAGAACCATATTGTTGATAAGAGGATCCTCCACAACAATAGAAATTTCTACCATGAGGGAACTGTGAAAAGGAGTGCTTTTTGGGGGTAAGAAGAGCAGGCCCAGAAGCATATGAGTGATGTGTATGAAGAGCATCTGCAGAGGGCTCTGTACGTGGTTTATGACATTGTGAATATTCAATAAGAGATATGCAAGAACTATCAAAATAAATATCATCTTTGTTATTCGTGACAATATTATCATGTTTGGTAGTGTGAAGAAGCTCGACAGAAAGTTGAGGTCGTGTAATATGAGCACTAGCAGCAGCAAGTTGATTAACAATTCTTTGAATGATTTAATATGAGAACTCATAAAAGTAGAAACTTTTTAATTCAACCCGTTGAATATATTACACAGATGAAGAATTTCAGTGATAGATTTCTTCTCAAAAGTAGAAATAAGATATTTCCAAATATCATTGGAAGTGGGAAGATTAAATACATCCAACATAAGAGAATCATGAAGAGCAGACAAAATATAATGTCGAGCAGCCTTATCTTTCTTTGTCCAATTATTCGGACGAAAGTATTTTCTAATGAATAAATAATTTCCCATCAGTAACATCATAATAAGTGAACTAGCAACATCAATAGGTCGTTGAGGACATGGAGAATTTACATATATAGTGTTCGAAAGATCGTTACCTTCAAGAATCGAAGTCATCTTTGCCTTCCAACCAGGAAAACCATGGCCTTGAAAAAATAGGAATCGATCGTTGACCAAAAGGATAACAATTAATAAGAGAAATATTTGCCATGGTGAGAGTGCAATGAAGATAAAAAAATGTGTGAATAAAAAAAGCCATTTTTGAGGATAATCACCTTGATAAGAAAAACGAATGTCACCAAAATAGCAGTGTTAATGCTTCTCGAGACATAAACAATATATGAGGCAAAAGCCTTCATAATGAAAATGAACGTCACCAAAATAGCAGTGTTATTGCCTTTTGGGAAATAAATAATAATATGTTGAAAAATAGGAAAAATTGCCCAAAACGTATATATGAAAGGTCATGTCATGCCAAAAATAGCGATCCAAGGCAAAAATAATCAGCAAAAAAGCTGAAGAAACTTCTACATGACGGTGCGTGCAGAACGCCAAAAAGCTGCATAACAATAAAACAATAAAAAATTTTTGCCCCCTCTAACTCCATTTCCAAATGTTTTTTTATCCAAAATCGAGGGCACAAGTGGCTCTAGGATTTCAAGCGCGCAAAACAAAATTGAGGGAATGAGCATCTATAAGCCACTTCATCAGTTTCTTAGGAGACACCCTTCTCACGAAAGGTATCATGCATAACCTTTTTCCGCTTGCCTAAGAGGATATCATTAGATAAGGGAGTGAGCAATGAAGATGTTAAATGCACGATTGGTGAGTATTATCACATCCACAACACTCTCTCCATTGCAACATGGGGGAAAAAGAAGACTGCACATGATATGGTTTTTTCCCTTACAACAACATATTTGACGTGGACCTGCATATGCTACAAAAGGCTATGGTATTATTCTATGGATTTCCTACAGGATGTAAGTGGGATTTGTAACATTATAATGGTTTTGTTCATGTGCATGTTTTCGCTAAGAGAGCGCAACATTGTGTTTGTTTGTGGATTTCATAGGTCAAACATGAAGAGTGAGTATTACACTCATGAAGGGAAGGAGGCTAGAGAGAGTGAGTATTACACTCATGAAGTGTGATATGGCAAGGAGCCTTTAAACATGGTGCCGGTCATGAGGAATTAGCTGGTGATGGGGAGATTGATAGTTTGAGTGATGAAGCTACTGATAAAGCTAGTGATGAGAGCAGAACAAATACTAACTTTTTATTCGTGTTCAATCAGAGAAAGAAATATGGTAGTTGGGAGCCTTTGAGGTTCCCAAGGAGAAGGATGAGGTGCTAGCATGGGTATTTGAGAGATTGTCTTAGGTTAGTAATGTGATTAAGATACAAATAGAGGGGGAGCACTTTCATGTTGAGGGTCTACTAAGTTTTTCAATTGATTGGCATCTAGATGGGGACCTGAAGATAATCAAGTGTATGCTTGGTTGCTTTGAAGGTGCAAATACTACTCATCCATGCTCTTGGTGTATGCGTGGAGTAAAACAAAAAGAGAAGAAGAAATGAAAGGGGAGAGACATTCGTGAAGAGGAATGTGACAAAATGGGTAGCCTGCAAGGGTGAATGGGATGTTGGTGTATTTTCATCACCTATGCTGGCATCTCTGACAAGGGATTTGTGAGATAATAGTTGGAACCCCATTCTTCCTTTTCCTCTCAAGAATGTTCAAATTTTTACTTTGCATGCTTTCATGCGTATCTTGGAGACCGCCTCTTAAAGTGTCACATAGACTATGCTTTCATTATGCCTGGTAAATCTCGACAAGATGAGACGATTACAAAAATAGAGAACATTCTCAATGGGATTGGTTATCATGGTGGTAACATGGAGAATTGAGTGAACCAAAAGACCTCAGGACATTCTCATATGGTTGTGCAAAAGGTTTTATTGTGGCTCAAGGGCTGGAAGGTTTCTCTAGTTGCCTGCAAATGCACGCAAGAAGGTTCTAGCAAATGCACACAGGTAAGGTGTAGAAAGCATAGATTCAAAGATATGGGAGCTCTAGAAAGATCTTTGTGCTTGTACTACCTCGAATTGCTTGGACGCAAATATTGTTGTCTTGCGTGAGTAGGTGTGTGTAGATTTCAACAAGGTTGTGTGGTTGATGAATCTAAGCAGCACAACTAAGGAACAATGTAAACAATTTCAAGTGGAGTTGCAAAGCTTCATTAAAGTGGTGGTCAACACATGGGGGTAATTGAATATCATGCGTTACATGGTATTCCATAAGATTTGTAAGGTTTGCACTAAAGATATATTCTATTAATGCATTTTACATAAATGTGGTTTTGTTCTCTAACTACAATACATATTGTACGTGCATGGCACATGGTTCATGAACATATATGGCTCCCTTGACATGTGGAGTGCCGAAGGAAAAGACAAGAGTCATTACCTTGCAAGAGGAGTGTACTTCAATAACACATGACATGGAGGTAGTAAAACTCGCATGAACTATCTCAAGGATATGTTTGATTGGTTCTTTTGATACACCTTTGGTAGAAGCATTTCAAAGGGAGAGAGCTCAAAGGTCCAAGATGGCTTCGCTTGCCAAGGGTATAGGTAAGGGGAAGAAAGCACCATGGTGGAGGGTGGGGATAGGACCCGCATGCCATGTGGCATGGAGGATAACCCAAAAGAGAGTCGGAAAACTTTGGGCCCCTAATGACGTCTAGCGTTTTGGTTATATGGTTTAGGGTTTTGGTCTAGGGTCTAGGAAGTAGGTTATAGGGTTGGATCTTCTAGTAGCCTCCTTGGGCCCCCCCTCTCATTTTCCATTCCATTTCTTCACTGAGCGCTCCTTGTCATGGCAGCCATGAGAATTGAGGAGCTTGCACAATATTTGCTTGACCTATAGCTACCATTTCTAATTGAAGAGGATGCCACCTCCCTATCCCCCACGAAGCACGCTCGAGAGAGGGAGATTGTGTTCCCACATCTAGGATTCGGAAAACCTTGGTGGCCGCATTGGCCATACTTCTTGGGTAAGTAATGTGTAAGAGACTTAGAGTATCATTGTTTCATGGTGTAAATTTTTTATGATTGAAAAACTTGTTTTGCAAGTTTGTTGTGTAAACCGTAGTACATTCCACCATGTCACGGGTGGTAGAGCTCCTAGTGACCCTGCAGTGCCCCAAGAAGACCAAGCCTTGGCCTTGTGCTATGCCACAAACATTGCACATCGGGAAGCTATGGTGCATAACATTTTCCAAGTACTAGAGTCCCCTGCTGTTTCAAGCACAATTAAATACAATGTAGCTCTAATTAGGCTTTCTTCGAATGATCTATTTACGTAGTTAGAATCTTGTAAGGGATAGAATTTTGATGCCAAATTTTGGCTTATAATACTCACTTATACTCTCTATGTAATACGATACCAATAAATGAGAATTTTGTTTTTTGCCATATATGGATTCAAGTGTCATTTTGCCACAATTTTTTGTTTTTCCAAGTGGCATTTAATGTCAAAATTGTGGATTATCAAGTGTGGAAGATTGTCAAGTACTATAGAATTGAGTTTTTTTGGAAAAAAAAGGTGGGCCAAAAATGCCATGTGTGAGGTGCTCGGACTAGGCTTTTTTGCACCCTTCTAGCTCATGTGAAAAGCCTCCTAAAATCAGGGTTTCTTGCGACGATGATGTTTTTTTGAGCTCTATATAAGGATATTTTTCTCTTTGGGACATTTCATACATTCGAGAGCATAAATCCTCTTTGGGCCATTTCATACATTCGAGGCCATGGTGTGCACTAAGAAGACTATCAAGAAAGTCACAGAAGAGGAAATGAGAAGGAGGGACGTAGCTCCCAAGGACATCACGAGGAATTTAATGCCTCCATTAGTAAAAAGAAAAGCAGGCTGCTTGTGGATTGCTGCTTGTGGATTATGATGGCACCAACAACAATAGCAGTGACACCATGTGCAGAGGAGTGAAAATGATTTGGACAGGACTGAGTCAAAAGATGACAGGTCTATGGGGGAGCCCACATGGGCTCGCATGGATATTCTAACACACTCGAAAGTAGACATGGATTCCCACAATCAATCAAGACATCAGCAAATATATCAAGGAAGTACACAAACACTCTTTTGATTATTTTGCTTTAAATTCTTTTGTTATTAAATAAATAAACGATAAGTGCATTTATGAGAGAATCTGAGTCGATATAGGGTGTGGTTAACAATGTGTAATTCTTGACTTTATTAATTATAAATGATCGCTTTAGTCTATGTGACTCATAGAATAAAAACTTTTGGAGGTAAAGAATTAGAAGATAGAATATTTAACTAGTTTGACTAGATTTTAGATAAAACTTTCATTAGGAGCTATTTTGTGAAGAGTTTATCTTTCCCTACATTTAGAATCAGATTTTAATGTAAACATTAAAGTTTTAGACAACAAGAAACTCTACAAGAGTGTATGAGACTCTAGAAAGTCAAAATTCCTTTCGTTTTTTAGTTATTCGAGTGTATGAGACTCTCTACAAGAGTGTATGAGACTCTAGAAAGCCAAAATTCCTTTCGCTTTTTAGTTATTCGAGTGTATGAGACTCTCTACAAGAGTGTATGAGACTCTAGAAAGCCAAAATTCCTTTCGTTTTTTAGTTATTCGACTGCAAAGTGGGGCACTTGGCTGTTTTTGACAGTTGCATGCTGAAAACACAACTTTGACCATTTTCAATGCTCTCAAAGATACCTTAGAACTCATTTGTAGAGAACCATCACTAAGACATGCTTTAGAGAGCATTAGAAGTCCTACAACTCTATAGTTTTGACTTTTCTCTAATTCTAAATAGATTGGAAGATATTAGTCTCCCAAAGAGACCACTTATTAGGCTTTGTCTTAGAAATTGCTATCAATATTGACTATCTTATCTATATAGACCGGATGGACTAACGCATAAGCATAGTTAGGATTTAGCTATAGTGACTAGAGATGACATCGATCGCGCTAGAACAAGATAATTGCTTATGTTAAAAACGAGGATTTCCATGTGACTTAAAAGACAAAGAGAAGTTAAAGACTGTTTAAATTAAAAGCTTGTTTTATACTTGAAATTGATTGTGATTGATTTGAATATGCATGCCTTGAAAGATTATGGACTAGAGATGAGTGTGAGACATTATGTATGAGTTATGATTGCTTTGTTTTGAAATGAATGATTGATATGTACGTGTATGACGGATTGATATTCATGTGTATGATGAGACTCGACATGAGATTTTGAGATTTGGGCCGGCCGTCCTTAGACAAGAAAAGCCGAAAAGAGAACGAGATTTATGCTCTCCGGGAGCGATGTGGTAAAACCCAGAGAGGACGAGATTCAAAAGATGCATACCCGGGATAGCCGCGATGTCTAGTGTGGAGGTTGGGTGGACACGCACCGGAGAAAACCCTAGATTGGCTAGATTTTGGTCATTATGATTAACCATTTTGTCGAGCATGGTAATGATGACATAATATTTGGTGATAGACGCATACATGTTGATTAATTGAGATGGTATCCTTTAATTGATAGAGATTTATATTATGTGAATGTTTGTTTGAGATTCTATGATTTTTTGCTTATGTGATAAGAATCTTGGATATGGCATGCATGCTTATTTTGCTATTTGAGAAGGTTGATTTGATTGTGTTGCTATGTGGAAATAGCATGATTAAGTGAGTTTTAATGTTTGCGTAGATTAAGATATGGCTAGATTCGAAACTGTAACAATCAAGTACAAATGTAATATTTCCACAAATGTCAATGAAATATTACTTTTTTATCTTTGTTTCATAGTTTGTGATTGAGTGTTTTATGTGATTAATGTTTGCTATACTCGGTCTAAGAATTTACCCGACACTCGATATTTGATGAATTTACGCTATGGTGGGTCTATGAGTTTACGCTACACTCGATTGAAAAATTTATGCAATTCTTGGTCTATGAGTTCACTACATTTGCTTAAATGGAAGAGCAATGTATGCAAAAGATGGGTCAGAAGGGTGCAAAAAAAGGCTTGTGCGCAGGAGTCCCATATAGGGCATTTTTGCACCCCTCTGGTCCCTTTGGATTTTGATGTTTTGTGTAATGTTTGTGGATTTTTTAATGCATATCAATGCTATAATATGTGTCCAAATATTTATGTACTAAGTTTACTAGCAAGAATACCTATCCACATGATGGGCCCCAGAAGGTTACAAAAAAGGCCTGTGTGGGAGGCCCACACAAGGCATTTTTTGCACCCGTCTAGCCCCTTTGGATTTTGACATTTTTAGCACTTTGAACACATGGACAAGCTCACCAAGAACATAAAAAGATGAATCATATAAAAACTCCACAAAAGATGAATTACAATTTGAAAGATCCCATTGTTATAGATTGCAATTTAGTTGACAACAATTCATAGAGATTGTAATTTAAAAACAATTTGAAAGAGATCGTTTACATATGAGTTTACATATAAGAGGGTGGGATTTATCCTACAAGGGTTGTCTAATGCATTTCTAAATAGATTATTTACATAAGAGTTTACATATGAGAGGGTGGGATTAATCTTACAAGGTTGTCTGATGAATTTTAGCTATGGGTAGCTCCCTTGTTATGATGGCTTTTGCTATGTCCTTGGGTAAGTTTTGGCCTGCAGATTGTGTAATTCCTATTTGGGCCAACATGTAACCTCTCTAGTTGGTACCAAATGTAGTTATTACACAATAGAATTCTTAATTAATATCACATAGCTAGCTGACAGGCCTAAAGGGGCCACACACAACTGCTTTGACAACGCTTTCAATGCAAAAAGTGGAAGAGTGGCAGATGGGGTGAAGTCCTTTTGGATTATAACAAAATCATCCACATGGATAAGGGGAATATAATGCTTCAGGGCCGGGTATGGGCCAATGGAACTACGCGTCACCCCACCTCGCGTGGCCCAGCTGTCGACCTCCACCACAACCTCTTGCTTGTTATCTTCATCTTCATCTGCTTTGCATTCCAAATCAATCTTAGACCTCGTATCATCCATACATGCCCTCTTTGGACTCCCGCCACCCTTCTGTCAGTACGACATGACCATAAGTTGGAGATTCTTCTAGGCAGTCTAAAACTTCTCCTCCATTACAAGAGCTTGTTTCATGCTCTTCACTACCTCTAGTGTGATTGCCACTGTGTCCTCTATGGAAACTGTCAGTGGCAGGAGGTTATCCTCAAGGTTTCATGTACCCAAATCATCTATAGGGAATTCACATTTCATCTTGAGCATGCTAAGGCATTCATCCATGTGAATCCCACAAGATTTTTCAATGTTATGCAAAAAGAGAAAGAGATCCCCCCAACCACCACTGGACATAAAGTTTCGATTTCTTTTTCTAGAATGGGGGAAGAGTCATCTCTGTCTTCAACTGCCCTGCTAGCACTGGCCTTGAAGTGGTGAGGGTTCTTGGCTAACCTTAGTGCACCCTCGGGGAAGTCTTTTTAGACGAGCACTGATTCATAGCCACGAATTGTAATTGAGTACACCCTGTGCACCTCCTCGGGTCCTCCCTCTCTACTCTCTCTCCTCTTCATGCGGCTACGCTCCCCATCTCTTTTAGTGCTTGCTTGAAAAAGCACAAGAAGTGAGTGCCATGTACCAGCAATCTGCGATGTCATCACATGAAGTGCGCTTACTACAGGAGGCTTTGAACTATTCTGAACCTATGCAAATTAAGTGTGTCTCTCCAGATGCAATCGCATTCACTTGGAGCTTCAAAGCGATGTTGGACACGGTCGCATGTGTGCAGTTGGGTAGATTCGAAACAACAACCCCTTGAGGCGGCCACTACGGCACGGGCTTAGATGTGGATGTTAGGTGAATCGCATTCTTGACAGACTTCCATGAGAATAACAACATTTATGCTCACCGATGATACGCCATGGGAGCTGACTACCCTAGAAGTGCATAGGGGTGTCATGCCGGTAGAGTAGATTGCAAGCACGCGAGTACAATCGTAGATAGCAGCAAAAAAAGATGCGAGTCACAATCAATGTGAATGGAGCGAATTGCTTTCGTTACATTTTTTGGTTTTGTTTGCTCAAGGGGCCGCCTCAGGTAAGCATTGTTAATTCCTGCATCAATTATATTCATGTATGCTCTCCCTTGATCTGCATGCAGGTGTGCAGAGCTCATATAAACCTTGCTTTCTAGAATTATCTAAAGCCGAACATGTTGTGCGTGCACAGCCTGCTGTAGCGTGGACATGAACATGCACGTGAGACATTTCGTGTTGGACCGCGTCCACGCCAATGTACAAAGCACCCATATACACAACGACTGTGGGTGCAGGGTGACAGACGTGGTCTTTTGGTGTCCCGGATGGACGCAAGAGATTCATCCATCCACTATTGATGCAGCTTGTGTAATGGAAAGTGGACGCGGTGTTGTGCATGATAGAGGAGAACCTCCTAAGAACTATCCTCACTAGTCAATTACATCTTATGGTACACTTGATAGATAAAGTGTGGGTGTGCGATGCTATGCATCCTCAGTGGATGTTCTTCTTTGAGCATTTCTTGAAGACCTTGAAGGATTCTGCTAGGCAAAGAGCTAGGCCAGAAGGAAGCATGGAAGAGGGTTAGTAAGTGCAAGAAGCATGTGTCTACGTTGCAAAGTATCTCTCGCTTGGTTATTGTGGCATGATTCAAATCATCCTAAAGGTTGGATTCAGGACATTCTAAATTTTTATATTGGATGTGAAGTGGTTCAAGGATATGTGTGGAGGTGCTCAAGCAACCATGAAAAGGCATCCAAATGGATTTATGGCAATCGATTCAACAAAAATTTGGCAAATTGGGAGGGACACATTTGTGCTACCTTACCATTGTGAACAAGTAAATTCTAACCATAAGCTTTTATTATATCATACTTATGCATGTTTAATTTACACTCGATGTGCTTCTTACAAGGTTGTGTTTCATGCGGATAATATGAAGTGGTGGTATGTCGTATAAGTCACTCCTCGTTCAAAGAGCATTTTTCAAGGTAGGGATGTTAAAGAGCTCATGGACAAAGTGGCAGTGGAAAATAAACATATGGAAGATCACGTACAAGATGAAGAACGCGAGATACCACCAACTAATAAAAATGAAGGTGTCTATATCCAAGATAATGATGAATGAATTGATTCCGAGCATGATGATGAGTCCATTGCTAGTGGGATAGATCTTTTTGTTGATCTTACAACGTGACATATGAATCTTGAGATAGACCAGTTAGCATGTATGGATTTGATAGAAGATGTAAGAGATATTGGGCCAAACTCACCCTAACTCATTAAACAATTGCTCAATTTGCCAGTCTTGATTTAGTTCATATTTAATTGTATGACAATACATTTTCTTCGATTTCTTCTTCTTCTTCTTCCGTGATGTTGGAACATTTTCACATCTCGGGAATGCTATGTGGAATGTTTCGATTTTTTTTCGAGTACACGGCTATACTTGCAGCTATGCACGTGGCTGTATATACGGCTATACTTGCAGCTATGCACGTGGCTGTATATATACGGCTATACTTGCAGCTATGCACGTGGCTGTATATATACGGCTATAGCCGCGTATTGGTAGCAAGCATAGCCGTAAATTGTAATTGTGAATGACAACATTTATGCTCGCCGACGATACGCTCAGTACACGGCTATACTTGCAGCTATGCACGTGGCTGCTATAGTAGCAAGCATAGCCGTGAATTGTAATTGTGTATACCCTGCGCACCTCTTAGTTGAATGACAACATTTATGCTCGCCGACGATACGCTCAGGGAGCCGACTGCCCTAGATGTGCGTATATAACACGGTGTCATGCGGAGCTCATTCCGCCATTGGCACAATTATAGATTCATCCCAAATCCATCGCAGAAAAAAAGCTGCAAGCACGCGAGTACAATCGTAGATAGCAGCCAAAAAAGCTGCGAGTCACAATCAACCGAACATGTTTGTGCGTGGACAAGAACATGCTTGCCAAGTAGGGCTTCCATAAATAATAATCCATCCTTCTTCATGCACCTTTTCAAACAGAGCCTCCAAATCCTATTAATGCAGTCTCATATATCATCGTGTATATGGGGCCAATCCATTGCTTCAAGCTATATATATGATTCAAATGAATATTAATTTTAATTTCTTACAAGATAATTTTTTTTTCTTAAACGATAAAATATAATTTAAGTCAACATACTTACAAAACCCATAGGTAAATCTACTTCACCTTCACATGTAATATCTTGTTGTGGTAGGTTGCTTGACATCTACATCCCATGTATAAATAAACATATGACACTTTTTTGCTAGCAAAAAAAAAGGGCAAAGTAGTGGAGATTAATATATGCAAACATAGAGCTATGCTTACTGTGTGTAGGCATGCATAAATCTCTGCATGCTCTATGTATGCATAAATGGAGCATGCATAGCTCTATGTTTCCTCATTTGAGTAGACAAAGAGCTATGCATTGCTCTATGTTTTCTCATTTGGAAGTAGACAACATAAGTATAAACATAGAAACATGCAATGTAAGCATACGTAGAGCTATGCATGCTCCATGGATGCATCCATAGATCTATGTGTACTCTATGGATGCATCCATAGAGCTATGCATACTCTCCATATGCATCCATAGAGCTATGTATGCTCTATGTATGTATACGTAGAGCATACATAGCTCTATATTTGCCATACATAGAGCTACACATAGTTCTATATTTTCACATTTAGAAGCATAGCTCCATAAGCATATGCATAAACGTAAAAGAAAAAATTACAAAACTATAAAACAAAAGCATTGGGTTTAGGATTGAACCCAACTTCAAGAAAGTGAGTGTAGGGATACCCTAAAGAGTCTTTACATTAACATAGAGCAAAAACATAAGAAATAATTTAGTTTAATTTCAATTGTTAATGAAGTTAGATCTAGTTCAAAAGAGGTTGCAAGAGAGCTCTCTTTATGCATAACTCATGAGAGCTTATGCAAGAGCTCAGACATAGCTCTTAAGAGACTCATGCATAGCTATGTGTATAGCTATATTATGAGCTCATACAAATCTCATAAAAATAAGAGAGATCATACATAGCTCATAATATTTCATCCATAGCTCTTAAGAGAGCTTATACTTAGCTCTTTATACATAATAGAGGTTATAAGAAAGCTCAGGCATACCTCATGAGAGGTTATACAAGAAAGCTCTATTTATTCATAGGTCATGGATAGCTTATGAGAAGTTATGCAAGAGAGCTCATTTATAGCTCTCAATATGCATAAGAGAGATTTTAAGAGCTAGCTTGGAGGAGCTCTCTTTTATGCATAGCCCATGCATAAAAGAGCTCTCTTTCCTTGTAAAAGCTCTCTTTTATGCATATCCCATGCATAAAAGAGATCTCTTGGTTGTGCCCCAAGAAATAATAAGCATGCTTATTATGGGCAAGTGAATGTATGTCAATAAGAAAGAAAACATCTGTAACAAAAGTAGTGGGTAGGTATAAGAGCTTACCTCAAGAGACGAGCTTTCAAGAATCTTCATAAAATAGAATAAAGTTAACCTATAATTTAATAAAACTAGGTCAAAAGATAAACTAGAAATAAAGTAGCCCTAATATTGCGAAAGAGGAAGAGAAAAGAGAAAAATAAGTGTCCGAAGAAGAAGAGAAGGAGCAAGAACATAGAGGTGAGTCTATTTCTAAACCTTTCTTTTGATTTTTTTGAATGATGCATGTTTGATGATCATAAGAGACGGGATTATGCATAGAAGGAAAAGAATAGTGAGAGAAATAGTGAAAGTGAGAGTAATAGAGCAATGCTAGATCATTAAAGAGAGAGAGAGAGAGAGACTGGAGAGGAGGAATGGCTAAGAACATAGAAAATATGTACCTTTTGATTAAAAAATATAGAAGGGAGGGGATACATACCTTGCGACTAAGTGCAACATGCTTGTGGATCCACAAGGAAGGAAGGAGATCAGGAAGAGTTAGAAAGGATAAGAGTTGTTGGAGATTATGAGTTGGAATAGGGTTAGAAGCATCTGCACATGTCTTGCACCATAGTCACATCTTCACTTGCTTGTCCACCACCACCGCTCTTCACCCCAACACCCATTTTTCTAAGTATGAACCCATGATGGTTGTGTGGAGAGATGGGATATTGGAGGAAGTGCCCAACAAGAAAAAAGAGCCCAAAGGGGCCTAAAGATCTAGAAAAGGGTGCCCAAAGAGGGATATAGATCTAGCCAAGGGCTAGTAAGAAGGAGAGGAGTTCTAAGGCTAGGGGTGCTGTCATCTTCATCTACCCCACCATACTCTCTCTCTCTCTCCCTCCCTCTCTCTCTCTCTCTCTCTCTCTCTCTCTCTGTGTCTCTCACACACACACACATACACACACACACACACACACACACACAAAGACATATAGAAACATCAAATAGACATACCTACAATCGATGCATGACACAGTACGATGCGGGGGAAGATTGTGACTATGTGAGATTGCCCAGTGTGGCAAGGTCTGTGTGAGGATGGCCGGGACTAAAGCTCTCTCTCTCAATCTCAATCTCTCAATATACCTCTACCTCTTCTTCTCTATCACTCTGCCTCTCCCTCTCAATATCTCTCTCCCTCTCTCTCTCTCCCTCTCAATATCCCTCTCCCTTTCAATATCTTTGTGACAATAGCAACACACAGAGAAATAGAAGCCGTGGATGCACAATGCTCAAGATCCACTACAAAGGAGACATCACTCCCAAAGTAGTGTGTATTATTGATAGTGCATTGGTATATATAGGCGAGATCTAGGTCAAGCTAGGGTGAGCTATATATAGTCCAACACCCTTGATCAACTAAGGTCTCTATTCACACGGATGAAAAAACCTTTGGGGAGTACAAGGGAAAAAACAGAGATTATATATACATTCGTGAATATTTATATACAAATGTGATAATCGACATGTGCATGAATGTGATAAGTGTTGAATAATATATATATACAACGATGTCAATAAACCATGGATGAATGTTGTGTGTGCTACATGTGTCAACTTTTGAATGAATATATACAATGATGATCATAGATGAGTTTCTAATAAATTGCTGCTATTACTCCAAGTTCATTGCGTATATAAGTGAATCGAGCTTCACCAAGTCTCTTTGTAAGAATGTCTGCAACCATTCAATCATTTGGGCAATATTCAACCATAATAGATCCCTTCTTCACTTCATGGTGAAGATAGTGATAATGAACAGCAATGTGTTTGGTTTTGCTATGCTGAATATAGTCCTTTGCAAGACTCATAGCACTTTGATTATTGTTGAAATATACAAGTGAATAGGGTGTGTGCGGGAACAAGCCCTTAGCAAGAGGCTGTAAAAAGAGAATGTGTAAATGTGAGAGAACCTGTGAAAAGTTGAGAAGTATCTACTGGGAGAGAATAAAGGTGTGGAGATTTAAAAAAAAAATTCCACTTGTAGATCTCATTGAATAATGAGAACTTGCCCAATTAGCATCACAATAACCAACTAAGCATAAAGGTGAAGAGTGAGATGAAGATGCCTATTGATGATAGGCAAGCCATGATCTTTAGTGCCCTTTAAATACTCTAAAGCATGATTTTCTTCAATCCATCAAGGAAGAAACTTACACTTGAAACTTGAACTTAAAATTTTCTGAAACTCTTTGTAGGCTCATGAAGAAGATGCTTCTTTTCAGACAAAAAGATGCCAAGAACAAGGGTGCATGCTAGGAGAGTATTGACAACACTTGGCATGGATTACAAATGTATACATGCATGTGTTAATCATTAGGAACTCAATGGAGTCTTTTTGGGCCCTTTAATTTGCCATGAGGTTATGGAAACATTTAACTTTTTGACAAATAGGAGCCCGCCATGTAAGCAAAAACCAATGGTTTGTAAGAGAGGTGTAAGAGTGGTCAAAGGGTGCACTTTTTTCCCCAAAAAGGGGAGGGGGCAATTTTACAATTTTCGGACCTCCATAACTTCTACATACAAGCTCCGATTTGAGCGGAGATTACAGATCCGTGATCTACGCATCAAGAGCTTTCCATAGATATGTTACATGATATGGTTTTATCCGCTAGATTTTAAATTCCATTTTTCTCCCAAAAATCAAATTCGAATAAAGTAGCCGTTTTAAAGCTTCAAATTAGAAAACGTTTCTTCTTAAGAGAAAAGGTTTGACTCCCTTAAACTGCCAAATAAAAGGGCCCAAGAAGACTCCATTGAGTTCCTAATGGATTGTGTGCTTTTTTGGGGTGCTCATAAAGATATAACTCAATCATCTGCTTTGCATTCCAAATCAATCTTAGACCTCGTATCATCCATACATGCCCTGTTTGGACTCCCGGCACCCTTCTATCAGTACGACATGACCATAAGTTGGAGATTCTTCTAGGTAGTGTAAAACTTCTCCTCCATTACAAGAGATTGTTTCGTGCTCTTCACTACCTCTAGTGTGATTGCCACTATGTCCTCCATGGAAACTGTCAATGGCAGGAGGTCATCCTCAAGGTTTGATGTACCCAAATCATCTATAGGGAATTCAGATTTCATCTTGAGCATGCTAAGGCACTCATCCATGTGAATCCCACAAGATTTCTCAATGTCATGCAAAAAGAGAAAGAGATCCCCCCAACCACCACTGGACATAAAGTTTCAATTTCTTTTTCTAGAATGGGGAAAGAGTCATCTCTGTTTTCAACTGCCCTGCTAGCACTGGCCTTGAAGTGGTGAGGGTTCTTGGTGGCTAACCTTAGTGCATCCTCGGGGAAGTCTTTTTAGATGAGCACTGATTCATTTTTGGACCGGTAGCGACTACCCTGTCTTGGTCACCCTTCTCTGTGGAAAACCCCCAAGGCGTAGCTAGAGGAGCTCAACCTCACCTTCCTCCTCTCTTTCAGAAATGTGGAAGACAAAACATGAAAACAATTAGAGGAAGCATTGGCCAATATCCCATTTGTCAGAGCTTGCAGACTTGTTTTTTTATGAAGTGATCTGAGAGTGCCGCCATACCTTCAAATCATGGGCTATGCAATCGAGTAGTTTACATGGCACCCACAAGCCATCATAATCCCATAATGTGAGTGAGTGCGCCCTCAAGGGGGTCTCCATGTAGGTGAGCATGTCAATGCAAGGTGACAGACGTGGTCTTTCGGTGTCCCGGATGGACGCATATAAATCTTGAGATAGACCAGTTAGCATGTATGGATTTGATAGAAGATGTAAGAGATATTGGGCCAAACTCACCCTAACTCATTAAACAATTGCTCAATTTGCTAGTCTTGATTTAGTTCATATTTAATTGTATGACAATACATTTTCTGCTTCTTCTTTCGCAAAAATGCTATGTGGAATGTTTGGATTTTTTTTCGAGTACACGGCTATACTTGCAGCTATGCAAGTATAGCTGCAAGTATGACAATACATTTTCTGCTTCTTCTTTCACAAAAATGCTATGTGGAATGTTTGGATTTTTTTTTCGAGTACATGGCTATACTTGCAGCTATGCACATGCTGTATTATATACGGCTATTGTAATTATGTATTATTGATTGCAATCTTTTGTGTTACATAGTTCATTTTTCCCATATGCATTAGCGAGTGTGGAGATCAAAAAGTGCACGGGGCCATCTACAAAATGGGGGCGATGGTGAGGTATGAAAAACTAAAATTCTAACATGTGCTAGTTTGTGAGACATGTCACGCTAATTAAATCGACTTAACTCCATCTATGGTACATAAGCTTCAAGAAGATTCATCCATCCACTATTGATGTAGCTTGAGTAATGGCAGGTGTAGGCGGTGTGCATGCTAGAGGAGAACCTCCTAAGTACTATCCTCACTAGTCAATTACATCTTATGGTACACTTGATAGATGAAGTGTCAGTGTGTGGTGTTATGCATGCTCGGTGGATGTTCTTCCTTGAGCATTTCTCAAAGACCTTGAAGGATTTTGTTAGGCAAAGAGCTAGGCTAGAAGGAAGCATGGAAGAGTGTTAGTTAGTGGAAGAAGCATGTGTCTACATTTCAGGGTATCTCTCACTTGGTTACTGTGGCATGGTTCAAATCATCCTAAAGGTTGGATTTAGGACATTCCAAATTTTTATATTGGATGTAAAGTGGTTCAAGGATATGTGTGGAGGCGCTCAAGCAACCATGAAAAGGCATCCTAATGGATTTATGGCAATATATTCAACAAATAATTGGCAAATAGGGAGAGGGACACATTTGTTCTACCTCACCACTGTGAACAAGTAAATTCTAACCATAAGCTTTTATTATATCATACTTATGCATGTTTAATTTACACTCGATTTGCTTCTTACAAGGTTGTGTTTCACTCGGATAATATGAAATGGTAGTATGTTGTACAAGTCGCTCCTTGTTCAAAGAGCATTTGTCAAGGTAGGGATGTTAAAGAGCTCATGGATGAAGTGGCAGTCAAAAATGAACATATGGAAGATCACATACAAGATGAAGAAATGCGAGATACCACCAACTAATCAAGATGAAGGTGTCTATATCCAAGATAATGATGAAGGAGTTGATTCTGAGCATGATGATGATGATGACTCCATTGCTAGTGGGATAGATCTTTTTGTTGATCTTACAACTTGACATAAGAATCTTGAGATAGACTACTTAGCATGTATGGATTTGATAGAAGATGTAAGAGATATTGGGCCAAACTTACCGTAATTCATTAAAAAATTACTCAATTTGCCAGTTCTGATTTAGTTCATATTTAATTGTATTACAATACATTTTGTGCTTCTTCTTCTAGGATGTTAGGACATTTTCATGTCTCGCGAATGCTCTTTGGAATGTCTGCATTTTTTTTCCTAGTAGGCGGCTATACTCACGGCTTTGTACGTGGCTATATATGGAGCTATAGCCGTGTATTGTTAGCGCACATAGCTGCAAATTGTAATTGTGTACACCCTACGCACCTCCTCGGGTCCTCCCTCTCTACTCTCTCTCCTCTTCATGCGGCTATGCTCCCCATCTCTTGTAGTGCTTGCTTGAAAAAGCACAAGAAGTGATGCATGTTTGATGATCATAAGAGACGGGATTATGCATAGAAGGAAAAGAATAGTGAGAGAAATAGTGAAAGTGAGAGTAATAGAGCAATCCCAAATCATTAAAGAGAGAGAGAGAGAGAGACTGGAGAGGAGGAATGGATAAGAACATAGAAAATATGTACCTTTTGATTCAAAAATATAGAAGGGAGCGGATACATACCTTGCGATTAAGTGCAATATGCTTGTGGATCCACAAGGAAGGAAGGAGATAAAGGAAGAGTTAGAAAGGATAAGAGCTGTTGGAGATTCTGAGTTGGAATAGGGTTGGAAGCATCTGCAAATGTCTTGCACCATAGTCACATCTTCACTTGCTTGTCCACCACCACCACTCTTCACCAACACACATTTTTGTAAGTATGAACCCATGATGGTTGTGTGGAGAGATGGGATCTTGGAGGAAGTGCCCAGCAAGAAAAGAGAGACCAAAGGGGCCTAAAGAATCTAGAAAAGGGTGCCCAAAGAGGGCTATAGCTCTAGCCGAGGGCTAGTAAGATGGAGAGGAGTTCTAAGGCTAGGGGTGCTGTCATCTTCATCTACCCTACCATACTCTCTCTCTCTCTCTCTCTCTCTGTCTCACACACACACACATACACACACACACACACACACACACAGAGACACATAGAAACATCAAATAGACATACCTGCAAGGGGAAGATTGTGACTATGTGAGGTTGCCCGGTGTGGCAAGGTCTGTGTGAGGATGGCTGGGAATGGAGCTCTCTCTCTCAATCTCAATGTCTCAATATACCTCTACCTCTTCGTCTCTATCACTCTGCCTCTCCCTCACTCAATATTTCTCTCCCTCTCTCTCTCCCTCTCAATATCCATCTCTCTTTCAATATCTTTGTGACAATAGCAAGAGAGAGAGAAATAGAAGCCGTGGATGCACAATGGTCCAGATCCACTACAAAGGAGACATCGCTCCCAAAGTAGTGTGTATTATTGATAGTGCATTGGTATATATAGGTGAGATCTAGGTCAAGCTAGGGTGAGCTATATATAGTCCAACACCCCTGATCAACTAAGGTCTCTATTCACGTTGATGAAAAAACTTTTGGGGAGTACAAGGGAAAAAATAGAGATCCTATATACATTCATGAAAGCTTATATACAAATGTGATAATCGACATGTGCATGAATGTTATAAGTGTTGAATAATATATATATACAACGATGTCCATAAACCATGGATGAATGTTTTGTGTGGTACATATGTATAAACTTTTGAATGAATATATACAATGATGATCATAAATGAGTTTCTAAGAAATTGCCGCTATTACTCCAATTTCATTGCGTATATCACCAAGTCCCTTTGTAATAAGAATGTCTGCAACCATTTGATCAGTTGGGCAATATTCAACCATAAGAGATCCCGTCTTTGATTCATGGTGAAGATAGTGATAATGAACAGCAATGTGTTTGGTTTTGCTATGTTAAATAGAGTCCTTTACCAGACTGATAGCACTTTGATTATCACATCCAAGAGGATTGCTAGAAGGTGGATGATACCCAATGTCTAAAAGTAGCTCATGTAACCATATCAACTCACGAGCTGCCAATGACACCGCTACATATTATGCTTCTGTAGTTGAAACTGCAACACAACATTATTCCTTACTTGTCCAAGAAACCAAACATCCATTGATAAAAATAATAATTTGCACTTGTAGATCTCATTGAATATTGCCCAATTAGCATCACAATAACCAACTAAGCATAAAGGTGAAGAGTGAGATGAAGATGCTTGTTGACAATAGGGGAGGCCATGATCTTTAGTGCCTTTTAAATACTCTAAGGCATGCTTTTCTTCAATCCAATTGCCATGAGAAGGCAGAGAAATATATTGACCAATAAGATTTTTAGTGAAAAGAACATCAGGGCATGTATTGAGGCCAACCAACCAACTAGGTTTGCATATGGGCAATCATCCATCAAAGGATGATCATATTTTGAAGGCAAATTCTTAGCAGAATGCATAACAATAGGAGTACATACTAGATGTGCATCAACCAATCAAATTTTTTCAAGAGCGTTAGTAATGAATTTTGTTTGTGGAAGAAGCAAAATACCTTTCTCACAAGATCTTTGCATTTGAATGCCAAGACAAGAATGAATTTCACCAAGATCCACCATTTCAAATGCTGACGATAAGAGCTTCTTAGTATATAGAAGGAAGAATAAACCATTGGCAACCAAGATGGTATCATCCACATATAGAGCAATAATAATAAATAAGTGGTATTGTCATTTTTCAAGTATAAATTTGGATTAGAAGAACACAAAGCAAATCCATGTGGTTGAAGAAAGGCATCAATCTTTAAGTACCATGCATGAGAAGCCAGTTTCAAACCATAGAGAGCTCGATGAAGATGACATACCAGATATTCCTTTCCTGGGATAACAAAACCAAGTGGTTGTTCCATATATCTCTTCTTCTAAGTCACCATTGAGAAAAGTTCTTTTAACATCCATTTGATGAATTTTTAAATCAAATTGAGTTGTAAATGCCAAAAGAACACGTATACTTGTCATACAAACAACAGGTGAGAATAGATCATGATAGTCAACACATGCTACCTGAGAGTATTCTTTGGCAACTAGACGAGCTTTAAATTTGTCAAAAGAAACATGAGATTTAACTTTTGTTTTGTACACCCATTTACACTTGATAGGTGTTTGTCCATGAGGAAGATCAGTTAGAATCCAAGTACCTTTTGAGATGAGAGAATCAAGTTCAACTTGCATAGCATCTTGCCAATGATTCTTTTGTGAAGAAGAAATAGCTTTCTCATATGTAAAAGGGTCTTGTCAATAATGGACATGGCATCAAATTCAATGTCATCATCATGAGGAGTATGAGAACCATGTTCATCTTCAATAGAAAGATCAATGTAGATATCAATATCACGGCTATTCTCGTCACATTCCAACGAAGAGGATGGAACACAGACTAACTTGAGAATCAATAATATGAGATTCATTGGTCAGAAAAGAAAAATATGTTAGAATGGTTTATGAATCATCGGATGGATCAATGGACCATTCACCACTTACAGTATGGTCATCACAAATTGCATCACAGCTTAAAGTGACCTTCTTAGAGATAGGATCATAAAACTTATAGCATTCGGCATTATCACGATACCCAATGAAAATGACCTTCTTAGCAAGAGGATCAATCTTTGTTCGTGTCTCTTTAGGAACATGAATATAGGCAATGCAACCAAAGACACATAAATGAGAGATAGAGTGTGTTGTACCTATCCAACCTGCAATGGGAATGTCACCAGAAGTAGCATTTGTAGGTAAATAATTTTGAACATAAACTACCGTAAAGAATTGCCTCTGCCTAAAACATATTTGATAGACCAGCCTGAATAAGAAGACACCTCATGGCATTGATAATGGTCCAATTTTTATGCTCAGTAACTCCTTTTTTTCTGAGGAGAATAGGGAATAGTAAGTTCATGAATGAATGCCATTTTAACATCACAATATTCTTCAAAATCATTGGATATGTATTCTCCACCATTCTCACTTATGATGGCTTGACTAGTTTGAAGTTAAACATGTTTGCGGTATCATTGAAATACACTGAGAACTTTTGATTTATGTCGTAGAAGAGAATCATATGTAAATCGAGAAAAACAATTAATAAATGTAAGGAAATAGCGGAATTTGGAGTTGGATGGAGGGAATAGACCACAAATGTAAGTATGAATAAGCTCTAATAGATATTGAAAGTGATGAGAAGTGGAAGAATTAAAAGTTTTTTGGTAATGTTTGCCCAAAGCACAATGTCACAGGCACCGAGAGTTGAGCGAGGCTTCAATTGAAGACCATGCACTAATTCAAAACGATATAAATCAAGAATTTTTGAGAAGTCGGCATGGGCAAGTTGAGAATGCCAGAGTTTGCTATTCACAACATTAGCTACGACATCTGTTATTGAAAGCTTAAATAGATTATCGCGAACGAGGCACAATTACTATGATGATATGTCCATCCTTCTCAAGTCGACATTGACTATGGTCAAAATCGATAAATAAACCAAGATCCACAAGACAAGAAACTAATAAAAGATTGCATTGAAGATTAGGAACATGTAAAACACCTTGCAAAATTTGAATAGATGAGTGTGTTCAGAATAAAAGATCACCAATACCCATAATTAGACATGTAGTACCATCAGCAAGATAAACTATCTTCTTGATTGGTAAAGTATAATAATTATGAAGCCATTGAGCTTGATATGTCATGTCTCTAGTGGCACCATAATCCACTATAAATGTAGCACCCTCATAAACAAGAAGCACTTCATGTAATGAAACATGGTGGTGGCTAACACAATTCACCTTCTCGTAATCAATATCATCATGAGAATTATCAATAGCATAAGCTTGATTACGTTCATCCTTATACTTTCTCTTTAGACATTGAGAAGTGGTATGATTTGTACGATCACAATATGTACGTGTGCCATAGGTGGACTTGTGGTTGGTCTCTTATTAGATCGAGAGAACCCATGTTCTTTATCGTATAATCTGGCAAAACAATCAGATTTATAATGTCCATTTTTGTGACAATAATTGCAATACTTGCGAGAATCATATTGTCGATTAGAGGATCCTCCACAACAATAGAAATTTCTACCATGAGGGAACTGTGAAAAGGAGTGCTTTTTGGGGGTAAGAAGAGCAGCCTCAGAAGCATATGAGCGATGTGTATGAAGAGCATCTGCAGAGGGCTCTGTATGTGGTTTATGACATTGTGAATATTCAATAAAAGATTTGCAAGAACTATCAAAATAAATACCATCTTTGTTAGAAAGATTCGTGACAATATTATCATCTTTGATAGTAGTGTGAAGAAGCTCGACAGCAAGTTGAGGTCGTGTAATAGGAGCACTAGCAGACAGCAGCAAGTTGATTAACAATTCTTTGAATGATTTAATATGGGAGCTCACAAAAGTAGAAACTTTTTAATCCAACCCGTCGAACATATTACACAGATGAAGAATTTCAGTGATAGATTTCTTCTCAAAAGTAGAAATAAGATATTTCCAAATATCATTGGAAGTGGGAAGATTAAATACATCCAACATAAGAGAATCATGAAGAGCAGACAAAATATACCGTCGAGCAACCTTATCTTTTTTTGTCCATTCGGACGAAAGTATTTTCTAATGAATAAATAATTTCCCATCAGTAATAAGTGAACTAGCAACATCAATAGGTCATTGAGGACATGGAGAATTTACATATATAGTGTTCGAAAGATCGTTACCTTCAAGAATCAAAGTCATCTTTTCCTTCCAACCAGGAAAACCATGGCCTTGAAAAATAGGAATAGATCGTTGACCAAAAGGATAACAATTAATAAGAGAAATATTTGCCATGGTGAGAGTGCAATGAAGATAAAAAAATGTGTGAATAAAAAAAGCTATTTTTGAGGATAATCACCTTGATAATCACCTTGTATTACAAAGTTCATTCTTCCCATATGCGTTAGTGGGTGTGGAGATCAAAAAGTGCGTGAGGCCATCTACAAAATGGGGGTGATGGTGAGGTATGAAAAACTAAAATTCTAACATGTTGTGCTAGTTTGTAAGACATGTCATGCTAATTAAATGGACTCAACTCCATCTTAGGTACATAAGTTTCAAGGAGATTCATCCATCCACTATTGATACAGCTTGAGTAATGGCAGGTGGACGTGGTGTGCATGATAGAGGAGAACCTTCTAAAAACTATCCTCACTAGTCAATTACATCTTATGGTACACTTGATAGATGAAGTGTGGGTGTGCGATGCTATGCATCCTCAGTGGATGTTCTTCCTTGAGCATTTCTTGAAGATCTTAGAGGATTCTACTAGGCAAAGAGCTAGGCCAGAAGGAAGCATGGAAGAGGGTTAGTAAGTGCAAGAAGCGTGTGTCTACGTTGCAAAGTATCTCTCGCTTGGTTATTGTGGCATGATTCAAATCATCCTAAAGGTTGGATTCAGGACATTCCAAATTTTTATATTGGATGTGAAGTGGTTCAAGGATATGTGTGGAGGTACTCAAGCAACCATGAAAAGGCATCCAAATGGATTTATGGCAATCGATTCAACAAAAATTTGGCAAATTGGGAGGGACACATTTGTGCTACCTTACCATTGTGAACAAGTAAATTCTAAACATAAGCTTTTATTATATCATACTTATGCATGTTTAATTTACACTCGATGTGCTTCTTACAAGGTTGTGTTTCACGCAGATAATATGAAGTGGTGGTATGTCATATAAGTCACTCCTCGTTCAAAGAGCATTTTTCAAGGTAGGGATGTTAAAGAGCTCATGGACAAAGTGGCAGTGGAAAATAAACATATGGAAGATCACGTACAAGATGAAGAACGCGAGATACCACCAACTAATAAAAATGAAGGTGTCTATATCCAAGATAATGATGAATGAATTGATTCCGAGCATGATGATGATGATGAGTCCATTGCTAGTGGGATAGATCTTTTTGTTGATCTTACAACGTGACATATGAATCTTGAGATAGACTGGTTAGCATGTATGGATTTGATAGAAGATGTAAGAGATATTGGGCCAAACTCACCCTAACTCATTAAACAATTGCTCAATTTGCCAGTCTTGATTTAGTTCATATTTAATTGTATGACCATACATTTTCTGCTTCTTCTTCTTCTTCTTCTTCCGTGATGTTGGAAAATTTTCACATCTCGGGAATGCTATGTGGAATGTTTGGATTTTTTTTTCGAGTACACGGCTATACTTGCAGCTATGCACGTGGCTGTATATACGGCTATAGCCGCGTATTAGTAGCAAGCATAGCCGTGAATGACAACATTTATGCTCGCCGACGATACGCTCTGCAAGCACGCGAGTACAGCAGCCAAAAAAGCTGCGAGTCACAATCAATGTGAATGGAGCGAATTGCTTTCGTTACATTTTTCTGGTTTTGTCTGGTCGTAGGGGGCGCTTCAGGTAAGCATTGTTAATTCTTGCGTCAATTACGATCTCCCTTGATCTGCATGCACGTGTGCAGAGCTCATATAAACCTTGCTTTCTAGAATTATCTAAAGCCGAACATGTTTGTGCGTGCTCCAGCGTGGACAAGAACATGCACGTGAGACATTTCGTGTCGGACGGCGCCCACATACACAACGACCGTGACGGACGTTGTGCGTGCTCCCGGCTGGACGCAGAAGATGGTGCAGGACCCCAATCTCTTGAGGGGACCCCAATCTCTTGAGGTGTGAACGGCGATCCAGTCTACTCACCAAACCCACCAAACCGCGATCGTCCACTACTACTGCCCGATCAGGGCTTATACTACTGCAGCCGCAAGCAGGGACCTTGCAACCCCCTTTAGAAGCAACTATTGGTGTTGTCCACTCGACCTACAATCATGCTCCATGTTTATGCGCCGAAGCACCTGTTACTTTGTGTGTTTGATTTTATGAACATGGACCTTAAAAACTTTTACTCTTTATATGGCAAATCGCTAGGAATTTCAAAAGTGAACTCAAGCAAGAGGCTGCACAAGATAGATGGAAGACCTAAACGTATAATAAAAAACATAAACATAGAAGCGTGCAACATAAGCATAAACATAGAATAAATATGCAACAAAAAAGCATAGAACCATAGAACAATGTGATAAAAATATAATATTATCAAGTGGGAGAGAATAATATGAATACTACATATCTCTATGTTATAATTCTCTCTCTCACACACATTTTGATTGTTATCACCCCTTGCGACTTTATCTTCAAGAGTCACATTTTTATTATTTTGAGGCTGGATCATTTTTATTACTTTTTGGTTGCACATGGCCATGATTCGTAGTAATGCGATCCTGAAACACAACAAAACTAACACAAGTGAAACACAATTTAGAAAAACAAAAAGGTTATAGGTTTAAGACTCTCTTGCCATGCTTGCCAAGTAGGGCTTCCATAAGTAATAATCCATCCTTCTTCATGCACCTTTTCAAACAGAGCCTCCAAATCTCATTAATGCAGTCTCATATTCGTCGTGTATATGGGGCCAATCCACTGCTTCAAGCTATATATATGATTCAAATGAATATTAATTTTAATTTCTTATAAGATAATATTTTTTTCTTAAACGATAAAATATAATTTAAGTCAATATACTTACAAAACCCATAGGAAAAATCTACTTCACCTTCACATGTAATATCTTGTTGTAGTAGGTTGCTTGACATCTACATCCCATGTATAAATAAACATATGACACTTTTTTCCTAGCAAAAAAAAAGGGCAAAGTAGTGGAGATTAATATATGCAAACATAGAGCTATGCTTACTTTGTGTAGGCATGCATAAAATCTATGTATGCTCTATGTATTCATAAATGGAGCATGCATAGCTCTATGTTTCCTCATTTGAGTAGACATAGAGCTATGCATTGCTCTATGTTTTCTCATTTGGAAGTAGACAACATAAGTATAAACATAGAAGCATGCAATGTAAGCATACATAGAGCTATGCATGCTTCCATGGATGCATCCATAGATCTATGCGTACTCTATGGATGCATCCATAGAGCTAAGCATACTCTCCGCATGCATCCGTAGAGCTATGTATACATCCATAGAGCTATGCATGCTCTATGTATGTATACATAGAGCATACATAGCTCTATATTTGCCATACATATAGAGCTACACATAGCTCTACATTTTCACATTTAGAAGCATAGCTACATAAGCGTATGCATAAATGTAAAAGAAAAAATTACAAAACTATAAAACAAAAGCATTTGGTTTAGGATTAAAGCCAACCTCAAGAAAGCGAGAGTAGGGATACCCTAAAGAGTCTTTACATTAACATAGAGCAAAAACATAAGAAAGAATTTAGTTTAATTTTAATTGTTAATGAAGTTAGATCTAGTTCAAAAGAGGTTGCAAGAGAGCTCTCTTTATGCATAACTCATGAGAGCTTATGCAAGAGCTCAGACATAGCTCTTAAGAGACTCATGCATAGCTATGTTATAAGCTCATACAACTCTCATAAAAATAAGAGAGATCATACATGGCTCTTAAGAGAGCTCATACTTAGCTCTTAATACATAATATAGGTTATAAGAGAGCTCAGGCATACCTCATGAGAGGTTATACAAGAAAGCTCTATTTATTCACAAATCATGCATGACATATGAGAGGTTATGCAAGAGAGCTCATGCATAGCTCTCATTATGCATAAGAGAGATTTCAAGAGCTAGCTTGGAAGAGCTCTCTTTTATGCATAGCTCATGCATAAAAGAGCTCTCTTTTATGCATAGCTCATGCATAAAAGAGCTCTCTTTATGCATAAAGGAGCTCTCTTTCCTTCTAAGAGCTCTCTTTATGCATATCCCATGCATAAAAGAGATCTCTTGGTTGTGCCAAGAAATAATAAGCATGCTTATGGGCAAGTGAATGTATGTCAATAAGAAAGAAAACATCTGTAACAAAAGTAGTGGGTAGGTATAAGAGCTTACCTCAAGAGACGAGCTTTCAAGTTTCGCGCTATTACTCCAATTTCATTGCGTATATAAGTGAATCGAGCTTCACCAAGTCCCTTTATAAGAATGTTTGCAACCATTCGATCACTTGGGCAATATTCAACCATAATAGTTCCCTTCTTCAATTCATGGTGAAGATAGTGATAATGAACAACAATGTGTTCGGTTTTGCTATGTTGAACAGAGTCCTTTGCCAGACTGATAGCACTTTGATTATCACATCCAAGAGGAGTGCTAGAAGCTGGAGGATACCCAATGTCTAAAATTAGTTCATGTAACCATATCAACTCACGAGCTGCCAATGACACCGCTACATATTAAGCTTCTGTAGTTGAAACTGCAACACAACATTGTTCCTTACTTGTCCAAGAAACCAAACATCCATTGAAAAAATTAATAATTTGCACTTGCAGATCTCATTGAATAATGAGAACTTGCCCAATTAGCATCACAATAACCAACTAAGCATAAAGGTGAAGCATGAGATTAAGATGCTTGTTGACGATAGGGGAGGCCATGATCTTTAGTGCCCTTTAAATACTCTAAAGCACGCTTTTCTTCAATCCAATTGCCATGAGAAGGCTGAGAAATATATTGACCAAGAAGATTTGTAGTGAAAAGAACATCAGGGCATGTATTGAGGCCAACCAACCAACTAGGTTTGCATATGGGCAATCATCCATCAAAGGATGATCATATTTTGAAGGCAAATTCTTAGCAGAATGCATAACAATAGGAGTACATACTAGATGTGCATCAACCAATCAAATTTTTTCAAGAGCGTTAGTAATGAATTTTGTTCGTGGAAGAAGCAAAATACCTTTCTCGCAAGATCTTTGGATTTGAATGCCAATACAAGAATGAGTTTCACCAAGATCCACCATTTCAAATGGTGATGATAAGAGCTTCTTAGTATATAGAAGGAAGGATAAACCATTGGCAACCAAGATGGTATCATCCACATATAGAGCAATAATAATAAAAAAAGGGTTTTGTCATTTTTCAAGTATAAATTTGGATTAGAAGAACACGAAGAAAATCCATGTGATTGAAGAAAGGCATCAAAGTACCATACATGAGAAGCCAATTTCAAACCATAGAGAGCTCGATGAAAATGACATACCAGATGTTCCTTTCCTGGGATAACAAAACCAAGTGGTTGTTCCATATATATCTCTTCTTTTAATTCATTGTTGAGAAAAGTTCTTTTAACATCCATTTGATGAATTTCTAAATCAAATTGAGTTGCAAATGCCAAAATAACACGTATACTTGTCATGCGAGCAACATGTGAGAATGGATCATGATAGTCAATACCTGTTATGTGAGAGTATCCTTTGGCAACTAGACGAGCTTTAATTTTGTCAAAAGAAACATCAGATTTAACTTTTGTCTTGTACACCCATTTACACCTGATAGGTGTTTGTCCATGAGGAAGATCAGTTAGAATCCAAGTACCTTGCGAGATGAGAGAACCAAATTCAACTTGCATAGCATCTTGCCAGTGATTCTTTTGTGGAGAAGAAACAGCTTTCTCATATGTAATAGGGTCTTCAATAATGGGCATGGCATCAAATTCAATGTCATCATCATGAGGAGTATGAGAACCATGTTCATCTTCAATAGAAAGATCAATGTAGATATCAATGTCACGGCTATTTTCGTCACATTCCAATGAAGAGGATGGAACATAGACATTAACTTGAGAATCAATTATATGAGATTCATTGGTCAGAAAAGAAAAAGATGTTAGAATGGTTTGTGAATCATCGGATAGATCAATGGACCAGTCACCACTTACAATATGGTCATCAGAAATTGCATCACAGCTTAAAGTGACCTTCTTAGAGATAGGATCATAAAACTTATAGCCTTTATCATTATCAAGATACCCAACGAAAATGACCTTCTTAGCAAGAGGATCAATCTTTCTTCCTGTCTCTTTAGGAACATGAATATAGGCAATGCAGCCAAAGACACATAAATGAGAGATAGAGTGTGTTGTACCTATCCACCAGCCCGCAATAAGAATATCACCAGAAGTAGCATTTGTAGGGTAATAATTCTGAACATAAACTACCATAAAGAATTTCCTCTGCCTAAAACATATTTGATAGACCAGCCTGAATAAGAAGACACCTCATGGCATTGATAATGGTCCATTTTTTACGCTCAGTAACTCCTTTTTTTCTAAGGAGCATAGGGAATAGTAAGTTCATGATGAATGCCATTTTAACAGCCCAATATTCTTCAAAATCATTGGATATGTATTCTCCACCATTGTCACTTAGTATGGCTTTGATGGCTTGACTAGTTTGAAGTTAAACATGTTTGCGGTATCATTGAAATACACTGAGAACTTTTGATTTATATCGTAGAAGAGAATCATATGTAAATCGAGAAAAATAATTAATAAATGAAAGGAAATAGGGGAATTTGGAGTTGGATGGAGGGAATAGACCACAAATGTTAGTATGAATAAGCTCTCATAGATATTGAGAGTGATGAGAAGTGGAAGAATTAAAAGTTTTTGGTAATGTTTGCCCAAAGCACAATGTTCGCAGGCACCGAGAGTCGAGTGAGGCTTCAATTGAAGACCATGCACTAATTCAAAATGATATAAATCAAGAATTTTTTAGAACTCGGCATGGGCAAGTTGAGAATGCCAGAGTTTACTCTATCTAGCTACCATTTATAATTGAAGAGGATGCCACCTCCCTATCCGAGGAAGCACGCTTAGAGAGAGGGAGATTGTGTTCCCACATCTAGGATTTGCAAAACCTTTGCGGCCGCATTGGCCATGCTTCTTGGGTAAGTAATGCGTAAGAGAATTAGAGCATCATTGTTTCACGGTGTAAATTTTTTATGATTGAAAAACTTGTTTTGCAAGTTTGTTGTGTAAACTGAAGTACATTCCACCATGTCATGGGTGGTAGAGCTCCTAGTGACCCTGCAGTGCCCCAAGAAGACCAAGCCTTGGCCTTGTGCTATGCCACAAACATTGCGCATCGGGAAGCTGTGGTGCATAACATTTTCCAAGTACTGGAGTCCCGTGCTGTTTCAAGCACAATTAAATACAATGTAGCTCTAAGCTTTCTTCGAATGATCTATTTACGTAGTTAGAATCTTGTAAGGGATAGAATTTTGATGCCAAATTTTGGCTTATAATACTCACTTATACTCTTTATGTAATACGATACTAATAAATGAGAATTTTGTTTTTTGCCATATATGGATTCAAGTGTCATCTTGCCACAATTTTTTGTTTTTCCAAGTGTCATTTAATGTCAAAATTGTGGATTATCAAACGAGGAAGATTGTCAAGTACTGTAGAATTGAATTTTGTTTTTTGCCATATATGGATTCAAGTGTCATCTTGCCACAATTTTTTGTTTTTCCAAGTGTCATTTGATGTCAAATTGTGGATTATCAAGCAAGGAAGATTGTCAAGTACTATAGAATTGAGTTTTTTTGGAAAAAAAAGGTGGGCCTAAAGGGTCTCAAAATGCCATGTGTGAGGTGCTCAGACTGGGATTTTTTGCACCCTTGTAGCTCGTGTGAAAAGCGTCCTAAAATCAGGGTTTCTTTGCAATGATGATGTTTTTTTGAGCTCTATATATAAGGATATTTTTCTCTTTGGGACATTTCATACATTCGAGAGCATAAATCCTCTTTGGGACATTTCATACATTCGAGAGCATAAATCCTCTTTGGGCCATTTCATACATTTGAGGCCATGGTGTGCACTAACTAGCAAGAAAGTCACAGAAGAGGAGATGAGAAGGAGGGACGTAGCTCCCAAGGACATCAGGAGGAATTTAATGTCTCCATTAGTTTAAAAAAAAGCAAGGTGCTTGTGGATTATGATGGCACCGACAACAACAGCAGTGACACCATGCAGAGGAGTGAGTACGATTCGGATAGGACTGAGTCAAAGGACTACAGGTCGAGGGGGGAGCCCACATGGGCTCGCATGGAGATTCAAACACACCGGAAAGTAGACATGGATTCCCACAATCAATCAAGACATCAGCAAATATATCAAGGAAGTACACAAACACTCTTTTTATTATTTTGCTTCATATTATTTTGTTATTAAATAAATAAATCGATAAGTGCATATATGGGAGAATCCGAGTCGATAAAGGGTGCAGTTAACGATGTGTAATTGTTGACTTTATTAATTATAAATGATCGCTTTAGTCTATGTGACTCATAGAATAAAAACTTTTGGAGGTGAAGAATTAGAAGATAGAATATTTAACTAGTTTATGACTAGATTCTAGATAAAACTTTCATTAGGGGCTATTTTGTGAAGAGTTTATCTTTCCCTACATTTAAAATCAGATTTTAATGTAAACATGAAAGTTTTAGATGGCAAGACACTCTACAAGAGTGTATGAGACTCTAGAAAGCCAAAATTCCTTTCGTTTTTTAGTTATTCGGTTGATTTGATTGTGTTGCTATGTGGAAATAGCATGATTAAGTGAGTTTCAATGTTTGCGTAGATTAAGATATGACTAGATGCGAAACTGTAACAATCAAGTACAAATGTAATACTTCCACAATTGTCAATGAAATATAACCTTTTTATCTTTGTTTCATAGTTTGTGATTGAGTGTTTGATGTGATGAATGTTTGCTATACTCAGTCTATGAACTTACCCGACACTCGATATTTGATGAATTTACGCTATGGTGGGTCTATGAGTTTACGCTACACTCGATTGATAAATTTATGCGATTCTTGGTCTATGAGTTCACTACATTTGTTTAAATGGAAGAACAATGTATGCAAAAGATGGGTCAAAAAAGGCTTGTGCAGGATCCCGCATAGGGAATTTTTGCACCCCTCTGGTCCCTTTGGATTTTGATGTTTTGTGTAATGTTTGTGGATTTTTTAATGCATATCAACGCTATAATATGTGTCCAAATATTTCTATACTAAGTTTACTAGCAAGAGTACCTATCCACATGATGGACCAGAAGGGTACGAAAAAGGCCTGTGCGGGAGACCCACACAAGTCATTTTTTGCACCCGTCTCTGGCCCCTTTAGATTTTGACATTTTTAGCACTTCGAACACATGGAAAAGCTCACAAAGAACATAAAAAGATGAATCATATAAAAACTCCACAAAAGATGAATTACAATTTGAAAGATCCCATTGTTATAGATTGCAATACAGTTGACAATGATTCATAGAGATTGTAACAAAACAATTTGAAAGAGATCGTTTACATACGAGTTTACATATGAGAGGGTGGGATTTATCCTACAAGGGTTGTCTAATGCATTTCTAAATAGATTGTTTACATAAGAGTTTACATATGAGAGGGTGGGATTCATCTTACAAGGGTTGTCTGATGAATTTTAGCTATGGGTAGCTCCCTTGTTATGATGGCTTCTGCTATGTCCTTGGGTAAGTTTTGGTCTGCAGATTGAGAAATTCCTATTTAGGCCAACACGAAACCTCTCTAGTTGGTACCAAATGTAGTTATTACACAATAGAATTCTTAACTAATATTACATAGCTAGCTGACTGGCCTAAAGTGGCCACGCACAATTGCTTTGACAACGCTTTCAATGCACAAAGTGGAAGAGTGGCAGATGGGGTGAAGTCCTTTTGGATTATAACAAAATCATCACAATGGATAAGGAGAATATAATGCTTCAGGGCTGGGTATGGGCCAATGGAACTATGCATCACCCCACCTTGCATGGCCCAGCTGTCGATCTCCACCACAACCTCTTTCTTGTTATGTTCATCTTCATCTGCTTTGCATTCCAAATCAATCTTAGACCTAGTATCATCCATACCTGCCCTCTTTGGACTCCCGCCACCCTTCTCTTGGTACGACGACCATAAGTTGGAGATTCTTCTAGGCAGTCCAAAACTTCTCCTCAATTACAAGAGCTTGTTCCGTGCTCTTCACTACCTCTAGTGTGATTGCCACTATGTCCTCCATGGAAACTGTCAATGGCAGGAGGTTATCATCAAGGTTTCATGTACCCAAATCATCTATAGGGAGTTCACATTTCACCTTGAGCATGCTAAGGCACTCATCCATGTGAATCCCACAAGATTTTTCAATGTCGTGCAAAAAGAGAAAGAGACCCCCAACAACCACCACTGGACATAAAGTTTTGATTTCTATTTCTAGAATGGGGGAAGAGTCATCTCTATCTTCAACCGCCCTACTAGCACTGGCCTTGAAGTGGTGAGGGTTCTTGGCTCACCTTAGTGCACCCTCGGGGAAGTCTTTTTAGACGAGTAGTGATTGATTGGGACCGGTAGCGACTACCCTGTCTTGGTCACCTTTCTCTGTGGAAAACCCCGAGGCGTAGCTGGAGGAGCTCAACCTCACCTTCCTCCTCTCTTTCAGAAATGTGGAAGACAAAACATGCCAACAATTAGAGGAAGCGTTGGCCAATATCCCATTTCCCGAGCTTGCAGACTTGTTTTCTTATGAAGTGATCTGAGAGTGCCACCATACCTTCAAATCATGGGCTATGTGATCGAGTAGTTTACATGGCACCCACAAGCCATCATAATCCCATAATGTGAGTGAGTGCGCCCTCAAGTGGATCTCCATGTAGGTGAGCGCGCCAACAAATAGATCTGAGTGAAGTTGGATGGTCGAGGTCTAGTCAACCACACAAGTAAACATAGCATGCAGGTGCATGGCCTCAGGCAAGTCACTCTCATGTAGAAAGTCCTTGAATCGCCCAGGGGCATCATGATGAGGAGGGTTGTTTAGGTGCTTTGGTGCTCTGGTGAGTGCGAAGAAAAAAATGACACAGAAAATGGACCTTAGGTATTTATATAAGGTTTGTGTCCTATCACACTGGACAAAAAAAATGTAGACCCATATTTTTCAAAATTGCATCAATTGAAAACTAGGTTGAGTGAGACCAAGCACAAAAAAACACCAAGTATGAAAATAAAGCAACCATACCACAAAACCACAATTTCAATAAACCAAAATGCCTATTTAACAAACCAAAGTACTATAGAAATTAAATATATTTAAAAAACTTTGTAATGGAGTGAGATTACAAAATAACTCCAAAATGGAGTGAGATTACAAAACATCTGCCCAAAATGGAGTGAGCTTACACAATTGACACTTCTAGGTTAGGTCCCTTGAGCCAAAGTGATGTCATCGTGCCCCCAATCTAAGGACATTGGTTCTAGATGCCTTCCAACCTATCCAAAAACACCTCAATGTAAGTGAACCATGATAATTATGAGCAAATACGCTTGTTTAAAGAGAAAATAATTCTTACCTTGCTGACTTGCAATTTGAAGCAAGCATTGCTGACTCCCTCGTACCCCAAGATGCATAAGTGATGAAAATTCAATAGGATCCAATGCTTGCTTGCTTGGACAATCCAATATTGAGAGAGATATGGGCTCCAAAACCTCCTCTTGAGCTTGTAAGGGAATCCATGCTCCCTTCTTCCTCATCGACTGCTCATAACAAAATCAAAAGCAGACACTCGACTATACTACATTGCACTTGGAATTCTCCCCTTTGTGCTCCCCCTCCACAAGGTCCCAACCCTTGGCCAAGTAATTTGACCATCTCTTGAACACCCATAACCTTGCACATGTACATGGTGGGCCTTTATGTGCAGTCAAAGTCCTAAAACATGTGGATAAATACATGCATAGGGCATGCCGAAGTAAGATTCCACCGATCTTGAGGCTCGGGCGTAAAAAAGTCTTGTATATCTTTAGCCATCTTTACCTTAAGAGCAATCATAGTCTAAACATCAGGCATTGGCCTTTCAGTGCTAGAGGGAGGAGAGGAGGGGATCTCTTCAAGCTTACCATACCCGTCGGCCTATGTGGGCACTACATAGTTGTGTGTGTAGAAGAAACATTTTTGACAAGCAAGGTTAGAAGGGGCAATGTTGGAGACTATTCCATCCTCTATATGAGCATGAACGACATAGAATGTCCTTGTTACGCTTCGTATAGGCTACTTAACAATGAAGTTGGAAGAGAAAATATCTCGAAACAAACAAACCTATCAAACGAGGTTGAAAACAAGAATCCATGTTAACCAACCTACTAGAGAGAAATCCATATAGTTATAAGGGAAAAGAGGAGTGTGCCATTGGGGCCGCAATGAAATATACATTCCTGAGTACACATATTGTACAAGGACCACCAATCCTTCACGCCTTGATTCCTTGTTTGAAACCTAGTAGATTCCCCTTCCAATGGTGCTCAACCACATCTCGACGTCAAACTTGATGGAGTCTAGTGGCACACTGGGTTGAAAATGGACCCAATCTCCGTTTTGAAATTGCATCCCAAGCCAAGCGTCGTGCTCATCCCTCCCATTTTGCAAGAGCATAGACTCTATTGTGTCTCTTGGCATCTTTGCCTTGATAAAGATGCACTACCCTCCATGGTTGCTTATGCTACAGTAATTGGAGAGAGAGAGAGAGACAGAGGCATGAATAATTTAGTGTAAGGTGATGTTGGAGGGGATAATGGAGTGTAGAGAGAGAAGATGGAGGTGAAAAAATCTCTTTTTGATATAATATGGTTTGGTTTGGGTTTCTAGGGGGGGAAATCACTTTTTGGAAATTTTTGAAAAACGCATTTTTAAGGGTCTTTTGACCCACAAGATTGATGGGGACTGAAAATGATGGAGCCCCCTTCTTTTAGTTACCTACCCCTACTTTGACCACCCCTCCCCAATTTATGAAGGCCTGATCTTACTTTTTGAACCCCACATTTGTATTAATGAGGAAGACAAGCCTAGTTGCCCCTACTTTTGGAGGAGACCAAATGTGCACAGTGCTCTCTTCCCATTGGTCCATTGCTAATGAGGGTAATCAGTAAAGAGCCCAAAATATTTCCAAAGGATTTCTAATGAAGAATTACATAGACAAATCATTGTATTACTAGAGTGACGGCATAGCCCAACGTACAATGCAATGGCGCACACAGTTATCGATCCCCTATCTCTCAACACCCTGGATTGTTTCCCTTTACTCTACCTCTGCCTGGGTACTACCCATTGGCAAGATTAAGTTACAAGGTTGTTACAAGAAATAAGATTCATGCGCGAGAGTTTGTTTCCCAATGGTTACCGGGGCAAGGCTATGGGTGGCGGCCGACAGTCGGCTGAATACCCCCTAACATTGGAAAAATTGGGAAAATTGCCCAAAACATGTATATGAAAGGTCATGCCATGCCAAAAATAGCAATCCAAGGCAAAAATAATCAGCAAAAAAGCTGAAGAAACTTCTGCATATGACGTTGCGTGCAGAATGCCAAAAAGCTGCATAACAGTAAAACAATCATAAATTTTGCCCTGTAACTCCATTTCCAAATGTTTTTTAATCCAAAATTGAGGGCACGAGCGGCTCTAGGATTTCAAGCCCAAAACAAAATCGAGGGAATGAGCAGCTATAAGCCACTTCATCAGTTTCTAGGAGACACCCTTCTCATGAAAGGTATCATGCATAACCTTTTCCCGCTGCCTAAGAGGATATCATTAGATAAGGGAGTGAGCAATGAAGACGTTAAATGCACGATTGGTGAGTACTATCACATCCACAACACTCTCTCCATTGTAACATGGGGGAAAAACAAGACCGCACATGATATGGTTTTTTCCCTTACAACGAATTCAACAACATACTTGTGGACCTGCAGATGCTACAAAAGGCTATGGTATTATTCTATGGATTGCCTGCAAGATGTAAGTGGGATTTGTAACATTATAATGGTTTTGTTCATGTGCATGTTTTCGCTAAGAGAGCGCAACATTGTGTTTGTTTGTGGATTTCATAGGTCAAACATGAAGAGTGAGTATTACACTCATGAAGGGAAGGAGGCTAGAGAGAGTGAGTATTACACTCATGAGAAGTGTGATATGGCAAGGAGACTTTAAAGATGGTGCTGGACATGAGGAATTAGAGAGTGATGGACCTGGTGATGGGAAAATTGATAGATCTAGTGAAGCTACTGATAAAGCTGGTGATGAGAGTAGAACAAATACTAATTTTTCATTCGTGTTCAATCAGAGAAAGAAATATGCTAGTTGGGAGCCTTTAAGGTTCCCAAGGAGAAGGATGAGGTGCTAGCATGGGTATTTGAGAGATTGCCTTGGGTTAGTAATGTGATTAAGATACAAATAGAGGGGGAGCACTTGCATGTTGAGGGTCTACAAAGTTTTTCAATTGATTGGCATCTAGATGGGGACCTGAAGATAATCAAGTGTATGCTTGGTTGCTTTGAAGGTGCAAATACTACTCATCCATTCTCTTGGTGTATGCGTGGAGTAAAACAAAAAGACAAGAAGAAATGAAAGGGGAGAGATATTGGTGAAGAGGAATGTGACAAAATGGGCAGCCTACAAGGGTGAATGGGATGGTGGTGTATTTTCATCACCTATGCTGGCATCTTCGACGAGGGATTTGTGAGATAATAGTTGGAACCCCATTCTCCCTTTTCCTCTCAAGAACCCCATCTTTGAGACCGCCTGTTAAAGTGTCACATAGACTATGCTTTCACTATGCTTGGTAAATCTTGACAAGATGAGACGGCTACAAAAATAGAGAACACTCTCAATGAGATTGGTTGGTAACATGGAGAATTGAGTGAACCAAAAGACCTCAGGACATTCTCATATGGTTGTGCAAAAGGTTTTAATGAGTGGCTCGAAGGCTGGAAGGTTGCCTGCAAATGCAGGCAAGAAGGTTCGAAGGGCTGGAAGGTTTCTCTAGCTGCTTGCAAATGCAGGCAAGAAGGTTCGAAGGCTGGAAGGTTTCTCTAGTTGCGTGCAAACGCAGACAAGAAGGTTCTAGCAAATGCACACAGGGAAGGTGTGGAAAGCATAGCTTCAAAGATATGGGAGATCTAGAAAGATCTTTGTGCTTGTACTACCTCGGATTGCTTGGACGCAAATATTGTTGTCTTGTGTGAGTAGGTGTGTGTAGATTTCAACAAGGTTGTGTGGTTGATGAATCTAAGCAGCACAACTAAGGAACAACGTAAACAATTTCAAGTGGAGTTGCAAATCTTCATTAAAGTGGTGGTCAACACATGGGGGTAATTGAATATCATGCATTACATGGTATTCCATAAGATTTGTAAGGTTTGCACTAAAGATATATTCTATTAATGCATTTTATATAAATGTGGTTCTGTTCTCTAACTACAATACATATTGTACGTGTATGGCGCATGGTTCGTGAACACATATGGCTCCCTTGACATGTGGAGTACCGAAGGAAAGGTACCGAAGGAAAGGACACGAGTCATTACCTTGCAATAAGAGGAGTGTACTTCAATAACACATGACATGGAGACAGTAAAACTCGCATAATGATCTCAAGGATATGTTTGATTGGTTCTTTTGATACACCTTTGGTAGAAGCATTTCAAGGGAGAGAGCTCAAAGGTCCAAGATGGCTTCGCTTGCCAAGCGGATAGGGAAGGGGAAGAAAGCACCATGGTGGAGGGTGGGGACAGGACCCGCATACCATGTTGCATGGAGGATAACCCAAAAGAGAGTCGGAAAAGTTTGGGCCCCTGATGACGTCTAGAATTTTGATTATATGGTTTAGGGTTTTGGTCTAGGGTCTAGGAAGTAGGTTATAGGGTTGGATCTTCCAATGCTTATAAGTAGCCTCCTTGGGCCCCCCTCTCATTTTCCATTCCATTTCTTCTCTGAGCACTCCTTGTCATGGCAGTCATGAGAATTGAGGAGCTTGCACAATATTTGCTTGACCTATAGCTACCATTTCTAATTAAAGAGGATGCCACCTCCCTATCCCAGGAAGCACGCTTAGAGAGAGGGAGATTGTGTTCCCACATCTAGGATTCACAAAACCTTGGTGACCGCATTGGCCATACTTCTTGGGTAAGTAATGTGTAAGAGACTTAGAGAATCATTGTTTCATGGTGTAAATTTTTTTATGATTGAAAAACTTGTTTTGCAAGTTGGTTGTGTAAACCAAAGTACATTCCACCATGTCACGGGTGGTAGAGCTCCTAGTGACCCTGCAGTGCCCCAAGAAGACCAAGCCTTGGCCTTGTGCTATGCCACAAAACATTGCACATCGGGAAGCTATGGTGCGTAACATTTTCCAAGTACTGCAGTCCCTTGTTGTTTCAAGCACAATTAAATACAATGTAGCTCTAAGATTTCTCCGAATGATCTATTTACATAGTTAGAATCTTGTAAGGGATAGAATTTTGATGCCAAATTTTGGCTTATAATACTCACTTATACTCTCTATGTAATACGATACCAATAAATGAGAATTTTGTTTTTTGCCATATATGGATTCAAGTGTCATTTTGCCACAATTTTTTTATTTTCCAAGTGTCATTTAATGTCAAAATTGTGGATTATGAAGCGAGGAAGATTATCAAGTACTATAGAATTGAGTTTTTTTTTAAGAAAAAGGTGGGCCAAAAGGGTGTCAAAATGCCATGTGCGAGGTGGTCGGACTGGGCTTTTTTGCACCCTTCTAGCTTGTGTGAAAAGCCCCCTAAAATCAGGGTTTCTTTTGCAATGATGATGTTTTTTTGAGCTCTATATAAGGATATTTTTCTCTTTGGGACATTTCATACATTCGAGAGCATAAATCCTCTTTGGGCCATTTCATACATTCGAGGCCATGGTGTGCTCTAAGAAGACTATCAAGAAAGTCACAGAAGAGGAGATGAGAAGCAGGAGCTCTACCACCCGTGACATGGTGGAATGTACTTTGGTTTACACAACCAACTTGCAAAACAAGTTTTTCAATCATAAAAAAATTTACACCATGAAACAATGATTCTCTAAGTCTCTTACGATTCGGACAGGACTGAGTTGAAGGACGACAGGTCAATGGGGGAGCCCACATGGGCTCGCATGGAGATTCTAACACATCGGAAAGAAGACATGGATTACCACAATCAATAAAAACATCAACAAATATATCAAGGAAGTACACAAACACTCTTTTTATTATTTTTCTTTAAATTATTTTGTTATTAAATAAATAAATCGATAAGTGCATTTATGAGAGAATCCGAGTCGATATAGGGTGTGGTTAACGATGTGTAATTCTTGACTTTATAAATTATAAATGATTGCTTTAGTCTATGTGACTCATAGAATAAAAACTTTTGGAGGCAAAGAATTAGAAGATAGAATATTTAACTAGTTTATGACTAGATTGTATCATTAGGGACTATTTTGTGAAGAGTTTATCTTTCCCTACATTAAGAATCAGATTTTAATATAAACATGAAAGTTTTAGACTACAAGAAACTCTACAAGAGTGTATGAGACTCTAGAAAGCCAAAATTCCTTTCGTTTTTTAGTTATTCGAGTGCAAAGTGGGGCACTTGGTTGTTTTTGACAGTTTCATGCTGAAAACACAACTTTGACCGTTTTGATGCTCTCAAAGAGACCTTAGAACTCATTTTTAGAGAACCATCACTAAGACATGCTTTATAGAGTATTAGAAGTCCTACAACTCTGTAGTTTTGACTTTTCTCTAGTTCCAAATAGATTGGAAGATATTAGTCTCCCAAAGAGACCAGTTATTAGGCTTTGCCTTAGAAATTGCTATCAATATTGACTATCTTATCTATATAGACCGAATGGACTAACACATAAGCATAGTTAAGATTTAGCTATAGTGACTAGAGATGACATCGATCGCTAGAACATGATAATTGCTTATGTTAAAAACAAGGATTTCCATGTGACTTAAGAGACAAAGAGAAGTTAAAGACTGTTTAAAAGACAAAGAGAAGTTAAAGATTGTTTAAATTAAAAGCTTGTTTAAAGATTGTTTAAATTAAAAGCTTTTTTTATACTTGATATTGATTGTGATTGATTTGAATATGCATGCCTTGAAAGATTATGGACTAGCGATGAGTGTGTGAGACGTTATGTATGAGTTATGATTGCTTTGTTTTGAAATGAATGATTGCTATGTACGTGTATGACTGATTGATATGCATGTGTATGATGAGACTCGACATGAGATTTTGAGATTTGGGCCGGCCATCCTTAGACAAGGAATGCCAAAAAGAGAACGAGATTTATGCCCTCCGGGAGCGATGTGATAGAACCCAGTCAAAAGAGGCATACTCAGGATAGCCGCGATGTCCAGTAAGGAGGTTGGGTGAAAAGGCACTGGAGAAAGCCCTGGATTGGTTGGATTTTGGTCATTATGACTAACCATGTTGTCTAGCATGGTGATGATGACATAATATTTAGCGATAGACGCATACATGTTGATTAATTCAGATGCTATCCTTTAATTGATAGAGATTTATATTATGTGAATGTTTGTTTGAGATTCTATGATTCTTTGCTTATGTGATAAGAATCTTGGATATGGCATGCATGCTTATTTTGCTATTTGAGAAGGTTGATTTGATTGTGTTGCTATGTGGAAATAGCATGATTAAGTGATTTTCAATGTTTGCGTAGATTAAAATATGGCTAGATTCATAATTGTAACAATCAAGTACAAATTTAATATTTCCACAATTGTCAATGAAATATAACTTTTTTATCTTTGTTGCATAGTTTGTGATTGAATGTTTGCTATACTCGGTCTACGAATTTACCCGACACTCAATATTTGATGAATTTACGCTATGGTGGGTCTATGAGTTTATACTATACTCAATTGATAAATTTATGTGATTCTTGGTCTATGAGTTCACTACATATGATTAAATGGAAGAACAATGTATGCAAAAGATGGGTCAAAAGGGTGTAAAAAAGGCTTGTGCAGGAGTCCCGTGCATAGGGCATTTTTGCACCCCTTTTGATCCCTTTGGATTTTGATGTTTTGTGTAATGTTTGTGGATTTTTTAATGCATATCAACACTATAATATGTGTCCAAATATTTCTATACTAAGTTTACTAGCAAGAATACCTCTCCACATGATGGGCCAGAAGGGTACAAAAAAGGCCTGTGCGGGAGGCCCACACAAGGCATTTTTTGCACCCGTCTGGCCCCTTTGGATTTTGACATTTTTAGCTATGGGTAGCTCCCTTGTTATGATGGCTTCTGCTATGCCCTTGGATAAGTTTTGGCCTCAGATTGTGCAATTCCTATTTGGGCCAACACATAACCTCTCTACTTTGGTACCAAATGTAGTTATTACACAATAGAATTCTTAACTAATATCACATGGCTAGCTGACTAGCCTAAAGTGGCCACGCACAACTGCTTTGACAACGCTTTCAATGAAGAAAGTGGAAGAGTGGCAGATGGGGTGAAGTCCTTTTGGTTTATGACAAAATCATCCAAATGAATAAGGGGAATATAAAACTTCAGGGCTGGGTATGGGCCAATGGAACTACGTGTCACCCCACCTCGCGTGGCCCAGCTGGTGGACCTCCACCACAACATCTTGCTTGTTATCTTCATCTTCATCTGCTTTGCCTTCCAAATCAATGTTAGACCTGGTATCATCCATACTTGCCCTCTTTGGACTCCCGCCACCCTTCTCTCGGTACGACATGACCATAAGTTGGAGATTCTTCTAGGCAGTCTAAAACTTATCCTCAATTACAAGAGCTTGTTCCGTGCTCTTCACTACCTCTAGTGTGATTGCCACTGTGTCCTCCATGGAAACTGTCAATGTCAGGAGGTTATCCTCAAGGTTTCCTGTACCCAAATCATCTATAGGGAATTCACATTTCACCTTGAGCATGCTAAGGCACTCATCCATGTGAGTCCCACAAGATTTTTCAATGTCGTGCAAAAAGAGAAAGAGACCCCCCCAACCACCACCAGTGGACATAAAGTTTTGATTTCTATTTCTAGAATGGGGGAAGAGTCATCTCTGTCTTCAACCCCCCTGCTAGCACTAGCCTTGAAGTGGTGAGGGTTCTTGGCTCACCTTAGTGCACCCTCGGGGAAGTCTTTTTAGATGAGCACTGATTCATTTTGGGACCGGTAGCGACTACCCTATCTTGGTCACCCTTCTCTGTGGAAAACCCCCAAGGCGTAGCTGGAGGAGCTCAACCTCACCTTCCTCCTCTCTTTCAGAAATGTGGAAGACAAAACATGCCAACAATTAGAGGAAGCGTTGGCCAATATCCCATTTGCTGAGCTTGTAGTCTTGTTTTTTTATGAAGTGATCTGAGAGTGCCACCATACCTTCAAATCATGGGCTATGTGATGGAGTAGTTTACATGGCACCCACAAGCCATCATAATCCCATAATGTGAGTAAGTGCACCCTTAAGTGGGTCTCCATATAGGTGAGCGTGTCACCAAATAGATCTGAGTGAAGCTAGATGGTCGAGGTCTATTCAACCACACAAGTGAACATAGCATGCAGGCGCATGGCCTAAGGGAAGTAACTCTAATGTAGAAAGTCCATGAACCCCTCTAGGGTCATCATGATGAGGAGGGCTGTCTAGGTGCTTTGGTGCTCTGGAGAGTGCGAAGAAAAAAATGTTACATAAAAGGGGCCTTAGGTATTTATATAAGGTTTGTGTCCTATCACACTGGACAAAAAAAAATGTAGACCCATATTTTTCAAAATCGCATCAATTGAAAACTAGGTTGAGCGAGACCAAGCACAAAAAAACACCAAGTATGAAAATAAACAAACCATACCAAAAAACCACAATTTTAATAAACCAAAATGCCTATTTAGCAAACCAAAGTACTATATAAATTAAATATATTTAAAAAACTCTGTAATGTAGTGAGATTACAAAACAACTCCAAAATGGAGTGAGATTACAAAACATCTGCCCAAAATGGAGTGAGCTTACAAAATGGACACTTCTAGGTTAGGTCTCTCGAGCCAATGTGACGTCATCCTACCCCCAATCTGAGGACACCTTGGTTATTAGTTCTAGCTACCTTCCAACCTATCCAAAAACACCTCAATGTAAGTGAACCATGATAATTATGAGCAAATACGCTTGTTTAAAGAGAAAACAATTCTTACCTTGCTGACTTGCAATTTGAAGCAAGCATTGCTGACTCCCTCGTACCCCAAGATGCATAAGTGATGAAAATTCAATAGGATCCAGTGCTTGCTTGCTTGGACAATCTCTACCCCCACACTTGGTAAGCATATCGAGAGAGATATGGGCTCCACAACCTCCTCTTGATGAGCTTGTAAGGGAATCCATGCTCCCTTCTTCCTCATCCACTGCTAATAACAAAATCGAAAGCAGACACTCAACTATACTACATTGCACTTGGAATTCTCCCCTTTGTGCTCCCCCTCCGCAAGGTCCCAACCCTTGGCCAAGTAATTTGACCATCTCTTGAACACCCATAACCTTGCACATGTACATGGTGGGCTTTCTGTGCACTCAAAGTCATAAAACATGTGGATAAATACATGCATAGCGCATGCCCAAGTAAGACCCCACTGATCTTGAGGCCTGGGTGTAAAAAAGTCTTGTATATCACTAGCCATCTTTACCTTAAGAGCAATCATAGTCCAAACATCAGGCATTGGCCATTCAGTGCTAGAGGGAGAAGAGGAGGGGATCTCTTCAAGCTTACCATACCCATTGGCCTATGTGGGCACTACATAGTTGTGTGTGTAGAAGAAACATTTTTGACAAGCAAGGTTAGAAGGGGCAATGTTGGAGACTATTCCATCCTCTATATGAGCATGAACGACATAGAATGTCCTTGTTACGCTTTGTATAGGCTACTTAACAATGAAGTTGGAAGAGAAAATATCTCGAAACAAACAAACCTATCAAACGAGGTTGAAAACAAGAATCCATGTTACTAGAGAGAAATCCATATAGTTATAAGGAAAAAGAGGAGTGTGCCATTGGGGACGCAATGAAATATACAATCCAGAGTACACATATTGTACAAGGGCCACCAATCCATCACCCCTTGATTCCTTGTTTGAAACCTAGTAGATTCCCCTTCCAATGGTGCTCAACCACATCTCGACGTCAAACTTAATGGAGTCTAGTGGCACACTAGGTTGAAAATGGACCCAATCTCCGTTTTCAAATTGCATCCCAAGCCAAGCGTCTTGCTCATCTCTCCCATTTTGCAAGAGCATAGACTTTATTGTGTCTCTTGGCATCTTTGCCTTAACGAAGATGCACTACCCTCCATGGTTGCTTATGCTACAGTAATTGGAGAGAGAGAGAGAGAGAGAGGCATGAATAATTGAGTGTAAGGTGATGTTGGAGGGGATAACGGAGTGTAGAGAGAGAAGATGGAGGTGAAAAAATCTAGGGGGGAAAAATCACTTTTTGGAAATTTTTGAAAAACGCATTTTTAAGGGTCTTTTGACCCACGAGATTGATGGGGACTGAAAATGATGGAGCCCCCTACTTTTAGTTACCTACCCCTACTTTATAGAGCCACCCCTCCCCAATTTATGAAGGCCTTATCTTACTTTTTGAACCCCACATTTGTATTAATGAGGAAGATAAGCCTAGTTGCCCCTACTTTTGGAGGAGACCAAATGTGCACAGTGCTCTCTTCCCATTGGTCCATTGCTAATGAGGGTAATTCCCTAAAATATTTCCAAAGGATTTCTATTGAAGAATTACATAGACAAATCATTGTATTACTAGAGTGACGGCATAGCCCAACATACAATGCAATGGCACACACAGTTCTCGATCCCCTATCTCTCAATACCCTGGATCGTTTCCCTTTACTCCTCTACCTCTGCCTAGGAACTACCCATTGGCAAGATTAAGTTACAAGGTTGTTACAAGAAATAAGATTCATGCGCGAGAGTTTGTTACCCAATGGATACACCGGGGCAAGTCTGTGGGTGGCGGTCGATGCCTGGATGCCCCCTAACATTGGCATCTGAGAGTGATTATTCTTTGAATTCTCTCACCAATAGTGTCCATGTTGGGAGAATATGTAACACTCCCAAGGTACTTGATTAGCTGGTGTGAGCGCGTGTGCTCGACATGAGGAAGAAATGCCTCCATCAATGGCACATGAAGTTAAATAAGATTTGGGCATGGACAAGATGATGGATGACTTCTTTGAGAAAGAAGCAGAGGAGGAGAATGATGCCTCAATTAATGAAGATCAATTACAACAAGCCGCTTACACTCCACTCTATGAAGGGTGTGCATACTCCACCCTTCGTGCGACCGTGGAGTTGCTAAGCTTGCAAACCATGTATGGTTGGAGCAATGCTAGTGTTACAACTCTCTTTCAGTGAGTCCTTGGAATTTGTGGTTAGCTCGTCACAAATTTGACATACCATATCTTTTATAAATAATATTTAAAATTTTCTGAAACTCTTTGTAGGCTCATGAAGAAGATGCTTCTTTCGGACAAAAAGATGCCAAGCACAAGGGCGCATGCTAGGAGAGTATTGACAACACTTGGCATGGATTACAAACATATACATGCATGTGTTAATGATTGTGTGCTATTTTGGGGTGCTCATAAAAATATAACTCAATGTCCGAAATGTGGAGAGTCTCGCTATACCGAAGTGATTTTCAAGGTACAATGATTCTTCAAAAAGTGTTGCGGCATTTTCCTATCATACCCCATGTTCAACAAATGTTCCAGTGCAAGTCTATTGCCGAACCCATGACATGGTAGGCACACAATCGTTCGATTGATGGCACAATGAGGGTCCCGATGGATTCAGCAACATGGCAACACATAGGAGAGGAGTGGTCGGAAGTCAAGCACGAGTCCCATCACTTACAACTTGCATTGGGTATGGATGGATTGAATCCATTTGGTATCAAATGGACATCATGGACCACATGGCCACTGGTAGTGGTGAACTACAATCTCCCTCCTTGGTATCAAATGGACATCATGGACCACATGGCCACTGGTAGTGGTGAACTACAATCTCCCTCCTTGGTATCAAATGGACATCATGGACCACATGGCCACTGGTAGTGGTGAACTACAATCTCCCTCCCTGGAAGCTGTCTGGGAAATATCTGGACGAGCAAGGCAAAGAGGACAAAACCTGACAACCCCCCCAGATATCCAACAAAGAATGGAGCTACACTCTCCCAACACCCCAAAGGAGAAGGCAGTAGTAGATAAGAGTGTGTGCTATGGATCTTTCTGACAAATGCGGCACTGCAATAATGGGGTGCTGATGATGTATGTACACACAAATGTTAAACAAGCTTTGTGATAAATGAAAAAAGAGTGAGACGACACTACGACACCAATGAATGAGGCAAGATATAATGTGCAATGTGCCTTGTATATTGAATTTGATGTGCGCGTGTTTGATTCATAAAGCAAATATATGTAGCTTTTATATGAGAAAAAGAGAAAGATCTTATCTAGCCACTTCTTGCTTGATGTTGATGAAGCTTTTTTGCGTGCTTGCCGATGATGCCCTCCATGAGAAACAATGCCCTCATGGCCCTCAAGGATTGAATTTTACAATGCTTTCAATTTTTGAATACAAACAACTTACAAGGCTTGCTAACGCGTGAATATGTGAGTGGGTGAGTACAAAGCTATGTTATTGTTTGCCGCCGAGAATCGCACCTGCTTCTTTATTACAAATATCTTCTCCTCTTCCGCTTCCCTCTTCACATGCAAGGAAAAGAGACAATGTTATTATGCTTTTTCTTTTTTTACCCCTTTTTCTCCTTGGTCGAGTGAAAGCGGGAACAGCTCCTTTTTAATGATACTTTTTTTTAAAAAGAAAAGTTTAAAAGAAACATATAATATGAAGGTTATTTCCCTGCAATGCAGCCGGGATGAATCACTCTCTTTCTCCCCTTCACTCTTCCGCTTCTGGGAATGAGCACACCTCTTTCTCGTTTTGCGCATGTGAGGGAGTGTGCGACTTCATCTCCTTCTCCTTCACAATCTCGATGCGACTCAAAGCTCTGCAGTACCTCCTCAAAAAGGCTCGGCTAGAAGGAGAAGTGAGAAGGTATTGTGGAAGGGACATGGTGAGCTCTACTCGATTAAGAGCACAAACAAGGTCAAAAGAAAGAATGGGGGAAAACAACTTACTTGGAGTAGGGCGTGGACGAGTGTGGCGAGGTCGAGGTAAAGGGTCAGCAATAGGAACAACGACATGGGTGGGTGGGTGGGTAGCAACAACAGGTTCGGGATCTCCCTCCTCATCAACAACCTTCTCTTTCCCCTTTCATGTGACGGCTCGCACGGGTGATGAATCTAACTCAATCATATTAATCGAAGGGTTCTCAGTGGTGATAGGTGGTGCACTAAACGAAGCAACTGCTAGAGAACTAGGAGGACCCCTCTGAAGAAGTGTCAAACTAGGGCCTGGGGGTTTCTCGGCACCAATATGATGATTAATGGGGGGCGGTGGGGTGGCAAAGAGGTGCTCCTATTCATCAAATGGCGCATCTTAATGTAACACATATCCTCTCTGTGCCCCCTACCCAAACATTTCTCATAAGTGCAAATAACAGTGAGGCAATCTTTGGAAAGATGGCCGGATACATGACAAGCTGGACACACCATGTTGGTGGGATTAGGCTCAGGGCGACGTGCAGATAACAAGTTTTGTTGGCGCTTTAGAAAATTCACATCAAGATTCACAGCCTTCATAATTTCATTAAGTTGGTTCATGTAATTTGTCATCATGTTTTTCAAATCCCCAATACTAGACGCGGAGCTGCCATCCCCCCCCCCCTTGTGATGTGCTGGTGGTGTAGTGGTAGAAGTAGAATCAGGGTAAGTCACATATGGTGATGGAGCATGAGGGGCAGGAACATGATTTTTTTGTGAAGAGGTTAGGGGAGCCACGACGCTAGAAGAAGGTGGGGGTGCTAAAGGCAAAAGAGGTGGTGAGGTCACTTGAAGGTGAGGTGGTACAATGGGTGGGAATTGGAATGGTTGAGTTGGTTGAAGTTGAGGCACATATGATGGGGTTGGCCAAGGTTGTTGCGGGGAGGAGAATAAAACGGGAGTATGTGGTGCTAGCCATGGATAATACGAGGGAGATAGAATCGTGGCCTATTGTGGCTCGTAAACACATCGATAAGAGCTCTCCACATTAATGGCAAAAGTGATGGCCGTATTCAAGTCATTTGGGGCTTGAGCTCTAACCAAAATTTGGATGCTAGGGTGTATGCCTCGTAGAAATGCGTCCATGATGGTGAGCGTGTCGATGTTAAAAATAGGAGTGTAATGATCAACAAAGTTCCTAAACCTCATGGCTGCTTGTTCCACGGTCTCATGCGGGTGATTTTGCTTGAATGAGCATAATTGCTCAAAAAATGCGAAGAAGTTTGGAGGTTTGCGAAATTCAACCAAGAATTTTTGCTCAAAATCCGTAAAGTTTGGGATGGAGTTTGGTTGTTGCTTGGCGAACCAATTTGAGGCCTCACCCTTGAGTGTAGTGCTAAAGTAATTCATCACATGCGCTTCCTCGACGATGTGTGAGGTCAAACAAGCAATTTTAAAATTGTTTAGATGAGCAGTGGGATTCTGCAACGGTGTCCCATAGAATGTGGGGAATGGGATGAGGGGTGCATCAAGACGGGCCAAATTTGGTGGCAAAACCAAATGTGATTGAATGGCGAATGGAGGAGGAAGTGGTGGTTGAGCCATAATTGGAATTGGTATAGAAATTACGATTCCAGGTGAACTCCCCCCCCCCCAATGATGCGAAGGAGGTGAACTTTGTAATGGAAAAGTGCTACTGGGGCTAGAGTGAAGTAGGTGTTGCTTGGTTTTCTCCCTTTTATAGTATGTCTAAGCTTGGTCACTCTCTCTCAAGCTATCTTGCCAATCTTTGGCACTTTGCATAAGTCCCCTTTCCAAGTAGGTTCATGTTGCGGAACCAAGACCAAGTCAAGGTCCCACTGGGTGTGCCGTTGTCTGGGAAATATCTGGACGAGCAAGGCAAAGAGAGCAAGGCAAAAAGGACAAAACCCGACAACCCCCCCAGATATCCAACAAAGAATGAAGCTACACTCTCCCAACACCCCAAAGGAGAAGGCACTAGTAGATAAGAATGTGTGCTATGGATCTTTCTGACAAATGCAACGTTGCAATAATGGGGTGCTGATGATGTATGCACACACAAATGTCAAACAAGCTTTGTGCTAAATGACAAAAGAGCGAGATGACACTATGACACCAATGAACGAGGCAAGATATAATGTGCAATGTGCCTTCTATATTGAATTTGATGTGCGCGTGTTTGAGTCATAAAGCAAATTTATGTAGCTTTTATATGAGAAAAAGAGATAGATCTTATCTAGCCACTTCTTGCTTGATGTTGAAGAAGCTTTTGTGCGCTTGCGATGATGCCCTCCACGAGAAACAATGCCTTCACGGCCCTCAAGGATTGAATTTACAATACTTTCAATTTTTGAATGCAAACAACTTACGAGGCTTGCTAACGCGTGACTGTGACTATGAGTGGGTGAGTGCGAAGCTATGTTATTGTTTGCCGTCGAGAATCACACTTGCTTCTTTATTACAAATATCTTCTCCTCTTCCACTTCCCTCTTCACATGCAAGGAAAAGAGACAATGTTATTACGCTTTTTCTTTTTTTACCCCTTTTTCTCCAAGGTCAAGTGAAAGCGGGAACAGCTCCTTTTTAATGATACTTTTTTTTTAAAAGAAAAGCTTAAAAGAAACATATAATATGAAGGTTATTTCCCTGCAATGCAGCTGGGATGAATCACTCTCTTTCTCCCCTTCACTCTTCTGCTTCTAGATGCCAGAATGAGCACACCTCTTTCTCGTTTTGCACGTGTGAGGGAGTGTGCGACTTCGTCTCCTTCTCCTTCACAATCTCGTCGCGACAGGCTGCAGCGGCCATTAGCAAGGCTTGCTTCACTTCTTTTGCTCGCAGCACAAGGGCCGGCAAAGAAAATGGCTGCACTCTCTCTCTCTTCAAGCGAACGCGTGTGGTCCATGTGCTTGGCGACGCTTCGATGTAGGCTCATGCATCAAAACATAGTGGAAGGGCGGAAAAAAATGCAACAGAAGCAAATAAAGAAGCATCATGTGATGCTAGCTCTTCTCATGCCTGACAAGCACAATATCAAGAACATGGATGTGTACCTTGAACCTTTGGTGTGGCATCCAAGTGCATGATGTGTCCCAATTGGAGAGTGGTACGATATGTTTTATATTATCAATCATCGTCCACTTGATTTGAATTATCTAATATTATATGGCTCCAAATATATTTTATTTGAGCATTGTGCATAATAATTAGGACTCACAACATTCAGTCACAATGCTTGTCCTATTTGTGGGCCGTTTCTTGTTACATCATGGCCTATGCATCTCAAGGAGGTCGTGTATGAACATTACCAAATTTTTTGAATTGATCCAGAGAATTTTGTTCCATCTACAAAAGGATTCCCCCACATCCTCTAATTGTAGGAGATTGGCAAGTATTGTGGAAAGGATCATCCCATACACCACCGCTGAGAATGATGAGATACTCAATCTTCTTTCGTCTCCAATATTGGACAAAGCTAAGAATCAATCATCTTCTAGATCCGATTCATGTCATAAAAAATGTAGCATCTAATATTTGGGACCACATAATTGGCAAGAGGGATTACTTAGCGGTTCGGGAGAACTTGAGATTGATTCAATGCCTCCCCAATACTTGGGACGATAGTTGAATAGTACGGTAATTTTACCCAAAGCACCTTGGATCTTGAAAAATATTGAGTAGAAGAGAGTGAAGGATAAAATTACCTCCTTTCATACCCCTATGGATATCATGCATTCTTTAAAGAGGGCATTCACAAAAACAAAGAAGAAAGGAGGAACTCAATTGTATGGTCTAAAAATGTATGATTGGCACAAGATGTTTCACGTATGTTCAATTTACTTATACAAGTGGCATGATGGCCTTTCATTGTAATTACATATTATTGATTGCAATCTTTTGTGTTACATAGTTCATTCTTCCCATATGCATTAGCGAGTGTGGAGATCAAAAAGTGCACGAGGCCATCTACAAAATGGGGGCGATGGTGAGGTATGAAAAACTAAAATTCTAACATGTTGTGCTAGTTTGTGAGACATGTCACGCTAATTAAATGGACTTAAATCCATCTATGGTACATAAGCTTCAAGGAGATTCATCCATCCACTATTGATGCAACTTGAGTAATGGCAGGTGTAGGCGGTGTGCATGCTAGAGGAGAATCTCCTAAGTACTATCCTGACTAGTCAATTACATCTTATGGTACACTTGATAGATGAAGTGTCAGTGTGTGGTGTTATGCATGCTCGGTGGATGTTCTTCCTTGAGCATTTCTCAAAGACCTTGAAGGATTTTGTTAGGCAAAGAGCTAGGCTAGAAGGAAGCATGGAAGAGTGTTAGTTAGTGCAAGAAGCATTTGTCTACATTTCAGGGTATCTCTAACTTGGTTATTGTGGCATCGTTCAAATCATCCTAAAGGTTGGATTTGGGACATTCCAAATTTTTATATTGGATGTGAAGTGGTTCAATGATATGTGTGGAGGCACTCAAGTAACCATGAAAAGACATCCAAATGGATTTATGGCAATCTATTCAACAAAAAATTGGCATACAGGGAGAGGGACACATTTGTTCTACCTCACCATTGTGAACAAGTAAATTCTAACCATAAGCTTTTATTATATCATACTTATGCATGTTTAATTTACACTCGATTTACTTCTTACAAGGTTGTGTTTCACCCGGATAATAAGAAATGGTGGTATGTTGTACAAGTCGCTCCTCGTTCAAAGAGCATTTGTTAAGGTAGGGATGTTAAAGAGCTCATGGATGAAGTGGCAATAAAAAATGAACATATGTAAGATCACATACAAGATGAAGAAACGCGAGATACCACCAACTAGTCAAGATGAAGGTGTCTATATCCAAGATAATGATGAAGGAGTTGATTCTGAGCATGATGATGATGATGAATCCATTGCTAGTGGGATAGATCTTTTTGTTGATATTACAACTTAACATATGAATCTTGAGATAGACTAGTTAGCATGTATGGATTTGATAGAAGATGTAAGAGATATTGGGCCAAACTTATCGTAATTCATTAAAAAATTGCTCAATTTGCCAGTTCTGATTTAGTTCATATTTAATTGTATTACAATACATTTTGTGCTTCTTCTTCTAGGATGTTAGGACATTTTCATGTCTCGAGAATGCTCTTTGGAATGTTTGCATTTTTTTTCTAGTACGCGGCTATACTCGCGGCTTTGTACGTGGCTATATATGCAGCTATAGCCGTGTATTAGTAGCGCACATAGCCACAAATTGTAATTGTGTACACCCTGCGCACCTCCTCGGGTCCTCCCTCTCTACTCTCTCTCCTCTTCATGCGGCTATGCTCCCCATCTCTTGTAGTGCTTGCTTGAAAAAAGCACAAGAAAGTGAGTGCCATGTACCAGCAATCAGGGATGTCATCACATGAAGTGCGCTTACTACAGGAGGCTTTGAACTATTCTGAACCTATGCAAATTAAGTGTGTCTCTCAAGATGAAATTGCATTTACTTGGAGCTTCATAGCGACGTTAGACACTGCCGCACGTGTACAGCTGGGTAGATTCAAAACAACAACCTCTTGAGGCGGCCACTACGGCTTGGGCTTAGACGACGATGTTAGGTGAATCGCATTCTTGTGATGGACTTCCATGAGAATAACAACATTTATGCTCACTGATGATATGCCATGGGAGCCGACTACCCTAGAAGAGCATATATAACACGGTGTGATGCTAGTGTAGAGTAGATACCAACTGCAAGCACGCAAGTACAATCGTAGTAGATAGTAGCAAAAAAAGCTGCGAGTCACAATCAACGTGAATGGAGCGAATTGCTTTCGTTACATTTTTCTAGCTTCGTCTGCTCATAGGGGCCCCCGCCTCAGGTAAGCATTGTTAATTCCTGCATCAATTATATTCATGTATGCTCTCCCTTGATCATGTAGGTGTGCAAAGCTCATATAAACCTTGCTTTCTAGAATTATCTAAAGCCGAACATGTGCGTGCATAGCGTGCTGTAGCGTGGACAAGAACATGCACGTGAGACATTTCGTGTTGGACGGCGTCCACATGAATGTACAAAGCGCCCACATACACAACGAGTGTGGGTGCAGGGTGACAGACGTGGTCTTTCGGTGTCCTAGCTGGACGCAGGAGATGGTGCAGGACCCCAATCTCTTGAGGGTCTCCGGGGACGATGGCTTTTGTAACCTTGGTGTGAACGGTGATCCAGTCTACTCAGTCAGCATCATGCCCCACCAAGTGAGCTTGAGACACTATGGTGTGGCATCCAAGTGCATGATGTATCTCGACAAGAAGTGAGCTTGAGACACTATGGATTATTTAGCAGTTCGGGAGGACTTGAGATTGATTGAACGGCTCCCCAATACTTTGCCAATAGTTCAAGAGAACGGTGCGGCAATTTTACCTAAAGCACTTGGGATCTTGAAGAAGAATGAGGAGAAGAGAGTGAAGGATAAAATTGCATCCTTTCATACCCCTATGGGTATCATGCATTCCTTAAAGGGGGAATTCACAAAAACAAAGAAGAAAGGAGCTAAAAATGTATGATTGGCACAAGATGTTTCAAGTATGTTCAATTTACTTATATAAGTGGCATGATGACCTTTCATTGTAATTACATGTCATCGTTTGCAATGTTTTGTGTTACAAAGTTCATTCTTCCCATATGCGTTAGTGGGTGTGGAGATCAAAAAGTGCGTGAGGCCATCTACAAAATGGGAGCGATGGTGAGGTATGAAAAACTAAAATTCTAACATGTGCTAGTTTGTAAGACATGTCATGCTAATTAAATGAACTCAACTCCATCTTAGGTGCATAAGTTTCAAGGAGATTCATCCATCCACTATTGATGCAGCTTGAGTAATGGCAGGTGGACGCGGTGTGCATGATAGAGCAGAACCTTCTAAGAACTATCCTCACTAGTCAATTACATCTTATGGTACACTTGATAGATGAAGTGTGGGTGTGCGATGCTATGCATCCTCAGTGGATGTTCTTCCTTGAGCATTTCTTGAAGACCTTGAAGGATTCTACTAGGCAAAGAGCTAGGCCATAAGGAAGCATGGAAGAGGGCTTGTAAGTGCAAGAAGCATGTGTCTACGTTGCAAAGTATCTCTCGCTTGGTTATTATGGCATGATTCAAATCATCCTAAAGGTTGGATTCAGGACATTCCAAATTTTTATATTAGATGTGAAGTGGTTCAAGGATATGTGTGGAGGTTCTCAAGCAACCATGAAAAGGCATCCAAATGGATTTTTGGCAATCGATTCAACAAAGATTTGGCAAATTGGGAGGGACCCATTTGTGCTACCTCACCATTGTGAACAAGTAAATTCTAACCATAAGCTTTTATTATATCATACTTATGCATGTTTAATTTACACTCGATGTGCTTCTTACAAGGTTGTGTTTCACGCGGATAATATGAAGTGGTGGTATGTCGTATAAGTCACTCCTTGTTCAAAGAGCATTTTTCAAGGTAGGGATGTTAAAGAGCTCGTGGACAAAGTGGCAGTGGAAAATAAACATATGGAAGATCACGTACAAGATGAAGAACGCGAGATACCACCAACTAATAAAAATGAAGGTGTCTATATCCAAGGTAATGATGAATGAATTGATTCCAAGCATGATGATGATGATGAGTCCATTGCTAGTGGGATAGATCTTTTTGTTGATCTTACAACGTGATATATGAATCTTGAGATAGACCAGTTAGCATGTATGAATTTGATCGAAGATGTAAGAGATATTGGGTCAAACTCACCCTAACTCATTAAACAATTGCTCAATTTGCCAGTCTTGATTTAGTTCATATTTAATTGTATGACAGTACATTTTTTGCTTCTTCTTCCATGATGTTGGAACATTTTCACATCTCGGGAATGCTATGTGGAATGTTTGGATTTTTTTTTCGAGTACACGGCTATACTTTGCAGCTATGCACGTGGCTGTATATACGACTATAGCCGCGTATTAGTAGCAAGCATAGCCGTGAATTGTAATTGTAAATGACAACATTTATGCTCGCCGACTATATGCTTTGGGAGCCGACTGCCCTAGATGTGCGTATATAACACGGTGTCATGCGGAGCTCATTCCGCCATTGGCACAATTATACATCCATCTCAAATCCATCGCAGCAAAAAAAGCTGCAAGCACGCGAGTACAATCGTAGATATAGCAGCCAAAGAAGCTGCGAGTCACAATCAACGTGAATGGAGCGAATTGCTTTCGTTACATTTTTTTGGTTTTGTCTGGTCGTAGGGGGCGCTTCAGGTAAGCATTGTCAATTCTTGCATCAATTATATTCATGTATGCTCTCCCTTGATCTGCATGCACGTGTGCAGAGCTCATATAAACCTTGCTTTCTAGAATTATCTAAAGCGGAACATGTTGTGCGTGCTGCAGCGTGGACAAGAACATGCACGTGAGACATTTCGTGTCGGACGGCGTCCACGGCAATGTGCGAAGCGCCCACATACACAATGATTGTGGGTGCAGGGTGACGGACGTGGTCTTCCGGTGTCCCGGGCTGGACGCAGGACATGTTGCAGGACCCCAAACTCTTGCGGGTCTCCGGGGATGATGGCTTCTGTAACCTTGGTTTGAACGGCGATCCAGTCTACTCAGTCAGCATCATGCCCCACCAAACCGCGATCGTCCACTACTATAGCTCCGTCCGGATGGAACTACTGCCCGATCACAACAAGACAAAGCACCTACAGACGCGCACACAGACGCGTTTACTCAAGTAAAAAAAAACTTACGGGCACGTCTATTAGCGCGTCTATAGACCCGCGTCTAAAGGCGCGTTTAAAAGGTAGCAAAAACAGACGCGCTTATAGACGCGCACACAGACGCGCATATAGACGCACAAATAGACGGTCGAGGAGAAATTTAAAAAAAGAAAGACGCATGTATAGACGCGTTTATACACGTAAACAGATAGATGCATGCATAGACGCGTTTATAGATGCTCAAATAGACGCTTCTTGAACAGACAAACGCGTATATAGACGCGCTACATAATATTTTTTAAATTTTGTGTGCTTTAACAGAATGCTGTGTATGTTGTGTATGCAATGTAGTAATAGGAATCCCATTTCCACATTGTGTAATTCAATTCTTACAGCCAATCGCATTTTAATTAGCACTCTTGCAAGCACGTCTATAACTGACATTAATTACAATTCCAAAAAGAACATTACAACTCCGAAACGTTTAGTTACAAAAGGCATTAATTAAAAGCTCAAAAAGTGCTTGTATGTACATATAGCACGAAGCTAAGCCACGTCCTGTGGCTTCAAGTACCAAAAATAAGAGGAGTGTATATACAAGAGTGTATATACAAGAGGCACGAAGCCAAGCCAGTGGCTAAGTACAAAAAAGAGTAGCTAGCACTACTCCTCGCTCCCTTCTCTGCTCCCTTCTCCGCCTCCTTCTTCCTTGTCTTCTTCCTCATCTTCTTGTGCAGGGTCCTGTAAACAAGGGACAACATATATCAATGTATGAAAAATAAAATCTTTATTTATAATATTGACATTATTTAATTACTTTCAAATACCTCACGGGACTCTCCAGTAGCCCGGATATACTGCTCCTCAGTAATCAACCCGTCATTATAGAAGTGCCTCCATGTATCTCCTCTCTGATGGTGGCGGTGGTAGGCTGTCTCGACAGGAATAGGGTACCTACCCATGATATCAAGCTGCAAAATGACACAATTTACGGAGGGGTTAGCACAAAGAAACAACCTCCTAATAAACTACATAAACAATATAATTTGAGATCGATACTGACAAACTGGGCCTCCCATGATTCAACACCCCCTGCTCCAAAATGCACGCTTCCATATATTGCTCCATTTGGATCCTTCGTGCCTCCACATGCTTTAGACTGGGTTTCTCCTTCGCTGACTTCATTGCTTTCTTCCACTCACGCTTGTGAGCGGTGTGGGGCGGGCCCCTTGGTGGTTGACCTCCCTGGAGCCTGGCAAGCTCCGCTAGTGCATGCCTCTTAAGCGAAGATCTTTTATTGCTAAGTATCGAAACAATCTTTGACTTGGCCCATTTATCTGTGAACTGAACATTGGGGGGATAAGGATACCTAGAGCGAACAGCAGCGAGGGTCTCATCAGCTAACCTCTTTGGTTGATCTTTGTAGAAAGTGAATAAAGCAATCTCTGTAATTGTTAGCAATTACAGAGCACATGAAGGCCATGATGTCCTTCCCCCGTGCATCCATCAAGATGCCTCCTGTCTGAGTGATGTCATAGTAGATCGTACCATCACCCGGAGGCACGTCTAAATCATCTGAATCATTCTCGTCCCCACCACCACCCCTCCCAAAGCACTGTGCCATGCATCCCCCACCGCTCTCCCTGCTACTACACCTGCTACTGTGTCGTGTCGAGCTAGTACGCTGGCCACCTGAAGCTGCTGGAGAACCAAGTCAAGACTGCACGGGAGTACGCCGACGGCTCTGCGAGGCAGAAGGGCCTCCTGACGACATGGGGGAAGGGACATAGGATGGCATGGGGGAAGGGACATAGGACGGCATGGGGGAAGGGTCTCGGCTATGTAGCCGATTGGGCTGTGTTGACTCAAGTGGGGTAATCTCAAAAGGTGTGGGGTTGGAGTGGTTTGGAGTCTGTAGTGCCGACTCCTGGGGGGTGTTTAGAGTACCCGTCATGTAGCCGTATAACTCCGCAGGACTGGGAGGGTGCCCCAAAAGGTTATATAAGTCCCGAAAGATGGATTCCCGAGGATCAGGTGAGCCTGAAGTGCTTCCTGGCCACATGATGAACTGGAAAAAAGAAAAAAAGAAGATTACTGATGAACTAAGAAGAGAAAAAGAAGAGAAAAAGAGAGAAAAAGAGAGAAGGAAAGAGAGTAGAAAAGGCATGCATAGCGGGGATAAAAGAGAGGAGAAAGGAGAGGAAAAGAGAGGAGAAAAAGAGGGGATAAAAGAGATAAAAAGAGAGGAGAATAGAGTAAAAAAGAGGGGGATAAAAGAGAGAAAAAGAGAGGAGAATAGAGGAAAAGAGAGGAGAAAAAAAGAGAGAAAAAGAGAGGAGATAAGAGAGAAAAAGAGAGACGAAAAGAGAAGGAAAGAAAGGATAAAAGAGAGAAGGAAAAAGAGAGGAAAATATAGAGTGCAATCTATTTTTTCAATCATGCTTTCCCTTTCCATCATTAATGCAATCCCCTTCTTCAATCATGCAATCCCTTTCCATCATTCATGCAATCCCTTTCTTCATTCATGCAATCACTTATTTCCATGAAAGGAGAGGAAAAGAGAGGAGAAAAAGAGAGGAAAAGTGGGGATAAAAGAGAGGAGAAAGGAGAATAAAAGAGAGTAGAAAAAGTGGGGATAAAAGAGAGGAGAAAGGATAGGAAAAGAGAGGAGAAAAAAAGAGAAAAAGAGAGGAGGGGAAAAAAAAGAGAGAAAAAACACAGCATCTATATTCGCGTTTAATAGCGTGTCTATAGACGCAGCTACTTGTTTCCAACACAGAGTAGATGCGTCTATAGACGTGCTTTTAGACGCGCTCTCAGATGCGTCTATAGACGCGCTCTGACAGACATACTATTCTAAAAAGATGAAAAGGACATGCGCCCGACGCGCCCGCCGACACAAAAACACAGTTGTTGTACCAAAAACATTCGTTTCAAAGAGAGCAAAGGACGAATCAAATGAGAGCAACTTTCAAAGAAGATCAACCCTAAAGAGACTTACCTTGGATAGAGGTATGGAAGCTTCTTGTCCTTCTTCAAAGCTGCTCCTCTTTCTTCTCTTCCTTGTTCACCCTTTGCTTCTCTTTCTTCTCTTCCTTGTTCACCCTCTTCTCTTGTGTGCCTGGAGATGATTGTGTAAGCTTGTAGATAAGTGTAGGTGCTTAACCATAAGTGTGGATGCTAGGCTATGGATCTGTTAATAGAGCAAAGCAAGCCCGTTAAAAGTATGTGAAGAAAAGCAAGCGCGCTAAAAGTAGGTTTGAAAATGAAAATCGTATCTACAGGAGCGTCTAATGTCGCGTCTACTATCGCATCTAAAACCACATGTAATTGCGCGTTTACAGTAGTTTAGACGCGCCTATAGACGTGTATCACACAGAACAGACACGGTTTTAGACGCGCCACAGAGTTTTAAGATCAAATATTTGATACAAGAGCAATTTTTTTGGGTTGTTTATTTGTAGGATGTCTTCATCTTCAACAAGTAGCTCCAGTGAGGATGAATCCCTCTGTATCCACCATCAGGAAATGTGGTTGGAGCAAAAAATCAAATGTATGTGTGATCGATGTCGAGGATACATGTATCGTGCATGCAAGATTACACTCAATCACATCTCAAAGTATGGAGAATGGGATGCGACCGTAAACATGGTTAGTGTTAAAGAGTTAAGGTTTATTGAGATACCTATGGGTGTTCATATGTTTGAGTTATGATCCCGTTTTAATTTGATACAGGATGCAGTGCCACACTCGCATAGGTTGCCCTATGCTCGTCGAGGAGGCAAAGCATCGGCGATATGAGGTGGGATCGTCAGGAGGGATCGTTACGGATGCATGGAGTGATGGTGATAGTACTTAGCCCTCCGCCATTACCTCATGAAGCCATGGAGGAGGAGGTGTTTGATGATATTGTGCGGGATTTACATGTTCATCAATCCAAAGGGAGGGATGATAGTATGGAGCAGGATGATCTTTTTACCGCAGCATCGACTCCACTGTTTGAGGGGTGCACATTCTCTGTTCTCTACGTGCCTCCCTTGAGTTACTAAACTTGCAAACCATCTATGGATGGAGCAATGATGCATTACTCAAGTAAGCTTTAAAGTCTATTTTGCAAACATGGTGAATTATGCTAGTGGGTCAATTACTCGAATGCTTTTCCTCATTTATGGTTTTCACGTGCAGCCTATTGTGTAAAATGCTTCCAAGGGAGAATAAATTACCGACCTCAAGAGATATGGCAAAGCAACATGTGACCTCTCTTGGAGGATTAGATTACAAGCGCATCCATGTATGCGTCAATGATTGCATTTTGTTTCGTGGACTACATAAGGATGCAAGAGAGTGTCCTACTTGTGGAGAGGCAAGATATAGAGCAGATCTCAAAACTTTAGACGTGCCTCGTAAGGTTCTGCGATATTTTCCCATAATCCCTCGCATCCAACATCAAGTGCAATTCCATTGCAGAGCTCATGTCATGGCATTCCTCCCATCGATCAACCGATGGCAAGTGGAGAACTCCCGCAGACACTCTTGCGTGGAAGCATATTGAAGACACATGGGCAAGCTTCAAGGAAGAACCTAGGAGCTTGAGACTTGGATTGGGTATGGACGGTGTGAACCCATTTGGTCTCAAAAGCACCTCTTACAGCGTATGGCCAGTGATATTGGTGAATTATAATCTTCCACCCTCTATGGCAATTAAGAAAGGACATGTTATGTTATCCCTTCTAATTCCAAGGAAACATAAAGTCAAAAATCCTGATGTTTATTTGGAGCCTTTGATTGACGAGCTAGAGATACTTTGGAGAGGTATCGAGGTGCATGATGTGAGCAGGCCTCCCTCGTCACACGAGACTTCAACTGCAAAGCAATCTTGATGTGGACGATGCATGACTTCCCAGGCTATGGCGAGTGTTCAGGTAAGCATTGCACTTCTAATTATGAGTAGGCAAAGGATGTGGCACCCTAAACCCACCTTCAACTCTTAATTGCATCTATTGTTCAGGTCTCACTACATCGGGTTACCATGCATGTCCTGTTTGTGGTCCTTCGCTTGTTGCCTCACGGGCAGATGCATTGAATAAGGTCATCTATGAGAATCACCATCGATTTCTCCCACCTGATCATCCTAGATATGCTGCCCCTTGGAATGAAGTCCTCCCACAATCACTCACAGCAGCGAGAGATTGGATGAGAATTTGGGACGGTTCCACGACTCCTCCACCACTTGGCATGAGCCGGTAAGGGTTTGTAACTATTGTGTGCTATATTGGCAAGAAATAAAGATTGCCCGCTAACACCAGCTTTTCTTTAGATACTCCATCTTTTATCGTTTACCATATTGGTCCCACCTCAAGATCAATCACCTGCTTGATCCCATGCATATCTTCAAGAATGTGGCATCTACCATTTGGGAACATTTGAATGGGACACGAGATTCCGTAGGCATAAGGGAGGATCTACGTACCACAGGGAGGATGCGTGAAGCTTGGCCACAAGAGAGACCAAATGGGCGTTTTTTTAAACCTCGTGCACCGTGGAGGTTATCAAAGCTAGAGATGGTCGCGGTGAAGCATGCTATTACTACAATTCGTACTCCCACTCGATGCATGAGGTGTTTGAAGGGGGCCTTTACAAAGAGCAAGAAAAGAGGTGTAGAGCAATTATATGGCTTGAAATCTTATGATTGGCACAAGATGCTCCAAGTAAGTATTTTATGTGCATAATATCTTTTTCCTTTCAAATTTGTGAGTGAATTAGAAGCAACTAATCAACCATTCCTCATGCGTTTAGTTCATACTACCTACTAGCATTTCTCGTAGTGCATTGAAGGACGTGAAAGATTGTATTTACAAGATGGGCGAGCTTGTGAGGTACTTTACATGATACAAAATGTGATGCATATCAATGCTCCATGCAAGGTGTTCATATTGCTAATATGGTGTACTTTTTCATTTCTAGGTATGTGAGCTCAAAGGAAATAGATCCCACCATGCTTGAGAATGCTCAAGTTATGTCAGTGGAGGTGGTTTGTTTAGTGGAGGAGACATTTCCACGTTCTATTCTCACAAGCCGGATGAGATTGCTATATACGGTACTATACATGCACGGTGGTTGTTCTTCCTCGAGCGCTTCATGAAGACCTTGAAGGGTTTCGTGAGACAAAATGCAAGACCGGAAGGTAGCATGGCCGAGGGTTGGTTGATACAAGAGTCACTTGCATATATTTCTGAGTTTCTTGTTGATGTGGATAGCTCTCTCCCACGACTATGGAGAGATGATGAAGACCTAAGGATGACCTCTATTGTGCCTCAAGGGAAAGGACGCAACAAAGTAATAGACACGGAGTTGCTTAATAATATCAACCTCTATTGCGTGCTTAATAGTGATGTGATGAAAAGATGGACAAGATACGAGGATGCAAAGGCAGTAAGACAAGAAGAAAGGGCCCTCTTTCGTACACACCACGGATCTCGTGTGTCATACCCTCAGTATCTAAGAGCACTTCCAAAGGATATTCATGTGGATTGGCTACTTGAAGAAATGGAGAAAGAAGCAGAGAAAGACGAGGGTATGCATATCACAATGGAAGAATGGGAGTATGCTAGGGGATGCATGAGCAAGGTCGGTATATAGAATGTTATGCATAAGTTAGGAGCTTTCAATAATTTAGATTGCTTATTTAATTGATTTTGTCTTGCTGTAGTGCACTATGTTCAATGCTATATGGTGTCAGGGCAAGCATTTTCGAACACAACGGATTGATGATAAGAGAAACACACAAGATTGCGGCATCATTGCTATTTTTGAGGGAGCCAATGGAGCCATGGATGTTATTGTGGCATAATCCAAGATATTATTAAGCTTGACTTTCGACGCTTCTTTGTGTATGTTTTGGATGTAAAGTGGTTTAAGGAAGTGGTGGAAAGAGGCCCTAATGCAACAATCAAATGCCATGCAAGTGGCTTTGTAACTATTGATTCCAGAAAGTTTTGGCAAAGTAAGAAGGACACACTAGTACTACCGCAACAATGTGAACAGGTACTGTACACACATATAAAAGTACTCAATTTTAAATATTTGATACCTTCGATGCAAGGAAAATAACATGATTGTATTTGTGTTTGAATTAGGTTGTCTATCAACCAATGGTGGATAATAATAGATGGTGGCATGTCATACCTATAATGCCACGTTCCAAAGTGATGTATAGTACATTTACGAATATGGAGCATATGGAGGATGATCATGGCCATGGAGGTGATGATGACCATGATACGAGAGAGGAGGATGATCATGAGATAGGAGATACAGATATTGAGGCCATTACCCGTGAGGACGAGCCTACCATTAGTGATGCTGATTTCGATGAGCACATGAGTAGCACAAGTAGTAGCGGGTTGAATGTATTTGTAGATCTAAACACTTGTTTGGATTTTGAACTAGATAGTTTGGCAAGGTTTGATCTCATTGAGGATGAGATTGAACCGTAGCCCATCATTGATATTGGCTAAACTATTTTATATATTGTCTCATTCTCCTCACCTCACTTATTTTTTGTATATGTGGGCTTGCAAAAAAGCATTGATGTTTTTGTTAAAATTATGTGCTTTGGTAATCATGGGCAATTTTTGGAAAGTAGTGATGTACATTTACCAGCCTACACCAAAATCTCACTTTTTGTACTCTCTGTTTTGCATCTAAATACGCGTCTAATTCTCAGTGTCGACGCACTAATAGACACCCTAATACACGCATAAATAGACGCGCTAATACACGTGTAAATAGACGCGCAGTTAGATTCTCAATGTAGACGCCCTAATGGATGCGTCAATACACGCGCAAATACACGCGCTATTAGACGCGCTGTTAGATGCACCTGTAATTTCTCTATTCAAGCAACGCCTATAGACGCGCCCGCTATTTTACACATCTATCAAGCGCGTCTATAGTTTCTTTGTGTTGTTGTGGATCAAGGCTTATACTACTGCAGCCGCAAGCAGGGACCTTGCAACCCCCTTTAGAAGCAACTATTTGTGTTGTCCACTCGACCTATAATCATGCTCCATGTTTATGCGCCGAAGCACCTATTACTTTGTGTGTTTGATTTTATGAACATGGACCTTAAAAATGTTTACTCTTTATATGGCAAATCACTAGGAATTTCAGCAGACTTTTTCACCACTCATGAAAGTGAACTCAAGCAAGAGGCTGCACAAGATAGATGGAAGACCTAAACGTATAATAAAAAACATAAACTTAGAAGCGTGCAACGTAAGCATAAACATAGAATAAATATGCAACAAAAAAGCATAGAACCATAGAACAATGTGATAAAAATATAATATTATCAAGTGGGAGAAAATAATATGAATACTACATATCTCCATGTTATAATTCTCTCTCACACACATTTTGATTGTTATCACCCCTTGCGACTTTATCTTCAATAGTCACATTTTTATTTTTTTGAGGCTGGATCGTTTTTATTATTTTTTGGTTGCACATGGCCATGATTCGTAGTGCGATCCTGTAACACAACAAAGTGCCTATAGAATCTAGAAAAGGGTGCCCAAAGAGGGCTATAGCTCTAGCTGAGGGCTAGTAAGATGGAGAGGAGTTCTAAGGCTAGGGGTGCTATCATCTTCATCTACCCTACCATACTCTCTCTCTCTCTCTCTCTCTCTCTCTCTCTCTCTCTGTCTCTCTCTCTCTCTCAAACACACACACACATAGAAACATCAAATAGACATACCTGCAATCGATGCATGACATAGTACGATGCGGGGGAAGATTGTGACTATGTGAGGTTTTCCGGTGTGGCAAGGTCTGTGTGAGGATGGCCGGGAATGGAGCTCTCTCTCTCAATCTCAATCTCTCAATATACCTCTACCTCTTCGTCTCTATCACTCTACCTCTCCCTCACTCAATATCTCTCTCCCTCTCTCTCTCTCCCTCTCAATATCCATCTCCCTTTCAATATCTTTGTGACAATAGCAAGAGAGAGAGAAATAGAAGCCGCGGATGCACAATGGTCGAGATCCACTACAAAGGAGACATCGCTCCCAAAGTAGTGTGTATTATTGATAGTGCATTGGTATATATATAGGTGAGATCTAGGTCAAGCTAGGGTGAGCTATATATAGTCCAATGCCCTTGATCAACTAAGGTCTCTATTCACGTGGATGAAAAAACCTTTGGGAAGTACAAGGGAAAAAATAGAGATCCTATATACATTCATGAAAGCTTATATACAAATGTGATAATCGACATGTGCATGAATGTGATAAGTGTTGAATAATATATATATATACAACCATGTCCATAAACCATGGATGAATGTTCTGTGTGGTACATATGTATAAACTTTTGAATGAATATATACAATGATGATCATAAATGAGTTTCTAAGAAATTGCCGCTATTACTCCAATTTCATTGCGTATATAAGTGAATAAAGCTTCACCAAGTCCCTTTGTAATAAGAATGTCTGCAACCATTTGATCAGTTGGGCAATATTCAACCATAATAGATCCCTTCTTGAATTCATGGTGAAGATAGTGATAATGAACAGCAATGTGTTTGGTTTTGCTATGTTGAATAGAGTCCTTTACCAGACTGATAGCACTTTGATTATCACATCCAAGAGGAGTGCTAGAAGGTGGAGGATACCCAATGTCTAAAAGTAGCTCATGTAACCATATCAACTCACGAGCTGCCAATGACACCGCTACATATTATGCTTCTGTAGTTGAAATAGCAACACACCGTTGTTCCTTACTTGTCCAAGAAACCAAACATCCATTGATAAAAATAATAATTTGCACTTGTAGATCTCATTGAATAATGAGAACTTGCCTAATTAGCATCACAATAACCAACTAAGCATAAAGGTGAAGAGTGAGATAAAGATGCTTGTTGACAATAGGGGAGGCCATGATCTTTAGTGCCTTTTAAATACTCTAAAGCATGCTTTTCTTTAATCCAATTGCCATGAAAAGGCTGAGAAATATATTGACCAAGAAGATTTGTAGTGAAAAGAACATCAGGGCGTGTATTGAGCCCAACCAACCAACTAGGTTTGCATATGGGAAATCATCCATCAAAGGATGATCATATTTTGAAGGCAAATTCTTAGCAGAATGCATAACAATAGGAGTACATACTAGATGTGCATCAACCAATCAAATTTTTTCAAGAGCATTAGTAATGAATTTTGTTTGTGGAAGAAGCAAAATACCTTTCTCGCAAGATCTTTGGATTTGAATGCCAAGACAAGAATGAATTTCACCAAGATCCACCATTTCAAATGCTGATGATAAGAGCTTCTTAGTATATAGAAGGAAGAATAAACCATTGGCAACCAAGATGGTATCATCCACATATAGAGCAATATATAGAGCAATAATAATAAATAAGTGGTATTGTCATTTTTCAAGTATAAATTTGGATTAGAAGAACACGAAGAAAATCCATGTGGTTGAAGAAAGGCATCAATCTTTAAGTACCATGCATGAGAAGCCAGTTTCAAACCATAGAGAGCTCGATGAAGATGACATACCAGATGTTCCTTTCCTGGGATAACAAAACGAAGTGGTTGTTCCATATATATCTCTTCTTTTAAGTCACCATTGCGAAAAGTTCTTTTAACATCCATTTGATGAATTTCTAAATCAAATTGAGTTGCAAATGCCAAAAGAACATGTATACTTGTCATACAAACAACAGGTGAGAATAGATCATGATAGTCAACACCTGCTACCTGAGAGTATTCTTTGGCAACTAGATGAGCTTCAAAATTTGTCAAAAGAAACATGACATTTTACTTTTGTTTTGTACACCCATTTACACTTGATAGGTGTTTGTCCACGAGGAAGATCAGTTAGAATCCAAGTACCTTTCGAGATGAGAGAATCAAGTTCAACTTGCATAGCATCTTGCCAGTGATTCTTTTGTGGAGAAGAAATAGCTTTCTCATATGTTAAAGGGTCTTCTCAATAATGGACATGGCATCAAATTCAATGTCATCATCATGAGGAGTATGAGAACCATGTTCATCTTCAATAGAAAGATCAATGTAGATATCAATGTCACGGCTATTTTTGTCACATTCCAATGAAGAGGATGGAACATTGACTTTAACTTGAGAATCAATAATATGAGATTCATTGGTCAGAAAAGAAAAATATGTTAGAATGGTTTGTGAATCATCGGATGGATCAATGGACCATTCACCACTTACAGTATGGTCATAAAAAATTGCATCACAGCTTAAAGTGACCTTCTTAGAGATAGGATCATAAAACTTATAGCATTTGGCATTATCAGGATACCCAATGAAAATGACCTTCTTAGCAAGAGGATCAATCTTTGTTCGTGTCTCTTTAGGAACATGAATATAGGCAATGCAACCAAAGACACATAAATGAGAGATAGAGTGTGTTGTACCTATCCAACCCTCAATGGGAATGTCACCAGAAGTAGCATTTGTAGGTAAATAATTTTGAACATAAACTACCATAAAGAATTGCCTCTGCCTAAAACATATTTGAAAGACCAGCCTGAATAAGAAGACACCTCATGGCATTGATAATGGTTCAATTTTTACGCTCAGTAACTCCTTTTTTTTGAGGAGAATAGGGAATAGTAAGTTCATGTGATGAATGAATGCCATTTTAACAGCACAATATTCTTTAAAATCACTGGATATGTATTCTCCACCATTGTCACTTAGTATGGCTTTGATGGCTTGACTAGTTTGAAGTTAAACATGTTTGCGGTATCATTGAAATACACTGAGAACTTTTGATTTATGTCGTAGAAGAGAATCATATGTAAATCGAGAAAAACAATTAATAAATGTAAGGAAATAGTGGAATTTGGAGTTGGGTGGAGGGAATAGACCACAAATGTAAGTATGAATAAGCTCTAATAGATATTGAGAGTGATGAGAAGTGGAAGAATTAAAAGTTTTTTGGTAATGTTTGCCCAAAGCACAATGTCATTGGCACCGAGAGTTGAGCGAGGCTTCAATACCATGCACTAATTCAAAACAATATAAATCAAGAATTTTTGAGAATTCGGCATGGGCAAGTTGAGAATGCCAGAGTTTGCTATTCACAACATTAGCTACGACATCTGTTATTGAAAGCTTAAATAGATTTCGCGAACGAGGCACAATTACTATGATGATATGTCCATCCTTCTCAAATCGACATTGAGTATGGTCAAAATCGACAAATAAACCAAGATCCACAAGACAAGAAACTAATAAAAGATTGCATTGAAGATTAGGAACATGTAAAATACCTTGCAAAATTTGAATAGATGAGTGTGTTCAAAATAAAAGATCACCAATACCCATAACTAGACATGTAGTACCATCAGCAAGATAAACTATCTTCTTGATTGGTAAAGTATAATAATTATGAAGCCATTGAGCTTGATATGTTATGTCTCTAGTGGCACGAGAATCCACTATAAATGTAGCACCATCATAAACAAGAAGCACTTCATGTAATGAAATATGGTGGCTAACACAATTCACCTTCTCGTAATCAATATCATCATGAGAATTATCAATAGCATAAGCTTGATTACGTTCATCCTTATACTTTCTCTTTAGACATTGAGAAGTGGTATGATTTGTATGATCACAATATGTACGTGCCATAGGTGGACTTGTGGTTGGTCTCTTATTAGATCAAGAGAACCCATGTTCTTTATCATATAATCTGGCAAAACAATCAGATTCATAATGTCCATTTTTGTGACAATAATTGCAATACTTGCTAGAACCATATTGTCGATTAGAGGATCCTCCACAAGAATAGAAATTTCTACCATGAGGGAACTGTGAAAAGGAGTGCTTTTTGGGGGTAAGAAGAGCAGCCTCAGAAGCATATGAGTGATGTGTGTGAAGAGCATCTGCAGAGGGCTCTGTACGTGGTTTATGACATTGTGAATATTCAATAAGAGAAATGCAAGAACTATCAAAATAAATACCATCTTTGTTAGAAAGATTCGTGACAATATTATCATCTTTGATAGTGTGAAGAAGCTCGACAGCAAGTTGAGGTCATGTAATAGGAGCACTAGCAGCAGTAGCAAGTTGATTAACAATTCTTTGAATGATTTAATATGAGAACTCATAAAAGTAGAAACTTTTTAATCCAACCCGTCGAACATATTACACAGATGAAGAATTTTAGTGATAGATTTCTTCTCAAAAGTAGAAATAAGATATTTCCAAATATCATTGGAAGTGGGAAGATTAAATACATCCAACATAAGAGAATCATGAAGAGCAGACAAAATATACCGTCGAGCAGCCTTATCTTTTTTTGTCCATTCGGACAAAAGTATTTTCTAATGAATAAATAATTTCCCCCATCAGTAATAAGTGAACTAGCAACATCAAAAGGTCATTGAGGACATGGAGAATTTACATATACAGTGTTCGAAAGATCGTTACCTTCAATAATCAAAGTCATCTTTGCCTTCCAACCAAGAAAACCATGGCCTTGAAAAATAGGAATAGATCGTTGACCAGAAGGATAACAATTAATAAGAGAAATATTTGCCATGGTGAGAGTGCAATGAAGATTTAAAAATGTGTGAAAAAAAAAAGTTATTTTTGAGGATAATCACCTTGATAAGAAAAACGAACGTCACCAAAATAGCAGTCTTAATGCTTCTCGAGACATAAATAATATATGAGGCAAAAAAGCCTTGATAATAAAAATGAACGTCACCAAAATAGCAGTGTTATTTCTTTTTGGGAAATAAATAATAATATGTTAAAAAATAGGAAAAATTTCCCAAAATGTATATATGAAAGGTCATGCTGTGCCAAAAATAGCGATCCAAGGCAAAAATAATCAACAAAAAAGCTGAAGAAACTTCTGCATGACGGTGCGTGTAGAACGCCAAAAAGTTGCATAACAGTAAAACAATCATAAATTTTGCCCTCTAACTCCATTTCCAAATGTTTTTTTATCCAAAATCAAGGGCACAAGGAGCTCTAGGATTTCAAGCCCAAAACAAAATCGAGGGAATGAGCATCTATAAGCCACTTCATCAGTTTCTAGGAGACACCCTTCTCACAAAAGGTATCATGCATAACCTTTTCCCGCTGCCTAAGAGGATATCATCAGATAAGGGAGTGAGCAATGAAGACGTTAAATGCACGATTGGTGAGTACTATCACATCCACAACACTCTCTCCATTGCAACATGGGGGAAAAAGAAGACCGCACATGATATGGTTTTTTCCCTTACAACGAATTCAACAACATATTTGTGGACCTGCACATGCTACAAAAGGCTATGGTATTATTTTATGGATTTCCTAAAGGATGTAAGTGGGATTTGTAACATATGGTTTTGTTCATGTGCATGTTTTCGCTAAGAGAGTGCAACATTATGTTTGTTTGTGGATTTCATAGGTCAAACATAAAGAGTGAGTATTACACTCATGAAGGGAAGGAGGCTAGAGAGAGTGAGTATTACACTCATGAAGTGTGATATGGCAAGGAGCCTTTAAAGATGGTGCCGGTCATGAGGAATTAGAGCGTGATGGAGCTGGTGATGGGGAGATTGATAGTTTGAGTGATGAAGCTATTGATAAAGCTAGTGATGAGAGCAGAACAAATACTAACTTTTTATTCATGTTCAGAGAAAGAAATATGGTAGTTGGGAGCCTTTGAGGTTCCCAAGGAGAAGGATGAGGTGTTAGCATGGGTATTTGAGAGATTGCCTTGGGTTAGTAATGTGATTAAGATACAAATAGAGGGGGAGCACTTGCATGTTGAGGGTCTACAAAGTTTTTCAATTGATTGGCATCTAGATGGGAACTTGAAGATAATCAAGTGTATGCTCGGGGGGGGTCACTCACAAAAAATGTGAATATCACGTGCCTTCAACACAGAAGCATAATTTTAATTTATGAAACTTACAGAAATATATTTACAGAAGGGTATGATTTAATTTTTTTTCAAAAAAATTTACAGATTCATAAAGAAAAGGGGATATTATATAGATTAAAAAATTCACAAATAAGGGATTTAAAATATAGGCCTTGAACGCACGCGATAGGGATATTTTACATATAGTGACCCCCCCGAGAGTGTATGCTTGGTTTCTTTGAAGGTGCAAATACTACTCATCCATGCTCTTGGTGTATGCGTGGAGTAAAACAACAAGACAAGAAGAAATGAAAGGGGAGAGACATTGGTGAAGAGGAATGTGACAAAATGGGTAGCCTGCAAGGGTGAATGGGATGTTGGTGTATTTTCATCACCTATGTTGGCATCTCTGACAAGGGATTTATGAGATGTCACATAGACTGTGCTTTCATTATGCCTGGTAAATCTCGACAAGATGAGACGATTACAAAAATAGAGAACATTCTTAATGGGATTGGTTATCATGGTGGTAACATGGAGAATTGAGTGAACCAAAAGACCTCAGGACATTCTCATATGGTTGTGCAAAAGGTTTTAATGAGTGGCTTGAAGGCTGGAAGGTTTCTCTAGTTGCCTTCAAACGCAGGCAAGAAGGTTCTAGCAAATGCACACAGGGAAGGTGTAGAAAGCATAGCTTCAAAGATATGGGAGCTCTAGAAAGATCTTTGTGCTTGCACTACCTCGGATTGCTTGGACGCAAATATTGTTGTCTTGCATGAGTAGGTGTGTGTAGATTTCAACAAGGTTGTGCAGTTGATAAATCTAAGCAGCACAACTAAGAAACAACGTAAACAATTTCAAGTGGAGATGCAAAGCTTCATTAAAGTGTGGTCAACACATGGGGGTAATTGAATATCATGCATTACATGGTATTCAATAAGAATTGTAAGGTTTGCACTAAAGATATATTCTATTAATGCATTTTACATAAATGTGGTTTTATTCTCTAACTACAATACATATTGTACGTGCATGGCGCATGGTTCATGAACATATATGGCTCCCTTGACATGTCGAGTACCGAAGGAAAAGACAAGAGTCATTACCTTGCAAGAGGAGTGTACTTCAATAACACATGACATGGAGGTAGTAAAACTCGCATAAACTATCTCAAGGATATGTTTGATTGGTTCTTTTGATACACCTTTGGTAGAAGCATTTCAAGGGAGAGAGCTCAAAGGTCCAAGATGGCTTTGCTTGCCAAGTGTATAGGTAAGGGGAAGAAAGAACCATGCGGCATGGAGAATAACCCAAAAGAGAGTCGAAAAAGTTTGGGCCCCTAATGACGTCTAGTGTTTTGGTTATATGGTTTAGGGTTTTGGTCTAGGGTCTAGGAAGTAGGTTATAGGGTTGGATCTTCCAATGCTTATAAGTATCCTCCTTGGGCCCCCCCTCTCATTTTCCATTCCATTTCTTCACTGAGCGCATGGCAGCCATGAGAATTGAGGAGCTTGCACAATATTTGCTTGACCTATAGCTACCATTTCCAATTAAAGAGGATGCCACATCCCTATCCCCCAGGAAGCACGCTTAGAGAGAGGGAGATTGTGTTCCCACATCTAGGATTCGCAAAACCTTGGCGGCCGCATTGGACATAATTCTTGGGTAAGTAATGTGTAAGAGACTTAGAGCATCATTGTTTCACGGTGTAAATTTTTTATGATTGAAAAACTTGTTTTGCAAGTTTGTTGTGTAAACCGTAGTACATTCCACCACGTCACGGGTGGTAGAGCTCCTAGTGACCCTGTAGTGCCCCAAGAAGATCAAGCCTTGGCCTTGTGCTATGCCACAAACATTGCACATCCGGAAGCTATGGTGCATAACATTTTCCAAGTACTAGAGTCCCCTACTATTTCAAGCACATTTAAATACAATGTAGCTCTAAGCTTTCTCCGAATGATCTATTTACGTAGTTAGAATCTTGTAAGGGATAGAATTTTAATGCCAAATTTTGGCTTATAATACTCACTTAACTCTCTATGTAATACGATACCAATAAATGAGAATTTTGTTTTTTGCCATATATGGATTCAAGTGTCATTTTGCCACAATTTTTTGTTTTCCCAAGTGGCATTTAATGTCAAAATTGTGGATTATCAAGCGAGGAAGATTTTTAAGTAGTGTAGAATTGAGTTTTTTTGGAAAAAAAAGGTGGGCCAAAAGGGTTTAAAAATGCCATGTGTGAGGTGCTTGGACTAGGCTTTTTTGTACCCTTCTAACTCGTGTGAAAAGACTCCTAAAATCAGGGTTTCTTGCAATGATGATGTTTTTTTGAGCTCTATATAAGGATATTTTTCTCTTTGGGACATTTCATACATTCGAGAGCATAAATCCTCTTTGGGCCATTTCATACATTCGAGGCCATGGTGTGCACTAAGAAGACTATCAAGAAAGTCACAGAAGAGGAGATGAGAAGGAGGGAGGTAGCTCCCAAGGACATCAGGAGGAATTTAATGCCTCCATTAGTAAAAAGAAAAACAGGCTGCTTGTGGATTATGATGGCACCAACAACAACAACAGTGACACCATGTGCAGAGGAGTGAAAACGATTTGGACAGGACTGAGTCAAAAGAGGACAGGTTAATGGGGGAGCCCACATGGGCTCGCATGGATATTCTAATACACTCGAAAGTAGACATGGATTCCCACAATCAATCAAGACATCAGCAAATATATCGAGGAAGTACACAAACACTCTTTTTATTATTTTGCTTTAAATTCTTTTGTTATTAAATAAATAAATCGATAAGTGCATTTATGAGAGAATCCGAGTCGATATAGGGTGCGGTTAACAATGTGTAATTCTTGACTTTATTAATTATAAATGATCGCTTTAGTCTATGTGACTCATAGAATAAAAACTTTTGGAGGTAAAGAATTAGAAGATAGAATATTTAACTAGTTTGACTAGATTCTAGATAAAACTTTCATTAGGGGCTATTTTGTGAAGAGTTTATCTTTCCCTACATTTAGAATCAGATTTTAATGTAAACATGAAAGTTTTAGACGGCAAGAAACTCTACAAGAGTGTATGAGACTCTAGAAAGCCAAATTTCCTTTTGTTTTTTAGTTATTCGAGTGCAAAGTGGGGCACTTGGCTGTTTTTGATAGTTGCATGCTGAAAACACAACTTTGACTGTTTTGAATGCTCTCAAAGAGACCTTAGAACTCATTTGTAGAGAACCATCACTAAGACATGCTTTATAGAGTATTAGAAGTCCTACAACTCTGTAGTTTTGACTTTTCTCTAATTCTAAATAGATTGGAAGATATTAGTCTCCCAAAGAGACCAGTTATTAGGCTTTGCCTTAGAAATTGCTATCAATATTGACTATCTTATCCATATAGACCGGATCGACTAACGCATAAGCATAGTTAGGATTTAGCTACTTCCTCATCCACTGCTCATAACAAAATCAAATGCACAAAGCGGCACATGCTCATAAGAATCGAAAGCAAACACTCGACTATACTACATTGCACTTGGAATTCCCCCCTTTGTGCTCCCCCTCCGCAAGGTCCCACCCTTGGCCAAGTAATTTGTCCATCTCTTGAACACCCATAACCTTGCAGATGTACGTGGTGGGCCTTTATGTGCACTCAAAGTCCTAAAACATGTGGATAAATACATGCATAGGGCATGCCCAAGTAAGACCCCACTGATCTTGAGGCCTAGGTGTAAAAAAGTCTTGTATATCACTAGCCATCTTTACCTTCAGAGAAATCGTAGTCCAAACATCAGGCATTGGCCATATAGTGCTAGAGGGAGGAGAAGAGGGGATCTCTTTAAGCTTACCATACCTGTTGGCCTATGTGGGCACTACATAGTTGTGTGTGTAGAAGAAACATTTTTGACAAGCAAGGTTAGAAGGGGCAATGTTGGAGACTATTCCATCCTCTATATGAGCATGAATGACATAGAATTTCCTGGTTAGGCTTCGTACAGGCTACTTCACAATGAAGCTGGAAGAGAAAATATCTGGAAACAAACAAACCTATCAAACGAGGTTGAAAACAAGAATCCATGTTAACCAACTTACTAGAGAGAAATCCATATAGTTATAAAAGGACCCAATCTCGGTTTTGAAATTGCATCCCAAGCCAAGCGTCGGGCTCACCCCTCCCATTTTGCAAGAGCATAGACTCTATTGTGTCTCTTGGCATCTTCACCTCAACGAAGATGCACTACCCTCCATGGTTGCTTATGCTGTAGTAATTGCAGAGAGAGAGAGAGAGAGAGACAGAGGCATGAATAATTGAGTGTAAGGTGATGTTGGAGGGGATAATGGAGTGTAGAGAGAGAAGATGGAGGTGGAAAAATCTCCTTTTGATATAATATTGTTTGGTTTGGGTTTCTAGGGGGGGGAAATCACTTTTTGGAAATTTTTGAAAAACGCATTTTTAAGGGTCTTTTGACCCACGAGATTGATGGGGACTAGAAATGATGGAGCCTCCTACTTTTAGTTACCTGCCCCTACTTTATAGAGCCACCCCTCCCCAATTTATGAAGGCCAGATCTTAGTTTTTAAACCCCACATTTGTATTAATGAGGAAGACAAGCCTAGTTCCCTACTTTTGGAGGAGACCAAATGTGCACACTGCTCTCTTCCCATTGGTCCATTGCTAATGAGGGTAATTAGTAAAGAGACCAAAATATTTCCAAAGGATTTATAATGAAGAATTATATAGACAAATCATTGTATTACTAGAGTGACGGCATAGCCCAATAATGTACAATGCAATGGCGCAAATAGTTATCGATCCCCTATCTCTCAACACCCTGTATCGTTTCCCTTTACTCCTCTACCTTTGCCTGGGTACTACCCATTGGCAAGATTAAGTTACAAGGTTGTTACATAAGATAAGATTCATGCGCGAGAGTTTGTTGCCCAATGGATACACCGGGGCAAGGCTGGTGGGTGGCGGCCGACAGCTGGATGCCCCCTAACATTGGCATCAGAGAGTGATTATTCTTTGAATTCGCTCACCAATAGTGTCCATGTTGGGAGAATATGCAACACTCACAAGGTACTTGATTAGCTGGTGTGAGCGTGCATGCTCAACATGAGGAAGAAATGCTTCCATCAATGGCACATGAAGTTAAATAAGATTTGGGCATGGACAAGATGATGGATGACTTCTTTGAGAAAGAAGGAGAGGAGGAGAGTTATGCCTCAATTGACGAAGATCAATTACAACAAGCTGCTTACACTCCACTCTATGAAGGGTGTGCATACTCCACCCTTCGTGCGACCGTGGAGTTGCTAAGCTTGCAAACCATGTATGGTTGGAGCAATGCTAGTGTTACAGCTCTCTTTCGGTGAGTCCTTGGAATTTGTGGTTAGCCCGTCACAATTTTGACATATATATCTTTTATAAATAATATTTAAAATTTTCTGAAACTCTTTGTAGGCTTATGAAGAAGATGCTTCTTTTCGGACAAAAAGATGCCAAGCACAAGGGTGCATGCTAGGAGAGTATTGACAACACTTGGCATGGGTTACAAATGTATACATGCATGTGTTAATGATTGTGTGCTTTTTTGGGGTGCTCATAAAGATATAACTCAATGTCTGAAATGTGGAGAGTCTCGCTACCGAAGTGATTTGCAAGATACGTGCATTGGGTATGGATGGATTGAATCCATTTGGTATCAAATGGACATCATGGACCACATGGCCACTGGTAGTGGTGTTCAACTACAATCTCCCTCCTTGGAAGTCAATAAAGAAGCATCATGTGATGCTAGCTCTTCTCATGCCTGACAAAAGCACAATATCAAGAACATGGATGTGTACCTTGAACCTTTGGAATGGCATCCAAGTACATGATGTGTCCCAATGGGAAAGTGGTACAATATGTTTTATATTATCAATCATCTTCCACTTGATTTGAATTATCTAATATTAGATGGCTCCAAATATACTTTATTTGAGCATTGTGCGTAATTAGGACTCACAACATTCGGTCACAATGCTTGTCCTATTTGTGGGCCATTTCTTGTTACATCATGGCCTATGCATCTCAAGGAGGTCATGTATGAAGAACATTACCAAATTTTTTGAATTGTTCATGAGAAGTTTGTTCCATCTACAAAAGGATTCCCCCCACATCCTCTAATTGTAGGAGATTGGCAAGTATTGTGGAAAGGATCATCCCATACACCACCGCTGAGAATGATGAGATACTCAATCTTCTTTTGTCTCCCATATTGGACAAAGCTTAGAATTAATCATCTTCTAGATCCGATTCATGTCATAAAAAATGTAGCATCTAATATTTGGGACCACATAATTGGCAAGAGGGGTTACTTGGTGGTTTGGGAGGACTTGAGATTGATTCAATGCCTCCCCAATACTTGGCCGATAGTTGAAAAGTACGGTAATTTTACCCAAAGAACCTTGGATCTTGAAAAATATTGAGTAGAAGAGAGTGAAGGATAAAATTGCCTCCTTTCATACCCCTATGGATATCATGCATTCATTGTAATTACAAGTGGCATGATGGCCTTTCATGAGTAGAAGAGAGTGAAGGATAAAATTGCCTCCATTCATTTTACTTATACAAGTGGCATGATGGCCTTTCATTGTAATTACCTATTATTGATTGCAATCTTTTGTGTTACATAGTTCATTCTTGCCATATGCATTAGCGAGTGTGGAGATCAAAAAGTGCGCGAGGCCATCTACAAAATGGGGGTGATGGTGAGGTATGAAAAACTAAAATTCTAACATGTTGTGCTAGTTTGTGAGACATGTCACGCTAATTAAATCGACTTAACTCCATCTATGGTACATAAGCTTCAAGGAGATTCATCCATCCACTATTGATGCAGCTTGAGTAATGGCAGGTGGATGCGGTCTGCATGCTAGAGGAGAACCTCCTAAGAACTATCCTTACTAGTCAATTACATCTTATGGTACACTTGATAGATGAAGTGTCGGTGTGTGGTGTTATGCATGCTCAGTGGATGTTCTTCCTTGAGCATTTCTCAAAGACCTTGAGGATTTTGTTAGGCAAAGAGTTAGGCTAGAAGGAAGCATGGAAGAGGGTTAGTTAATGCAAGAAGCATGTGTCTACATTTCAGGGTATCTCTCACTTGGTTATTATGGCATGGTTCAAATCATCCTAAAGGTTGGATTTAGGACATTCCAAATTCTTATATTGGATGTGAAGTGGTTCAAGGATATGTGTGGAGGCGCTCAAGCAACCATGAAAAGGAATCCAAATGGATTTATGTGTGGAGGCGCTCAAGCAACCATGAAAAGGAATCCAAATGGATTTATGGCAATTGAATTCAACAAAAAATTGGCAAACAGAGAGAGGGACACATTTGTTCTACCTCACCATTGTGAACAAGTAAATTCTAACGATAAGATTTTATTATATCATACTTATGCATGTTTAATTTACACTCGATATGCTTCTTACAAGGTTGTGTTTCACCCGGATAATAAGAAATGGTGGTATGTTGTACAAGTCGCTCCTCGTTCAAAGAGCATTTGTCAAGGTAGGGATGTTAAAGAGCTCATGGATGAAGTGACAGTCGAAAATGAACATATGGAAGATCACATACAAGATGAAGAAACGCGAGATACCACCAACTAATCAAGATGAAGCTGTCTATATCCAAGATAATGATGAAGGAATTGATTCCGAGCATGATGATGATGATGACTCGATTGCTAGTGGGATAGATCTTTTTGTTGATCTTACAAGTTGACATATGAATCTTGAGATAGACTAGTTAGGATGTATGGATTTGATAGAAGATGTAAGAGATATTGGGCCAAACTTACCGTAATACATTAAACAATTGCTCAATTTGCCAGTCCTGATTTAGTTCTTATTTAATTGTATTACAATACATTTTGTGCTTCTTCTTCCGTGATGTTAGGACATTTTCACGTCTTGGGAATGCTCTCTGGAATGTCTGGATTTTTTTTTTCTAGTACACGGCTATACTCACAGCTTTGTACGTGGCTATATATGCAGCTATAGCCGTGTATTAGTTGCGCACATAGCCGCGAATTGTAATTGTGTACACCCTGTGCACCTCCTCGGGTCCTCCCTCTCTACTCTCTCTCCTCTTCATGCGGCTATGCTCCCCATCTCTTGTAGTGCTTGCTTGAAAAAGCACAAGAAGTGAGTGCCATGTACCAGCAATCTGTGATGTTGTCACATGAAGTGCGCTTACTACAGGAGGCTTTGAACTATTCTGAACCTATGCAAATTAAGTGTGTCTCTCCAGATGCAATCGCATTCACTTGGAGCTTCGAAGCGACGTTGCCACACCGTCGCACGTGTGCAGTTGGGTAGATTCGAAACAACAACCTCTTGAGGCCGCCACTACGGCATGGGCTTAGACGACGATGTTAGGTGAATCGCATTCTTGACGGACTTCCATGAGAATAACAACATTTATGCTCACCGATGATATGCCATGGGAGCCGACTACCCTAGAAGTGCATAGGGGTGTCACGCCAGTAGAGTAGATACCAACTGCAAGCACGCGAGTACAATCGTAGATAGCAGCAAAAAAAGCTGCGAGTCACAATCAATGTGAATGGAGCGAATTGCTTTCGTTACATTTTTCTGGTTTTGTTTGCTCAAGGGGCCGCCTCAGGTAAGCATTGTTAATTCCTGCATCAATTATATTCATTTATGCTCTCCCTTGATCTGCATGCAGGTGTGCAGAGCTCATATAAACCTTGCTTTCTAGAATTATCTAAAGCCGAACATGTTGTGCATGCACAACCTGCTGTAGCGTGGACATGAACATGCACGTGAGACATTTCGTGTTGGACGGCGCCCACGCCAATGTACAAAGCGCCCATATACACAACGACTGTGGGTGTGCAGGGTGACAGACGTGGTCTTTCGGTGTCCCAGATGGATGCAAGTGATTCATCCATCCACTATTGATGCAGCTTGAGTAATGGCAGGTGGACGCGGTGTTGTGCATGATAGAGGAGAACCTCCTAAGAACTATCCTCACTAGTCAATTACATCTTATGGTACACTTGATAGATGAAGTGTGGGTGTGCGATGCTATGCATCCTTAGTGGATGTTCTTCCTTGAGCATTTCTTGAAGACCTTGAAGGATTCTGCTAGGCAAAGAGCTAGGCCAGAAGGAAGCGTGGAAGAGGGTTAGTAAGTGCAAGAAGCATGTGTCTACATTGCAAAGTATCTCTCGCTTGGTTATTCTGGCATGATTCAATTCATCCTAAAGGTTGGATTCAGGACATTCCAAATTTTTATATTGGATGTGAAGTGGTTCAAGGATATGTGTGGAGGTGCTCAAGCAACCATGAAAAGGCATCCAAATGGATTTATGGCAATCGATTCAACAAAAATTTGGCAATTTGGGAGGGACACATTTGTGCTACCTCACCATTGTGAACAAGTAAATTCTAACCATAAGCTTTTATTATATCATACTTATGCATGTTTGATTTACACTCGATGTGCTTCTTACAAGGTTGTGTTTCACGCGGATAATATGAAGTGGTGGTATGTCGTATAAGTCACTCCTCGTTCAAAGAGCATTTTTCAAGGTAGCGATGTTAAAGAGTTTATGGACAAAGTGGCAGTGGAAAATAAACATAACGTACAAGATGAAGAACGCGAGATACCACCAACTAATAAAAATGAAGGTGTCTATATCCAAGATAATGATGAATGAATTGATTCCGAGCATGATGATGATGATGAGTCCATTGCTAGTGGGATAGATCTTTTTGGTTGATCTTACAACGTGACATATGAATCTTGAGATAGACCAGTTAGCATGTATGGATTTGATAGAAGATGTAAGAGATATTGGGCCAAACTCACCCTAACTCATTAAACAATTGCTCAATTTGCCCGTCTTGATTTAGTTTATATTTAATTGTATGACAATACATTTTCTGCCTCTTCTTCTTCTTCTTCCGTGATGTTGGAAAATTTATGCTCGCCGACGATACGCTCTGGGAGCCGACTGCCCTAGATGTGCGTATATAACACGGTGTCATGCGGAGCTCATTCCGCCATTGGCACAATTATAGATTCATCCCAAATCCATCGCAGCAAAAAAAGCTGCAAGCACGCGAGTACAGCAGCCAAAAAAGCTGCGAGTCACAATCAACGTGAATGGAGCGAATTGCTTTCGTTGCATTTTTCTGGTTTTGTCTGGTCGTAGGGGGCGCTTCAGGTAAGCATGGTTAATTCTTGCGTCAATTATATTCATGTACGCTCTCCCTTGATCTGCATGCACGTGTGCAGAGCTCATATAAACCTTGCTTTCTAGAATTATCTAAAGCCGAACATGTTTGTGCGTGCGCAGCCTGCTGCAGCGTGGACAAGAACATGCACGTGAGACAGTTCGTGTCGGACGGCGTCCACGGCAATGTACGAAGCGCCCACATACACAACGACTGTGGGTGCAGGGTGACGGACGTGGTCTTCCGGTGTCCCGGGTGGACGCAGGAAATGGTGCAGGACCCCAATCTCTTGAGGGTCTCCGGGGACGATGGCTTCTGTAACCTTGGTGTGAACGGCGATCCAGTCTACTCAGTCAGCATCATGCCCCACCAAACCGCGATCGTCCACTACTACAGCTCCGTCCGGATGGAACTACTGCCCGATCAGGGCTTAGTTATGCATGCTGTATGTATGCATAGATAGAGCATGCATAACTCTATGTTTCCTCATTTGAGTAGACATAGAGCTATGCATTGCTCTATGTTTTCTCATTTGGAAGTAGACAACATAAGTATAGACATAGAAACATGCAACGTAAGCATACGTAGAGCTATGCATGCTCCATGGATGCATCCATAGATCTATGCGTACTCTATGGATGCATCCATAGAGCTATGCATACTCTCCATATGCATCCATAGAGCTATGTATGCTCTATGTATGTATACATAGAGCATACATAGCTCTATATTTGCCATACATAGAGCTACACATAGCTCTATATTTTCACATTTAGAAGCATAGTTACATAAGCGTATGCATAAACGTAAAAGAAAAAATTACAAAACTATAAAACAAAAGCATTGGGTTTAGGATTGAGGCCAACCTCAAGAAAGTGAGTGTAGGGATACCCTAAAGAGTCTTTACATTAACATATAGCAAAAACATAAGAAATAATTTAGTTTAATTTCAATTGTTAATGAAGTTAGATCTAGCTCAAAAGAGGTTGCAAGAGAGCTCTCTTTATGCATAACTCATGAGAGCTTATGCAAGAGCTCAGACATAGCTCTTAAGAGACTCATGCATAGCTATGTGTATAGCTATGTTATGAGCTCATACAAATCTCATAATAAAGTGGTGGTCAACACATGGGGATAATTGAATATCGTGTATTACATGGTATTCCATAAGATTTGTAAGGTTTGTACTAAAGATATATTCTATTAATGCATTTTACATAAATGTGGTTTTGTTTTCTGACTACAATACATATTGTACGTGCATGGCACATGGTTCATGAACACATATGGCTCCCTTGACATGTGGAGTACCAAAGGAAAGGAAAAGAGTCATTACCTTTGCAAGAGGAGTGTACTTCACTAACACATGACATGGAGGCAGTAAAACTCGCATAAACTATCTCAAGGATATGTTTGATTGGTTCTTTTGATACACCTTTGGTAGAAGCATTTCAAGGGAGAGAGCTCAAAGGTCCAAGATGGCTTCGCTTGCCAAGCAGATAGGGAAGGGAAAGAAAGCACCATGGTGGAGGGTGGAGACAGTACCCACATGCCATGCGGCATGGAGGATAACACAAAAGAGAGTCGGAAAAGTTTGGGCCCCTAATGACATCTAGCGTTTTGGTTATATGGTTTAGGGTTTTGGTCTAGGGTCTAGGAAGTAGGTTATAGGGTTGGATCTTCCAATGCTTATAATAAGTAGCCTCCTTGGGCCCCCCCTCTCATTTTCCAGTCCATTTCTTCTCTAAGTGCTCCTTGTCATGGCAGCCATGAGAATTGAGGAGCTTGCACAATATTTGCTTGACCTATAGCTACCATTTCTAATTGAAGAGGATGTCGCCTCCCTATCCCAGGAAGCACGCTTAGAGAAAGGGAGATTGTGTTCCCACATCTAGGATTCGAAAAACCTTGGCGGCCGCATTGGCCATACTTCTTGGGTAAGTAATGTGTAAGAGACTTAGAGCATCATTGTTTCATGGTGTAAATGTTTTATGATCACTTGTTTTGCAAGTTTGTTGTGTAAACCGAAGTACGTTCCACCATGTCATGGGTGGTAGAGCTCCTAGTGACCCTGCAATGCCCCAAGAAGACCAAGCCTTGGCTTTGCGCTATGCCACAAACATTGCACATCGGGAAGCTATGGTGCATAACTGTTTCAAAGTACTGGAGTCCCCTACTGTTTCAAGCACAATTAAATACAATGTAGCTTTAAGCTTTCTTCGAATCATCTATTTGCATAGTTAGAATCTTGTAAGGGATAGAATTTTGATGCCAAATTTCGGCTTGTAATACTCACTTATACTCTCTATGTAATACGATACCAATAAATGAGAATTTTGTTTTTTGCCATATATGGATTCAAGTGTCATTTTGCCACAATTTTTTGTTTTTCCAAGTGTCATTTAATGTCAAAATTGTGGATTATCAACAACCGAGGAAGATTGTCAATGTGAGATCCCATTGCCCCCTCCGTGCAGCAGATTCGCGATTACTGGCAGCAGCGGAAACAACTCCCTCTTGCGCGGGGCAGGGTTTCCCACTCAGGGCCTCGCCCTCGAATGTCCGAGCACGAGACTAAGCTGGTGGTCATTCTGAAAACTGAAAACCAGAAAAATTTTCCATGCTCGGAAAGCGAGGATGATTGCACCATTTTGAATTTCTTAATGAATTTTTCTAACGAGGTCAAGATACTGAACTAACCTTCATCTGAATAAACTAGATAGAAGAGAAACTATTACAAACTAAACTTGAAGGAATCAACGGTTTTTTTCTAATTGAATCAGGCACAGCCATTGATCTATTTATTTGAGAAGTCTTCAGGTTATTATTTAACTATTCAATTTCTAAGCGTATTCCTATTGATCAAATTTTTTATTAAAACTCTACTGATTCCAGCCTAACCCCATCCGGCCCATGGGTTGGAATTGGTAGAACCAGACAAGTACTCACCCATCCATAATTGAATGCCTTTCTTAACGTTTGCTTTAGAATACAGATACGCACACACTCCTCTTTAAACTTTAATTTATAAAACAATCCATTGACAAATAATTATTGGTTACAGATGTCATAACTCAAAATTTTCATTAAATCCTTGTTTCTCACAAAACAGTATCACTCTGGACTCTCCGTTGAGACAAGTAGGTCAGCAACGAGATCTAGTAACAGATTACAATAATTTTCTCATCATCATACATATATATATCTTCCACAACATATGCATGGGTGTCCTAAGCACCGCGAGCCCGTGCATCGCTTGGTCAGAACCCTCCAGGATCCTCCTTAGGTGTCTTGGCACTTCACTCAGGGACTGCTTCATCGGCCCTCGCCCATCGTACTGGAAGCATACCATTTTACACCATGCGTAGGTTGGTCAAGATCTGGGCAGGTTTTGCCACGTGAGTCGTCCCTTGAGCACTCCCCACGCCAACTGTTGCAATTGAACTTCCCTTAGAAATACACATATACCAAATGCTCCCTCCAGCATTCTAGCGTAAGACAGTCCTTTAAGAAAACAGAGTTTCTATGTAAGTTTTCAGTTTTGATTTTCTTTTGAATACAATGAGTATATCTTAATTCCGTATCCCAAGACTTCTAGATCACAGGTCTGGATTCCCAAGCAGAATTCCTCAAATTCTGAATTCTTGATCCTCAGATCAAAATCAAAGGTCTCAACTTAGTTTTAGATTCGGTGGGCGATTTGAGTGTAGATTACAGTGCATAAAACACTATTAAGCTTGAACAAAGGGAGAGGCTTCTATTATAGGAAAAAGTGAGCTTCTAACCAAGCAAACTGATTCTAGAATTTTCCAGATCAGTTTGGTCAATTTTTGACAATTTTTGGGTCAGTTTAGCTTACTTTTTGGAACTAGACTTGAATTAGGAGAAAGGAGAGATGAAATATCTCAATTTTTGGGAATTTAAAACTCCACCACACATGTGAAATAGGCGCCTCCTTCATGAGGGGGAATCCCCACTCTGAGGTGTCAAAAATTTATTTTTTTAGTATTTTCTTTGGTCCTTAGTTTACTCTTCATCTTATGTGAGTATTTACTCATTTTTGGGGGGATTTTCTTTATTTCTTCTATTTATCTCCTCCACACATTCGGATGAATCTGATTGGTCCCTCAAAACCTTAATTTAATTTTTTTTGAAAATCGGGACCCCTAGGATAAGGCCTTTTGAACAGATTATAATAGATTTCTAATGCACCTTTTGAAAATCTTTTTGAACTTCTGTTTCGGGGAAATTTATTTTAATAAGAAGAGATATTTTTCCATCCAAAAATATCTAAAATCTGAATAACCTCTCTCTAGAATATTTTCTCTCTCTAAGCCAAAATAGGTAGAAAGAAGATCTTTTATATAACTGAAGAGGGATTTGATTACAAGGGAAGATATTGGACATCTTGAGAGGCTGGGGAGGAATCTTATAGTCAAGTACTGTAGAATTGAGTTTTTTTTTTTAAAAAGTGTGGGCCAAAAGGGTGGGCCAAAATGGTGTAAAAATGCCATGTGCGAGGTGCTCGGATTGGGCTTTTTTGCACCCTTCTAGCTCGTGTGAAAAGCCTCCTAAAATTAGGGTTTCTTGCAATGATGATGTTCCTTTTGAGCTCTATATAAGGATATTTTTCTCTTTGGGACATTTCATACATTCGAGAGCATATATCCTCTTTGGGCTATTTCATACATTCGAGAGCATACATCCTTTTTGGGCCATTTCATACATTCGAGGCCATGGTGTGCACTAAGAAGACTATCAAGAAAGTCATAGAAGAGGAGATGAGGAGGAGGGATGCAGCTCCCAAGGACATCAGGAGGAATTTAATGCCTCCATTAGTAAAAAGAAAAGGAAGGTACTTGTGGATGACGATGACACCCACAACAACAGCAGTGACACCATGCAGAGGAGTGAGTACGATTCGGAGACGACTGAGTCGAAGGACGACAGGTCAATGGGGGAGCCCACATGGGCTCACATGGGGATTCTAACACACCCAGAAGTAGACATGGATTCCCACAATCAATCAAGACATCAGCAAATATATTGAGGAAGTACACAAACACTCTTTTTATTATTTTGCTTTAAATGCTTTTGTTATTAAATAAATAAATCGAAAGGTGCATATATGAGAGAATCCGAGTCGATATAGGGTGCGGTTAACGATGCGTAATTCTTGACTTTATTAATTATAAATGATCGCTTTAGTCTATGTGACTCATAGAATAAAAACTTTTGGAAGTAAAGAATTAGAAGATAAAATATTTAACTAGTTTATGACTAGATTCTAGATAAAACTTTCATTAGGGGCTATTTTTTGAAGAGTTTATCTTTCCCTACATTTAGAATCAGATTTTAATGTAAACATGAAAGTTTTAGACGGCAAGAAACTCTACAAGAGTGTATGAGTTTCTAGAAAGCCAAAATTCCTTTCGTTATTCGAGTGCAAAGTGGGGCACTTGGCTGTTTTTGACAGTTTTATGCTGAAAACACAACTTTAACCATTTTGAATGCCCTCAAAGAGACCTTAAAACTCATTTTAAGAGAACCATCACTAAGACATGATTTATAGAGCATTAGAAGTCCTACAACTCTATAGTTCTGTCTTTTCTCTAATTCCATTAAATAGATTGGAAGATATTAGTCTCCTAAAGAGACCAGTTATTGGGCTTTGCCTTAAAAAATTGCTATCAATATTGACTATCTTATCTATATATACCGGATGGACCTACGCATAAGCATAGTTAAGATTTAGCTATGAGTAGAGATGACATTCATTGCTAGAACATGATAATTGCTTATGTTAAAAACAAGGATTTCCATGTGACTTAAAAGACAAAGAGAAGTTAAAGATTGTTTAAATTAAAAGCTTGTTTTATACATGAAAGTGATTGTGATTGATTTGAATATGCATGCCTTGAAAGATTATGGACTAGAGATGAATGTGAGACGTTATGTATGAGTTATGATTGCTTTGTTTTGAAATGAATGATTGATATGTACGTGTATGACTGATTGATATGCATGTGTATGATGAGACTCGACATGAGATTTTGAGATTTGGGCCGACCATCCTTAGAGAGGGAATGCCAAAAAGAGAACGAGATTTATGCCCTCCGGGAGCAATGTGGTAGAACCCAGAGAGGACGAGATTCAAAAGAGGCATACCCGGGATATCCGCCGCGATGTCCAGTGTGGAGATTGGGTGGATGAGCACCACCAAGGAAAGCCTTAGAAGATTGGCTCGATTTTGGTCATTATGACTAACCATGTTGTCGAGCATGGTGATGATGATATAATATTTGGCGATAGACGCATACATGTTGATTAATTGAGATGCTATCCTTTAATTGATAGAGATTTATATTATGTGAATGTTTGTTTAAGATTCTACGATTTTTTGCTTATGTGATAAGAATCTTGGATATGGCATGCATGCTTATTTTGCTATTTGAGAAGGTTGATTTGATTGTGTTGCTATGTGGAAACAGCATGATTAAGTGAGTTTCAATGTTTCCGTAGATTAAGATATGGCTAGATTCGGAACTGTAACAATCAAGTAGAAATGTAATATTTCCACAATTGTCAATGAAATATCTTTGTTTCATAGTTTGTGATTGAGTGTTTGATGTGATGAATGTTTGCTATACTCGGTCTATGAATTTACCCGACACTCGATATTTGATGAATTTACGCTATGGTCGGTCTATGAGTTTACACTACACTCGATTGATAAATTTATGCGATTCTTGGTCTATGAGTTCACTACATTTTTTTAAATGGAAGAACAATGTATGCAAAAGATGGGTCAGAAGGGTGCAAAAAAGGCTTGTGCAGGAGTCCCGCATAGGGCATTTTTGCACCCCTCTGGTCCCTTTGGATTTTGATGTTTTGTGTAATGTTTGTGGATTTTTTAATGGATATGAAGGCTATACTATGTGTCCAAATATTTCTATACTAAGTTTACTAACAAGAACACCTATCCACATGATGGGCCAGAAGGGTACAAAAAAGGCCTGTGCGGAAGGCCCACATAAGGCATTTTTTGCACCCGTCTGACCCCTTTGGATTTTGACATTTTTAGCACTTCGAACACATGGACAAGCTCACCAAGAACATAAAAAGATGAATCATATAAAAACTCCACAAAAGATGAATTACAATTTGAAAGATCCCATTGTTATAGATTGCAATACAGTTGACAACGATTCATAGAGATTGTAACAAAACAATTTGAAAGAGATGGTTTACATACCAGTTTACATATGAGAGGGTGGGATTTATCCTACAAGGGTTTTCTAACACATTTCTAAATAGATTGTTAAGAGTTTACATATGAGAGGGTGGGATTCATCTTACAAGGGTTGTCTGATGAATTTTAGCTATGGGTAGCTCCCTTGTTATGATGGCTTCTGCTATGTCCTTGGGTAAGTTTTGGCCTGTAGATTGTGCAATGTCCTATTTGGGCGAACATGTAACCTCTCTAGTTGGTAACAATAGGATTCTGAACTAATATCACATAGCCAGCTGACTGGCCTAAAGTGGCCACGCACAACTGCTTTGACAACGCTTTCAATGCAAAAAGTGGAAAAGTGGCAGATGGGATGAAGTCCTTTTGGATCATAACAAAATCATCCACATGGATAAGGGGAATATAATGCTTCAGGGCTGGGAATGGGCCAATGGAACTACGCGTCACCCCACCTCGCGTGGCCCAGCTGTGTCGACCTCCACCACAACCTCTTGCTTGTTATATTCATCTTCATTTGCTTTGCATTCCAAATCAATTTTGGACCTGGTATCATCCATACCTGCCCTCTTTGGACTCCTGCCACCCCTCTCGAAATGACATGACCATAAGTTGGAGATTCTTCTAGGTAGTCTAAAACTCCTCCTCAGTTACAAGAGCTTGTTCCATGCTCTTCACTACCTCTAGTGTGATTGCCACTGTGTCCTCCATGGAAACTGTCAATGGTAGGAGGTTATCCTCAAGGTTTCATGTACACAAATCATCTATAGTGAATTCGCATTTCACCTTGAGCATGCTAAGGCACTCATCCATGTGAGTCCCACAAGATTTTTCAATGTCGTGCAAAAAGAGAAAGAGATCCCCCCCAACCACCACTAGACATAAAGTTTCGATTTCTATTTCTAGAATGGGGGAAGAGTCATCTCTGTCTTCAACCACCCTTCTAGCACTGGCCTTGAGGGTTCTTGGCTAACCTTAGTGCACCCTCAGGGAAGTCTTTTTAGACGAGCACTAGTAGCAACTACCCTGTCTTGGTCACCCTTCTCTATGAAAACCCCCCCAAGGCGTAGCTGGAGGATCTCAAACTCACCTTCCTCCTCTCTTTCACAATTGTGGAAGACAAAACATGCCAACAATTAGAGGAAGCATTGGCCAATATCCCATTTTCCGAGCTTGCAGACTTGTTTTTTTATAAAGTGATCTGAGAGTGCCGCCATACCTTCAAATCATGGGCTATGCAGTCCAGTAGTTTACATGGCACCCACAAGCCATCATAATCCCATAATGTTAGTGAGTGCTCCCTCAAGTGGGTCTCCATGTAGGTGAGCGTGTCAACAAATAGATCTGAGTGAAGTTGGATGGTGGAGGTCTAGTCAATCACACAAGTGAACATAGCATGAAGGTGCATGGCCTCAGGGAAGTCACTCTCATGTAGAAAGTCCTTGAATCGCTCTAGGGGCATCATGATGATGAGGAGGACTGTTTTGGTACTTTGGTGCTTTGGAAAGTAAGAAGAAAAAAATGACACATAAAAGGGGCCTTAGGTATTTATATGAGTTTTGTGTCCTATCACACTGCACAAAAAAAATTTAGACCCATATTTTTCAAAATTGCATCAATTGAAAACTAGGTTGAGCAAGACCAAGCACAAAAAAACACCAAGTATGAAAATAAACCAACCATACCACAAAATCACAATTTCAGTAAACCAAAATGCCTATTTTACAAACCAAACTACTATAGAAATTAAATACATTTATAAAACTCTGTAACGGAGTGAGATTAGAAAACAACTCCAAAATGGAGTGAGATTACAAAACATTTACCCAAAATGGAGTGAGCTTACAAAATGGACACTTCTAGGTTAGGTCCCTTGAGCCAAAGTGATGTCATCCTCCCCCAATCTGAGGATACCTTGGTTATTGCTTCTAGCCGCCTTTCAACCTATCCAAACACACCTCAATGTAAGTGAACCATGATAATTATGAGCAAATACGCTTGTTCAAAGAGAAAACAATTCTTACCTTGCTGACTTGCAATTTGCCGCAAGCATTGCTGACTCCCTCGTACCCCAAGATGCATAAGTGATGAAAATTCAATAGGATCCAATGCTTGCTTGCTTGGACAATCTCTACCCCCACACTTGGTAAGCATATCGAGAGAGATATGGGCTCCACAACCTCCTCTTTAGCTTGTAAGGGAATCCATGCTCCCTTCTTCCTCATCCACTTCTCATAACAAAATTGAATGCACAAAGCGGCACATGCTCACAAGAATCGAAAGCAGACACTGGACTGTACTACATTGCACTTGGAATTCTCCCCTTTGTGCTCCCCCTCCACAAGGTCCCACCCTTGTCCAAGTAATTTGACCATCTCTTGAACACCCATAACTTTGCACATGTACATGGTGGGCCTTTATGTGTACTCAAAGCCCTAAAACATGTGGATAAATACATGCATAGGGCATGCCCAAGTAAGACCCCACTGATCTTGAGGCCTGGGTGTAAAAAAGTCTTCTATATCACTAGCCATCTTCACCTTAAGAGCAATCATATTCCAAACATCAAGCATTGGCCATTCAGTGCTAGAGAGGGAGAAGAGGAGGGGATCTCTTCAAGCTTACCAGACCCGTCGGCCTATGTGGGCACTACATAGTTGTGTGTGTAGAAGAAACATTTTTTACAAGCAAGGTTAGAAGGGGCAATGTTGGAGACTATTCCATCCTCTATATGAGCATGAACGACATAGAATATCCTTGTTAGGCTTCGTACAAGCTACTTCACAATGAAGTTGAAAGAGAAAATATCTCGAAACAAACAAACCTATCAAACGAGGTTGAAAACAAGAATCCATGTTAACCAACCTACTAGAGAGAAATCCATATAGTTATAAGGAAAAAGAGAAGTGTGCCATTGGGGCGGCAATGAAATATCCATTCCTGAGTGCACATATTGTACAAGAGACACCAATCCATCACGCCTTGATTCCTTGTTTGAAACCTAGAAGATTCCCCTTCCAATGGTGCTCAACCACATCTCGACGTCAAATTTGATGGAGTCTAGTGGCACACTGGGTTGAAAATGGACCCAATCTCTGTTTTGAAATTGCATCCCAAGCCAAGCATCATGCTCAATTCTCCCATTTTGAAAGAGCATAGACTTTATTGTGTGTCTTGGCATCTTCGCCTCGACGAGGATGCACTACCCTCCATGGTTGCTTATGTTGTAGTAATTGGAGAGAGAGGGAGAGAGACATAGGCATGAATAATTGAGTGTAAGGTGATGTTGGAGGGGATAATGGAGTGTAGAGAGAGAAGATGGAGGTGAAAAAATCTCTTTTTGATACAATATGGTTTGGTTTGGGTTTCTAGGGGGGAAATCACTTTCTGGAAATTTTTGAAAAAACGTTATTTTAAGGGTTTTTTGACCCACAAGATTGATGGGGATTGAAAATGATGGAGACCCTTACTTTATAGAGCCACCCCTCCCGGATTTATGAAGGCCAGATCTTACTTTTTGAACCCCACATTTGTTTTAATGAGGAAGACAAGCCTAGTTGCCCCTACTTTTGGAGGAGACCAAATGTGCACACTTCTCTCTTCCCATTGGTCCATTGCTAATGAGGGTAATTAGTAAAGAGACCAAAATATTTCCAAAGGATTTCTAATGAAGAATTACATAGACAAATCATTGTATTACTAGAGTGACGGCATAGCCCAACATACAATGCAATGGTGCACACAGGTATCGATCCCCTATCTCTCAACACCCTGGATCGTTTCCCTTTACTCCTCTACCTCTGCCTGGGTACTACCCATTGGCAAGATTAAGTCACAAGGTTGTTACAAGAAATAAGATTCATGCGCAAGAGTTTGTTGCCCAATGCATACACCGGGGCAAGGGGTGGCGGTCGACGGTTGGATGCCCCTAACATTGGCATCAGAGAGTGATTATTCTTTGAATTCTCTCACCAATAGTGTCCATGTTGGGAGAATATGCAACACTCACAAGGTACTTGATTAGCTAGTGTGAGCGCGCATGCTCAACATGAGGAAGAAATGCCTCCATCAATGGCACATGAAGTTAAATAAGATTTGGGCATGGACAAGATGATGGATGACTTCTTTGAGAAAGAAGGAAAGGAGGAGAATGATGCCTTAATTGACGAAGATCAATTATTACAACAAGCCGCTTGCACTCCACTCTAAGAAAGGGTGTGCATACTCCACCCTTCGTGCGACCATGCAGTTGCTAAGCTTGCAAACCATGTATGGTTCAAGCAATGCTAGTGTTACAAGTCTCTTTCGGTGAGTCCTTGGAATTTGTGGTTAGCCCGTCACAATTTTGACGGACTTCCATGAGAATGACAACATTTATGCTCACCCACGATACGCCATGGGAGCCGACTACCCTAGAAGTGCATGGTGTCATGCCAGTAGAGTAGATACCAACTGCAAGCACACGAGTACAATCGTAGATAGCAGCAAAAAAAGCTGGGAGTCACATCAACGTGAATGGAGTGAATCGCTTTCGTTACATTTTTCTGGTTTTGTCTGCTCATAGGGGGCGCCTCAGGTAAGCATTGTTAATTCCTGCGTCAATTATATTCATGTATGCTCTCCCTTGATTTGCATGCACGTGTGCAGAGCTCATATAAACCTTGCTTTCTAGAATTATCTAAAGCCGAACATGTGCATGCACAGCCTACTGTAGCATGGACAAGAACATGCACGTGAGACATTTCATGTTGGACGGCGCCCACATACACAACGACTGTGACGGACGTGGTCTTCTGGTGTCCCGGCTGGACGCAGAAGATGGTGCAGGACCCCAATCTCTTGAGGGGACGATGGCTTCTGTAACCTTGGTGTGAACAGCGATCCAGTCGACTCACTCAGCATCATGCCCCACCAAACCGCGATCGTCCACTACTACAGCTTCGTGGGGATCGAACTACTGCCCGATGAGGGCTAATACTACTGCAGCCGCAAGCAGGGACCTTGCAACCCCCTTTAGAAGCACTCGACCTACAATCATGCTCCATGTTTATGCGCCGAAGCACCTGTTACTTGTGTGTTTCATTTTATGAACATGGACCTGAAAAAATTTTACTCTTTATATGACAAATCGCTAAGAACTTCAGCAGACTTTTTCACCACTCATGAATGTGAACTCAAGCAAGATGCTGCACAAGATAGATGGAAGACCTAAACATATAATAAAAAACATAAACATAGAAGCGTGCAACATAAGCATAAACATAGAATAAATATGCAACAAAAAATCATAGAAATCATAGAACCATAGAACAATGTGATAAAAATATAATATTATCAAGTGGGAGAGAATAATATGAATACTACATATCTTTATTTTATAATTCTCTCTCTCACACACATTTTGATTCTTATCACCCCTTGCGACTTTATCTTCAACAACAGTCACATTTTTATTATTTTGAGGCTCGATCATTTTTATTACTTTTAGTTGCACATGGCCATGATTCGTAGTAGTAATGTGATCCTGAAACACAACAAAACTAACACAAATGAAACACAATTTAGAAAAACAAAAAGGTTATAGGTTTAAGACTCTCTTGCCATGCTTGCTAAGTAGGGCTTCCATAAATAATAATCCATCCTTCTTCATGCACCTTTTCAAAATAGACAAGTTAGCATGCATGGATTTGATAGAAGATGCAAGAGATGTTGGGCCAAACTCTTAAGCAATTATTCAATTTGTGAGTCTCGATTTAATTCATATTTGATTGTAGTACAATACATTTTGTGCTTCTTCTTCTGTGATATTGGGATATTTTTAGCTGTCGAATGCCTCATTTTTTTTTCTAGTACATGGCTATATTTGCAGCTTTAGCCGCATATTAGCAACGCACGACTATAACCACATGTATAATTGGGCACTCTAATTGTGTAAACCCTGCGCACCTTCCCGAGTACCCTTTCTCTACTTTTTCTCTTTTTCACACGGCTATGCTTCTCATCTCTTGTAGTGCTTGCTTGCAAAACCACAAGAAGTGAGTACCACGTACCAATAATTTGACATGTTGTTACATGAAATGCACTTCGACGGGAGGCTTTGAACTATTTTGAACCCATGCAACTTAAGTGTCTCTCAAGATGCAATTGCATTCACTTGCAACTTGTTCTTCTGTGATATTGGGATATTTTTAGCTCTTCAAAATACTCTCTCGAATGTCTGATTTTTTTTTTCCAGTACGTGGCTATATTCGTAGCTATAGCCGCGTATTAGCAACACACGACTATCGTCGCGTGTATAATTTGGCACTGTAATGATGTACACCATATGCACCTGCCTAAGTCCTCTCTCTCTAATCTTTCTCCTTTTCACGCAGCTATGCTCCCCATCTCTTGTAGTGCTTGCTTGCAAAAGCACAAGAAGTGAGTGCCACATAACAACAATTTGAGATGTTGTCACATGAAATGCCCTTAGGACGAGAGGCTTTGAACTATTTTGAGCCTATGCAACTTAAGTATGTCTCTCTAGATGCAATTGCATTCACTTGCAGCTTCAAAGCGACGTTGGACTAGAAGAGAGCACTGTCGGACGTAGGAAGTTGGGTGGATTTATACCTCTTGCGGCGACAACTACGGCATGGGTTTAGACGACGATGCTACGTGAATCTCATTCTTGACAGACTTTCGCTAGAATGATTACATTTAGTCTCGTAGATGAATACGACATGGGAGCTGACTGCCCTCAATGTGCGTACATAACACGGTGTCATGCGGAGCTCATTCTGCCATTGGCATAATTATAAATTCATCCCAGTAGACTAGATACGAACTACAAGCAAGTGAGTACAACCAAAGGAAACAGCAATCCACAATCAACACTTTCATTAAATTTCATAAAGTTAGGTCAAAAGATTAACTAGAAATAAAGTAGCCCTCACTACAACAAAGGAAGAGCACAGTCACATCAAGAGCCGCCCAAATTTAAAAGAAACCATTTATAGAAAAAACTTTACATGTGCCTATAAGCACGGCTATGCACATATGCTGGTTGGCTAGAGCTATGCATATAACTGCACATATAACTATGCTTGTAGCAACATGTATAGTCACACGTGGTTAAAGCTACGAACAATGTGATTTTAAAAAAACAGAAATAGAATGGGGGAGAGATGTGGGGACACATCGCCACGTCCCCACATCTCTGCCCCATTCTGTCCCCATTTTTTTTAATCATATTATTTAAACACCACCTAATCACGCTTTTTTAAAAACACTTAATCACTTAAAACAGAAAAAACACTTAATCACTTAAAACAGAAAAAATAATTGCAATACAATGTCATGGATTATAATACAAATTATATAGTTGCAAATCACATAAGGTGTTCATGTCCAAAAATGAATAAATATGAAGAAATTTAAAACTAATTAAATTAATGCATCATCTTCATCTCACTACTACACAAGACCCCTACCTTTTTTCGTCGCTATAAGGATGTGTCTTAAAAAGACACTTATAATGACCTAAAAGAGTCGTATAAATGATGTAAATTAATGCATCATCTTCATCTCACTACTACACAAGACCTCTACCTTTTTTCATCGCTATAAGTATGTGTCTTAAAAGACACTTATAATGACCTAAAAGAGTCGTATAAATGATGTATTTTTACATCGTATAAATGACAAAATGTTGCTTGAGCGACTCCTGATATTTTATTGTGGGGAGCATCACTTAAGCAGGCATCACTTAAGCGACACGAATACAATTTTCTTTTTTGTGCTGGATTATAATATATAACTCACACACACATAAGATACTCTCTCTCTCTCTCTCTCTCTCTCTCTCTCTCTCTTACACACACACACACACACACACAAGATACTCTCTCTCTAACACATACGCACAAGCGAATGTCTCATTACTCTAGCATGGAGAATTATACAACTAGTAAGCACACTAACTTAACGTATTGTATTTGTACACAATTTTGATAAATAGAAATGTTCATGTATATATATATATATATATATATATATGTAAGCGTACAATCCGATCAAGCTGGGAATATAAAAAAAAAGGTCGCATATATAACTAAACGTGCTATACAAAGCACACATAAATACATGAAGAATGGGTGAAAAAAGAGGTGGTGGGTGAGTCAGCCTAGGACTAGTCATCATCATCAGATGAATGGCTGTTCTCATCACACTGTTCATTGCCATGGCGTGACTGACCTAATCCCTCTCCGCCCCACTCAAAATCTAAACTAGAGCTGCTGCAATCTTCCTGAGCTACCTCCTTTATGTCTGCTTCATCATGCAATTCGTCCAGTTTATTACACCAATTAGCTAATGTTTAACTAATATATTTAGAACTAAACTATAATTAATGTTTCTGAACCAAAATAACTATTAAAAGAATCTGCTGGAGGTAGCTGGGTCTTAAGTCAATTATAATCCTGGTATGTGGCTGTCTATCTCCTGAGGGGTGGGCAAGTGACCATAGTCCTTTTCCTATCATTAAAACATAGGGCATGTCTTATGGCCTAAATGGATATGTGTATGGGTATGCATAAGTGCTTATTCTTATGGACATGCACACATATACACGTAGTATAGAACAAAATGTAAACATTTTTAAGCTTACAAAAGTGGCAATGAAGACCTTCTTACCCATCTTGCCAAGGTGTGATGTATGCCCAGCTATCACTCTAGCCTATGTGGGCCTCCTACAAATTAAAAAAACATGTATACATAAATGCAAGACTTAAGACAGTCATTATGACACACCTATAGAATGACTATTACATACCTATTGTTGATTCCATTTTGTCTTGAGTCACATCTCTTTTTGAAAGGCTTTCCATATGTCAAGATGCAAGTGATTCAGACGGTGATTCTCAGGCACAAATGCATATTTCTGTCACATTTCTAAACCATGTATAAGACGTTAGAGGAGAAAATACCAAAAATGAGTACTCTAGCATCATTATTTAATACACAAAGCAAGAAGAGAGATTCAACTTTAAAAAACATATGCAAACAAGTTATTATCACCAAGAACACCAACTCTTTGTAGAGGTATCAAGCATGTTATATTACTATTATTTTGTTTATTTCAACAATTAGTTATTCTAATTTCTTCATTTTTCTATGGCAACGAGGTTCCGACTCATCCTTTGGTACATTGCCTCCTCAGGCGTGTCTACGAGCTCCTATGGCAGGGTGAGTAGGAGAGTCCTCTTCTTCCACTACGTCCTCTAGATCCATGTCCCATGCACATGATAAGAAACAAGCTTACTACAAGGAGAGAGTTCCATGCTGGCGTGAATTATCGAGGAGAGAGTTCCATGTTGGTGTGTGAATTATCGAGGCACTCAAGGACATGATCACAATTTCATGCCCATGAGCTCTAGTATGGCATATGTCTTGATATACTAGCACCACACAGAAATGGGATCAGCCTATGGTAAGCAATATTTCTTTTTTATTGTGCATTGTACATTCAAGTTTTACATGATGTTGATAGGAAAGTGATAAAAAACATGCATGTAGGTGAGATCTTCGTGGCCTAGGCCAACTGTACCATAGCTTGATGATGAGGAATAGGGGCATAGGATTGACCCATCAATGCTTCCTCACATGTGACATGGTCAAGAAGTTTTTAGCTATTACAAATGGAGATATGGTCTCATCCTCTGCCTCTTTTTCCTCAATCCAAGATGTTTGGCAATCATCCCTTGCCTAGTTGCTTATAGCCTCTCATATAGACATATGATTGTAGACGTTATGAAGGGTGGATGGGAGCATACTTTCTAACTAAAGGAGGGGTTTTTAGCTTTGGGGTGCTCACTATTTGATTGCACCATCTATGATTCCTGATGGTGCGTGAGGTATTTTCATTGCACAAGATTTGTGGGTGCAATCTTATTCAAAGGTCATTCTTATGATATTTTATGTGCCTATCTACTCATGGGGTTTGTCACATAATCTTGCTTGATACATCAAGAGTATGACAACAACATATGGGGTATGTGCTAATTCCACCTCTCAACATAAGAATCTAGTAGTGGGTGTATGTGGTATCTCTATGCCTACAACTTTTTAGGTTATTACTACAAAGCCATATGCTAGGGCTTACCCATTAATCTTAGGAAGGCCATGGCTTCGCCATGTGAAGGCAATTCAGAAGTGGGACATAGGTGATCTCATTATTCAAGGAGAGAATAAGATCCAGTACAACATCAAAATTCACCACAAGAAAGTGGTAAGGATGAATCTTCCTTTTCTTTTGAAAGTGATGCGGCCCAACCATCCAATTCGTCCAAATAAGCCATATCAATATACCCCTTTCATTTCAATTCACATCTTATTAAGCCAAAATATTTTCTTTTCAAAATATTTTCTTTTAGCAAAGACTTGCCCTCACTTTTGGAGCTGATCGCTTGGCTCAAATAGATTCTTCCTCAGAGCCTTTTCTATTTCATCTTCTAGACTACAATCTCACCTTTGGTGATGTCTACGTATTTGTTTTGATCTAGGGAGATAGAGGGTGAGAGTTTGTTCTTGTTTCTTTCTTTGAAACCGAGACCACCTCCCCTTCTTCAACTTTTGGGTTTGAGACATGACCAAAGTTAAATCCCCAACTTTGTGTCACAATAGTTCTTCCGGAGGGCCACAACATGATTCTTTAGGAGGGCCATGGCAGAATCATCTTTAGATGTGGTTCCCCTGGAGTAGGGAACGATGGCCACTTACAGGTTCTTGATGGCGATCCTTGCCTCCGGGTTTGACTTTGCCAAGTCCTAGATAGGCTTATTACCCAAGAGTTTGGCATTCTATGCTTTACAATAGGTGAGCTCTTGTTCCACCTAGTCCATCTTGTTGAGGAGGTCATTGACAGGCCGCAAAGGTTGATGCTTTTCGAGGTGGGGGATGGGTTAGAGCTCTCCAGGCACTTGGAGCGGGGGATGCGAGCCTCATGTAAGTGTGCCTCTCCTTTCTATTTTTTTATTCAAGAGGTAGAATCTCATGATATGTTTATTCAATATCATAAATATCTTTCATTTGGTGTTGGTGGTAGTATAAAGTATACAATGCCATGTGGTTTGAAAGAAGGCATTTTTGTAGTCAACATTTAGGTACTAAGATAAATATCCAAGATTTCAGGATTATGGCAAACTTTGAGCAAGAAAGTGGAGCAATGCTTGATTATTGTGGCATGATTCAAAACATTCTAAAGGTTGGCTTAAGGACATTCCCAAATTTTTTATTAGATGTGAAGTGGTTTGAGAATGTGTGTGGAGGTGCTCAAGCAACCGTGAAATGACATCCAAATGGATTTATGGCGAGATCGATTCAACAAAATTTTGCCAAATAGAGAGGGACACATTTGTGCTACCTCACCTTTGCTAACAAGTAAATTGTAATCATAAGCTTTTATTATTGTTGGAGCTATATATAGCTAGCCCTAACTCACTCTAGGTCTTGCATATATATATGTGACTTGCGACTAATATGATTCATTCTTGTGGAGCGTATGTGGTGTCTCTTGTCTTGTCTCTCTCTCTCTCTCAACATGGTATCAGAGAGATTCTAATCATAAGGGAAGTATCTATGTCTTCTTGTTCAATTTATGATTATGATTTCATGTCTTACAAGATTGATCTTTGGTAACAGTTTTGTGTAGGGTTGATTGGTTCTTTGATTATATGTTTCCTACATGATTTTATAGCTCCACTTGTTGTAATTAGAATTGTTTCTTTATCTCGTCCTTAAAACCAAAATCTATCAAAACGGTTTGTCAATCGGAGTTTTGAGTCAAACGTTAGGACAACTATGTTCGACGACACGAAGTAAGGAAAGGAGCAATAATGGTAAAACATTGTCCAATTGATCAAATGATTGCAGACATTCTCACCAAAGGACTCCATGAAGCTCGGTTTACACTTTTGCGATCAGAACAACTTGGAGTTGCGGCGGCCTCTCTTTTTGGACATTAGCACATCTCACGTCATGTCAATTTTGTCTAGACTTGTACATAGCCTATAGACTTTAGGACACTTCACACATTACTTCACATCATGCACATTTATTCTTTGTACTTTGTATATAGAAGCACATTACACATGGACTTTAAGGTGGCATTGTACATTTATATGTAGGAGCTCGGGTTTTTCCCTTGTGCTCCCAAGGGTTTTTTTACTCGCAGCAGGCAGCTGGAGACCTTTATTTGAGTGGGGGTGTTGGAGCTATATATAGCTAGCCCTAACTCACTCTAGGTCTTGCCTATATATATGTGACTTGTGACTAATATGATTCATTCTTGTGGAGTGTATGTGGTGTCGCTTTCTTGTCTTGTCTCTTTCCCTCTCTCAACAATTATATCATATAGTTTATGCATGTTTAATTTACACTTGATGTGTTGCTTCTTATAAGGTTGTGTTTCACGCAGATATAAATGACAAGAAATGGTGGTATGTCATGCAAGTCACTCCTCGTTCTTCAAAGAGAATTTTTCAAGATAGGGATGTTGAAGAGCTCATGGATGAAGTGGTAATCGAAAATGAATTTATGGATGATGAAGTATAAGATGAAAAATGCAAGATACCGCTAACTAATCAAGATGAAGATGTCTTTATCCAATATTATGAGGAAAGAATTGATTCCCGAACATGATGATGATGATGATGATGAGTCCATTGCTAGTGGGATAGATCTTTTTGTTGATCTTGCAATGCGACACGTGGATCTGGAGATAGACAAGTTAGCATGTATGGATTTGATAGAAGATGCATGAGATATTGGGCCAAACTCACCCTAATTCATTAAGCAATTATTCAATTTGCGAGTCTCAATTTAATTCATATTTGATTGTATTACAATACATTTTGTGCTTCTTCTTCTCTGATATTGGGATATTTTTCTCTCTCGAATGTCTAAATTTTTTTTCTACTATGCGGCTATATTCGCTGTTATAGCCACATATTATCAACCCATGAATATAGCCACGTGTATAATTGGGCATTGTAATTGTGTACACCCTATGCACCTACCTGAGTCCCCTCTCTCTACTCTTTCTCTTTTTCATGTGGCTATGCTCCCCATATCTTGTAGTGCTTGCTTGCAAAAGCGCAAGAAGTGAGTGCCACGTAGCAACAATTTGAGATGTCATCACATGAAATACACTTACCGACAGGAGGTTTTGAACTATTTTGGACCCATGTAGCTTAAGTGTGTCTCTCCAGATGCAATTGCATTCACTTGAATCTTCTTCTTCTGTGATATTGGGATATTTTTAGCTCTCAAAAATACTCTCTTGAATGACTTATTTTTTTTCTAGTACGCGGCTATATTCGCAGCCGCGTATTATAAATGCACAACTAGGGTGTATAATTGGGCACTGTAATTACGTAGACCCTGTGCACTTGGCCGAGTCCCCTCTCTCTACTCTTTCTCCTTTTCACACGGCTATGCTCCCCATCCTCTTGTAGTGCTTTCTTGCAAAAGCACAAGAAGTGAGTGCCACGTACCAACAATTGGAGATGTGGTCACATGAAATGCACTTACGAACGGGAGGCTTTGTGAACCTGCAATCGCATTCACTTGTGCTTCAAAGCAATGTTGGATTGGAACAGAGCACTACCGGACGTGTGCAGTTGGGTGGATTCGGACCTCTTGAGGCGGCGACTACGGCACGGGCTTAGACGATGATGCTACGTGAATCGCATTCTTGACGGACTTCGACAAGAATGACTACATTTATTCTTGCCAATAAATACGACATGGGAGCCGACTGCCCTCGGTGCATACATACCACGGTGTCATGCGGAGCTCATTCTACCATTAGCATAAGTAGACTAGATACCAATTGCAAAAGCAAGCAACTACAACTATAACCGAATATGTTGTTCGTGTTGGATGGCATCGGCGACGATGGCTTCTGTAACCTTGGTGTGAACAGCGAATCTCGATCATGCCCCACCAAACGGTGATCATCCACTACTACAGCTCCGTCCGGATGGAACTATTGACCGATCAGGGCTTATACTACTACAACCACAAGCAGGGACCTTGCAACCCCTTTAGAAGCAACTGTTTGTGCTATCCATGTTTGTGCGCCCAAGCACATGCTACTTCGTGTGTTTGATTTAATGAACATGGACCTTAGATACTTTTACTCTTTATATGGCAAATCCCTAAGAATTTTAGCAGACTGCCACTAGATTAACTCCTCTCAATCTATAGATTTAACAAAAAACACCCAATGTTTGAAACCTTTATGCTTAAACTACAATGCCCGTATCACCTTGAGTGTGTAGCTTGAGTCCTACAAATTACTTCTACGTCATGCATTACTTCTTTCCTTTTGAAATGAGATGTTACCAACATCTCTCTCATAATGAACAAAATGGTGACATCTATAATGAACAATTTCATGAAAGCAAGAGCCTCAATCCTTTCTCTATTATTGGATGTTTTATATTTCCAAACCTATTGGCATATAATACTTCACATTTGTTTTAAAAAATGAAAAGCTCAAGCAAGAGGCCACCAAGACGATAGATGGAAGACCTAAAGATAGAATTAAAAAACATAAACACAAAAGCGTGCAATATAAACATAAACATAGAATAGACATCCAGCAATAAAGCATAAAACCATTAAAAAATGTGATAAAAATATAATATTATCCAAAATTATTACCAAATCACAAGTTACAAAGTGGGAGAGAATTATATCAACACTACTTATCACTATGTTATAATTCTCTCTCACACACACATTTTGTTTGTTATTTATCACCCCTTGTGACTTTATCCTCAATCCTCACATTTTTATCATTTTGAGACTTGACCATTTCCATTACTTTTTGGTTGCATATGGCCACGGTTCATAATAATATGATCCTAAAATAAAACAAAACTAACTCAAGTGAAACACAGTTTAGAAAAACAAAGAGGTTACATGTTTAGGACTTACTTGCCATACTTGGCAAGCAGGGCTTCCATAAATAATAATCTATCCTTCTTCGTGCACCCTTTCAAGGAGAGCTTCCAAATCTCATTGTAATGCACTCTCATATACATTGTGTATTCATCCTTTCTATGGGGCCAATCCACTGCTTCAATCTATATACATACATTCAAATGAATATTAATGTTAAGATAATAGATTTTTCTTAAATGATAAAATATAATTTAAGAAAATATACTTCCAAAACCCACAGGGATATCTACTTCTCCTTCACATGTAACATCCTATTGTAGGTTATTTGACATCTACCTCCAATGTATAAAAATATGCCACTTTTTTTCCAACTAACAAAATAATTTGGGCAAAGAAGTGAAGATTAATTTATGCATACATAGAGTTATGCATACTCTGTGTATGCATACATAGAGCTATGTATACATGCAAACAACTATGTATGCTCTACATATAGCATACATAGCTCTCTATTTTCTCATTAGAACATGCATAGAGCTATGCATAGCTCTACATTTTCACATTTAGAAGCATACAACATAAGCATAAACATAGAAGCATGCAACATAAGAATAATCATAAACATAAAGCAAAAAATTACAAAACTATAAAACAAAAGCATTGGGTTAAAGGTTAGATCTTACCTCAAGAGAGCAAGAGTAGTGATACCCTAAATATTCTTGAAATTAACACAAAACAAAAACATAAGAAATAATTTTGTTTAATTTCCATTTTTAATAAAGTTAGCACTATCTCATAAGAGCTTATGCAAGCGAGCTCTCTTTATGCATAGCTCATGAGAGCATATGCAAAATCCTATGCATAGCTCTTAAGAGACTCATGCATAGCTGGTACAAATAAGAGCTCATGTATAATTCTTAACAGACTCATATATAGCTCGTAAAAATAAGAGCTATCCGATATAGCTATCTCTTCATGTGTAAGAGAGCTTGTAAGAGCTCTCTTTTATGCATAGATCGTACAAATAAGAGCTTATGCATATCTGTCTTTATGCATAATAGATATTATAGGAGCTCATTTTTATCCATTTCTCATACAAATAAGAGAGCTCATACACAACTCATACATAGCTCATACAAAGAAGAGAGCTCATCTAATGCTCATGCATAGCTATGTGATGAGCTCATATAAATAAGAGAGCTCGTACACATAGCTCTTAAGAGCTCATGCATAGCTCTTAGGAGAGCTCATTTACACTTATTTATACATAAGAGAGGTTATAAAAGAGCTCAAGCATAGCGCATGAGGGGTTATGAAAGAAAGTTCTCTTTATGCGTAAACACCATAATAGATAATATGGGAAAAATCTCACATTTTGGGAATTTCAAAATTGAGAGGTTTTGTATAATTTGGGAATTTCCCTCTTAATGTGGGAGAACTTACATAGGTATAGAGATCCTATTTGCAAGGTGATTGATAGATCATGTACAAAGCATCATCATACACTATATGGTTTTTGACATAGAAGCATCTTCTTACTAGCACTTGATTTAGATGGAGTATACCACTTTTCTACCACCGAAAAGTGGTAAACTACCATTGAGATCTATTTGTGATTGGTGTAACCTCTATGTTTTAGTTTATGATCCATCATACAACACATGTAATCTCTCTATGCATCATCATACACTCTGGTTTCTGACATAGAAGCATCTTCTTACTACTACTTGTTTTAGAGGTAGTATACCACTTTTCTACCACTGAAAATTGGTAAACTACCATTGAAAAGTGGTATACGTAAGAAGCATCATCACATTCATTGTTCGAAAAAAATAAATTCCAAGTCATCTCCATACCTGTGAGATGCCAATATCTAGCAACAAAGTAAAACGGTCGCTTTGCTTTAAACTTCAAAGCTGCACCATCTGACCACACTCGATGTTTCTAAATGTCAGCCCTTGATCTTTCAACCATTGAGCATGTAAGAGGAAACAATGCTCCACAAATAAGGTGTCATGTTATTTATTATCTGAGATAAATAAATGCATGGTCTTCTTTATTGCACCTAATGAGATGCAAAAATACGTAATCTACACAAAACTAGTGACCTGCTTTGTGAACTAATGCATCAATTTAATTTTGTCCTAATCCTTGAAGAAGGAGTAATTCTCTGTGAAGTCTTCTACAGATACAACTACATTATCTAGAAACTGAGAGATGCAGTCCTTGAACTGTTGGGCTTGCCACCCGAATATGAAATTATGAATGATGAACTTTGTCAAAAGGTCTTGTTACACCCACAGAGAAGATCTCTAGGTATCATTTTCTTCTGGACAATGTCTTTGATAGTGCTCTTCCTACCTTCATTTTCCAATCCATTTGTACCCACTATATTTTCAAAGATCTAAATAGATACGTGCATACTCTGCTCATCAACTTCTCTTGGACAGTTCTCCATTTTCCTTACACTACATAGATCACATGTTTCCATTATGCATTTATAGCTATGGAAGCTAATTCCTGGAGGCATTGGGTACAATATAGAGTCCCAAAGAGTTGTGATACTCTTACTTGTATTTTTTGATGCAAGGCATCCATTGTTGGCATTTCCATCAGATTGAAGGCAGACAATGCAATTGCAAGTGCAAAAAGCCCATGGATTGCAAACTTCTATATTCGTATATGATTTACTACCTCATTCATAAAAATGATATATGTACATGCATAATACAGCAACAAGTGTAGCGATCCATCAATTTTCAGACCAATAAGGGTTTCAAAGACTCAAAACAACGTTGTGAAATTTGAATATATGGGTACTTTCCATTGAACCTTAAATAAAGCTCAACCTGAAATTAAGTTATAATGTGTTAGATATACCAAGCAATATCTAGACTAATTTAAATAAGCTTTTAAATTACCCGTGACTCACTTTAGGCTCCTCAAGAATATGGATTGGATATTTCACATATCAACATCTAGCTAGTCTTTTACTACAAACATCTTTTGTGTTGGGGGACACCCTTGTCTCATCCATCCAAAATTGAAATGCTATATCTTTGACATCTTGATGGATGTGGGTTTTTTGGCCCGTCATGTTTGTGACGTGGATATACAACTTCATTTGTCATTGTTAACTAATGCTTGGCTGAATATAAATTTCTTTGTGGATCCCCATAAGCTTTAAAGCTTGTGGAATGCTCATGTCAATAATTTGCTCCTTGATTTCACCATTCACCAACATCAAGAGATCTGATTTATTCATGAAAAATCTCATCTAAAGATCTTGGTAGCTTAACATGATTTAAAGTATTGCAGACGTTTCTTAGAATAGCCGATTCCATTTCTTTGATTTTTGGCTAGACTGCGTGATCTAGAAACAAGGATGTCGAAGAAGTTGTTGAAAGATTTCCTTTCTATTACTTGCATCCATCCCCATTGTTAATTTATCAAAGTGTTGTACCATAGATTGGCATATCTTCCATTTCTTCTGTTCATCTACCACTATAGTATTGCTTTCAGTCACCATGTTCATCATTCTCGCTCGTTGCTTTTGCTTTTGAAGAGCCCAATATTCTCTTAGTGATTTCCTACTATTTATATTAGCTTCAATTTCAGCTTCTATATTTAAGGATATTGAGATGCTAGACATTTCTTCAATTTGCACCATTCTTGTAGTACTCTCAACAAGGACTTCAATAGTATTGTACTTTTCAATAGTGTTATACTTTTTAGCAATACTTTTCCTACAACATGAATACCATTTTTTAATACTTTCTAGTAGTGATGAAGTGCTTTTCAATAGTGCTGAAGAACTGTCATGTGTGGTGATTATGCTACTTCTCAAAATAAGCAAGTAAAAGTTTTATACCTGCATTACTCAATGCTTCTAGCAATGTTGTTGTTAAAGACAAAGAGTGATAGACCAAGGCCACACTAGGTCTATTTTCAGTAAGTTGCATCATGTAAGTGTGGCAACTAACCTTTGCCTAATCACCATGCAATTGCTACTCTGACCAGTAGCTTGAATTTGTAAAAATTTGGACTTTTTAGTACTTTTCAAAGCCTACTTTTAAGTGCCAAAAACTGATGTCCTTGACATTCCTTTCTAGGCCAACTATACGTGCTTTCATGGGGCTACACAAATGTAGATTGGACTTCTAGTGTCATAGAAGATAGTTATAGATACATGGATACACAAATGGAGATTGGGTTGATAATATCTTAGATGGGTATAGATACATGGGTACACACATGTAGATTAGGCAGATAGTGTCTTAGGCATGAGATCTACTAGAAGCTTTATGTTCTCTTTTATGGGAGTGATGTTGTCAGCTTGGATTAGCAATGATCAACCCAACAATTGCTTTGTTGAATACATAATCTAAGTATAGGGATACTGGTATAGTAGTATGTGAGGTAGCTTAGTTAATAGAAGCTACTTCAAGATATGGGTGAGCCCATAGATACGTTAGTTGTCACTTTTTGTGGCAACATGAGCAGCATATAGTTGGCCAATAATTGAGTGGATCAAGCTAAAAAAAATCACATTGAGGTGCATTATCATTTCATGAGGGAGAAGGTTCTAACAGTAGAGGTGATGTGATTTGGTTTATGCTAGCATAGAGGATCACGTGGATAACAAGTGATTGAAAGCTCACTCTATACCCTACATTCTTCTCAAGAAGGGCGTTGCTAGAACCATAAAAGAGAAAAATCTAGCTTTGGCTTTTTGTACTTGCATGCTTACATGCACAAAGCTCATGGATTACTATAGAACTACCTAGGTTTCATCTTGATGGACGTTGGAAGCATATGTAGTACTCGAAAGAATTACGACAAGTTGGTTGCATGCTACACTAGCAGCCAGGTCCATAATGACTCATTGTTGTTTCTTTCCACACAACCACTTCATTCTTTAAAAAACAAAAAGAATTTTATATCTGGAATCTGGTCCTGAATTCTAAGATATATTCAAACCTCCTTCATCCGATTCTCCCTCCATGTCAAGGCCTCCTGAGAGACAAAATTTACGGGCTTGTCCTGGGCATACCTGGGCTCATAAGCCCTATTCTTGCTACTCACCTAGGCATGCCCAAGTCCAGTCCTCTCATCAGCCCGTATGAACTACACGTCGATGGCTTGGCATATGGGTACTTTTTCCTAGCCCTTTCCATTACATCAATGGCTATCTCGAGTGCAAAAGCATGTGGCTCTGTACGCTCTAGGATGATGGCATCACTTTTGAACATGGTTTGCTTGGGATCTCTTGGTCTTTTCCTCCCTCCTTGGCTCCACTTCCATCCGTATGGTGGTCTTCCTCTTGGTTCTGATCTAGCATGTGCCCTCTCTTCTTCTATAGGTAACTTCATTTGGTGAGGGGTGTTGGAAGTCATGCCCTGTGCATAGGCTATTGCCTCCTCACCTGGATCCTCACATCATAAGATTCTGCCACTTCCTATTCGGGGTCTATATGAGGGGATTTTTCGTGACACTGACTATGCTCCCTGGGCGATGCTTTGCCCTTGTGTTATTGTATGTGACACATCTAACTCATTCATAAATTTAGCAATCTCATCACAGCTAGATGGTTGCACGGCTCCTTCCTACTTGGTAGCATGAATCAAGATGAGCAAAGGCTTTCTCTTTGTTAGATATCCGTAACGCCGCTACGGGCGTTACCACAAGAGGGGACGGCCTCTGGCTCACCACCCAGCCATAGAGGAAGAATGAGGATTGCCCCTCATCCCCCAGGCTATATAGTGTGTGGCCTGCCGTCCACACTAGCCTGGCCGCCCATGACTCTGCATGGGCGTCCTCTCCCACTGAACCCCGGATATGGCCATCCGGTCTGCCGTCGGTCACAGGCATTACAGCCTACGTGACATTACCCCCCCCTTAAGAAGAGTTTTCGTCCTCGAAAACAAACTGGGGAAACCTTTTGGAAATTGCACTACGGCGTTCCCAGGTAGCTACCTCCTCATCCCTATCTGTCCATTTAACAAGTACCTCCTGGTACACTTTATGTCGGGTCTGTCTATCACGATACTGTAGAATCTTTTCAGGTTCATGTGGTATCTTTGGTGGCTCTATCAAGTCCACCAAAATCTCTGGAGAAACTGCGTTCTCTAACCCGTGAACTGATTTCTTCAGTTTACTGACATGGAAGACAGGATGGACTTGAGAACTCTCCGATAACTCAAGTTTATATGCTACATCCCCAATCTTCTTAAGGATTTTAAAAGGACCACAATATCTCGGAGAAAGTTTATTACACTTTCCCGTTTTCATGGTTTCTGACTGCGCAGGAACCTTGAGGAATACAAAGTCACCTTCTGCAAAGGTCACCTTTCTTCGTCCTTTATCCGCATAAGTTTTAGCGCGATCCTGGGCGCTACGAATGCTCTCACGTGCGGCTCTGAGCATATCATTCATATCTTCAAGGAAATCCTTGACAGATTGAATCTTCTCCTTTTCTAGGCCTACAGCCATTGGAGATCTCGGCTGGAATCCATACATTAACATGAATGGTGTAAATCCAGTTGCTGAGTGTTTGGAGCTGTTATAGGCAAATTCCAATAAGGGCAAGTACTTTTCCCAATTAGATTGCTTCTTACTAACATAAGAACGCAACATATCCTCTAGAATTTGGTTAACTCTTTCAGTTTGACCATCAGACTCCGGATGATCTGCCGTACTCATACTCAGAGTAGTATCCAGCTTTTTGAAGACTTCCCTCCAAAAATGACTGTTGAACTTTCTATCTCTATCCGACACTATATCTGCGGGCAGGCCATATAGCTTGTAGAGATGTTCAATAAAGAGTTTTGCCAACTCTGGCGTTTTAACAGTTTTCTTCGTGGCAATAAACTTTGCCATTTTAGTTAACCTGTCCACTACCACCCACACCGAGTCATTCCCTCGACTCGTCTTGGGTAAACCAGTAATGAAATCCATGGAAATGCTTTCCCATTTCCCTTGAGGAATCTCCAGCGGACGTTCATGTTTATTGACCTGGCACTTATTGCATTTCAGCACATAAGTCTGGACGTCCTTAAACAAACTAGGCCAATAAAACTGTCTTTTTACTAGTGCATAGGTCTTCTGAATCCCGGGATGACCCGCACTTGGACTATCATGACTTTCTTTAAGAATTTGGGCCCGAAAGTCACCAATAGTTGGTACACATATTCTACCCTTGTAGAGTAAGTACCCGTCGTCAATGGAGTAATTAGCATATTTCTCCCCCCGACGAAGTTTATCACTCCCCTTTGAAGCCGTGGCAGTCAAAGGTGATGAAGGGCCTACGTCAGAACTCTCCGGTTCCAAACTATACCCAGAAGACACGGCTAGTCTCTCCGGACTAACTCTCGCTTCCCTTCCCGTTGCACCTTCGGCCAGTCTCTCCGGACTAGCAATACGTGCCAACGAGGGAGGTGGTCGCGTCTGTGAAGAAGTGCGTACGCGTACAGCGCGCCAGACCTCTGTAAAAGATGGATCGTGCTCACATAAACCACGTAGGGACTCCAAGAAATCATTCTTGAAGACTGTGAAACTAAGTTCATTAATCTGTGGCATGCGACTAAGTGCATCTGAAGCCACGTTATACTTACCTTTCTAGTAACGTATCTGAAGGTCAAACTCCTGTAGAATCTCCGCCCACCGAGCTTTTCTACCCTTCAGTTCATTTTGACTTGAAAGCCATTTCAGACTTTCATGGTCCGTCCGGACCTCAAAAGTAGCACCATATAAATAGTGTCTCTACTTTTTCAGTGCGTGAACTATCGCTAGTAACTCTCGCTCATAAGCCGAGTAGTTACGCTGCGCACGATCTAACTTTTTACTCTCAAATGCAATTGGGCATCCCTTTTGCATAAGTACGGCCCCAATGGCCTCATTACTAGCGTCTGTTTCTAAAACAAACGGCTCATTTGGATCGACAATTGTCAAAACAGGTGCAGCTGCTACGGTCACCTTGAGCTTGTCAAAGCTCTTCTGTTGGGCGTCCCCCCAACTAATGTTTTTTGTTTTTGACCGTAACTGGTCAGTCAACGGGACTGCGATCTTCACGTAGTCCTTCACATACTGTCGGTAGAACCCCGACATGCCAAGAAAAATCTGCAGTTCCTCGAGATTTTTCGGCGCTGGCCATTTAAGAATAGCCTCTACTTTTTCTGACTCCATCCGCATACCATCGGCGGATATAATATGGCCAAGGTAGTGAATTTCTGTTTCAAAAAATTCACATTTGCTTTTCTTCGCAAATAATTTGTGCTCTCGCAACAACTCGAACACTAGACGCAAATGCTCTATGTGTTCTTTCTGTGTCTTACTGTACACAAGAATATCATCTAGGAAAACTACTACGAATTTTCCCAGATATGGACGTAAAATACTGTCCATTAGCGTCATAAACGTCGCTGGAGCATTGGTTAGCCCAAATGGCATGACCAAAAACTCAAAATGCCCGAAACGGGTCCGAAATGCTGTCTTCGCAACATCTTCTGCTTTTATTCTAACCTGATGATACCCAGATCTCAGGTCTATTTTCGTGAAGTATCTCGATCCATAGAGTTGATCAAACAACTCATCCATGCGTGGCATCGGATACTTGTTCTTAATCGTTATCTGATTAAGAGCCCTATAGTCTATGCACATCCGCATAGATCCGTCTTTCTTCTTTACCAGAAGAATAGGCGATGCCCACGGACTTGAACTAGGCCGAATAAAGCCTTTGTTCAAATATTCCGTTAATTGTTTTTCCACCTCCTGTGCCTCGGAGTGGCTTAATCGATAAGCAGGTTTGCTTATAGGTTTTGATTCTGGCATAACTTCGATGCCATGGTCTACTTCTCTAGATGGTGGTAAACCATCTGGTAAATCATCAAGAAAAACATCCTGAAATTCCTCTAATAAATTCGTTAAAGTATCTACGTACTTTTTCTTTAATGTCTCATTCACCTTGGATTTTTTCTTGTTTGAATCACATGCATGCCAAACAGGGTTTTCAAACAGTGGGTCTCGTCCAAGGTTATTTTGTTTTTCTTGTTTGTCTACGCAAACATCATTTATCGTTTCATCTACGGAAACAGAATTCAAAAGAGGGTAACAAGCATATACCTCTGCTATCTGGTCTCTGCGGACCGCTGTACACAACTCCATGGAGGAAATAAGTGGTGTGGCAGGGACAGTACGGTCGCCCTGCAGGGTGATGACTCTACCTCCATGCTCAAAACATAGCGTATTATGTAAGTAATTCCGAGCTAGACTAGGGCCCAAGCCATACAGCCACTCCCTGCCTAGATATACGTCTGCTCTGGCTAAGTGCATGACCTGAAAGTCAAGCGGAGCCTTGTAGTCCTGCATAGATAATGGGACCCCCAATACTACGGTATTCCATACCGTTTTGTCATATCCGTTGGCTAGGCCAACAGTATACTCATGATCACTCCGGGTCTCAGTCAATCCCAATTTCTTGACTAACGAGTAGTTCAAGAAGTTGTGACTAGCTCCATCATCAATAAAAACTGTGACTCTACGGCCACCTATGGTGCCATACATGCGCACCATGTCATGCGGACCTACAGTAGGCTGCCACATCACAATGACACACTGTCACCTCTCTGAACTCTGCGGAACTGAGAGGGAGTCTCTGCACTGTATGCAACTGTCTAGAAGATTTACCATCTTTTTTGGGCTCGTTGCCACTCGTGCTGGCTTTAGGCTTTGGACACTCAGCCTTCGTGTGTCCTACTTCATTGCAATTAAAGCAGCGATTTTCCTTTCGCGCTTTAATATATTGCTCTTTCTTTTGGTTTTCGGTGTCTCTTTTTTTTCTGGATGGTCGCGGTTTTTTAGACCAATGACCACCCTGTCCTTCCTGGTCCGTCCTATCCCCTTGTTTGTCACTGCGGAACCCTTTTCTTTTGAGGCCTGACCTCCTCTTTTCACTACCCTCGGCCCTGCTAGAACCACCACGCGCACTACGGCGCTTGATGTCATCGAATATCTGTGCATATTGAATTGCCTCTGCTAAGTCTTTAGGCTGTAGGGGTTCTACGTACTCAAGGTAATCATCTTTGAGGCCTCTCTTAAAGCCTCGCAATGTCTGGAATGCATCGATTTCCTTTAGTTTGAGTACTATCTCCCTGTAGTTTTGAGATGTACTGAGTTAGGGATTTGTTCTCCATCGAGCACTTGTCCCATAACTCCCAGCTTCTCTCTGCCTCATTAACAGGCAAAAATTCTTTTCGAAACATTGTTTCAAATTCCGTCCAAGTGGCAGGACGAGTTGTCAGACTCATCCACCACTTGTACGCTTTGCCGGTTAAAGAGAGGCTAGCCTCTACGGGCTGTATACGGCTAGGCTGCTGTCGCAGCGCGTGCAAATCTGACCACTTCGCTAGAAACATATTAACTGAGTCCTTGTTTCTCTCCTTTTTCTCGCCACCAAAACTAGGCGGCTTTAAGTCTTTTAACAACGACGAAGCTGTCGCTACAGACGGCCCCGCAGGCGCATCGGCCTGTACTCCTGCAACCACTGGCGAGGCTACGCTCACCCGTGCCGCAGGAGCTCGGCTACCACGAGGAGTCGGAGTATTAGCCGAGGCGGCTGTCAGTGCATCTAACCGTGTGGAGATGCTCTGTAGCATCGTGACTAAATCAGCCTGGACTTTACCCATAGAGTTCAATTTGGCATTAAGATATTTAAACAGTCCACTAGAGAGCTCCGTCTCTGTCAGGACATCAGCAGGGTCCAATAGGTCATAGTCATCGTCGTCATAATCCAAGAGGTCCTCCTCGGTCCCCTCGGCGACGTCAGTGTTCATGTCCTCTGGCTCATCGGCCAGAAAGGGGTCATCAGCCAATGCGGCCGCCGCTGCGGGCTCGCTGGGTCCTAAGACGGGGTCAATAGACGAGGAGGGCGCTGGCGGATCACGAGTGATCGATAAGCACGCTCCGGACCGAACAACGGTCAGGCGTGTACGGCCTGACAATTCGGTCGGGGTCAAACCCACGACCGAGGACAAGAGACTGGAAAAACCTAGAGAAGTAGAAGGCGGTGGGGACACACTACGCCTAGCAGACATTTTTAATTCTTACAAAAAATAATGCGAGAACTCGGAAATTACTAAAAAAAACGCTAATAAAAATGAGCAATGGTGGAGAGAGAATAATAGTCACCCCCCTTTACGGTCGCCTGTCGAATTGTTGTGCGTTGCGGGCCTCTACCAGGATGCTTCCGGGATGCTCCGATCCATGAGAAAAATGCCTGCAACTCATAACAAGAATTTAAATGATCGAGAGGTGCCTTGCCGGGATTATTTCTTGCGGGGATGATTCTTCTACCCAGCCGAGAGAGAGCGTTTGTTTGAATTTTTCATTTTTAATTTTTTCTAAATTGGATAATGAAAAAAATATATATATATAAAAAACTAATGGTTTTTTTTTTCTCTGGTTGTCTCTGGCCGCTGGTGGGCGTCTGTCGCCAGCTGCTTTGATTTGGTTGGCCGCCATGGCTAGCCGCCGCCGCCGCCCATGGCTGGCCGCCTGGGCCTGGCTGGCCTAGGCGCTTGGGCTGGCCGCCTAAGTAGGCCAGCCGCCGGGTACCTTCAGACGGCGCATACACACGAGCTTCAACGCTGCGCCTCCCTTGGTAAATGAACGTCGGCTCTCAACGCAGAAGACGGCGCTGCCAAGGAGTTTTTGAGGCTACTGAAGCGCGCGCCCCACACACACACGGAATTTCAGCTTCGAGTAGCTAATAAGGTTCCTGCGCGTAATGCGACGGCTTGTTTCGCCCCACCGTAATGCGACGGCCTGTTTCGCCCCACACACACGGAATTGCAGCTTCAACGCTGCGCCTCCCTTGGCGAACAGCATTACGAGAGGTAGGGGGCTGCCGTTCGCCCCCCCCCCCCCCACCCCTTAACGCATACGGTGTATTTCGTGGGGGTTGGTCTGCGGCCCCCCCACCTCCACACAGGCTTTTTTCTTTTGAAAACCTTCAACGCAGAGTATTTCGAAGCGATTCAACGCAGAAAACAAAAGAAAAACAACCAAAAATTTTCTTACCTGCGATGCTGTGTGTGTCGGGGAGAGAGTGAGAGAGAGAGAGAAAGAGTTCTTCCCTTCAAAAGTCTTGGCCCTCCTTCCTCCACACACTCCCTTGTGTAGATAAGGGTGAGGAGATTGTGGATGAAAACCATCGAGTGGGCTCCGGTCCCCCGTTCGCGCGCGGACTCTCACGATCCCTTCGAACCATGCTCTGATACCAGTGTTAGATATCCGTAACGCCGCTACGGGCGTTACCACAAGAGGGGACGGCCTCTGGCTCACCACCCAGCCATAGAGGAAGAATGAGGATTGCCCCTCATCCCCCAGGCTATATAGTGTGTGGCCTGCCGTCCACACTAGCCTGGCCGCCCATGACTCTGCATGGGCGTCCTCTCCCACTGAACCCTGGATATGGCCATCCGGTCTGCCGTCGGTCACAGGCATTACAGCCTACGTGACACTCTTTCTAGAAAGATGTGTTCCCATGTGCTCTCTATTCCTGGAGCCTTTGCTACTACAGGGCTTCTTTTTCCTTCTGCTCCCTTTTTGGCCCACCCTTGGAAATCTTCAACCATCCTTTCCTTACCCTTCATTTTGGCAGCATGGTCCTTCCTCATGGTCTCCACCTACTCTTGTCTTTTCTTGAGTTTAGCTTTGGATACCTTTAGCTCATCCACGTGTGTGTTTTCCTTATGGATCCAGTTGATCCTGTCTATTCTTTAGATCAGCAAAGGCTGTCACATCAAAGTGATGTTCAGCTCATTAACCGCCATTTTGTCTCCTCTTCCTCTGGTGTTCTTGGTATGGGTTGTGGATTCAATTTCCTTCTTGAGGGCTTTTATCGCCAACCCTTCCTTCCTTTGTTTCTCCTTGTACTCTTCCATTAGGCCCTCTAGTTCTTCAATATGGGTGCTTAGTGCGGCCTCATTACCTGCCCTCTCTTCCACCTTCTTTGTGGTCACCCAGGAATGCTCTCGCAGCTCATCATCGGGGATTATATCCATTTACGATCCTTTGTACAAAACTAGCTCCTTCCCCTTCCCCTCCTCTAGCTGCTCTTGCACCTTCTTCCTATCACCTTTGAGCTGAGTAAACATTTTCTTCCATGTTTAGTTCCATTTTTAGCTGCTCATTCTATGCTTGCAGCTCATTTTCTTTGCTGGTGCCTAACCCTTGTGTCCTACCTCCTTGTTACCTTGGCTGTGGGAAGCACTCTCCAAGGCTCTTGTAAGGTTGGTTCCTACCAGCTTTTGTATGTATGGATTTCTGGATCCTCCATCTCGATTTTCATCTTACTTCTAGAAAGGAACTATCTGCCTATAGGTAGGTGTGTGGGATTGCATTGCCATTGTCAATTTCTTTAGATATTCACCCCACACCTCCTTTAGGTCCCCCATGGTGTGTCTTTCCCATTGTTCCATCTTATCAGCTTCCAGTTTGTAGACTTTTGGAAACTCGTCAGCATCCAGAACTTCTAGTTGGGCTTCTACCTTTACTAGCTCCATTTTGTCTCTACCCACCCTGGCTTGCACCTCTCTTATAATTCTAGTATGCTCTTCTCTAGTCAAGAGGATTTGGCCCTCAGCCCTAGCTTGTCTTTCCTTGGCCCTATATATCTCTTCCTTCAACTGCCTGTTGGTATCCTTGTTCCTGGTAGAGCCTCTTTAATTATCATTGCCATTTCTCTTTATGTCTCTTCTTCCTCTTTCTAGAGCCTCAACAGTAGTTGTCTGTGCATTTCCATAATTGAGGCATCCTTGCACCCCCATTCTATGTCAAGGACGTTGGAAAATTTACAGATGGGGTGCAGCAGGGAGCTCAACTTATTCTTCCACTTGCACGGGTTCTGTGATCATACTTTTTGTTGTGCTTGTCCCAGTTCCATGCATTCTATGTTTGTAGCCTCATGCTATGCATGTCCGATATGTGGGCGTTCTGAGGCTATTGTTTCCTACTGCTCTTCTTGCTTCTGTGTAAGAATTTACTTGCCTCGATATCGGCAAAGTCATCCTTTAACTTATTTTTGCTTTTCTCTTCTATTGTCTTGCCCTTCTTCTTTTCCCCAAATTAAAAAATTCTCCTTTCTAGACATTAAGTGTCTAGAACTACCTTCCGACTGGGGTCTTGCCTTTGTCTCCTCCTTGCAATGTGCATCTTCTTTGTTTCTTGCCTCCTCCTTTTGGATCTCCTCATCCTTTGTAGCTCTTGGTTGTGCTTTAAAGAGTGTTGTTAGGTAGGGGCTAATCTTTGTCATATTTTATAGAGTATTAGAAGTCCTAAAACTTTGTAGTTTTGACTTTTCTCTAATTCCACATAGATTGAAAGATACTACTCTCCCAAAAAGACCAGTTGTTAGGCTTTGCCTTAGAAATCACTATCAAGGTTGACTACCTTGTCTACCTTGTCTATATAGACCAGATGTACTAATATGTAAGCATGGTTATGACTTAGCTATCACAACTAGAGATGATCTTATTGGTTAGAACGTGATATTTAATTATATTAAAAACAAAGACTCATATACGACTTGAAAGAATTAAAAGACTAAGAGAAGTTAAGGGCTATTTGAATTAAAAGCTTGTTTCTACACTTGAGGTTGATTTTGACTAATTTGAATATGCTTGTCTTGAAAGATTGTGGACTAGAGATCTGATAAACATGACTTGTGATTGCTTTGTTTAAAATGAATGATTGATATACATGTGTATAAATGATTGATATGCATGTGTATGATGATGAGACTCGACATGAGATTTTAAGATTTGGGCCTTAGACATGGAACGACGGACAGAGAATGAGATTAATGCCCTCTGGGAGCCATGTGGTAGAACCCAAAGAGGACGAGACTCAGAAAGAGGCATACCCAAGATAGTCACGATGTCCAGTGTGGAGGTTGGCTCGACGGACATCCGAGATAGCGCTAGATTGGGTGGATTTTGGTCATTATAACTAACCATGTTGTCAAGCATGGTGATGATGATAGAATCTTTGAGATAGACACATACATGGTTGATTGATTGAGATGCTATGCTTTAATTAATAGAGATTTATATTATGTGACTAATTTTTTTGAGAATACATTATTGTGATAAGAATCTTGGATGTGGCATGCATGCTTGTTTGTTATTTGAGAAGATTGATTTGATTATATTGCTATGCAAAAATAGCACGATTAAGTGAGTTTAATGTTTTCTTAGATTAAGTTGTACGATTCAGTGAGTTTAATGTTTTCTTAGATTAAGTTGTACGATTAAGTGAGTTTAATGTTTTCTGTCTTAGATTAAGTTGTACGATTAAGATATGGTTAGATTCAGGACCGTCATAGTTGGTATCAGAGCATAGGTTGGGTAGTCCGCACTTAATTGCCGATGTTACAGGTCTTGGGTGATTGATATTACTAATTTTTTTTTTCTATGATAGAGCTAGAAGTTTTTTTTCTTTGAAATGTTTTTTACAGTTTGTAGTCACAAGATGGCTCACAAATCCATTTTATGAGATGAGAAGGAAAGCTTTATGCAGAATAAGAGAATGCATATGGGTCACATATTTGTTTCCAGAGATGAAAGAAAAGGCATGGCATGAAGGCCTATGTTTTCATTGTCTACAAAAGGGTCATAGAACTAATGAGTGAAAAAACAAGCCAGCATCACGTGAGGTGCGTAAGCGATTAACTTACAAGGGATCAAAAAACAAGGTAAAATGTGCAAGAGTTCTCTATGTGTTCTTGATTCACTCTTTGCTAAACTCTATTGCTTTCCTTTCTTTCTCATGCTCAACCCCTAGACACCCAAAATAGGTAACACGGTGCTAGAATTTGAGCCCCTATCCGCCATTGTATATAAGGAGGTGGATACGCATTCTGAATGGCTAGAGAGGATAGGGTTAAAGGACTTCAATGAGCTGCCCTATGAGGAGCTACAAAAAAATTACAAGGCCACGGAGCAGCTGGAACAGCTGTGCAGAAGTCCAACACCATCACACTTCCATAAGGGGATGAAAGGGTGCCCTATATGTGGTAGAGGTCCTTAAACTAACGGGCTGAAGGGAAAGGAGAGGTCAAGCTAGCCCGCCCACAAACAAGACTTGATCAAGGAGTTCAGCTCGTTGGAAGGTAAGGCCAAAGAATTGAAAATCACACAAACTCCAAATGAGGATAGGCAGAATGGTGGAGATTATCGATCTCACCCATAAGCCATAAGTCATGTTAAGGAAAGACTTTGGATTGGTGAAGGCAACGGGGGAAAGGGCAAAGGTGGCACGGGCGGAGGTGCTCTACAATAACCTAAAAGACCAAATTAAGTCGCCTGCCCAAACACCTCTCTATTGGCTCTCTAAAAATGAGTTCTAAGGTCCTTTTGAGAGCGTTCAAGATGGCCAAAGTTGTGTTTTCAGCATAAAGCTGTCAAAAACAGCAGTGTCCTACTTTGTACTCGAATAACTTAAAAACGAAAGAGATTTGAGTTTCTAGTATCTCATACACCCTTGTAGAGTTTTTTAATCCTCTAAAACTTTTGTTTCTATGTCAAAATCTGATTCTAAACACACGGAGAGATAAATGCTTTGTAAAACATCCCCTAATGAAGGTTATACCTAAAATCTAGTCACAAACAAGTCAAATATTCTATCTTCTAATTTTTTAACTCCAAAAGGGTTTACTAAGGTTCATCTCTTTTTTCGGAGATCATAGGATAGGGAGGAGAGACTTTTGCAATGACTCATCTAATTGACAACAATATTGCGGCACTTGTACTCCATTTTAGCTTTGAGCTTGCACACACAACATTAATATATTAAGTGGAGGTGGGCATGATTGTCCATGCCATATCACAATGGGCTTTTGATTGATCCCTAGATAGAAACAAATTTCTTAATCCCTATATTATTTTGAAGGTGAAAATGAATGTCCGCCCTATATCGAAATGGATATGCTATACTTCTTGTGTGTGTGTGTGTGTGGGTGCATGTTGTCTATGTTGGGGAGGGGGGGTCATGCATTGATAAATGGAATAGCTACACCATCAAGCTACATGATTCTTACCTCTTGTCTATGGCAATAGCTCAACATTGTTAATTCTTGGATACTAAATATGAGGAAGCCAACTAGAGTGGTTTTGCATGTTGGTACTTTGCTGCTTTGATATAAGACACACTTTGTCTCCTTGTGTTCATGAATCCAACATACTTTACTTTATTTTAGTATAACTCTCAACTTTCCCAAATTAATCTTTGAGATAATCTATTTCCTTAAAACATCTGATAGGATTATTTCTTCTATGCCATGCCAACTGCTAGTGAAGCTGATGATGCCTCCATGTTTTTCTTTATAAGTGCTTCCGCACAAGAGGGTCCATTTTGGAGGAAATAGGTTGATCACGAAAGAGGCTTCATGTACTAATGTTGGAATAGAACAGATATACACTATGTTTGTTTTTCTAGTACAACACTTTGTTCCTAGAGCAATTGGGTTTTTTTTACCATGCTACATCATGGATTATACAATGAACATGCTTCAAATGAGCAGGATAAAGCAAGTAAAACAAGAAGGGGTGTGCTCTTTGGATTATGCATATGTTGTTTTTCTTATTTTAGATGTGTTTACATACTCCACCAACTAGGGAGTTGACACATATATGTGGGTGGGGGTAAATATATGTCGAAAGATGCCATGGCTGGTGTTGTAGAAATTGGCCTTTTGTACAAGCTAGGCAAATTAGAGGGGTGCATATCTAGCTCACATCCACACCTTTCCAAACTTCAAGTCTTTAAAGAACTATTGGACTAACTCTTTTATCATTGAAATATTTCTCATACATAAAATAAATTTATTTAAAATTCATCTTTGAATTTAAATAAAGTATCCCATTAATTTCAATATGCTAGGAATTTCACTTTTTCCCTTTCAATGATTGCATTCCAAATGTCATAGGAATTCCTCTTTTATCATTTAAATATTTCTCATGCATAAAAATTTTTTATCTAAAACTCATCTTTGAATTTAAATAAAATATCCATTAATTCCAATATGCTAGGAATTTCACTTTTTCCCTTTAAATGATTGAATTCCAAATGTCATAGGAATTCCTCTTTGATCATTTAAATATTTCTCATGCATAAAATAAATTTATCTAAAATTCATCTTTGAATTTAAATAAAATATCCATTAATTCCAATATGCTAGGAATTTCACTGTTCCCCTTTAAATGATTGAATTCCAAATGTCATAGGAATTCCTCTTTTATCATTTAAATATTTCTCATGCATAAAAATAAATTCATCTTTGATTTTAAATAAAATATCCATTAATTCCAATATGCTAGGAATTTCACTTTTACCCTTTAAATGATTGAATTCCAAATGTCAAAGGAATTCCTCTTTTATCATTTAAATATTTCTCATGCATAAAATATTTTTTTTTTAAATTTATCTTTGAATTTAAATAAAATATCCATTAATTTAAATATTCTAGGAATTTCACTTTTTCCCTTTAAATGATTGAATTCCAAATGTCATAGGAATTCCTCTTTTATCATTTAAATATTTCTCATGCGTAATAAGTTTATATTAAATTCATCCTTGAATTTAAATAAAATATCCATTAATTTCAATATGCTAGGAATTTTGCTTTTTCACTTTAGATGATTGAATTCCAAATGTCATGGGAATTCCTCTTTTATCATTTAAATAAAATTACCATAATTTTCTCTTTTCTTAATTATTTAATTATACATAAACCTTAAAAATTAGTTTTTCATTGAATGTGATGAAAATCATTCTTTTAGCCTAGGATATTCAATCCTAGAATATGGTTGGAAGTCCTCTTTTCACGTTATGCATAAGAATGAATTATGTATCAATTTCTTAAAAATTTTACCATAGCTCCGCTTTGCTATTACTGATAATTTTTAATATTTTTGAAAAGAATAAGACTTAGTAATGTAATTATGATAGTATAACTATCTTTTAACCTTAAATCCAATTTATGGATTTAACTCATAAGATTACCATAATTTACTAGCATATAAGTATAAAAAACCATTTTCTTAACCTCTAGCTTCACAAGCCTAGAGTTTGATTTGTGAATTGAGAATTTCTCCATGAGAGGCATCATTTGAATAGAGAATTGGTCATAGGAATGACCATTCTTTGGGGGAGAGAGAGATAAACATAGAAGCATCCTAATTTAAGCATAAATGTAAACTTTTCTTAATTATTTATTACAACTCTTAAGAAAAGATTGATTTGCATTACAAACACTTAATTAAGAAACTTCTCAAGCTTGAGAGGGGTTGAGAAGTGAAAACATTGAGAATAGTATAGAAAAACCATAAAATTACACTTTACCTCTTGTTTTTGCTTGCGTCTCTATCATAGAAGAAGCCCCCAGCCAATCAATTGGTTTGTAAGTTGAAAGGAAAGCTCCAAGGATGGTTGAAGAGAGAGAGATGCTCCACTCTCTCCAAAAGTAGAGGATTTTTAAGGGATAATAAAAAATATCATTATTTTAGTATAATACTAGCATGGTATAGTTCACAGATTTTTTTACAAAAGACTAAGGATCTATTTATAGGTGAGGGAGGCCTACCAAGTCCAACTAGGTTCTAGAATTTTCCAGGTTCAGTTTGGCTGAATTTGGACAAGATTTGCACCTAGTTTGGCTCCCTTTTGATTTGGTTTGATCCAGGAGAGAGGAGAGATAAAAATATCACAATTTTTTTAGTTTAAAACTCCACCACATGTGTGAAATAGGTGCCTTCCTGAAGTCCTCCCTTCGCTTTTACCAAGGTGTCAAAAATGTATTATTATACTAAAATATCTCATTTTTTTAGTAATATCTCATAGTTTTTAACTAATAAACCTTATACTCAGTCAACTCTTCATCTTATGTGGGTATTTACTCATTTTTAGGTATTTTCTTTTACTCATTGGATTTATCTCCCCCCCACACTTGGATTAATCCAATTGGTTCCATAGGAACCTTAATTGGACCATAATCCAAAATTTTTTAAAAATCTTGACCCTCACGCTAGGGTCCTTTATACACATTTTTAATTAATTCCAATTGCACATTGGAAAGTTCTTTTTGAATTTTTGTTTCAAGGGAAACCATTTTAGACACTAGGAGGATTTTTATATCTAAAAATATCTCAATTTTGGATTACCTCTCTCTAGACATTTTCTCTCTCCATGCCAAAATAGGGTAAAACAGGATCTTTCTTTTATTTTTGAGAGGGGAGTAATTACAAGATCAGAAGTGGAGGTTCTTACTCCTTTACAGCTCAAAAGCTAGAAGGAGTCCCCACTTAAAAAAACGTGAGATGTCCTCATCTCGCACCTGGAGGATAACCCTTTCCCTTAAGATCCAACTGATTCTGGGGTTCCTTATAGTCTGGTCACCCCAACAAAATCCTGGACTAAAGATCCCTTATATAGAACTCGTTATGAGGTAATAATTCATTCAGATCATATCATTCATATCCTTAACATAATAATGGTCCATTAGATCGAAAATTCCATCTGAACATTCCTCCACAGGAATTTCAATTATGCAAGTTTTTAATTTGTCATCCCTTAACTTGATCCACTGGGTCAAGTGTTAACAATAGCAATCTATCAGCACAATCCACTGATCTCGTAGTGATTTGCTGAAGTCATTATCATCATTCCAATTACGAACATCATCATAGGGACTCGTCCCATTCATCCTCATTGTCCCATTCATCCTCATTTGTGGCTTTATTAAACTTATCTTCTTTCAACTAGAATTCACAAATCATCATCTTTCAATCGAAATCCAAATCAACTCATCAATTCTCAACCAGAATTCTAAAATCATATCAAAACCAGCATTTGAATTCATCATCTGGATAGCATTTTTGCTTATAATTTCAACGTCTTAGATTTACTCGTATATACTACCAGTAAAGAGCCACAGTTATACCCTCGCTATATACAGGTAGTCATGGTCCTTGGAATTATAAGGTAAATACCATCATGTCTAGGCCTCAAGCAAGTCACGGATTCCATACAATTGCGATACTTCCATTTGAAGACCCAATTACCTATTTATGAATCTTCATTCTGAATAATATCAATTTGTATGAATTTTATCACACAATTACAACCTTTTACTATTACTTCATAAATTTTTACATTTTTTGGCTTCTTGGTTGATCTACTTTAGCTAATTCGCTCTGATACCACAAGCTGAAAGATCTCTGCCCCCTTTGCGCAACGAATTTGGAGATGCTAGCAGCAGAAGTAGCACTTCTTGCACGACGCAGAGCCTCTCACTCGGGGCCTCGCCTAGGGATATCCGGACAAGAGACTAATCCCTTGGTCCATCCAAAACCAAACCAGAAAAACTTCCCTAACCCAGAAAGCACAGGCGATTCCCCCAAAATATTTCTACTCTAATGTAGTCAAGGTCATTACTAACCAAACTGATCCGACCGAACCTGTAACTCACTTGGTCAACTCAAGGAAGAAACTTGCACTTAGATCATAGACACCAATGCTTTTTTCCTGATCGAGAGGCACAACCGTTGATTCTTTTCCATAGAACAATTACTATCCGAGATTTACTTCACCTATTGTACCATAACAGAATTGAGTCTTATTTTAGGGATCCATTAGTCCAGCCCAGTCCCATGGGTTAGCCAACCGCCCACCAACCACTATAGTGATGGGATCCAATTAGGAATTTGGTTAGGTTTTGTCCCAGGTACCAGGGAAAAGAGTTCCCAGACCCCCTAGCCGACGCTTCATGCAAACTTCAAAATAGTCACACCACTTACACACCCAATATGAAATTGCCTGTTTCACAGATTCGGCTAACTTTAAAACAATCTTTTAATGAAACCATAGTATCACTGCTCATAATCCTCCAAAATATCTAGTTGAATTCTAATTTCCAATCATTCCTTCATCGGTGTACCTATGGCATCATTGGCAACCAGAATGCTCACCACCTGTCCACTCAGGGGCCTTTTTGATAGTTTCTAGCTCATAGTACCCGGCAATATAATCACACAAGAAAATCGAGATGGACTCTCCATTGAAGATCAGCAAGATCAACCAACAGATTCCATATAAAAGAGCCATGGACTCATCCACTGAGGACCAGCAAGGTCAATCAACCAGATCCATGCCCAAATTCATAAAACAACTCTTCTTCCTTGACGCACGCGTGGGTATCTTTGGCAACCCAGAGCCCCAGTACCGTATGGTCAGCACCCTCTAGGATCCTTCGCAGGTCACCTAGCGCTTCACTCATAGGCGGCTTCCTTGGTTCCTCATCCACCCTATCGGGAAGCTCACCATTTAAATCGAACTGAGGCTGGTCATCAAGACCTCGGCCGACCTTGCTACGCAAGACGTCCTCCATTGACTCTCCGTCCGCTGCTGTGCAACTTTATCAGTTAGGTCTCCACAACCTCATTCACAAGACGATCAAAATGCTTCCCTAGCATTCTTGATGTAAAATAGTCATTTAAAAATAGGTCATAAATACAATTTCTATAACGAACTCTCGTCTTTCCACATTGTTCCAGATCAATCCACATTACTTAATCCAAGTCCAATCATATGTATTCCCATTGTCCTTCATCCATTCTCATCCAATCATATCATTTTTCATCTCATCACATCTTTCCACATTTATACTCATCACATCTCATCCACTCGCATCTACCCATATCCACTCTCATCCACTCGCATCTACCCATATCCACTCTCATCCACATGCATCTACCCATATCCACATCTCATCACATCACATTTATTCACATCTCATCCACTCATATCTACCTCGATCCACATCACATCACATCACATCCATTTCACCTCACATCTCATTCATTCACATTTATTCCGATTCACATCCCATCACATCTCATCCATTAACATCACATCTCATTCATTCACATCTATCTCGATTCACATCACATCCATTCACATAACATATCATCCATTCACATCTATCACAATTTACATCACATCTCATTCATTCACATCCCGATTCACATCACATCACATCTCATCCATTCACATTCCATATCATTCATTCACATCTATCCTGATTCACATCACATCACATCTCATCCATTCACATCTATCCCAATTTACATCATATCACATCACATCCATTTCACATCACATCTCACCCATTCATACTTATTAGACACATCACATCACATCCATTCACATTCATCACATTCATTGTATCCCCATTGCATCACATACATTCTATCCACATTACATTACATCCACATCATATCACATTCATCCACATCCATCCAATCATTCACATGCACGACTATCCACATCTATCCATACATTCACATCTATCACTTCACATGCACATACATTCACATCACATCACATCACATCTCCACCACATCCACATCCATGTCACATTTAGATCCACATCTCTTTATATTACACCACATCTACATCACATTCACATACACATCTCATCCTTTCACATCCACATCCACATTCATTACGTCACATCTCTGCCACATCCACATCCATATCACATTCAGATCCACATCTCTTTACATTACACCACATCTCATCCACATCTACATCACATTCACGTCCACATCTCATCCTTTCACATGCACATCCACATTCATTTACATCATATTCTTTCACATACACACCCACATTCATTTACATCACATTCTTTCACATACACATCCACATCCACACCCATTTAGAGCACATTCTTTCACATACACATTCTTTTACATCCACATCCATTTAGAGTACATTCTTTCACATACCCATCCACATCCATTTACATCACATTCTTTCACATACACATACACATCCATTTTCATTACATTCTTTCACATACACATCCTCATCCGTTTACTTCCCATCTCACCCTTTCACTTATCCTCTCATATCATTCTCATCTTATCATTCACATCCACATCCATTTACTTCACATCTCATCCTCATTCATTCTCATCACACCACATCCTGTCACATCCCATTCACATCATCTTAACGCATCCTAGTTACATCTTATCACATCCATTCACATCCTATCGCATCCCATTCACATCTTATCACATCCATTCACATCCTTTTCACATCCTATCGCATCCCATTCACATCCCATTCACATCCTTTTCCCATTTAGTAGCTTTTCCTACTTCGTTTTACCGATAATGGGACTTTTTCTAAATTTTCGCCAACAATGGTTTGGCTTAGATAAAGGTTCTTTTTCTCGACAACTATTTTCATATTCTTTCTCAATTTCTCAAATTAAATATATTCAATATTCCTCTTTTGAATAAAAGAATTCATGGGATTCACAAAAATCAATTCAACCCATATTTTCACTTTTGATAACTATTCATAAATTGAATTATACTAAAAATTCCTCTTTTTTTCGTTTGATTTCTTGGATCTCAATTATCATGGGAATTCCTCTTTTTGCATTTAATTAATTGCACTCCAATGTCATGGAAATTCCTTTTTTACCATAAAATAAGTCTATCTAAAATTCATCTTTTCTTTAATAAAATATCTATTAATTCAATATGCCAAGAAATTCACTTTTACTCTTTAAATGATTGAATTTCAAATGTCATAGGAATTACTCTTTTATCATTTAAATATTTCTCAAACATAAAAAAAATTATCTAAAATTTATCTTTGAATTTAAATAAAATATCCATTAAATATTTCTTATGCATAAAAATAAATTCATCTTTGAATTTAAATAAAATATCCATTAATTCCAATATGCTAGGAATTTCACTTTTTTCCTTTAAATGATTGAATTTCAAATGTCATAGGAGTTCCTCTTTTATCATTTAAATATTTATCATGCATAAAATAAATTTATCTAAAATTCATCTTTGAATTTAAATAAATATCCATTAATTCCAATATGCTATGAATTTCACTTCTTCCCTTTAAATGATTGCATTCCAAATGTCATAGGAATTCCTCTTTTATCATTGAAATATTTCTCATGCATAAAATAAATTTATCTAAAATTTATCTTTGAATTTAAATAAAATATCCATTAATTCCAATATGCTAGGAATTTTGCTTTTTCACTTTAAATGATTGAAGTCCAAATGTCATGGAAATTTCTCTTTTATCATTTAAATAAAATTACCATAATTTTCTCTTTTCTTAATTATTTAATTATACATAAACCTTAAAAATTAGTTTTTCATTGAATGTGATGAAAATCATTCTTTTAGCCTAGGATATTCAATCCTAGAATATGGTTGGAAGTCCTCTTTTCACGTTATGCATAAGAATGAATTATGTATCAATTTCTTAAAAATTTTACCATAGCTCCGCTTTGCTATTACTGATAATTTTTAATATTTTTGAAAAGAATAAGACTTAGTAATGTAATTATGATAGTATAACTATCTTTTAACCTTAAATCCAATTTATGGATTTAACTCATAAGATTACCATAATTTACTAGCATATAAGTATAAAAAACCATTTTCTTAACCTCTAGCTTCACAAGCCTAGAGTTTGATTTGTGAATTGAGAATTTCTCCATGAGAAGCATCATTTGAATAGAGAATTGGTCATAGGAATGACCATTCTTTGGGGGAGAGAGAGATAAACATAGAAGCATCCTAATTTAAGCATAAATGTAAACTTTTCTTAATTATTTATTACAACTCTTAAGAAAAGATTGATTTGCATTACAACCACTTAATTAAGAAACTTCTCAAGCTTGAGAGGGGTTGAGAAGTGAAAACATTGAGAATAGTATAGAAAAACCATAAAATTACACTTTACCTCTTGTTTTTGCTTGCGTCTCTATCATAGAAGAAGCCCCTAGCCAATCAATTGGTTTGTAAGTTGAAAGGAAAGCTCCAAGGATGGTTGAAGAGAGAGAGATGCTCCACTCTCTCCAAAAGTAGAGGATTTTTAAGGGATAATAAAAAATATCATTATTTTAGTATAATACTAGCATGGTATAGTTCATAGATTTTTTTACAAAAGACTAAGGATCTATTTATAGGTGAGGGAGGCCTCTAACCAAGTCCAACTAGGTTCTAGAATTTTCTAGGTTTAGTTTGGCTAAATTTGGACAAGATTTAGACCTAGTTTAGCTCCCTTTTCATTTGGTTTGATCATCCAGGAGAGAGGAGAGATAAAAATATCACAATGTTTTTGAGTTAAAAACTCCACCACATGTGTGAAATAGGCGCCTCCTTGAAGTCCCCCCTTCTCCTTACCAAGGTGTCAAAAATGTATCATTATACCAAAATATTTTATTTTTTTTAGTAATATCTCATAGGTTTTAACTAATAAAGCTTCTACTTAGTCAACTCTTCATCTTACGTGGGCATTTACTTATTTTTGGATATTTTCTTTTATTCATTGGATTTATCTCCTCACCACACTTGGATTAATCCAATTGGTCCATAGGAACCTTAATTGGACCATAATCCAGAAATTTGTGAAAATCTTGACCCCCCTTAGGCTAGGGTCCTTTATACACATTTTCAATTAATTTTAATTGCACATTTTCAATTAATTCCAATTGCACATTGGAAAGTTCTTTTTGAGTTTCTATTTTAGGGGAAACCATTTTAAACACTAGGAGGATTTTTATATCAAAAAATATCTCAATTTTGGATTACCATTAGGGGAAGGTTGAGGTCTATAGGACCCTTTAAGATGCCATGTGATTAAAAGGTTATTAAGGAAAAGGGCCAATCATGTGATGCCATGTATACAAAAATGTTGGGTGATTAAAGGTGGTCAAAAGATTCTCTAGAAGATACCTTTTTGTACTTTTCATTCCCAAAAAGTGAGGGGGAAGTTTTTGAAATTTCGGACATCCATAACTTCTACATATGAGCTCAAAATTTGTCGGAGATTAGAGATCCAGAATCTACTCGCTGAGCTCTTTCCATGGATATGTCACATGATATGGTTTTGCCCACTCAATTTTAAATTCAATTTTGGTGGAAAACTTTGAAATTCAAACTTCTAGCCATTTGAAGAATAAGAAGGTATCTAAAGTTAAAGAAACTTAACATTTTAACAAAAAGTCATTAAAATCATAATATGGCAGCTTAAAGGGCCCCTATAGACCTCAACCTTCCCCTAATGCTCTCTCTAGACATTTTCTCTCTCCATGCCAAAACAGGGTAAAACATGATCTTTCTTTTATTTTTGAGAGAGAAATAATTACAAGATCAGAAGGGGAGGTTCTTACTCCTTAACACCTCAAAATCTGGAGGGAGGAATCTTACAAATCAAATCTTGGAGGATATGTTAAGAATGTATTGCATGGATAAACTTGGAAAGTGGGATTATTACTTACATATGGTAGAATTTGCATACAATAGTAGTCCACAGTCTACTATTGGAATGTCTCCATTCAAAGCATTATATGGGCAAGATTGCATGTCACCTGTATTATGGTATGATCCTATTGGGAAGGTTGACATGAGTAAACAAATGCTTGATGAAATGGATATGCAGACAAGAGACATAAGGGAATACATAAGAATTGTTCAAAGTCATCAAAAGAGTTATGCAGACAAGTGAACAAAGCCAAGAGAATTCAATGAAGATGAAATGGTATTCTTAATTGTGAAACCAAAGAAGAGTTCTTTAAGACTGGGGAAGTTTAAGAAATTGGCACCTAGATATGCAAGACCTTTTAAGATACTTAAAAGGATTGGAACACAAGCTTATTGCCTACGACTTCCAGAAGGAGTTAAACCACATAATGTATTTCACATTATCTTATTGAAGGAGAACATGGGGGGCTGATCCAAATAACTTATTGGGTGATAATACAGTTTGTGAAGTATTAGTGACTTAGTTTTTTGTAAGATTTGGAACATTTTGTGTTAGAATATAGAATAGAATTTGGGTACGTTTCAATCTTGGACATCCACATTATCGTCGAGTACTCCACTTAGATGTGACAATCAAAGTGCCATTAGTCTTGCCAAGGATTATGTTCAACATAGCAAATCCAAGCATATTGCTATTCATTATTATTATATTCGACATGAAGTGAAGAAAGGATCGATAACTATTGAGCATTGCCCCACAGATCATATGATTGCATATATATTCACCAAAGGACTGAGTGAAGCTCGATTGACATCATTACGTGGGGAGCTTAGAGTTGTTGCAGCTTCATGATTTGGAGATTAATACTTTTCACACTTACACCCTGAATAATTCAACTTGTATAAAATGTACTTTTGTATCCTTGTAGATACTCTTTCACATTACGCACATTGATCTTTTGTATATGATATATATGTATAGGGGCTCAGGTTTTTCCCTTGTACTCCCCAAGGGTTTTTTCACTCGCAGCTAGAGACGTTGTTTGAGTGGGGGTGTTGGAGCTATGTGTATCACATCCTAACTTGACTTAGATCTCACCTATATATACAAACTCATAATCAATATGAACTAGTCTTTTGGGAGCATATATGGTGTAACTCTCTTCCTCCTCCTCTCTCTCTCTCAGTCACTCTATCCCTATCTCTTCGTGTTCGTGTATTTCCAAAAGAGCGGTGGTGGTGGACAAGCAAGTGAAGATGTGACTATGGTGCAAGACATGTGCAAATGCTTCCAACTCAATTCCAACTCAGGATCTCGAGCACCTCTGCTTTCTTTGTGTGTTGTTTTCTTCATAATTCTCCACATTATCTACTTTCTTTGACATTTTGAAGATGTGGTAAACAGGAAAGTGAAGATGTGACTATGGTGCAAGACATGTGCAAATGCTTCCGACCATATTCCAACTCAGGATCTCCAACACCTCTGCTTTCTTCATGTGCTGCTTTCTTCATTCTTCCCCACATTACCTACTTTCTTTGAAATTTTGACTTTGACTATGAAAAAGAGTGAAGCCCGTGATCTTGGCCCGTTGGACTAGGTTTGCAAGCTTGATAGTGTTGGGGGAAGTTATTATTAGAATATTGTGCATCTCTCTATTATGGGGTTATTCATGTTTATTAGGCTTTATCCTATTTTTACCTTTTCAGTAGGTCATGGAGTGTTGGGCGGCTAGCTCTTGGAGCAGTCAGCTAGTTCCTTTGCATCACTATATAAAGAGGTTCTGCCTATTTATTGGGCTTTATCCTATTTTTTCCTTTTTGAGTACGTTGTGGGTTATCAACTAGCTCTAGAAGCAGTCGGTTAGTTCCTTTCCATCACGATATATAGGGGCCTCCCATCTTCACTTTTTAGTGTCCACTCCAAGTATAGGGGCCTCCCATCTTCAGAAGTATAGTATCCACTCTAGAAGTGGTCGGTTAGTTCCTTTCCATCACAATATATAGGGGCCTCCCATCTTCACTTGTCAGTATCCACTCCAAGTATAGTCCACTTGTGTGCGTGTGTGTGTGTGTGTGAGAGAGAGAGAGAGGGGGGAGGGAGGGAGGGAGGAGAGAGAAATGAATGCAAGTGTGTGTGTGTGTGTGTGAGAGGATGGAAGGGTTGATAAAGATGAAAATACCCCTAGCCATAGAATTCCTCTCCATCTTACTAGCCCTCGGCTAGAGCTATAGCACTCTTTAGGCTCCCTTTGGTTTTCCTTTTCTAGATTTATAGCCCCCTTTGGGCTCTCTTTTCTTGCTAGGCACTTCCTTCAATAGCCCATCTCTCCACACAACCATTGTGGGTTCATACTTATAAAAATGGGTGTTGGTGAATAGCGGTGGTGGTGGACAAGCAAGTGAAGATGTGACTATGGTGTAAGACATGTGCAGATGCTTCCAACCCTATTCCAACTCAGGATTTCCAAAACCTATGGTTTCTTCATGTGCTCTTATTTTCACAATACCCCACATTACCTACTTTATTTGACATTTTGAAGATGTGGTGGATAGGTAAGTGAAGAGTGACTATGGTGCAAGACATGTGCAGATGCTTCCAACTGTATTCCAACTCAGAATCTCCAACACCTCTCCTTTCTTCGTGTGCTGCTTTCTTCATTCTTCCCACATTACCTTCTTTCTTTGACATTTTTTAATGTGTTCAAAGTCCACTTTTGAGACGTAATGTGTTCAAACTCCACTATTGGAGATTATGGGCGCAGTGTGTCCCTAATCAGCAGATCATCTTATTCTTAGAGTTCATTGCACACCTGTGTGGGAATTTGAAGCTAATAAAAGTTCCTTGCTATTCATGGTGAAATTCTTTTTTTTTTAAGGAAATAGGTTGGTGGGTGCTCTCTCTAAGGTGATTTTGGTACCTGCTGCAGTACTAGAGGGTGCATGGTTGCATCTTCATCAGCTTATCTTCTTTAGGCTCTTGCACACTATGGGCTAAAAAGGGAGTGTTAGAATAGTGTACATCTCTATGTTATGGGTTGTGCCTATTTGTTAGGCTTTATCCTGCTTTTTCCTTTTTCAGTAGCTTGTGGGCTATCAGCTACATCCTTTGTATCACTATATAAAGCGGCCTTCCATCTTCACTTGTTATTATCCAATGCAAGCACAGTGCAACACTTTCCCTTGTTGGCAATTGCCATTATAAAGCATCATGCTATTATAAAAGGTGTTCTTGTCCACAAGCTCTCTATCTCCTTTTCTTCCTCTCTCTCTTGTCTGGTCTATGCTTCAACCTTTGCATACTCCAATAGTTATATTGGGTGAAGAAAGGGGTTGGTGAGGAAGATCTTGTGGGGTATAGCTCCATAGTGAGTGGGGGAGGATCCTTTAGGGGGGTTCCTCATGATGACAATGCTATGTCTTCCTAACAAAGTAGTTCAAAGTTGTATTTTGATAGGATGGCTTACCTTTGGCTTTGTTTTCATCCATGGTATCTAATACCACTTAGGGAGAGGGACTTGTGAAGTGGGGTTAGGTCTAATCTTGGGAAGAACCTATATTTTACAACAGCTTCTACAATATCCTTAGGCTTAGATAAGAAATTTGGATATCCACCTGGAGGCATGGGTTAAACATTCAGCTTGAGTAAAGGAAGGTTTAGGTTTTGGAACCTATTTCTTATGAGACTCTCCTTTCTTGGGTATCGAGAGGAGGGTCTTCCCCTCATAATATCCTTGAGCTTAAAGAAGAATTTTGGCATGGGTCAAACATTTACCTGAGTAGAGGAAGGTTTGGGTTTTGGAACCTAATTCTTATGAGACTCTCCTTTCTTGGGTATCGAGAGGAGGGTCTTCCCCTCATAATATCCTTGAGCTTAAAGAAGAATTTTGGCATGGGTCAAACATTTACCTGAGTAGAGGAAGGTTTGGGTTTTGGAACCTAATTCTTATGAGACTCTCCTTTCTTGGGTATCCAGAGGAGGGTCTTCCCCTCATAATAGCCTTGGGCTTAAAGAAGAATTTTGGGAGCCCATTACAATCATAGAGGGAGAGATATGTGCTGAAACTTATATGGGGTTTCCTGAGGCATGGTGGTAGTTATGTGATGTTGGTGGCATGTAATGGAGCTTTAAGAAAAGGCTTCTTGATTTGGTTGGCTGGCCGCTTTTGATATCCACAGAGTGTGATGCCCCCTTTTGAAGTCGTGTGCCTGAAGGAGAGCTTTTGTTATATGCACTACTTATTTTCCTTGTGGTGGGAGAAATGTTGAGGTAGAGCAGCCAAAAAATGATGGGAGAAGGCTTGGTTAGCATAGTGTTAGTAGTGTTAGTGGGGAGGTGAGATTTGTGAGACCGGGGTAGGGGTCGAGGATAAACAATCGTGTGGCGGGCTATGTGGAATGAGTACAGGAAGATCTTCATGTCTTCCTAGCTTCAAGATCCTCTTCTTTGATGGAAATCAAAGGCTGCAAGTGGGGGGTTGTTTCTATTCACTTCGTGCTCAATTGTCCTCTGGTGGTTTGCACACAAAAGGAGGTTGGGATGGACTCTCATATGTCATAAGCACTTGCAGTCATGTGAATACACATGGACATACTCATCTTACAGCTAATCCCTAAAGGACAATAGACAAACATAGGAATTAGGGCTTTGAATGGGGAACTAGAGCTTCACTAGGGTGGTTATGATCAAGCACGTTGTTGTGACGTGGGTGGTATCGCTGGGCAAGTGCGAGACTTCTGGGTGTGAGAGTAGCTTCAAATCCCAGGAAGGAAACAAAAACACATAACTCTTCAAGGAGCATAAGACATCTCCATTTTTGATAACATGTACATGTGCCAATTCACTTCAATACATCCCCAAATTCAACTTGATGATTGCAAATAAATTATGTGTCAAGAGCATGACCAGTTCCAAGCATAGATCTCCTGACTCTTTATCCAGATGCCTCAAACATAACACATGTAGGCATAACACAATCTACAAAAGATTTCCATATACATGTGACCATTCACATCACGTATTTCATATATTGCCAACTCCATCATTTCAAGATGACTCTTGATCTCATGAAAACCTGCTTTCAGATTCCAACAACTCACAAAGCAAAAGATGGCATATGGCATATGTACAACATATTCATGTGATTTTTGAAAACTCCATGTCTAGAAATCCAAAATCCAACCAAGTAGCTTTTTACAAAATAAAATCCAAATCCAGGAAACTCTTTGTACTTTGATACCTTTATATACCAAGACTCTCCAACCAAAAAAACTTTTTTTTCCAAAGCCTTCCCGTCCCAAAACCTTAAAAGGGTAATGTTTTTATCCCAAAGACTTTACGATTTTAGAAAATCGTAAATAACAAAACAACAAAAAAAATACTTATCTCAGAATAATAAAAGAAAGCGAATTCATGAATTTCGCTTTTCCCATGTTCTGCTTCACTGCAGTATGCGCCAAAATCAGCATTCGTAAAGTTTTTGACATCATTTCGCTTGTATACTGTGAAATTTTTGAAGATCATGACATTAGATAGTGCATCGTTTTCTCTTTAATTCAAACCCCAAGATGCCCTAAACAGTAGCCTTCATCACAATTTTAGAGTCTCTGGTAGATTTCAGCTCTGGTTCTGTTTTTTACACCCCCCCTCTACAAATATGCACCGTTTCTCTGGTTTTCTTCTATTTCCCGCAGGGAATTCGGTCCCCATTCCCTTTTGCAGCCAAAAACTCGGATTTCCCAAATTGAAAATACGTTGCGCCTCCTTTTTTCTTGCTTAAAATTCTGATATTACCCTTTTAAAAAAAAGCCTTCGTATTTTTGCCACGCAAGCCACCACCTTGCATCTGCAGCTACTGCCTCTGCTAGGCGTCATGCGAATGACGCTTTTGCCTTTGTGTAAAAAGCATGTTCCACATAAACATTATCAAAGTGACACATATCGTTTGGTAATCCTGGTATGGCAACGTTGGAAGTTAGAAGCCACTGAATTGGGATTCATGAACGGATAGCAAAAGACAACTTCACAGAGGTGGAATGAGCTTCTTTCAAAGAGGTCCCTTGTCAGTGTGGCCGTCTTCCCATGTTTCTTTTGTTTGCTCTTTCCTCTAAGCTTGGCCAGCCGGTTCTTAGTGGTGGTTGTGGCCGTTGATTGAAGCACAGATACAGGTTCCTGAGCCATAACCTCCAAAGCATTCCCACTTAGCCCTGTTATTAACCTGTCATAAGCTTTTGTGCTAACAGAAGCATACAGCATATCCAGAGCCCTTATCCATTCACGATAATCTACCCATCCACAAACTAAACCTTGCTGATGAAAGCACCTGGCATCACTCCCCACTCTCATGATCAAGGCATTCCCACAGTCAGCCTGAAATCAACAGCAAATCCCGAATTTACAAGGACGACTGTGCTGCGTGCTAGAGAAGCCTGCAAAATCCCATTCTTCTCTCGAGTGTAGCATTGCCCATCACAATCCAACCCTGGCTGCTCTACATGGACCGTTGATGCACCATCTATATGACAAATGCAATCCCTCTTGAAGAAGTTTTCAAGCTTTGAGCTCTCATCCTTCAGTGATCCCAGTAAATGAGGCATGGTAGTCTCTCATACAAGCTTTTCTGAGCAAAAGCCTTGACTGTGATGAGCTCTAGCTTTGTGACTTGCTAGCAGCACTCCGTTTAGCAATGCATTACCACTGTCTCCTAGCTTAGTTCCCATCTTCTGAAACTTTGGTTCATTGATAATTCGTGCTACCTCAAAGTTCACCATAAGCATAAAAACTCCATGATTCACACCACACTTATGTACAGAGGCTTCGAGACCTGGCTCAGCCTCAGCTCGTCTTATTAAACCTCATTTACAATATGAACATACATAGGCATCATAAAATGACTCAAGTCATGGCACTTAATCCCATACATCTAGATTTATATTTAATGGCCTCACATGCATGGTTTCACACTATAGACATGCCATGGCACGACATCCACCCCCTCTAAACCTGCACATCCTCTGGTATGTGCCAAATCATCATCAAGATCCACATATATCTGGATGTCGTTTTCATCTTCTACATTACCAGGGAGATCATTCTCTTCCTCTTCAACCATATCCATGCTATGACTATCGAGCCTCTCATCTTTAGTCTCCTATGAATCAAAAGGATCACTGTCATACCTTCTTTTAAATATCTTGATCCTTTTGCCTGCTATACAAGATTCTTTATCTCTATTCCGTCAAGCTCACACAGGGTATACGTGGCATTTCCATGCACATGCTTGACAATGTAAGGACCAAACCATCTTTTTGCAAACTTCCTTTGCACAGTGAACTGGTTGTCAAGACTACTATCACACATTAGGACCCAATCACCTTCTTCAATAGGCTTTGGCCGGAGTCTGTGTCTTCTATCAAATCTTTCTTTATTTTTCAACCTTGCATCTTTCAAACGAGCTTTAGCAAGCTCTACATCTTCAGGCCTCCTCTCCAGCTGCCTTATTCGCAATGCAAGGAGGTCTTCCCTATTCAATTCTTCCACCCAGGGTAATACATTCCAAGTTGGAACTACTTCTTCAACTAGCATTACTGGCTTCTGACCATACATTAATTCTGCAGGCATGTATCCTATCACACAGAGCTATGAGTTGTACGGTCAGCCCACAAAGCATATGGTAGCAACCTTGGCCACTCTCGCATTCTTCCTCTGCATGCCTTAGCCAAAGCTTTAATGATTGGAGGATGTCCTCGCTCACTTTTACCATTGCCCTTAGGGTTGTAAGCACATGTTAGGGCCAATTTGATGCCAATTCTAGAGAAGAATTCCCTTGCTTCTTCAACATCTAGCTCACCCCTGTCAGCTGTTATTTTCCCAACACAACCATACCGGCAAATCACATCTTCCAAGAGAAATTTGCATATTGTTTCCGTACTCTTTGTTCTAAGAGCACGCCCTTCCACCTGATTTGTCAAATCTTCTCTTGCAAGTGCTATGTACCGCATCTGCCGAATTCCCAAAGGCATTGTAACTAGATCCACTACCCATTTGTAGTGCATGCCAAGTGGGTAGGTTGGTTGCAAGCCATCACGATGTCGCACATTTGAGTACATTTGGCATATCATGCATGTTTCCACATATTGGGAAACATCCTTGTACATTCCTTTCCACCAATATCTTTCCTTTATTTTGGTAAAGGTGGCCCACACACTTCGATGTCCAGCCCAGAGACTCTCATGGAATTCTTTCATGAGCTTCCCTTGAGTCTCTTTATCACATATGACTCTCTGTGGCATAGCATTCCTCTGCTTAGGATGCTTCCACAGGTATCCATCCTTTAGAAAATACCCATATGCTTTTCTGCGGATCCTCTTAAATTCTGAGTCAGACCAGTTTTCCTGTCTTGTCAAAGTACTCAAGTATTGACCAATAAGCAACCAATCTCCTTCATACATTTCCTCAGTAAAAGACTCAAGTGCATTTGATAAGCAAGTATGGTCCCCTTTTGTATATGCAGTAGTATAGAATTTTGTACCTACATCATCAATGTCACTGATCATCCCTTCTTCATCTTCATACCTGGCTCTTGATAGCATATCTGCTACTGGGTTATCTTTTCTTGCAATATGCTCAAACTCAGGATTTAGTGACTTGATATAGGCAATCCACCTAAGCATAGCGATATCTGGAGTGGTGCAGCTTGCAATCATCCCAAGGAGTGGCAAGCAATCAGTTTCCACAAGTACAGATGCCCCAATAAGATATTCTTTTTCACACTTTAGAGCAGTGACTATTCCCCATAACTCCCTCTTGATCTGCGGATAATTTCGCTGACGAATGCTTAATACCTTTGCTCCAAATCTGATTACATACCTGTGATCATCCTCATCATCTTTCCCTACTGCCCATCCTATCCTAGTAGGACTAGTATCAACTGTAACAGTCACACAGGCCTGCCACACTCATAATCTGCTTTCCTTAGAGTAGGTGATGATTGGAGAAGACATTTCAGCTTCCGCATAGCTTTAATATGTACTCCACTCCACAAAAATTTTTGATTTTTCCTCAAAAGTTGATAAAGAGGATCTGCTACATGTGCATAATGTGGGATCCATATAACATAAAAGACACATGTACCAAGAAATCTCCTCAGCTCTGTAACATTAATGCATATCTCTTTCATTCTTTGTATTGCATCTATCTTGGCTGGACAAGGTCGGCGTCCATTAGTACTACAAAGATGCCCCATGATTAGCACTTCACCAACCCCAAACACTGATTTCAATCCAGACAAAGTAAGATTCACCTCTTCAAGCCTGGATAGAATCATATCACAATCTTTTATATGATTTGCCACAAACTTGCGGCACCCCTTCGAATCCAAATCCCCATCTTTATCTTTCTCATCACAACCTTTTATTGGCACATCATCCAGAAAAGGCATAGTTATTTGTGGTATAAAGTCTCGCAAGACTTTATTCATTCCATTCATCATATGTGCCACTGAGTTGGTGGCTCCCTGTGGTAAGGTGCACATCCTTACCAGACCCAAAGGAGTTTTCATTGTGGTCATGTCCCTGCTTTGTATATCCAGCTAGAACTGATCATATCCCGAATACAGATCACCCATACAGTATATAGCTTTTCCCACAAATGCTTCTGCAAACTCGTCCACAATCCGACTTGCTCCCACATTCCTGATTGTGACCTTGTTTACAGGTTGCATGTCTTGAATGAAGCGCAATGCTCCATTTTTCTTTGGCACGGTGAACCATCTGTTGGAATATGGAGCACATGATGGTTCCAAAATTCCCATCCTGATCTTTTCTTTTAGTAAATCCATCAGCTTTGGCAAGAGAGCCTTTGGTACTGGAATTGGCCCGCAGGTTCCAGGGCACATGTGGAACAGTGAAGATCACCATTGGCGCTATCATGCTTGGATCAACACAGCCTATCTCATGCGGCTGAAAAGCAAAGGCCTTCCCATGTTTTACAAGCATCTCCTCAAAGCATTTCTTTTCAACTGGTAAAACAGAAAATCCTTGTCACCAATCTTCAGCTCTTTTAGGGTTTCCTGTGTAAACTTATACCCAATTTTCTTTGGATCTCTGAGATTTGGTTGCATAGAGGCTTCATCTATCTTCTCCTTGCTTCCTGGTGGCAAGGGCAAGGCAACTGGTTTCACCTTCTTTGCAACCGTTTTATACTTTGTATCAACATGAGCATCCATCTCACAATTCATGTTTTTACATTCCATCCCCTCAAATTCCCGGATTATATCATACATCCCCACAGATGACACCTCTATCATCTCATTGCCACCCTATAAGCATGCTCTTTCCATAGCAAAAAGCACACCCATAGTATCCACAAATGACACCTCATCAAGCACCCCTGAAATAAACTCATTCTTCTCCAAAAGACCACACTGCTCAAGACTTTTTTGTTCATTTTGTACATGTCGACGCATGCCACACTTCAAATCCTTGCTTTTTACAAAGACCAGTGACCCATAGCTAGAGAATCCTTGAAAATTTGCTGAAAAGTTATTTACATTGATTGAGTCCTGCGAGAACTCATTTTCCCTTGTACCATTCGAATCCCGCTTTACAATGGCACCTGGCCAAAAAGCCTCATCTCCCTGTAGTTCATGAATTCTTTGTTTATCTTTGGGAGTGACTGTGCTCGAAGAGACTCACGGTTCCTTTCATGATTAATGCAAACTGTGAAGAACTGAACAGCTTTCTTGCCATCTTTACTCCTTATTCTTGCATATGCCGAGCCATCATCCAAAACTTTTGTTTCCATCCTCACAGCTGTAATGTAGGGTTGCCCAAGGATGAGGGGATATGATGACATCTCCTGAACAAAGAAGTTCTGATCATCTTTCACATCCCCTATAGTTACCCTTACATTTGGACATGTTGCATAGAGCTCTCCAGACGAGTTATTAGCTGCTTTAATCATCCACCCATGATCTACATCCATTGGCCACTTACATTTGTTGTAGAGATTTTTAGCCATAAGATTTATTTCAGACCCATGGTCAATTAGAGCGACATACGGCTCTTCCAAGTCACCTATCTTGACAAGGGTTTCAGTGGTGGCCCTTGCCCAATGGCTCCTGGAGTAATGACTCTTTGTAAGAACTTCTTTTTCATCATCCTCATCCACAAAGCACACTTGTCGTGCCCCTTCAGTAGAGTGATTACATTCCACCACATTCTCTCTCTCTTCCTTTTGCTGTACCTGTACTCCATGAGTCTTGGAAGTGCTTGTCTCCCCTTGTGATGGAATAGATTCAATTATGGACTGCCTTTTCCTTCGTATAATATCAATTATCTCATCATGGAATTCTTTCTTTGCAATCCCCAAGACTTCCCCTAGTGTAAATTCCACCCTATTGTTTAGAATCCTCTCTTCAAGCACCTTTTTGAGGTCTGTTGCGGCTTCAATATCAGATTGAAGCTTGTAGAGTGGACTTTTCCCTTTACCCTTCTCCTTCTCATGCTTCATTTTTGCTGGCACTTCTTCCATTGATACTTCCTGTAGAGGTTTGCTATGCGACGGAGGCATATGTGATGGCCCAGGATCCTTCTTTTCACTACCACAGGTGACCCTTTTTGATGGCCCTCCTTCCTCATTTTCCCTCTTACGCTTTTCTTCTACCTGTGCCTCATTATTCTGGCATTTTGCAATGTAGGCATGAACAGATAAAGAATCCATAGGCTCTTCCCAGCCAGTCTCAAGACGTATACAGTCACCTGCCTCATGCAAAGCCTGTTTAGACACCTTCTTTGAAGCAATTAGCTCCATTGTTGATGGCCAAAAATCTTCATTCTCATAATCTTCATCATTCTCAGATTCCTGCTTCGATTGACCAACCTTTAATCCATAGGTTGCTGCCTCAACCATAGAGATGGCATGTCCAGCAACCATGTCTTCAACCAGCTTTTTCATCCCTCCTTTTCCAAAGTTTGTGCTTAATGGAAGACCGGTCTCTGTAAGGTGGATTTTCCCATCTTTGAAAAACACAAGTTGATTTCTGAGGGCTTCCTTATAGCTAGCACAGTCTTTCTTTGCATGTTCTGGGTCATCACACCATATACATCTGAATGTAAACCCTTCTTTGCTTTGAGGTCTTTGTATAAAAGCCTGCCCTAATGGTAGCCCTTTTTCCTCAATACTAGACGTCTTCAATTTTAGGTCTCGCATGCCCTTAATAAGCTCTTCCATCGGCCCTTCTACCTTTGGAATTGCAGCAGCTGATTTTGGTAGATTCTCAGGGGTAACAACAGTTATAGGAGTTACCGAGCTCATCACCATTTTATCCCTCGACATCATTCCAATCATTCTTTAGCCCCTGCTCTGTATTCTTATCCTCAAGGAGAATTTCCAATTTTTCTTGGAGGTCTTTCCCAGCTGCTTGTAAGAAGAGCTCTGTTTTTTCCCTGTCCAAGGTTGTGCGCTCAATCCTTGACAGCTGGGCATAGCGCTTCTCAAACTCTCTTAGCAACTCTGTGGTGGCAGAAATTCCCATTTTGGGTTTTGTGACCCATTCCAAGAAAGTTCGCTTGGTCACCCGCTCAGAATCCTCCATGAAATAATCATCCTTCAAAGCAAGCATGAACTCCTCCCAATTTCTGCCACCATGTGCTGCCTGCAATCCTCTTATGCGTTCTCTTATTTTAGGAACACATACCAGCTCAAAGCTTCGAACCATATCCTCCTTAGTCACCCTGTTTAACTCCATTTCCTTTGTGTAATTGCGCAGGTATTTCGTAATGTCTTTACCATCAAATTGATCCACCTTCTTCACAATTGATTGTAGTGCTTTAGTTGTAGAAATTTGCCCCCTTTCAGCCGCTTGCTACTATTGCATATACATGGTAAACATCTGAAACATTTGCATAACTCCGGGGTCAAAATGAACCCCCTGTCCCTCAGGATTCTCAGCCATAGCTTCCCTGTGTATTTCACCACACTTTCACCCCAGCAGTTTCACGTCGGGTTCACCAAAGCTGTCGTGACATGGGTGGTATCGCTGGGCAAGTGCAAGACTTCTGACTGTGAGAGTAGCTTCAAATCCCAGCAAGGAAACAAAAACACATAACTCTTCAAGGAGCATAAGACATCTCCATTTTTGATAACATGTACATGTGCCAATTCACTTCAATACATCCCCAAATTCAACTTGATGATTGCATATAAATTATGTGTCAAGAGCATGACCAGTTCCAAGCATAGATCTCCTGGCTCTTTATCCAAATGCCTCAAACATAACACATGTAGGCATAACACAATCTACAAAAGATTTCCATATACATGTGACCATTCACATCACGTATTTCATATATTGCCAACTCCATCATTTCAAGATGACTCTTGATCTCATGAAAACCTGCTTTCAGATTCCAACAACTCACAAAGCAAAAGATGGCATATGGCATATGTACAACATATTCATGTGATTTTTGAAAACTCCATGTCTAGAAATCCAAAATCCAACCAAGTAACTTTTTACAAAATAAAATCCAAATCCAGGAAACTCTTTGTACTTTGATACCTTTATATACCAAGACTCTCCAACCAAAAAAACTTTTTTTTCCAAAGCCTTCCCGTCCCAAAACCTTAAAAGGGTAATGTTTTTATCCCAAAGACTTTACGATTTTAGAAAATCGTAAGTAACAAAACAACAGAAAAAAATACTTATCTCAGAATAATAAAAGAAAGCGAATTCATGAATTTCGCTTTTCCCATGTTCTGCTTCACTGCAGTATGCGCCAAAATCAGCATTCGTAAAGTTTTTGACATCATTTCGCTTGTATACTGTGAAATTTTTGAAGATCATGACATTGGATAGTGCATCGTTTTCTCTTTAATTCAAACCCCAAGATGCCCTAAACAGTAGCCTTCATCACAATTTTAGAGTCTCTGGTAGATTTCAGCTCTGGTTCTGTTTTTTACACCCCCCCTCTGCAAATATGCACCGTTTCTCTGGTTTTCTTCTATTTCCCGTAGGGAATTCGGTCCCCATTCCCTTTTGCAGCCAAAAACTCGGATTTCCCAAATTGAAAATACGCTGCGTCTCCTTTTTTCTTGCTTAAAATTCGGATATTCCCCTTTTAAAAAAAAGCCTTCGTATTTTCGCCACGCAAGCCACCACCTTGCGTCTGCAGCTGCTGCCTCTGCTAGGCGTCATGCGAATGACGCTTTTGCCTTTGTAAAAAGCATGTTCCACATAAACATTATCAAAGTGACGCATATCGTTTGGTAATCCTGGTATGGCAACGTTGGAAGTTAGAAGCCACTAAATTGGGATTCATGAACAGATAGCAAAAGACAACTTCACAGAGGTGGAATGAGCTTCTTTCAAAGAGGTCCCTTGTCAGTGTGGCCGTCTTCCCATGTTTCTTTTGTTTGCTCTTTCCTCTACGCTTGGCCAGCCGGTTCTTAGTGGTGGTTGTGGCCGTTGATTGAAGCACAGATACAGGTTCCTGAGCCATAACCTCCAAAGCGTTCCCACTTAGCCCTATTATTAACCTGTCATAAGCTTTTGTGCTAACAGAAGCATACAACATATCCAGAGCCCTTATCCATTCACGATAATCTACCCATCCACAAACTAAACCTTGCTGATGAAAGCACCTGGCATCACTCCCCACTCTCATGATCAAGGCATTCCCACAGTCAGCCTGAAATCAACAGCAAATCTCGAATTTACAGGGACGACTGTGCTGCGTGCTAGAGAAGCCTGCAAAATCCCATTCTTCTCTCGAGTGTAGCATTGCCCATCACAATCCAACCCTGGCTGCTCTACATGGACCGTTGAAGCACCATCTATATGACAAATGCAATCCCTCTTGAAGAAGTTTTCAAGCTTTGAGCTCTCATCCTTCAGTGATCCCAGTAAATGAGGCATGGTAGTCTCTCGTACAAGCTTTTCTGAGCAAAAGCCTTGACTGTGATGAGCTCTAGCTTTGTGACTTGCTAGCAGCACTCCGTTTAGCAATGCATTACCACTGTCTCCTAGCTTAGTTCCCATCTTCTGAAACTTTGGTTCATTGATAATTCGTGCTACCTCAAAGTTCACCATAAGCATAAAAACTCCATGATTCACACCACACTTATGTACAGAGGCTTGAAGACCTGGCTCAGCCTCAGCTCGTCTTATTGAACCTCATTTACAATATGCATAGGCATCATAAAATGACTCAAGTCGTGGCACTTAATCCCATACATCTAGATTTATATTTAATGGCCTCACATGCATGGTTTCACACTATAGACGTGCCATGGCACGACAACGTGTCTTAAAAGATGCAAATCTTGCCATTTTTGTAGAAAAATATAGACCGCATCTTTACTTCTCTCCTTTTAAATCTTTGAATACCATACCCTGGTCTCTAGTTTTGGAACCCTCTTCAATTATGGTTTCATTCAACCCTTTTTCTAGAGTTTTTTCCCTTCCATCATCAATGTTATTTTTAGATATTTTTTGAACTCCCAATCCTTTCCCTCTCATCAAGGAGTCATTGCTTCCCATGTGAGAAGAGAGAAAATATCTCTAAGGATTTTTTGTCCAAGAAGAAGAAAAAGACGAAGGGCAAGTCTTCATCTCAGAAGAAGGGCAAAGACACAACACACGACAGTGATACAAATACTTTGAGTACCTCATCTAGGACTTCAAGGTGCTTCTAGTAGCTAGGGAAGACCAAGATGGTGTACTTCTGTAGTATACATGATGTTTCCCCCATGTCCTTCTAGCCAAAGAAGGCTTGTGGGAGGGAGAGGGAGCTAGTAGAATCTCCATTTTCTAGTACATGGGAACTATGAGTCGGAGTTCTAGGTAGAAAAAATCTAGTAGGATAAGGTCATCTTTGGTGTAGTAGAGATTATGGACAAGTTAATTTCCAAGTTCATTGTTCGAGGCTTTTTGGACATAATGTGTTCTTAGTATATTTTTTGGTACATGGGAACTGTGAGTCAGAGTTCCAAGAATTAAAAATCTAGCAAGATAAGTTCATCTTGGGTGTAGCAGAGGTTATGGACTAGTTGAGTTCCAAGTTCATTGTTCAAGGCTTTTGGGATGTAATGTGTTCACAGTCCACCGTTGGAGATTATGGGTGCACTGTGTCCATAACTTGTAGATGAAGAGCGGTTCTCTCTACCGTGCAATATAGTGCTCATAGAGTACTACCGATGAACAAATGTGTTGAGAAACACGATGTCAATCCGAGGACTCGACCCGATTAGTGCATGAAGGCTTATCCCTTGCAGGAGAGCTCACATACACGAACCACCACTTGACAATTCAACCATTCAACACCTCAATCAATCTCTCAATCCCTTAAACCCACTACACTAATCAAGAGAACAAGCAATGCATGGCAATCTCTTAATCCCATTCAAACATTGATTAAATCTTAGCTTTTCCTAATGCAAGCAAACCCATAAGCGTGCATCTACTAACCCACAAGCTTAAGCAAGCATAGAATGTAACAGTCACAAACCCACAAGCTCATAGAGAGAGTCTATCCATGAATAACTCATTGCCAATGAAGTGGGCAAGAGCTTGCATCAATGGAGACTACACACACACACACTACAAGCATGCATACACAAGAGAAAGAAAGAAGCATTCAACTAATCATAGATTAATCTACTTTAATGATGCTAAAAAAGATTAAGATAAAGAAGTGGAGCTATACTCATTGGAGCTTGATGCTCATTAGAGTACAATAGAGAGAGAGTTAGAGAGTTGCCATAGCTTGAGAGCTCAAGAGCTTCACTCAATAGCTTATGAGAATGGCCAAAAACGTCCTCTTTCTTTAGCTAACATCTCTTTTATAGAGATGTCACTAACCCTAGACCTCTTTCACACATGGGCGGACAACCCCATAAGTGAGCCTTGCTTAATACACTTAGAACTCTCATTTAGAATCCACATTGGCCTAAAATGATTTACATTGCACTTCGGCACAAAAATATGAAAAAATTATGTGCGTCTTTATGTTTCCATGGCTACAATCCTGCTCTCTCACATTAATTGCTTACGGCCTCCTTCCATAATCCGTGTTCCCATGAGTGTTCCCGTGGAACATTCCCCCCTTCCTAAATCGCGCACGTCCTCGGGCGCGGTGGAAACAAAAGCTGCAAAAAACAATGGAAGACAAGTAAAGTCTTTTATTGGAAAAAAAAACCAGCAATGACTATCTCACACGTGAGCATGCAAGTGAAAGACCGATTAGAGTTTTAAAGAGTGCTAAAAGAAGCGAGTAAAGACTAGTCAAAGTGACACTAAGTGGTAGATAGTGCTATGCAAAGGCAATTGTGCTTGTACACCGCACGTTATGACTGCAGTCTCAATGTCCTACAAGTGTTTAAGTTATTCCTAAGTGGCAACCCTACTCCTAAATATAAGCCATGGTGATTGGACCTTTCTTTCTTTCTTTCTTTCTTTTTTGTGTAAAGAGCAGAAGATTAAAGAGAATTACTATTTTTAGCTCGATAAAGAGGAAGGTTCCATCCCAAATGAGACCCAAGCAATGGCCAAGAGACCTCCGCCAAGAGAATCTAAAGGCCACTAAGTATCTCAAGGGCGACAGACCCTTTTCTTTCTTTTTGACATAAGGAGTACCCCATGAAGATGAGGGCATCGGTCTCGAGGGCCCATAATGTACCCAAGAGTCCTACTAGCATCTATCAAGGCGATAGAGTCCTTGTAGGTTTTCTTCTTAATCTTTTAGACGTAAGTGTTCACCCCATGGAAACCAAGGCATCGGCCCCAAGGTGCTAAAACAACCCAAGGTCCTACCAAGCATTCCACATGGCTGCCGCCGCGCAGACACGTCATGTCTCAAGTCACTTCCATATATTTTTTAGGGCATGTGTTTCGTAAATTTTTTATTAATCGTAGCACCTAGCCCATACCTAAGAGGTAGCTACCACTAGGGATAACTAATATACTTCGAGAGCATAAGAACTTGGCATACTCCGTTGGCATATATCTTACACCGTCTTCAAATAGAAATACCTTCTACTAGGTCCTCTAAGAATCTAAAAATCACTCACCACATAGTAACAACTAATTTAAAACTTAAACCAGCCAACTGTGTGTGAACATGCAAACAATATATGCAAAAGTGAAAAGCACATAAAGAAAAAAAGATTATGATTTGAATACACCTATTGTAGTGCTCGTTGATGTTGTGCGTTTGTCTTGATGCATTGCTAATGTGCAGATTGCTTCTCTTTGCTCTTTGTGCATTGCATGTCTCCCCCCTTCCTAATTTTTGTGCACGGTAGGTGGACTGTTGGTGCGTGTTTGTACACTCTTGTTTAGCTGAGATCTCTGCAAAATGTCTTATTAACAAACAAGAAAAGAAAAGAAAAGAATAAAATTTGTTATTGGTGCCAATCTCACCGAATATAGCCGAGGGGAAAAACCCAGTGGGAGAAAAGTGCCCTGGCTTGATCTTATTGTGGAGTTGATGAGCTCACCCTTGCACTGGCGGTGGATCCGTGTCCGCTTTTGCTGGAAAGATGGTATCAATCACTTCAGGATGCAAGGACAACCCTGTACAAAAGCCGGCCTCTGGAGAAGGTGGTAGAGGAAGGAGTGCTTCCTCGCCAAAATATGGCATTGGTTCTATGAAAAAGGTTAAGCAGACAATTCCGATTTTGGAATTGCTTAATATAGGTGCTCATAGTGATCCAAAATTGACATGTTGAGGCTGGGGGAAGAAGGGCTTGCAAGATAGGTGGTTGCAAGTCATTTATGCATATATCCCTCCATTGTTGTGCTTGAACCTCCTCAGGTAATCTACGTTGATTTTGTCCTCAGTGTGGTACTCTCACATCAAGAAGGTTATGGCGTTGGGGTGTAATTCCCACAATTTGTTTCATTAAGCCCGTGCCATATCGTCGAAAGTAAGAGCAGCATAGCCAACAAATGTGTGAAGCTTCCCCTAATACGAGTCGTGCACACTCTTAACAATGTGGAAATGGATGATGCTGTTGATAGAATAAAGTGACAAAGTGATGCCCACAGCAAATTTCACCTAAGGGAGCATAAAAGTATCTAGAATGAGTTTGAAAAGGAGGAGCACTATAACCCCCGCGATGTTCAAGTTGAGTACTATCAGGGTCAATGCATGGTGGACATGTATCTCGCCGAGTATCCATCAGGAGGTATCTGGGCGTAGAACAATGAAATTTAGAAACTTCAAACTTTATACACTCATATCCATCATTACAATTCATATCAAAAACAATGTAGATAAGATCATCTCAAAAAGAACACAATCCTGTAAAGGCATAAGGAACCACATTAGTAAAAGTGAGACTATTCAAACACTGATCTACCAAAGAGCTTCAATTGTAGTATTAAGGCCTTACCTTTGGTTTTGGGTATGTCCTTCTTAAGAGGTGGGAAGGATAGCAATTGTCGAGGAATTTGAGTAAGATAAGAGGATTTAGGCAGTGAAGTGCTAGAATCTATGCTCAAAGGAGACTCATGTAAAGTTAGATTTGTCTTAGGTACACAAGTTGATGGTGGAAGTGTGTAACAAGGAGAAGTTGGGACAACTGGTGATTCGATACATGTTTAGGGAAGGTCAACACAAGTAGATTTGTAGGTGCTATTACAACCACCTATCCTATCTTGAAGAGGTTGATTTGATTTCCTTTGCACCCACTGATATGAAAAACCAAGAGTGGCTTTTGGAATCTTATTGATACACTCTTCTGGCTCTAGCAAACCATGGCATTTGGGAAGCCAAAGTGCTGTTGCACCCTCATAATAGCCTTGTGCTTTAAGAACATGCTTTGGGACCCAATGAGTAACAATCTGAGGCTTAGGCTTGGAAAAGATATGCTTTTTAGGAGGTTTAGCAACTAGGCTAGATGGTACAAGTTTGTACGCATCTTTGGGTAACCAAATTGACAATTCCTTCTTGCCTAGCCTTCTTTGAGTAGTGACTAGAGTAGTTGAAACATGCCAGCCATGGCCCTCACTTGAGGACTCATCGATTATCCACATCATTTGTCTTGGAGCTTGAAAAGCAGATGTTGAAAGTGGGTTGTGTAAGGTAGAACTACCACCCTTTTCACATGATAAAACTCGTAGAGAAGCAGATCCCAAGATGCAATCAGAATCAATTTGCAATTTGTATTGTCTATTCTTCCAATCTAATAAACAATTGGTAGCACTTAACCATGATCGACCAACCTCTACCACTACCTTGGAATTACTAGCCACATAAAAGGGAACTAACATCTGGTGATCCTGAATGGACATCATAATGACACATTTTCCCTCTATAGGGTTATCTTCACCTGAAAAGCTTCGTAAGTCAATAGGAATGTGCACAAGTGTTGGTTGGCCCAAGGCTACCCATGTGTCAAATGAGAGAACATTATAATCTACACCAAAGTCAATTAAGGTAGAGACAAAGTAGGTAGTCTCATGAAGATGAAGACACACGTGAATATTGAAAGGATCGACATATTGTTCATCAGTAGCCAAGGTCAACACAGAAGCCTTGCGACGCTCCTTGGCTTTTGCAACTCTAGCTTTAGCTTCTTCTTGAGCCTGACATTTAAGTAGGTCATGTGCTTCTTTCCGTGTGTGGGCAGCATGCATTTGTTGAAGCATGGCTTCAGTTAATGGTTCATTGTATTTCTTGAGACGACTTCCATTAATGAAGTTAGCATTTGTTCACCTTCTAGTGTCTCTAAACGCACTGCACCACTAGAAGTAAGCTCATTAATCACAAACGGTCCTAAGCCACGTTTCTTGAGCTTTCGCTTATGCTTCTTAAGTGTGTACAAGAGCACAAGGTCCCCTTTTTTGAATCAGCCACAGTTGTTACATTTCGATCATACCATTGCTTTTGTCTCCTCTTCTCGGCATACATCCCCATTACCGCCAATAAGCGAGTCTCATCAAGCTTTTCCAATTCATCAATGCATTGAGAAATCTCATGACCAGTCCAGTCCAATTGTTTAGTAACTCGTAGAGTAGGTACAAGAAATTCAATGGGAAGAATTGCATCTAGCCCAAAAGCAAGCTCAAATGGGGTTGTGCCCACAGATGTTTTATAGGCTGTTCTATATGACCAAAGAACTGAGTGCGACTTTTGCTCCCAATCAGTCCTATGGCCCTCAACAATCTTTGTGAGTGCTATGCAGAGAATCTTGTTAGTACTCTCAGCCTGACCATTGGTCTGGGGATGATAGGGTGCAGAACGCTTGTGAATTACCATAAATTCTTGAAGTAAAAACTCTATGACCTCATTCACAAAGTGCACACCTTGATCACTAACGATTTCAATAGGTAAGCCATAGCGTGTAAACACGTACTCCTACAAGAACTTGGTTGTGGTTCTGGCATCATTTTTTATTGTAGCCTTTGCCTCTACCCATTTGGTCAAATAGTTAGTTTTTGCCACTATAATATATTCGGCATGCGTGTGACGAGCTGGAGGTTTAATGGGATCAACAAAATCAATACCCCATTTGGCAAAAGCACGTATGCTTAACATAGGCCGCCGCAATGGCATATTGTCCTTTGTGATGGGAGGTTTGGTCCTTTGACAATCGTCACAATGTTTTACATATTCTTCGGCATCCATTTGTAAGGTTGGCCACCAAAGCCCAGACCACCTAATCAACTTAGCTGTGGTATTGCCCGAAAAGTGTCCACCCCCAACACCTGCATGTGCATGAGTCAAGATTTTCAAGTAGTCAGCTTCACATACACACATGCGCAAGTTGCCATCCTTGCTCCTCTTGTAGAGTTGTCCCTCTATCAGTATATAGTTGGCCGCTTCAACTTCAATAGCATGCTTTCGATATTTAGGAATTGTTCGATCAGTATGACGATGCTGAAGATAGTCCACAATATACTTACTCCAACTTGGTGTAGTTGAAATTTGGAATAATGTGACATTATGAATTGGTTGTTAAATTTGACATGAAGCACAGTTACGAACAAATTTTTCAGCATCCGCATGCATGGTAGGCCACCATTGCCCATCCTGAGTTATACGTCGCACACAAGTAGTAGCTGATGCATGGATTCCACCAAGACTCTCATGTGCCCATTCCAAGATCTCCTCATATTGGTCAGGGTTAGGTATAAGCCGCAACACTCCATCATTACCTTGACGATATAATCTCCCTGAGATTAACTTGAATGGTCGCCATAGGTCCACATTAGGACCCGCTAGCTGTATCTGCCCACTTGTCAAAATGTCTAAGATGGGTTCAGACCATTTAGGAGCTGTCTCTACAAGGAAAAGTGTTGAATCTAACATATCATCATCCACACCCACAGGAGCTTCTCCAGAGGTGATTCGAGACAAATGATCTGCCCTAAGATGAGTTGTTCCTTTTCGGACTGCCACTTCAAAATCAAACTCAAGAAGGATGACAAACCACCTCACAATCCTTCCAGTTGCACAAGGCTTCTTCACCAAATATAGCAGTGCTTGATGGTCCACAAAAAATATAAATTTTTTTGTCAAAAGGTAATAGCGAAACTTTTTCACTACATATATCATGGACAAACCTTCTCTTTCTGTTGTGGTATAACCTTGTCTTACCATGAATTTGCACTTATCACGATTCAAGCATATACGATAAACTTGACACTTTTGAAACACAAGTCTGAGGTGTTCTATATGATCATCACGCTCTTGTGAGTGAACACATAAATCATCCACGAAGATCTCAAGAAATAGCCTAAGGTACTCCTTGAATACATGACTCATTAACCACTGAAAGATTGCAGGTGCATTTGTTAGACCAAATGACATAACACGATAGGCAAAGATGCCATCTTCAGTAGCAAAGGCTGTCTTGTGTTGATCCTTCAGATCAATTGACACTTGATTGTAACCAGAGAAACTATATGCCTTTTTTCCCTGAAACACATTCCAAAACATGATCCGTGATTGGAAGTGGGTAATGATCACGTACAGTAGGTGCATTTACCTTCTTGAGGTTTACACATACTCGAAGTTTTCCATTTTTCTTGGGCACCACTACAATAGGGGAGACCCATTCAGTGTGTTCAATCTCATAGATAAATGTTACCTCTAAGAGCTTGTCTATTTCTTCTTTTATCTTTCATGCAAAATTCTCATTGTAAGTATAAGGACGTTGCTTGGTAGGCTTTGCATCCTCTCGCAATGGAATTGTATGCTGACACATGCCTGGATCAACTCCTTTGAGGTCTTTATAACTCCAAGAAAAAACATCGCGATACTCCTTTATTATTTGAATTAATAACTTCTCCTCATCTAAGGACAAGTCTGTGGCAATCCACACATAGTGAGGATATTTTCCTGGCTCAGCGATATCAATTTTTTTTGCATCTTCTGGACCATCATATGAAACCCCTGGCATGCTTGGCTTTTGTCGCATGGGCTGTTGAAGAACAATCTTCCGATCTTGAAGAGTGTACTGTGTGAAGTTGGGGGGAACATTGAGACCTTGTTCTTGTCCACTTGAGTCATCACTAATTGAAGTTGGGGGGAACATTGAGACCTTGTTCTTGTCCACTTGAGTCATCACTAATTGAAGACCATGCAGTTTTGAGCTCTCTTTTGCAATCTTGCATCAGAGTTTTTCGTTCAACCTTTATCTTTGCACTTCCGACACTCTCTTTTGAATCTGTTTGAGACTTGAGTTTTTGTTTTAGTCTCTTTGTTTTTTTACAATTTTTGCTAACAGTTTTTAGCTTTTCTCCTGGTTGGAATCCATCTCATCGTTTTACTTGGTCTTTGATTCTATCTTGTGCTTGGACATAGTATAGATATCCATTCTTTTCTGAGAAGTGAGGTGGTGGTCGAGAGTGTTCATTCTTAAACTCCTCGTTTTCTTTTTGTATTCTCTCACGTCATTCCCTCTCATCTTGTTTACGGATTCTCTTATGGCTCTTATAGCATTTGCGTTTAGGTCCGCTTCGAGGGATCTCTACTTGAACCTCCCTTCCTCTCAAGAGTAGGCGTACCTTTCCTAACTCTTCCTCGGGGATTATCACATCATCATCAAAATCAGAGTCGCATCCATCGTCCTTATCAGCATCATTAGCAGATTCGAGTGTTAAATCCTCCACTGAGACTTCCTCTACATGCAGTGCTGTTGTGGATGCATCCCCATAGTACAAATCATCTAGAAGGTCACGTGGTTGTACCATTCGTATAGGAATAATGCCATATCCATCTGAGTCACAAAATTGAATTGGCTTAGGTAAAGCATGTGTTGATAATGTTGTAAGGACATGACTCCATTCTAGGGAATCAATTAAGTGCTCAGGGGGAAGGGTTGTGGAATGTATGCCTCATCTGATACACTTTGATTACCCTTAAGTCTCTCAATGTTGAAATCCTTACATGAGGCTCCACATATCCACAGATCTTCTCGCCCATCTGACAATGTAACTCTTGAGCCCTCAGATGAAGCAGAATCAAACTGATCTATTGGAGACCGCGTTACATCACGATATGAGTGATTCTTTAGGTTGACCCTTGTGATGACAGAATCATGTCGAAGGTACAAATAATTGTATCCCCAATCTTGAATCATTTGAAATTGTCGCATGAATGGTCTACCCAATATCACTTCATAGTTTGGATGCTTTCCAAAATCCACTACTACAAATGTGTGCTCATATTCAATCCCACATGTGGTGACCAATATGTTCTCTAGCAGCCCAATGGGATGTTCTAAGCTTCCATCTGCTAGCTGCAAGCGCATCCTTGTACTCTTAATAGCTGGTTTGCCCCACTTTTCCTAAATGGACCTTGTCACAATGCCCACTCCTGCACCACTATCAAAGTATTGCTTTGAAGCTACTTTTCGCACTTCTAATGGGAGGGTAGCATTTCCCTGATCCTCCTCACAAAATTTTCCTACTTTGTTGATAGGAACTGGCATAACATGCTTTGTCTCAAGGTGTATAGTACATTGATGGTGACCCTTTTGTAGGAATACCTGCTCTGACAAACATGTGGAAATATCATTCCAGAACTCTGGTCAAAGCTTTATCAAATCAAGCAAAGGTAAGGTACAAGCCACTGGTGCTGACAAAATAGCTTGCACGATACCCATATCCATCTCCTTTGTCAACCTTCTATGCATGGAGGGTATCCTCAAGGTTTGAGAACAGTTCTCATATTCTCCCAAATAAGATGGTAAGGTTTTCATTGTATGCTTACTTCTAGGAGAAACAATTGTTTGAACTTTCTCCTAGATGCTTGGGCGTCTTAAGTTGTTTTCTGTGCCCCTGGTAAAATCCACTTCAGAGAATGGAGGTGAAATAATAGAGGACATATTCTCATTAACTTTCTCATGAATTGCTGCACACATCTCATTTGCCATGTCCTTGTTAGCATCAATAACTTCATCATTGCATGGGAAGGCAAGAGTAGGTGGTGGCAGAATGCCTTCTTTCAATGGGGTGTCAATTGGTGCAGACTTCTCGCTATGAGCTTGTGAGATCAGCTCACTTTTCATTTCCCAACTTGATGACACTTCTGGTATGGTTTCTAACGTTGGCTTAAGAGAAGTGGGGCCCAGAGGGATAGGTGGAGGTGGGCCCTCAAGTATTGATTGAGCTTCCCTAATGAGTTGCTGATGTAAAGCTAGATTGATCTTCTCCTCACACGAGGGTTTGGGTATTCTTGAAGCTTCTTGGGTAGCTCAGATAAAGCTGCAATGCGACTTCTATGAGCATCAATGATGGCATCTAGAGGCTTGTTCACCTTATCCACAAAAACAGAACCCCCTGAACTATCCTCAGTTGTAATAGCCTCATCTTGTTTAGCACTAGGCCCAGGTTGAGGTTGATGCTCCTCATGCGCTTCTTGGGATGTAAAAGCTTGATCCTTCATGTTTTGTTTAGAGACTTCTTGAGAGCTAGTGGATGCACTCTTAGTTTGCTTGTTGCGGTTCTTTTTCCTCCTAGTGGTCCTTTTTCTATTGGAATGTAAGGTCTTGTCCACTAGATTTGCCTTTGCATCCCTAGTTTGAGGTGTCTCATCAGTCTACATTTCGGCATTTCGTGTCTGTGATCTAGTCATGACTCTAAGTGGCATGACATCCTCATTCTCTGATGAAGGTGGTGGTGGAACTGCCTCTACAAAGTTGAGTGAGACCTTTGGTTGAGAGGTGCCTTCCTCATGTGGTTTCAGCAAACAATCCTTTGGAAAGTGTTCTACACAACACCCTAGACAATATCTTTCAATTGGTGGAAACTGTGGTACTGTTGTATTGGATCGAGCTGCTTGCTTTTGGGGATGTGGACAATCACGAGCCCAATGGGTTTCTCTGCACTCATAACAGGGGCCCATTAGCTTGGCTTCTACTTTCCTTTGCTGCCATTGACCTGAAGGGCCTGGAGTCCTAGGTTGGTAGCCACCTAGCAACATCAAAGAAATTTGTTCCCTCGGTTGAGGCTCCAGTGCTTGGCTTGGATATGCGGGACTTTCAAAGAGATTTTCCTTGGATGAATATGATGCATATTCCTCCTCCACATAGCTTGGGTTTACCAAGTCTCTACACATATTTGAATTGTCGTAGTCAAAAACCTCATAGGAGCAGTCCCAGGAGCAAGAGATTGAGCTCCAAGTACATGTCGTGCTTGCTCTTGTGCCATCAGTGGCTTACGTTCAAAATTAGTATACTATTGATGCATTTGTGGAGCCACTGCACCCCTGTGTCGCTCACGCTCCTGTCTCATTCTTGCAATGCGAGTACATTCCTGTGTGGTGTGGGTATAATTCCAAGCACAGGCCTGGCACCACTTCTTTGTGGGTTGGTTTGTGACTAGAGGAGAAAAGGTATTACATTCTTCATCGATTTTATGGTTACCGCCACATGCTCCACAAAGATGAGGACCTGTAGGTAGTACACTCCTCATTTGCTGCTGTTGTTGTGGCTGCATGGGTGGGCGATAGGTTTGTCCCAATCTCCTTAGTACTAGGTTAGCTATCTGGTCTAGATTTACTAGTGCGCTAGACCCTGAACTTTGGTCATCACCCCACTGATCTCTAGGTTGCACCTCAGGGCCAGTACCATCTTGGAATTTGAAGTTATCTGTGAAATCCATAGCATCATGGTAACATTCATTGAAATTTGTATGCTTCTTTGCATAGAGATGTGTGTGCAGTGTTGAATTTTTGAGCCCTTTTAAGAAGAGAGAAATTAATCGACTCTGGGTGGGCTTCTCATCTTCTGGGCAACGGTTAATGTACTGCTTCATCCTATTTACACAGTCTCTAACACTCTCAATCTCACCTTGCTTGAAAGAGTAGATGTTAGCTACTGTGTCATGCTGAATCCCCATCAAGGAAAAAGCAGCAATGAATCTCTCTTCCAAAACTCGCAAAGAAGATTTGTTTGAAGCCTCTAGTGCCTGAAACCAAGCAAGGGCCTTTCCCTCAAGAGTGAGCCCAAATCCTTCAATTTGCGTATGCTTGTCAGTCACTTGCTCAACTCAAACTGCTTGCCTAAATGCTGCTACCATGGTCATATGGATCTCCCGACCCTTCGTACTTCTTTACCAGTTTCTGAAGAGTTGATGGCCTTACTCGTCTTGAATACTCATCATCAGGCCTACGGCCTCTCACTCTCAGTGGTTCCTCTCTCCTAATTCAAGTCTAGTTCCAAAAAGTTAGCTTAACTGACGTAAAAATGGTCAAAAATTGACCAAACTGATTTGGAAAATTCTAGAATCAGTTTGTTTGGTTAGGAGCTCAATTTTTCCTATAAATAGAAGCCTCCCCCTTTGTTGAAAAAGAATAGTGTTTTATGCACTGTTACTCTACTTCTCCCAAGCCAAGAACTGTGAATTTATTAATAATTCACTAGTTTCTGACATTTTCCTCTTCCAAAGATTGGTGGCCACTCTTGTTCCAAACAAGAGTTGAACCCTCAAACCATCAAGCCAAAGGAAAGCTCTCAAAGTCATTAGTAAGTTGGTGATTCTTCTTTTTCACTTATTCTATGGTTTTTATGGTTTTAAATGGTTTTTATGCTTTATGTCATGCTCATTTTACAAAAAGGCATTCCCCTCTCTTCTCTAGCAAAACCAACCATTCTCTATCCTAGGTGAATGATTAATTGATTAATGTCAAGTTTTTATAATGTTTATCTCAATTAAGTGAAAAAATGTTTACTTTAGGATAATTTCAATACTTTGGTGCACTTTCAATTAGTTATAAAGACTTAGAAATTTGAAAAATGGTCAGCCATACAAAGGAAGTTATGGTAAAATTTTTAGAAATTAGTGAAATAAAATTCATCTTTCTAAAAGAGTAATCCTTATGGTTTCTATATTCTAAAGTATCATTTTCATGCATAGAAGATGCATTTTGATTATGTGTTTTGGTGCACTTTTAATTAGTTTTAAAGACTTAGAAATTTGAAAAATGGTCAGCCATACAAAGGAGATTATGGCAAAATTTTTAGAAATTAGTGAAATAAAATTCATCTTTTATTATTCTAAAAGAGTAATCCTTATGGTTTCTATATTCTAAAGTATCATTTTCATGCATAGAAGATGCATTTTGATTATGTGTATAAAAGATAAATTTTTATTATAAAAGTGTTACTTTTATCATATTTGGATTTCATGCATAGAGGTATGCATAAAAGATTAAATTTTTTATTATAAAAGTGTTGCTTTTATCATATTTGAAATTCATGCATAGAGGTATGCATAAAAGATGATTATTTTATCGTAAAAGTGTAACTTTTATCACATTTGAATTTCATGCATAGAGGTATGCATAAAAGATGATTATTTTATCGTAAAAGTGTTACTTTTATCACATTTGAATTTCATGCATAGGGGCATGCATAAAAGATGATTATTTTATCGTAAAAGTGTTACTTTTATCACATTTGAATTTCATGCATAGGGGTATGCATAAAAGATGATTATTTTATCGTAAAAGTGTTACTTTTATCACATTTGAATTTCATGCATAGGGGTATGCATAAAAGATGATTATTTTATCGTAAAAGTGTTACTTTTATCACATTTGAATTTCATGCATAGGGGTATGCATAAAAGATGATTATTTTATTGTAAAAGTGTTACTTTTATCATATTTGAATTTCATGCATAGAGGTATGCATAAAAGATGATTATTTTATTATAAAAATATTTCTTTTATCATATTTGGATTTCATGCATAGAGGTATGCATAAAAGATTATTTTTTTTAAAAAGTGTTACTTTTATCATAATTGGATTTCATGCATAGAGGTATGCATAAAAGATATTTTTATACTAAAACTGTGATTTTTATCATAAATGGATTTTATGCATAAATTAGATGCATAAGAGAAATTCTTTTATTCTAAAAGTGTAATTTCCAGTAAATTGAATTTATGCATAAGAAGATGCATGAAAGATTGATTTTAATTCAAAAGTGTCTTTCTCATCTTAATTGAATTTATGCATAGAAAGACGCATAAAAGATTGATTTTAATTTCAAAAGTGTCATTCTCATCTAAATTGAATTTATGCATAAAAGATTGATTTTTAATTCAAAAGTGTCATTTTCATCTAAATTGAATTTATGCATAGGAAGATGCATAAAAGATTGATTTTTAATTCAAAAGTGTCATTCTCATTTAAAATGAATTTATGCATAGGAAGATGCATAAAAGATTGATTTTTATTTCGAAAGTGTTATTCTCTTTAAAATTGAATTTATGCATAAATAGATGCGTAAAGAAATCTTATATCAAATATAAGAATTCTCTTGTATTATATAAATAGATATTGAGATGTGATAAGATGCATATGGGAAGTGATAGGATGTGATAAGATGTGATAAGATGCGTATGGGAAGTGATAGGATGTAATAAGAGGTGTATGAGATGTGATAGGATGTGATAAGATGTGTATGAGATGTGATAGGATATGATAAGAGGTGTATGAGATGTGATAGAATGTGCCAAGATGAGTTAGGATGTGATAAGATGTGTATGTGGATGTGGATGTATGAATGAGGATGTAAAAATCGATGTATGCATGTAGATGTGGATGTATGGATGTGAATGTGAATGTGGATGTGGATGTGGATGTATGGATGTAGATACAGATGTGGATGTATGTATGTGAATGTGGATGTATGAATGAGGATGTGAAAATGGATGTATGCATGTAGATGTGGAGATATGGATGTGAATGTGGATGTGGATGTGGATGTGGATGTATGGATGTGGATATGGATGTGGATATGGATGTGGATATGGATGTGTATGTATGAATGCGGATATGGGATTGGATGTATGAATGCGGATGTGGATATGGATGTGTATGGATGTGGATATGGATGTGTATGTATGAATGCGGATATGGGATTGGATGTATGATGTGGATGTATGAACATGGATATGTATGTAGAATAATGAATGTGAATGTGTATGTGAAATAATGTGTCGTCGATATGAGTAAATGGATGAGAATGAGTACACATTGAATGGAATATAGAATATGTAATGTGGACTGAGGAGGGATAATGTGGAAAGACGAGAGTTCGATATAGAATCTGTATTTTGTGACTGTTTGTAAATGACTGTTTTATGTCAAGAATGCTGGGAAAGCATTTTGACCGTCTTATGGATTAAGGTCATGGAGACCTAACTGATAAAGTTGCAACTGCTGGACGGAGAGTCAATGGAGGACGTCTCGCGTAGCAAGGTCTCGACCGAGGTCTTGACCAGCCTTGGTTCGATTTAAATGGTGAGCTTCCGGTATGGTGGATGAGGGACCAAGGAAGCGGCCTATGAGTGAAGCGCTAGGTCACCTGCAAAGGATCTTAGAGGGTGCTGACCATACGGTGCTCGGGCTCTGGGTCACCGAAGATACCCACACGTGCACCATGGAAGATATTGGAACAAGGAGTAAGAGTTGTTTTCTGAAACCGGGCATGGATCTGGTTGATTGACCTTGCTGGTCCTCAACGGATGAGTCCATGGCTCTCTTATATGGATCTGTTGATTGACCTTGCTGGTCCTCAACGGATGAGTCCATGGCTCTCTTATATGGATCTGTTGATTGATCTTACTGATCTTCAACGAGGATTCCATCTTGAGTTTTATATGTGAAAAAATTGTCGGGTACTATGAGCTAGGAACTATTGAAAAGGCCCCTGAGTGAACAGGTGGTGAGCATTCTGGTTGCCAATGATGCCATAAGTGCACCGATGAATGTATGATTGGAAATATGGATTCAACCTGAGATTTTGAGGATTGTCATCAGTGACATAATGGTTGTAAATCGAGACTCAAATTCTGTTATTATGATAGATAAAGTAAATCCCGGATAGTAATTGTTCTATGGATAGGAATCAACGGTTGTGCCTCTTGATGGGGAAAAAAGCGTTGATCCCAATGATCCAAGTGCAAGTTTCTTCCTTGATCTGACCGAGTATCTTTATAGGTGCAGTCGGATCAGCTTGATCAGTAATGGTCTTGACTACGTTAGAGTAAAGAGTTATCCTGGTGGAATCGCCCGTGCTTTCCGGGTAAAGGAAGTTTTTCCGGGTTCGGTTTTGGAAAAACCGACGGATTAGTCTCTTGTCCGGATATCCGTGGGCGAGGCCCCGAGTGTGGAACCCCTGGCCCGCGCAGATGTGCTACTTCCGCTGCTAGCACCCCGAATCCATTGCACGGTGGGAACATGGATCTCATAGTTGGTATCAGAGCAAATTGGCTAATAAAGATCAATTGAGAAGCCAAATATGTCAAAAATTTATCAAGAAGCACAAAAAGGTTGTAATTGTGTGATATAATTCATACAATTTGATATTCGAACTGAAAATTCGTAAATTAATAATTGGGTCTTCAAATGGAAGTACCGCAATTGTATGGAACCCTGACTTGCTTGAGGCCTAGACATGATGGTATTTACCTTATAGTTCCAAGTATCATGACTACTCGTATATACTGAGGGTATAACTGCAGCTCTTTACTGGCAGTATATACGAGTAAATCTAAGACTTGAAATTATAAGCATTAATACTATCCAGTTAATGAATTCGAATGTGGTTGATATGATTTTTAATTCTGTTTGAGAACTGATGAATTGATTTGGATTCTCATTGAAAAATGATGACTTCTGAAATTTAGTTAAAATATAATACCCTGAGCAAAACTGCAATGAGGATGAATGGGACGAGTCCCTGTGATGATGTTCTTAACTAGAATGATGATAATGATTTCAGCAAATCACTATGAGGTTAGTGGATTGTGCTGTCGAATTGCCACTGTTAACACTTGACACGGTAGATCAAGTTAAGGGATGACAAATTGAGAACTTGCTTGACTGAAATTTTCGTGGAGGAAAGTTAAGAAAGAAATTTTTCGGTCCAATGGACTATTATCGTGTTAAAGATATGAATGATATGATCTGAATGAATTGTTATTTAAGGATGAGTTCTATATAAGGGATATTTATCCCCGTATTCTGTGGGGTTGACCAGAATATAAGGAACCCCAGAATAAATTGGATCTTAAGAAAAAGAGTTCTCCTCTACTTTGCGAGATGAGGACATCTTGCACTTTTTTAAGTGGGATAGAATGTAAGATTCCTCCCCCAGCCTTCAAGGTATACAGGAGTAAGAACCTCCCTTTCTGATCTTATAATTATTCCCTCTCTAAAATAAAAGAAAGATTCTGTTTAAAAAGGAAGACCCTTTCCCCAAAATACTTTCTCAGGAGCCCACCTGTTTTAAGGATTCAGAACGATGAGTTCAGAAGTGAGAACCGGTGTTTTGGATACCAAGGTTTTGGTCTTCATTCGAGTACGGCCCAAAAGAGGTTCTTTATCTCTTGAGAAGTATAAGAAGTTATCTCCTAGATATTGTGGGCCATATCTGATTTCAAGGAAAGTAGGTGACTTAGCCTACGAGCTTCTTCTACCTCCTCATCTCAAAGTTCATAATGTATTTCATGTAAGCCTTCTAAAGAAATATGTGCCAAACCCAAATCATGGAAAGACGGTAAAACTTCAGTGGCAAGATACCCCGTTGGCTTCTAGGTTACGCTAGTTCCTTCTTTTATATAAGTCGTAACTCTTACTTGTCGCTCGCAGTAATCTTACTTCCATCGATCTCCTTTCTTTCTTAATCTCTTTTATGACTTGGCAGCAAGACTTGGTTTTATCCATGATGATTTCTCACCTTCAAGACGCAAGCGAGTCTCTGAAGAAGGATTTTATAGAACTGTATGAGCGCTCACTTTTCCCTCACTTGGGAACTTCTTTAGCTCAGACCAAATGGCGGACCTATCGAGACATAACTAGGATAACACCGTGGGATCGGCAGCACTTTCATAACAATGTCCGCTTGGCTATGGTTATTGAAGCTTTGGGTTTGGGTCCCCGATACTACTGCGTGATGAGATCAAGGCATGGTGGATTTTCTGAGCGGGTCTTCTTACTTGCTTCCTCACCAGAAGATATGCCTTTATCCCATTTTTGGCTTGCCTCTTAGAGGTCCTTTTATTAGGTCACCTCATACCAATGAGATAGGTGCTGCAATAACCAGCCGAATTATTCCCATAGATGAGTTACCTTATACGTGTGCAGCTTGTGAGTGCTGCTTTTGTGACCATATGATGGATGGGCTTATGGAATTGTAAAAAAAGTTCTTCTATCTTGCTGTATATGTTCCAAGAGTGAATAAAGTTGAAATCTTTATTCTTGTCTTGAGTCTTGCTCTCTTTGAGACTTTTCTTGGTGGTTACTCTTAATTAAATTTTCTCTTAGTCTCATATTCGTGCATCTTTTGGAATTACCCCCCATTTGCGAGATGAGGGCATCTCACGTTTTTCAAGTGGGAGAGACTGTAAGATTCCTCCCCAACCTCTCAAGATATCCAGCATCTTCCCCTGTAATCAATCCCCTCTTCAGAAATATAAAAGATCTTATTTCTAACTGTTTTAACATAGAGAGAGAAAATATTCTAGAGAGAGAATATTCAGATTTTTAATATTTTTGGATAGAAAAATATCTCATCTTATTAAAATGAACTCCCCTGAAACAGAAATTCAAAAAGAACTTTCCAATGTGCAATTGGAATTAATTAGAAATGGGTATAAAGGACCTTAGCTTATAGGTCTAGATTTTTAGAAATTTTTGGATTATGGTCCAATTAAGGTTCCTATGGGCCAATAAGATCAATCCATGTGTGGGGAGGAGATAAATCCAATTTGTAAAAGAAATTATCCAAAAATGAATAAATGCTCACATAAGATGAAGAGTTGACTATGTACAAGGTTTATTAGTAAGAAACTATGAGTAATATCAAAAATATGAGATATTTTGGGTATCCAAAAATGAGTAAATGCTCACATAAGATGAAGAGTTGAATATGTACAAGGTTTATTAGTAAGAAACTATGAGTAATATTAAAAATATGAGATATTTTGGGTATAATGATTCCATTTCGACACATATGTAAGGAAGGGGAGTCTCTTCAATGCTCACATAAGATGAAGAGTTGAATATGTACAAGGTTTATTAGTAAGAAACTATGAGTAATATCAAAAATATGAGATATTTTGGGTATAATGATTCTATTTTGACACATATGTAAGGAAGAGGAGTCCCTTCAATGAGGCGCCTACTTCACATGCTTGAATGAGTTTTAAACTCAAAAATAATGTGATATTTTTATCTCTCCTCTCTCCTAATTCAAGTCTAGTTCCAAAAAGTTAGCTTAACTGACCTAAAAATTGTCAAAAATTGACCAAACTGATTTGAAAAATTCTAGAATCAGTTTGTTTGGTTAGGAGCTCAATTTTTCCTATAAATAGAAGCCTCCCCCTTTGTTGAAAAAGAATAGTGTTTTATGCACTGTTACTCTACTTTTCCCAAGCCAAGAACTGTGAATTTATTAATAATTCACTAGTTTTTGACATTTCCCTCTTCCAAAGATTGGTGGCCACTCTTGTTCCAAACAAGAGTTGAACCCTCAAACCATCAAGCCAAAGGAAAGCTCTCAAAGTCATTAGTAAGTTGGTGATTCTTCTTTTTCACTTATTTTATGGTTTTTATGGTTTTAAATGGTTTTTATGCTTTATGTCATGCTCATTACAAAAAGGCATTCCCCTCTCTTCTCTAGCAAAACCAACCATTCTCTATCCTAGGTGAATGGTTAATTGATTAATGTCAAGTTTTTATAATGTTTATCTCAATTAAGTGAAAAAATGTTTACTTTAGAATAATTTCAATACTTTGGTGCACTTTCAATTAGTTTTAAAGACTTAGAAATTTGAAAAATGGTCAGCCATACAAAGGAGGTTATGGCAAAATTTTTAGAAATTAGTGAAATAAAATTTCTATATTCTAAAGTATCATTTTCATGCATAGAAGATGCATTTTGATTATGTGTTTTAGTGCACTTTTAATTAGTTTTAAAGACTTAGAAATTTGAAAAATGGTCACCATACAAAGGAGGTTATGGCAAAAATTTTAGAAATTAGTGAAATAAAATTCATCTTTTATTATTCTAAAAGAGTAATCCTTATGGTTTCTATATTCTAAAGTATCATTTTCATGCATAGAAGATGCATTTTGATTATGTGTATAAAAGAAAATTTTTTATTATAAAAGTGTTACTTTTATCATATTTGGATTTCATGCATAGAGGTATGCATAAAAGATTAATTTTTTTTATTATAAAAGTGTTACTTTTATCATATTTGAAATTCATGCATAGAGGTATGCATAAAATATGATTATTTTTTCATAAAAGTGTTATTTTTTTCATACTTGAATTTCATGCATAGAGGTATGCATAAAAGATGATTATTTTATCCTCGTAAAAGTGTTACTTTTATCACATTTGAAATTCATGCGTAGAGGTATGCATAAAAGATGATTATTTTATCGTAAAAGTGTTACTTTTATCACATTTGAATTTCATGCATAGAGGTATGCATAAAAGATGATTATTTTATTGTAAAAGTGTTACTTTTATCACATTTAAATTTCATGCATAGAGGTATGCATAAAAGATGATTATTTTATCGTAAAAGTGTTACTTTTCTCACATTTGAATTTCATGCATAGGGGTATGCATAAAAGATGATTATTTTATCGTAAAAGTGTTACTTTTCTCACATTTGAATTTCATGCATAGGGGTATGCATAAAAGATGATTATTTTATCGTAAAAGTGTTACTTTTCTCACATTTGAATTTCATGCATAGGGGTATGCATAAAAGATGATTATTTTATCGTAAAAGTGTTACTTTTATCACATTTGAATTTCATGCATAGGGGTATGCATAAAAGATGATTATTTTATCGTAAAAGTGTTACTTTTATCATATTTGAATTTCATGCATAGAGGTATGCATAAAAGATGATTATTTTATTGTAAAAATGTTACTTTTATCATATTTGGATTTCATGCATAGAGGTATGCATAAAAGATTATTTTTTATAAAAGTGTTACTTTTATCATAATTGGATTTCATGCATAGAGGTATGCATAAAAGATATTTTTATACTAAAAGTGTGATTTTCATCATAAATGGATTTTATGCATAAATTAGATGCATAAGAGAAATTCTTTTATTCTAAAAGTGTAATTCCTATTAAATTGAATTTATGCATAGGGAGATGCATAAAAGATTGATTTTTAATTCAAAAGTGTCTTTCTCATCTAAATTGAATTTATGCATAGGAAGATGCATAAAAGATTGATTTTAATTTCAAAAGTGTCATTCTCATCTAAATTGAATTTATGCATAAGAAGATACATAAAAGATTGATTTTTAATTCAAAAGTGTCATTCTCATCTAAATTGAATTTATGCATAGGAAGATGCATAAAAGATTGATTTTTAATTCAAAAGTGTCATTCTCATTTAAAATGAATTTATGCATAGGAAGATGCATAAAAGATTGATTTTTATTTCGAAAGTGTTATTCTCTTTAAAATTAAATTTATGCATAAATAGATGCGTAAAGAAATCTTATATCAAATATAAGAATTCTCTTGTATTCTATAAATAGATATTGAGATGTGATAAGATGTGATAAGATGCATATGGGAAGTGATAGGATGTGATAAGATGTGATAAGATGCGTATGAGAAGTGATAGGATGTGATAAGAGGTGTATGAGATATGATAGGATGTGATAAGATGTGTATGAGATGTGATAGGATATGATAAGATGAGTTAGGATGTGATAAGATGTGTATGAGATGTGATAGGATATGATAAGAGGTGTATGAGATGTGATAGGATGTGCTAAGATGAGTTAGGATGTGATAAGATGAGTATGTGGATGTGTGTATGAATGAGGATGTGAGAATGGATGTATGCATGTAGATGTGGATGTATGGATGTGAATGTGAATGTGGATGTGGATGTGGATGTATGGATGTAGATACGGATGTGGATGTATGTATGTGAATGTGGATGTATGAATGAGGATTTGAAAATGGATGTATGCATGTAGATGTGGAGGTATGGATGTGAATGTGGATGTGGATGTGGATGTATGGATGTGGATATGGATGTGTATGTATGAATGCGAATATGGGATTGGATGTATGATGTGGATATACGAACATGGATATGTATATAGAATAATGAATGTGAATGTGCATGTGAAATAATGTGTCGTCGATATGAGTAAATGGATGAGAATGAGTACACATTGAATGGAATGTGGAATATGTAATGTGGACTGAGGAGGGATAATGTGGCCTCCAAAAAAAAACAGCCCACAATAATTAGTAGATTATCATGCACGTAATCATCAAAGATAGAAAAACTTTTCTAAAAACATGCGTTCGAACCAAATTAGAGAAGATACATTCGAAAAACTAGAAAGTGGTGTCGGATTCGTTTTACGAATACCGACGACCCCATGCGGAATCTCCCAATTACTAGAACTCGGACTTTATTTATCCTGTGATGAACTAACTTTCTTTAATTTGCCTCTGACAAATAAAGTTATCTACTCCCTCATGCGAGCCCGTTACTAAAAATTAAGGGTTAAATTGATGTGAGTTTCCTTTAGACTAAACCACTCACTATAATCCTCTTATACATTATCTAACATGGTTAAGTATAGAATATAAATCACATACAAATGACACCCCAAAAAATGCATAAAAAGTTCCAAAATTGACCCTAAATTGACATATCTAAATTACTAAATTTGTGGCCAAACTTAATCTTTTATGTCATCTAAGTAATTCCTACTATTCAAAATTGAATATAGATGCTAAATATCACCGAATCAAATGGATCTAAAAATACATACATATGAGTACGTTACATTCTCCCCGGGGTAAAAAAAAGAGCGCTGTCCTTAGCGAATGAACTGAGGATAGTCCTCGTATGATCCTCAGACAACCAAGTGGCATCTTCAACTGGATATGTCTTCCACTTTATTAAGAGATCAACTATGTGCCGATGTCTAAGCTTCTTAATCCTGCGATCCAAAATTGCCTATGGTTCTATCTCAAAACTGCCCACTTCCTCCACTCTTGTACTATCACACCCAATAAGTGATTTGGATCAGCCACGTACTCCTTCAATAAGCTAATGTGAAATACATTATGTGGTTTAACTCCTTCTAGAAGTCGTAGGCGATAATCTTGTGTTCCAATCCTCTTAAGTATCTTAAAAGATCTTGCATATCTAGGTGCCAATTTCTTAAACTTCCCAAGTGTTAAAGAACTCTTCTTTGGTTTCACCTTTAAGAATACCATTTCACCTTCATTGAATTCTCTTGGCTTTTTTCTCTTGTCTCTGCATAACTCCTTTGACGACTTTGAGCGATTCTTATGCATTCCCTTATGTCTGCATATCCATTTCACCTTCATTGAATTCTCTTGGCTTTTTTCTCTTGTCTCTGCATAACTCTTTTGACGACTTTGAGCGATTCTTATGCATTCCCTTATGCATTCCCTTATGTCTCTTGTCTGCATATCCATTTCATCAAGCATCTGTTTACTCATAACCTTCCCAATAGGATCATACCATAATACAGGTGACATGCAATCTTGCCCATATAATGCTTTGAATGGAGACATTCCAATAGTAGACTGTGGACTACTATTGTATACGAACTCCACCATATGTAAGTATTCATCCCACCTTCTAGGTTTATCCATGCAATACATTCTTAACATATCCTCCAAGATTTGATTTGTAAGAATCCTCCCTCTAGCTTTTGAGGTGTAAAGGAGTAAGAACCTCCCCTTCTGATCTTGTAATTATCCCCCGCTCAAAAATAAAAGAAAGATCCTGTTTTACCCTGTTTTGGCATGGAGAGAGAAAATATCTAGAGAGAGGTAATCCAAAATTGAGATATTTTTGGATATAAAAATCCTCCTAGTGTTTAAAATGGTTTCCCCTAAAACAAAAATTCAAAACGAACTTTCCAATGTGCGATTGGAATTAACGGAAAATGTGTATAAAGGACCTTAGCCTAAGGGTCAAGATTTTCAAAAAAATTTGGATTATAGTCCAATTAAGGTTCCTATGGACCAATTGGATTAATCCAAGTGTGGGGATGAGATAAATCCAATGAATAAAAGAAAATACCCAAAAATCAGTAAATGCCCACATAAGATGAAGAGTTTTCTGAGTACAAGGTTTATTAGTTAAAAACTATGAGATATTACTAAAAAAATGAGATATTTTGGTATAATGATACATTTTTTACACCTTGGTAAGGAGAATGGGGGACTTCAAGGAGGTGCCTATTTCACACATGTGATGGAGTTTTTAACCGAAAAAAATTGTGATATTTTTATCTCTCCTCTCTCCTCGATCAAACCAAATTTAAAGAGAGCCAAACTAGGTCCAAATCTTGTCCAAATTCAGCCAAACTGAACGTGAAAAATTCTAGAACCTAGTTGGACTTGGTTAGAGGCATCCCTCACCTATAAATAAATCCTTAGTCTTTTGTAAAAAAATATGTGAACTTTACCATGCTAGTATTATACTAAAATAATGATATTTTTTATTATCCCTTAAAAATCCTCTACTTTTGAAGAGAGTGGAGCCTTTCTCTCTCTTCAACCATCCTTGGAGCTTTCCTTTCTACACACAAACCAAATTATTGGTTGGGGGCTTCTTCTATGATAGAGAAGCAAGCAAAAACAAGAGGTATATTTAAATGATAAAAGAGGAATTCCCATGACATTTAGAATTCAATCATTTAAAGGGGAGAAGTGAAATTCCTAGCATATTGGAATTAATGGATATTTTATTTAAATTCAAAGATAAATTTTAAATAAATTTATTTTATGCATGAGAAATATTTAAATGATAAAAAAGGAATTCATATGACATTTGGAATTCAATCATTTAAAGGGTAAAAGTGAAATTCCTAGCATATTAGAATTAATGGATATTTCATTTAAATTCAAAGATGAATTGATTTTATGCAATGATAAATATTTAAATGATAAAAGAGGAATTCCTATGACATTTGGAATTCAATCATTTAAAGGAAAAAAGTGAAATTCCTAGAATATTGAAACTAATGGATATTTTATTTAAATTCAAATATAAATTTTAAATACATTTAGTTTATGCATGAGAAATATTTAAATGATAAAAGAGGAATTCCTATGACATTTGGAATTCAATCATTTAAAGGAAAAAAGTGAAATTCTTAGCATATTGGAATGAATGGATATTTTATTTAAATTCAAAGATGAATTTTAGATAAAATTATTTTATGCATGAGAAATACTTAAATGATAAAAGAGGAATTCCTATGACATTTGGAATTCAATCATTTAAAGGGAGAAAGTGAAATTCCTAGCATATTGGAACTAATGGATATTTTATTCAAATTCAAAGATAGATTTTAGATAAAAAATTTTATGTATGAGAAATATTTAAATGATAAAAGAGAAATTCCCATGACATTTGGAATTCAATCATTTAAATAGTAGAAGTGAAATTCTTGGCATATTGAATTAATGGATATTTTATTAATAGATTTAATTTATGATAAAAAAGAAAATTCCATGACATTGGAATGCAATTAATTAAATGCAAAAAGAGGAATTCCCATTATAATTGAGATCCAAGAAATCAAAGGGAAAGAAGATGAATTTTTAGTATAAATCAATTTATGAATAGTTCTCAAAAGTGAAAATATGGGTAGAACTGATTTTTGTAAATAGCATGAATTTTTTTATTCAAAAGAGGAATATTGAATATATTTGATTTGAGAAATTGAGAAAAAATATGAATCTTTATCTAAGCCAAACAATTGGTGAAAATTTTAAAAAAGTCCCATTATCGGTATCAAAGTAGGAAAAGCTACTAAATGGCAATAAATGTAAATGGGATGCGATAGGATGTGAATGGATGTGATAAGATGTGAATGGGATGCGATAGGATGTGAATGGATGTGATAAGATGTAAATGGGATGCGATAAGTTGTGAATGGGATGTGATAGGATGTGGTGTGATGAAAATGAATGAGGATGAGATGTGAAGTAAATGGATGCAGATGTGAATGATGAGATGAGAGGATATGTGAAAGGTTTAGATGGAAAGTAAATGGATGAGGATGTGTATGTGAAAGAATGTGATAAAAATAGATGTCGATGTGTATGTGAAAGAATGTGATGTAAACGGATGTGGATGTAGATGTGTATGTGAAAGAATGTGATGTAAATGGATGTGGATGTGTATGTGAAAGAATGTGATGTAAATGAATGTGGGTGTGTATGTGAAAGAATGTGAATGTGGATGTGGATGTGAAAAGGATGAGATGTGGATGTGAATGTGAATGTGATGTAGATGTGGATGAGATGTGGTGTAATGTAAAGAGATGTGGATCTGAATATGATGTGGATGTCGATGAGATGAGATGTGATGTGATGTCAATATATGTGGATGTGAAGTGATAAATATGAATGTATGATTAGATGTGGATAGTCGTGCATGTGAATGATTAGATGCATGTGGATGAATGATATAGGATGTGTATGAATGAGATATGAAAAAGATGTGATGTAATGTGGATAGAATGTATGTGATGGAATGGGGATACAATGAATGTGATGAATGTGAATGGATGTGATGTGATGTGAGTTGGATAAGTATGAATGGGTGAGATGTGATGTTAAATAGATGTGATGTGATATGATGTAAATTGGGATAGATGTGAATGGATGATATGTGATGTGAATGGATGAGATGTGAATCCGGATAGATGTGAATGAATGATGTGGAATGTGAATGGATGAGATGTGATGTGATGTGAATCAGGATGATGTGAATGAATGAGATGTGATGTGAAATGGATGTGATGAGATGTGATGTAAATTGGGATAGATGTGAATGGATGATATGTGATGTGAATCGGGATAGATGTGAATGAATGAGATGTGATGTGAATGGATGAGATGTGATGGAATGTGAATCGGGATAGATGTGAATGAATGAGATGTGAGGTGAAATGGATGTGATGTGGATCGAGGTAGATATGAATGGATGAGATGTGAATGAATGTGATGTGATGAGATGTGGATATGGGTAGATGCGAGTGGATGAGATGTGATGAGTATAAATGTGGAAAGACGTGATGAGATGAAAAATGATGTGATTGGATGAGAATGGATGCAGGAGGACGATGGGAATACATATGATTGGACTTGGATTAAGTAATGTGGATTGATGTGGAACAATGTGGAAAGACGAGAGTTCATTATAGAAACTGTATTTTATGACCTACTTTTAAATGACTATTTTATGTCAAGAATAGGGAAGCATTTTGACCATCTTGTGAATGAGGTCATGGAGACCTAACTGATAAAGTTGCAACATTTGATGGAGAGTCAACGGAGGACGTCTCGCCGCATAGCAAGGTCGACGGAGGTCTTGACCAGCCTCGATTTAAATGGTGAGCTTCCGGTATGGTGGATAAGGGACTAAGGAAGCGGCCTATGAGTGAAGCACTAGGTGACCTAAGAAGGATCCTAGAGGGTGCTGACCATACAGTGCTCGGGCTCTAGGTCACCGAAGATACCCACCGTGCGTCAAGGAAGATATTGGAACAAGGAGTAAGAGTTGTTTTCTGAATTCGGGCATGGATTTGGTTGATTGACCTTGCTAGTCCTGAACGGATGAGTCCATGGCTCTTTTATATGGAATTTGTTGGTTGATCTTGCGCTAATCTTCAATGGAGAGTCCATCTGGATTTTCTTGTGTGATTATATTGTCGGGTACTATGAGCTAGGAACTATCAAAAAGGCCCCTGAGTGGACACGTGGTGAGCATTCTGGTTGCCAATGATGCCATAGGTACACTGATTAAGGAATGATTGGAAATTAGAATTCAACCAGATATTTTGAAGGACTATGATCAGTGATACTATGATGAGCGTTCTGGTTGCCAATGATGCCATAAGTACACTGATTAAGGAATGATTGGAAATTAGAATTCAACCGGATATTTTTGAAGGACTATGATCAGTGATACTATGGTTTCATTAAAAGATTGTTTTAAAGTCACACACATGCATTCAAAAAAGCAAATGAAAACACACACACACGCAGCAACTATTTGAGGTTGCCCAGTGTGGTAACGTTGTGTGAGGATGGCTGGGTCAGGAGCTCTCTCTCTCTCTCTCTATCTATCTATCTATCTATCTCTCTCTCCCCCTCTCAATATCTGTCTCCCTCTCCATATCTATGTGATAATAGCAACAACAGAGAGACAAATAGAAGTCGCGGATGCACAAAGGTTGAGATCCACTACAAAGGAGACAGGTTCATTCAAACAGGTGAGAGAAAAAGCAACCATTTATTATTTTTGTAATTAATGATTTACTTTTTGAGGATTCTTTAACACATAGCACACGATACGAGGGAGACCACTATTTTAAAACTCAACCCTATGTGGGGCGAGGACTGAAATTTGAAGGCTTCAAAGCCTTGTAGGCCTTCATAATAAGGCATGGAGAATATTTGTCGGCATGCAAAAAAAACTCATCCAAGAATTTTAAACTTTAGGCCTTGAAGGCTATGCAATAATTGATTCTTTCAAGAGGGGTAGTCTAAACAAAACGTCTTAATAATTTTTTTAAATGAAATGTGGAAATCTTCTTTTTAATATTGATTTTTTACAAGTTAAAACTTAAGTTACAACTTTCAACTTACAAATTATAAATTATAATTTATAACGTTGAAATAAAAACATTTAAAAAAGATAGAATTTAACAGTGCATGCTATTATGTGTGCTTGAAGCGATAGATAAAGTCCCTTCCAATTCCCAAAGGAAAAAAGTAATTACACTTGTAGAGTCAAGTGCCTCTGAGTCAGTGTCTCTGAGATCAAGAGATTTTCCGAGCGAGATGTAATTGAATACTGCGCCCCATGATCAGACATGAAGAGCTTTGTCCAGTGACATGTAATCTCCAATGTAGTGCCCCTCATTCTCGATCCTATGCCTCTCTATAATAAGTACTAGTACTCAACCCGTGCATTGCTACTGCGGGATGTAAAAGACATTAAGAAGCGAAATACATGAATGAAAATTGGAATACAAAGGGTCAATTGAAGGGGTTTTTTCCTCTTATTTTTTAGAAATCCAAGATTTTTCTTTTTTCTCTTGGTCTCCTTGTGCCTTTGTTTTCCATGGTTAATATGTAATTTTGGAGGAAGCATGTTTGTCACTATGCCTCTCTATAATAAGAAGTGTAAAGTATTTGGCTAGAGATGCTAAAAGGGTTGATCATTTTCTCTAGGTGGACAAAGAGGTTCTTCTTATTGATAAATATTAAGAGCTATTTGCTCATAATGAGCCTCTTATAAAGATAAGTTTGAAGGATAAAAAAATTATATTGGTTATTGGTTTGGCAATATTATGTATGTTAAAGTAGATCACATTCGTGCACACATAGCATAACAACAAGCTAGGGAGCCGGAAAACAATATTGTATGAAATATGTGTTTTGGCTATATTATAGCTTCTTAATAATGGGGTAATTATGCATTCCTCATTGTCATGGTCCCCTTATTTGAGCCTAATGTTGTATGCATCTCACCATTAATGTCTTATCTCCATTGTTAAACATGAGCTTTTTTTTTCTACAAAAAGAAAAATCATTTTCATATCGATTGTGGGCAACATTGATTCACGAGATCATGGGATGTTTCACAGTCCTCTTCGAATTCATCTCTTTTCCTTGAAGATCATAGGAATAGATCATTGACCAGGTGGAAAACCATTAACGAGAATAGAAGGTGCCACGATCTCGGATTGCGAGAATATGTATAGAATGAGATCACAAAAGTTGCAGACCATGAAATGAGAACATAAACAAGGAGGACCCTAAAAGTTGTATGACATACGTGCACAAAAAGCGAGTGGCAATGAACTCGTCAAATATAGAACGTGATTTATGAGTTATGAAAAGCAAATGGCCAATGAAAAGTAGCACCCGAAAATAGACGAAATGTGAAATGCAATAAGAGAGTAACTCCAAAAATAGTTGGAGCACTGCTATTTTGAGACATGGACGAGCCCAAAAATTGGTTATTTTTTTATTAAAACATTAAAAGCGTGTAGCACATAAAGAATGAGCAAAAGTTTGCTCTGCAAAAAAAACAACATAACTTTCAATCCTGAACTCCGATGAAGTCAAGCAAATACTCAGAATTTACTGCACGAGCTGCACGTTGCATGTTTTAAGTGTTGTTTATCTGAAATGACATAACTTTTGATAGTAATATCATATTAACTTTTTCATAGTCAAAGTGAAAATGTCAAAGAAAGTAGGTAATGTGGGGAAGAATGAAGAAAGTAGCACATGAAGAAAGCAGAGGTGTTGGAGATCCTGAGTTGGAATAGGTTTGGAAGCATTTGCACATGTCTTGCACCATAGTCACATCTTCACTTGCATGTCTACCACATCTTCAAAATGTCAAAGAAATTAGGTAATGTGGGGAATTATGAAGTAATCAGTGCATGAAGAAAGCATAGGTGTTGGAGATCGTGAGTTGGAATCGGGTTGGAAGCATCTAGACATGTCTTGCACCATAGTCACATCTTCACTTGCTTCTCCACCACCACCGCTCTTCACCAACACCCATTATTTTAAGTATGAACCCACCATGGTTGTGTGGAGAGATGGACTCTTGAAGGAGTTGCCCAACAAAAAAAGAGAGCCCAAAGGGGGCTATAGATCTAGAAAAGGGAGCCCAAAGGGAGCTCTAGAAAAGGGAGCCCAAAGAGGGCTATAGCCCTAGCCGAGGGAGCTAGTAAGATGGAGAGGATTTCTAAGGCTAGGGGTGTTGTCATCTTCATCTACCCTCCCATACTCTCTCTCTCTCTCTCTCTCTCTCTCTCTCTCTCTTTATCACACACACACACACGTTCATTCATTTCTTTCTCCTCCCTCTTTATATCTCTCTCTCACACAAACACACACATGCACACATTGAAAAAAGAAAACGAAACACACACACACACACACACACAAGGACACATAGAAAACATCAAATAGGCATACCCACAATATTGATGCATGACGCCGTACAATACCCAAGAAGAGTGTGGTGACTATATGAGGTTGCCTGGTGTAGCGGCAACATCTGTGTGTGGTGTTGAACCAACGTGAGAGAGAGAGAGAGACACGTCATATGCATCCCCAAAGGTGTATGGAATACACACAATAGATGAGTATATATAGAGGAGATCCTAGGGCTATATATATAGAGACATTCTATATATAGCCAACACCCCCGCTCAAAGAAGGGTCTCTAACTGTGGATGAAAAAACCCTTGGGGGCTCAAGGGAAAAACCCACAGCTCTATATACACCTACCGCTATATTAAATTATTTTATAGTTACAAAGTATTCTTCAAAGGAGCTACATCACTCCCATATATACAATAGCCATGAAGGCTGCGAAGGAGCTACATCACTCCCATATATACAATAGCCATGAAGGAGCTACATCACTCCCATATATACTTCATCACTCTTATGTGTACAATAGCCAAACGAAGGCTTTGAAGGTCATCCATTTTCATGTTGTCTTGATCCATTCATGTAGGTTGGGTGCGAGTCTATCTTCGTGGGGTGACGATGCCAAATAATATTTTTGTAGTCTATTCTCTATATTGAAGCTCAGCAATATCCAAATATAATCCTGATCCATAAACCCTGTAATATGGAAGAAGTCTCCATAACAAATGGAAAACCATAATTTTGTTATAGAAATATGAGATGTACACGAAAAGATGTACATAAAGAAATAGACATGAAGGTATCTATTATATGGTTGCTTAGGAATGTAGTCCATCCGCAAGGATATGCATGGCAATGTCAACTTGTGGAAGATCATCCAATCAATGGCAAATGAACTAGATTTGGTAAGGGAATCTGGTTACTTGGAGAAGTTGACTTGGAAGATTGACCTGTCACTAAAATAGAAAATGACACTCATTCTAGTTAGTAAGGATATCATGGAAAGCTAGAATCATATCTTTGCCATGGGAAAAATCTATGACATAAGATCAAACCTCCAATATTATGAGTCAAGATAATGAGACAACTATAACTTGGATCAAACCTCCAAGATGACATGATATGAAAGTAAACCTCATAAGATGACAAGACGAGAAATCAAACCTCTTACGTCCATAGGTAGGATAACCAGACATAATGAAAAAGCAAACCTCTGAAATGAAACAATAATTAGGATGTAGACACCTCTGACAGGATGAAAAAGCAAACCTCTGACATGACGTACTTGAAAGTAAACCTCATAAGATGATAGGCCGAGAAATCAAACGTGTGACATTCACAATCAGGATAGTAAACCTCATAAGATGACGGAACAAGAAATCAAACCTTTGACATCCACAAGCAGCATGTAGCCAGGATGACATGATGTGAACATAAAGCTCATAAGCTGATAGGACGAGAAATCAAACCTCTGACAGGAAGAGAAATCAAACCTCTGACATGTAGTCAGGGGATGACATGACGTGAACGTAAACCAATCTCGTAAGATGACGGGACAAGAAATCAAACCTCTATCATGTAGTCAAGATGACATGACGTGAATATAAACCTCATAAGCTGACGGAACGAGAAATCAAACCTCTCGGGAAATATGCTCGACGAAATTTCTTGTTAGTTGCCATAGATTGAATTCCAAGACGACCACCATTATAGCCATTTAGACCTGCATGGTTGCATTGTCGACCACAAAAGACATTGATAGATTTAAATAAACCTAGTCAATCTGATGAGCCAAAGCCAAGGCACGGTGCATCCAAACACCATGGCGTCATGGATACAATCCATGGAAACGTAGTCAACCATCATTGACGAAACATGTAACCATCATCATGAAACAACACCATGGCATCATGGATACAATCCATGGAAACATAATCAACCAATATAGATTAGCCAAGTGAACCAACATCAACGAAACATGTAGCTTGAAATGACCAACATCAACGAAAAATGTAGCTTGGAATGACCAACATCAACAAAACATATAGCTTGGAATGACCAACATCAACGAAACATATAACCATCATCATGGAACAACACCATGGCATCATGGATACAATCCATGGAAACGTAATCAATCATCATCTATGAAACATGTAACCATCATCATGGAACAACACCATGGCATCATGGATACAATCCATGGAAACGTAGTCAACCATCATTGACGAAACATGTAACCATCATCATTGGAAACGTAGTCAACCATCATTGACGAAACATGTAACCATCATCATGGAACAACACCATGGCATCATGGATTGTAGTGAGTGAATTACATCAATGCAATGAACACATATACATATATCAATAAAATGTGTAACCATCACCACCATGGCATCATACCAAGGCACCAAAATTACAAACTCACCAAACCTGTCAGAATCACCGAGGCTTGCATGCTTAAAATAATAATTGTCAAGTCCGTGAGGCTGGTTGTAATGTAACAAGCAAAGGTAGAACACATGGCACCTTTAACTATTTCTTGCAAAGGCTCTCGAGAAATAGTTGCATGCTTACAAAGCCTCTCGAGTAGTAACAGCATGCTAAGCATCAATAAAGTCCTCTTTACACACAAGACAAACTTCCTTGAAGCCATAGAAAGAACAAATACACAACTTCCTTGTGAGAACAATCAAACGAGAGATCAACATCACCGCCGAGATAAAAGGATAATGAGATCATCACCAAGATGACCATGACCAAGTAACTGTAACGATTCTGAAGTCATGAGATAAAACAATCAGATCATCACCGAGATGACCACGAGCAAGTAACTATAACGATTCCTAAATCATGAGTTAAAACTATCAGATCATCACCGAGATGACCATGAGCAAGTAACTATAACGATTCTAAAGTCAGGATCATTGAATTTACCACAAGCATTTCATGGGCACAAATTAGAACCAATCTATTTCAAACAAACTAATGCACACCTTTGGTTTGGTATGCGGGATTTTTGCTCACACGCACAGGGCTACGAATTGATATTTAGAGAAGGAGTAACCATTCAAAAAGTAAGATCCAACATCAGATATGTAAGTAATATCAAGCAGACGTACACCAAAAGGATAGCAAGCCAAAACCATGACATCATGGATAAAGTCCATGGAAACGTCATCAACGAATATAAAGAAATCATCATAATGAGCATCACAAAATAAAACCATGGCAGGATGAACAAAATACATAACATCAGTCGATCGAAAAGAAAGGCATAATTACCATCATGTGATAATACCTTGGATTGTCAATAAATACATTATGAACGTCCAAGCTTAATCATGTGATTCCTGTAGCTAGCACTAAAACAAGATCACAACATATTAGCTCATGACGCAATCAAAAAGATCAAGATTATTGTAGAAGTACATCATGGTAGCATAAGAGTTATACCAGACCATGGCATAAGTCATGATCAATGTGAGTTGCATAAGATACGAAAGATCTTCTTCTACTTAGTAACTTACATCATGAAAGTAAGAATCAAATATGTTGATTATCATGGACAAACAATTCTAACAAATATACATCTCCAATAATGGACAGCCTTTCGGTTATACTAAGTTTGGCACATATTATCAAAGATAAATAGAAATTATGAATCCAAAAATGATAGATTTGACTTCTAATGGATGCCATGAAGCAGGTTGGCCTTCTTGCTTTGCAATATACAGAACGTGTGTAGCGCTTCAGGTTGTGTGCCAACTGGCAACACTACATGTGTTGAGCTTACAAACCCTTGCCAAGAAAACGCAAAAATCGGCCATAGTGGAAAGCATCAACCGGTAGTTAGATCTTGTTGCTTCAATCGAAAACAACCATGGGCAAAGTAGTTAAAAATTAAACTCCATAATTGAAAAGAAAATATTGGCAAAGAAGTCTAAACTCGATTGCCTTATTCCCCCACGTGAATTGGACCCCAAACAAAAAATAGATGCTATTTTTGGGTAGGGTCAATGCAAAAATAGCGTGATAAAAACTGTATGTGCTAAATGGCTGCCATCAACCAAAGCGCCGCTTTTATAAAAAGCGACAAAATAAGAGCGTCAACAGCTTTTTCACTTGCTAAAATAGCACTATTAGAAGCATAACTATAGCTGACCAAGGGCATAAGCGAATAAAGACAGCCATGGCCGCCCTGCGTTACCTTGACTAGCAAGCCAACTTTACTATAAATAAACGTAGCTATAATTAGTTCCATGCATGCAGGGAGGGTAAGAAAGCGGAATTATGACGACAAAAATAGGGCACTGAGACATAAACCTATGGATGTCTGAGGTCTCCCAATCTGCAAGTATACAGCTTCTCTAGATTCTCTTCACGCATATTGTGTCTGATACAACACTGCTCAGTCTCATATAAACCTCGGTTCTCTTCACGCGTACTGTGTCTCTCTTACACTGCTCAGCCTAACCAGAGAATATACAATATGGATGAGTGCCAATGTTACTCCTCACGCTTCTGCTGGAACCGGGCAACCAAAACGCAGGCAATTAGCCGCCTAAAGCCAGCTGATTACGAGCTCCTTATGCAGCTTTTCTAAAAATAGAGAACGGCCCTTTCTAGCTACAAAGCTCAAACTTTAATATGAAAAGCAAAAACCACAGCAATACAATTACGATGTGGAAAATTCCTTCTTTTAGCGAAAACTGTTCTGGCAAAGCCTAGCACCACATAGACGAACAATAGTAGTATTGTACATGATATTGAAAATAGTTCATGGAATTGTGCGTTGGCAAGAAGCCATCAGGCGCAAGCCCTTTTATATAACAATATATTCAAGCACCAAGAATTCGGACAATTGGTTAACAGAAATTTTGAACAAAGTGTATGCATAAGCTTGCAGGCGCAAGCCCTTTTATATAACAATATATTCAAGCACCAAGAATTCGGACAATTGGTTAACAGAAATTTTGAACAAAGTGTATGCATAAGCTTGATAACAATAAACACGAGATAGCAAGCGAAGTATCACGCACACAGAAACATATGCAAGACACATCTCTTGAATCAAGAAGACAAAGAAGAAAAGATAAAAGATTCAAATAACACTTAGCTCTCTTTGTAGACAAGGAAGAAGATGATGCTCCGTGCTTTGTCGGTCTTCGCTCTGATACCATGTTGAACCAACGTGAGAGAGAGAGAGAGACACGTCATATGCATCCCAATATATAGAATGTCTCTATATATAGCCAACATGTGGATGGCCGCAAATGGAGCTCTCTCTCTCAATCTCAATATCTCAATATACCTCTCAATCTCCCTCTCTATCACTCTCCCTTTCCCTCTCCCTCTCCCTCTCACTATCCCTCTCCCTTTCCCTATCTCTCTCCCTCTCGATATCCCTCTTCCTCTCAATATCTTTGTGACAATAGCAACAATAGAGAGAGAATTAGAAGCCACAGATCGAGATCCACTACAAAGGAGACCACTACAAAGGAGACCTTCAAACACATGAAAGGAAAGGGATCCCTTATTCTTTTTGTAATTAATCATTTACTATTTGAGGAGTCTTTGACATGTACCATATGATACGAGGGAGACCACCATTCTAAAACTCAACCCTATGTGGCCAGGGCTGAAATTTGAAGGCTTCAAAGGCTATTCCGCGTGCTTAAAGAGATAGATAAAAGTCCCTTCCAATTTCCAAAAAGGAAAAAAGTAATTACACTTGTAGTCAACGTGCCTCCAAGTGACTGTCTTCTTTGAGATCAAGATCTTTGTGTAGCAAGATGTAATCAAATGTTGCGTCCACAATCAGAGATGAAGAGCTTTGTCTAGTGACATGTAATCGCCAATGTTGTGCCCCTCGTTCTTGATCCTATTATAGTAGCAAAATATCACTGTTGAGGAGAGATATTTTTCTATCCCACATCGGAGTTACATTGTGCTCAACACTGATATTTTGCTGCTGGGTGGTTGCAAGATGAGATTATCTGGTTTCATGTAATGGGCGCCCTAAAAACAGGCATTTTTTCAAGAAGAATAGCCAATCTCTCCTAGTTAGCCAAGGAGTTTCACTTCAAGGTCTTCTAATGAAACATCATATGCAAAGTTGGGCACCTAAAACTATAATCTGATCGAATATCCAATAATTGCAAATCCCCTTTTCTTTGGGAATCAAAATTGTATACAGGTCCTGTCTCGTAGGTTTAGACAAGTACACTGAATGTGAGTAAATTGCTTATAACTTTTACATTATTATTCAGATTATGTTACCACTTTTCGTATCACAAATACAAATAACATAGAGCTTAACTTAAATTATCGAGTAATTTTTGATATGTTACTACTATTTTATATATTATTTAAAAGGAATTACAATTGTTAAAAAACATACTATTTTGTCCTCCCACCACATCTACCATTTAAAATGCTCAAATTGTATGGATCTAGTGATGATTAGATTCGAGAAGATTAGTAGAATGTGGGTATAAGGTAAAATTACAAATCTAATGGTTGGATTTTTGTAGATTTACTTTAGAAAATTTGTTATGACTGTTAGAGGCCCATTAAATCAATTGTAATTTAATTCTAGAAAATCAAATATTGAATCTTTAAATCTAAAAACTCTAGGAATCAATATGCTTGTTGCCATGAATGTATTAAATAAACATTGGCTTAATTTGAGTATGGGAAGGTCCATTTTCAATCCTCCCAAGTGAAAATTCCCATATTGTGTCCACTCTCCCCTTTTCAAGTCTAAAACCAACCAAAGGGAGCTCTTGAAAAGGGAGCCCAAAGAGGGCTATAGCTCTAGCTGAGTAAGATGGAGAGGCGTTCTAAGGCTAGGGGTGTTTTCATCTTGATCCACCCTCCCATACACACACACACACACACTTTCATTCATTTCTCTCTGATCCCTCTCTTTCTCTCTCTCTCTCTCTCTCTCTCTCTCTCTCTCTCTCTCTCTCTCTCTCACACACACACACACACACACACACACACACACACACATAGAAAACATCAAATAGACATACCCAACAATCATTGCATGATGCCGTATGATGCCCGGGAAGGGTGCGACGACTATGTGAGGTTGTTCGGTGCGGTAACGTCTATGTGAGGATGCCTGGGTCAGAAGCTCTCTCTCTCAATCTCAATCTCTCAATATACCTCTTAGTCTCCCTCTCCCTCTCTCTCTCTCTCTCTCTCTCTCTCTCTCTCTCTCTCAATCTCTCAATCTCAATCTCTCAATATACCTCTTAGTCTCCCTCTCCCTCTCAATCTCTCTCTCTCTCTCTCTACCCCTCTTAATATCCCTCTCCCTCTCAATCTCTCTCTCTCTCTCTCTCTCTCTCTCTCTCTCTCTCTCTCTCTCTCTACCCCTCTCAATATCCCTCTCCCTCTCAATATCTTTGTGATAATAGCAATAACAGAGAGAGAAATAGAAGTTTCTATTGCACAAAGGTTGAGATCCACCACAAAGGAGACATGTTCATTCAAACAAGTGAGAGGAAAGCGACCATTTATTATTTTTGTAATTAATCATTTACTATTTGAGGATTCTTTGACACATAGCATACGATACGAGGGAGACCACTATTCTAAAACCTTAACCCTTTGTGGGGCGAGGACTGAAATTTGAAGGCTTCAAAGTCTTGTAGGCCTTCATAAGGCATAGAGAATATTTGGCATGCAAAAAAAACTCATCCAAGAATTTTGGCCTTCAGGCTTTGAAGGCTATGCAATAATTGATTCTTTCAAGAGAAGGCTAGTCTAAACAAAACATCTTAAATATTTTTTAAAATGAAATGTGAAAATCTTCTTTTTAATAATGATTTTTTACAAGTTAAAACTTTCAACTTACAAATTATAAATTATAATTTATAATGTTGAAATAAAAACATTTAAAAAAGATAGAATTTAACATTGCAGGCTATTTTGTGTGCTTAAAGCGATAGATAAAGTCCCTTCCAATTCCCAAAGGAAAAAAGTAATTACATTGGCAGTCAAGTGCCTCACCAGAAATTCAAAGTCTTGAAACTTTTCTACTATTTCTTTTAGTTTCGAGTACTGTAGCTTTGTGCTTGCTTTGTACATGGAGATGATACAGACATGAAAATTATATTGGATAATGGATTATTGATTTATTTGAGGGATAATAATTGATTCATTGATTTGAGGGACGTAACTAGTAGCTTTGGATGCCAATTCACAGCAGCTGCTACTCTTCTTCATTTGAGTATTTATGGTTAGATAAAGCCTTGGATATCTGTTGTTACCTTGGCTTTTTCTATGTTGTGAGATACGGCACCCACTTTTAGTGGAGAAGAGAAGGAGAGAAATAAAGTTACAGTCCATATTTTTCTACAAAAATGGCAAGATTTGCATCTTTAAAGAAATGTGCCTAGTCATAACCACCCCATTGAAGCTCCAGTTCTCCATTCAAAGCCCTAATTCCTATGTTTATCTGTTGGACTTTAGGGATTAGCTTTGAGATGAGTATGCCCATGTGCATTCACATGACAAGTGCTTATGATGACAGATGGGAGTCCATCCCAAGCTCCTTTGTGTAAACCACTAGATGATAATCTAGCAAGATGAGTATGCCCATGTGCATTCACATGACAAGTGCTTATGACAGATGGGAGTCCAACCACTAGATGATAATCTAGCAAGAAGTGAATAAAAACAACCCTCCCCTTGCAGCCTTCGAGTTCCATCAAAATAGAGGATCTTGAAGAAGCTAGGAAGACATGAAGATCTTCCTATACTCATTACACATAGCCCGCCACATGGTTGTTTATCCTCGACCCCCAACCCAGTTTTGCAACTCTCACCTCCCACTAACACTACTAACACTATGCTAACCAAGGCTCCTCCCATACGTTTTTGGCTAATCTACCTCAATATTTCTACCACCACAAGGTAAATAAGGAGTGCATATACCAAAAACTCTCCTTCAGGAGAACAAGGCTTCAAAATGGGGCATCGCACTCTGTGGATATCAAATGCGGCCAGCCAACCAAGTTAAGCCACCCTAGCCTAAAGCTCCATTACATACCCCCTAACACGAGATACTACCACCATGCCTCAAGAAACCCCATACAAGGTTCAACACACAACTCTCCCTATATGATTGGAATGGGCACCTGAAATTCTTCTTTAAGCCCAAGGCTTTTATGAGGGCAAGACCCTCCTCTAGCTACCTAAGCAAGGCATGTCTCATAAGAAATAGGTTCCAAAACCCAAACCTTCCTCTACTCAAGCTAAAATTTTGACCCATACCTCCAGTGGATATCCAAATCTCTTCTCCAAGCCCAAGGATATTGCAGAGGCTGTTGTAAGATATAGGTTCTTCCCAAAATTAGACCTAACCCCACCTGATAAGCCTCTCCTTTGGATCCTCCCTAAGTGTGGTAGTAGATACCATGAATCAAAACAAAGTCATCCTATCAACATACAACTTTGAACCACTCTATTTTAGGAAGACATAACCTTGTCATCATCAAGAACCCCCCAAAGGATCCTCCCCCACTCACTATGGAGCTAGACCCCATAAGATCTCCCTCATGAATCCATTTCTTCACCTAATATAATCGTTGGAGTATGCACAGGCAGAGGCATAGTCCATATAAGAGAGAGAGGGAGCAAAGGAGATAGAGAGCTTGTGGACAAGATCACCTTTTGCAATAGCATGATGCTTTATAATGGCAATATCAAGCAAGGGAAAGTGTTGCACTACTGTGCTTGCATTGGATAATAACAAGTGAAGATGGAAGGCTCCTTTATATAGTGATGCAAATGAAGTGTCTCATAGCCCACAAGCTATTGAAAAAGGAAAAAGTAGCATAAAGCCTAACAAACAGGAACAACCCCATAACATAGAGATGCACAATATTATAACACTCCCTTTGTAGCCCATAGTGGGCAAGAGTCTAAAGAAGATAAGCTGATGAAGATGCAGCCACAGACCCTCAAGTACTGCAGATGCCAAAATCACCTTAGAGAGAGAGCACCCACCAACCTATTTCCTCAAAATAGAATGTCACCATGAATAGCAAGGAACTTTTCTTGGCTTTGAATTCCCACACAAGTGTGCATTGAATTCTAAGAATAAGATGATCTACTAATTATGGACACAGTGTGCCCATAATCTCCAATAGTGGATTGTGAACAAATTACGTCCCATAAGCCGCGAACAATGAACTTGGAACTCAAGTATTCCTTAACCTCTGCTACACCAAAGATGACCTTATCTTGGTAGATTTGCAATTCTTGGAACTTTGGCTCACGGTTCCCATGCACCAAAAAATGTACTATGAACACATTACGTCCAAAAAGCCTAGAACAATGAACTTGGAACTCAACTTGTCCAAAATCTCCACTGCACCAAATATGACCTTATCCTACTAGATTTTTTATGCTTGGAACTCCGACTCACAGTTCCCATGTACTAGAAAATGGAGATTCTACTAGCTCCATCTCCCTCCCACAAGACTCCTTTGGCTAAAGCACATGGGGGAAGCATCATGTATACTAGAGAAGTACACCATCTTGGTCTAGCGAGAAGCACCTTGGAGTCCTAGATGAGGTACTCGAAGTATTTGTATCATTGTCGTGTGTTGTGTCTTTTCCCTTCTTCTAAGATGAAGACTTGCCATTGGTCATTTTCTTCTTCTTGGACAAAAAATCCTTAGACAGATGTCCTCTCTTCCCACATGGGAAGCAATGACTCCTTGATGAGAGGGGAAGCATTGGGAGTAAAAGAAATATCAAAAAATAACATTGATAGGGAAGGGAAAAAACTCTAGAAAAAGGATTGAATGAAACCATAATTGAAAAGGGTCCCACAACTAGAGACCAAGGTGTGGTATTCAAAGATTTAAAGGCACCTAGTTTTAGTGGAGAAGAAAAGGAGAGAAATAAAGATGCGGTCTATATTTTTCTACAAAAATGGCAAGATTTGAATCTATTAAGAAATGTGTTTGATCATGACCACCCCAATCAAGCTCTAGCGTCCCATTTAAAGCCCTAATTCTTCTTTTTATCTATTGCCCTTCAGTGATTAGTTGTAAGATGAGTATTCCCATGTGTATTCACATGACAAGTTCAGATGAGAGTCCATCCCAACCTCCTTTGTGCAAACCACCAGATGAGACACGAAGTGAATAGAAACAACCCTCCCCTTGCAGCCTTCGAGTTCCATCAAAGAAGAGGATCTTGAAGCTAGGAAGACATGAAGATCTTCCTATACTCATTCCACATAGCCCGCCACACGGTTGTTTATCCTCGACCCCCACCCCGGTCTCACAATTCTCACCCCCCACTAACACTACTAACACTATGCTAACCAAGCCTCCTCCCATCAGTTTCTGGCTGATCTACCTCAATATTTCTACCACCATAAGGAAAATAAGAAGTTCATATACCAAAATCTCTCCTTCAGGCACAAGGCTTCAAAAGGGGGCGTCACACTCAGTGGATATCAAAAGCGGTTAGCCAACCAAATCAAGCCGCTTTTGCCTAAAGCTCGATTACATACCCACCAACGCCAAAAACTACCACCATGCCTCAAGAAATCCCATATAAGTTTCACCACATAGCTCTCCCTATATGATTAGAATGGGCACCCAAAAATATTCTTTAATCCCAAGGCTATTATGAGGGAAAGACCCTCCTCTGGCTACCCAAGAAAGAAGTGTCCCATAAGCAATAGGTTCCAAAACCCAAACCTTCCTCTACTCAAGCTAAATGTTTGACCCATACCTCCATGTGGATATCCAAATTTCTTCTCTAAGCCCAAGGATATTGCAGAGGCTGTTGTAAGCTATAGGTTCTTCCCAAGATTAGATCTAACCCCACCTCACAAGCCTCTCCTTTGGCTCCTCTCCCTAAGCGGTAGTAGATACCACAGATCAAAGCAAAGCCAAAGGTAAAGCCATCATATCAACATTCAACTTTGAACCACTATGTTAGGAAGACATAGCCTTGTCATCATGAGGAACCCTCCCAAAGGATCCTCCCCCACTTGCTAAGGAACTATACCCCACAGGATCTCCCTCACCAACCCCTTTCTTCACCTAATATAACTATTGGAGTATGTAAAGGAATAAGCATAGACCATACAAGAGAGAGAGGAAGCAAAGGAGATATAGAGATGGTGGACAAAATCACCTTTTATAATAGCATGATGCTTTATAATGGCAATAGCGAACAAGGGAAAGTGTTGCATTGTGCTTGCATTGGATACTAACAAGTGAATATGGAAAGCCCCTTTATATAGTGATGCAAAGGATGTGGCCGATAGCCCACAAGCTATTGAAAAAGGAAAAAGTAGCATAAATCCTAACAAATAGACACAACCCCATAACATAAAGATGCATGATATTCTAACACTCCTTTTGCAGCCCATAGTGGGCAAGAGTCTAAAGAAGAGAAGCTGATGAAGATGCAACCATGGACCCTCCAGTACTGCAGATACCAAAATCACCTTAGAGAGAGCACCCACCAACCTATTTCCTCAAAATAGAATGCCACCATGAATAGCAGGGAAATTTTTTTGGCTTCAAATTTCCACACAAGTGTGCAGTGAACTCTAAGAATAAGAAGATCTATTGATTATGGACATAGTGCACCCATAATCTCCAACAGTGAATTGTAAACACATTACGTCCCAAAAGCCTCGAACAATGAACTTGGAATTCAAGTAGTCCATAATCTATGCTACACAAAAGATGACCTTATCTTGATAGATTTTCAATTCTTGGAACTTTGACTCATGGTTCCCATGCACCAAAAAATGTACTATGAACACATTACATCCCAAAAGCCTCGAACAATGAACTTGGAACTCAACCAGTCCGTAAGATTCCTCTCTCCAGCTTTTGAGGTGTAAAGGTGTAAGAACCTCCCCTTCTGTTCTTGTAATTATTCCCCTCTCTGAAATAAAAGAAAGATCTTGTTTTACCCTGTTTTATCCTAGAGAGAGAAAATATCTAGAGAGAGGTAATCCAAAATTGAGATATCTTTGGATATAAAAATCCTCCTAGTGTCTAAAACGGTTTCCCCTAAAATAGAAGTTCAAAATAAATTCTCCAAAGTGCATTAGGAATCAATTAAAAATGATTTAAAAGACCTTAGCCTAAGGGTCTAGATTTTCTAAAAATTTTGGATTATGGTCCAATTAAGGTTCCTATGGGCCAATAAGATTAATCCAAGTTTTTGGATGAGATAAATCCAAAGAATTAAAAAAAACCCAAAAATGAGTAAATGCTCACATAAGATGAAGAGTTGACTAATTACAAGGTTTATTAGTTAAAAACTATGAGATATTACTAAAAAAATGAGATATTTTGGAATAATGATACATTTTGGACACCTTCATTAAGGAGGGGGGAGACTATAAGGTAGGCACCTATTTCACACATGTAGATGAGTTTTTAAATTAAAAAAATTATGATATTTTTATCTCTCCTCTCTCATGGATCTCAAACTGGATCAAATTGGGAGCTAAACTGGTCCAAATCTTGTCCAAAATCAGCCAAACTAAAGCTGGAAAATTCTAGAACTTAGATGGACTCAGTTAGTGGCCTCCCTCACCTATAAATAGACCCTCATTCTTTAATGATATTTTCTATTATCCTTTAAAAGTACTCTACATTTTGGAGAGATTGGAGCTTCTCTCTCTCTTCAACCATCCTTGGGGCTTTCTTCTCTCAACACACTAAACCAATTGATTGGTTGGGGGCTTCCTTCTATGATAAAGAAGCAAGCAAAATCAAGAGGTAAGATGTAATTTCATGGTTTTTCTCTACTATTCTCAATGTTTTCACTTCTCAACCCCTCTCAAGCTTGACAAGTTTCTAATTAAGTGTTTATAATGCAAATCAAGCTTTTCTTAAGAGTTGTAATGAATAATTAAAAAAAGTTTATATTTATGCTTAATTAGGATGTTTTTTATGTATATCTCTCTCTCCCCAAAAGAATGGTCATTCCTGTGACGAATTATCTATTCAAATGATGCTTCTCATTCATGAATTCTCAATTCAAAAATCAAACTCTATGTTAGTTAAGCTAGAGGTTAAAGAAATGGCTTTTTAATGCTTATATGCTAATAAAAATATGATAAACTTATGATTTAATTCCATAAATTGAATTCAGGACCAATGATAGTTATTCTATCATAATTATATTATAAAGTCTTTTTCTTTTCAAAAATATTAAAATTATCAGTAAATAGCAGCAGCAAAGCTACGATAAAATTTTTAAGAAATTAATACATAATTCATTTTTGTACAAAAGGTGAAAAGAGAACTTCCTACCGTCTTTTAGGATTGGTCATCCTATGCTAAAAGAATGATTTTCATCACATTCATGGAAAACTAATTTTTAGTGTTTATGCATAAATAGGTAATTAAGAAAAGAGGTAATTTTGGTAATTTTACTTTTATGCAAAAAGAGGAATTCCCATGATAATGGAGATCCATGTAATCAAATAGAAAAAGAGAAAATTTTATATATTAAAATTATAAATATTTTTAGAAGAATTTTAGATAAATTTATTTTATGCATGAGAAAATTTAAATAATAAAAGAGGAATTCCCATGACATTTGGAATTCAATCATTTAAATAGTAAAAGTGGAATTCTTGGCATATTTGAATTAATGGATATTTTTATTTAAATTTGAAGAGAAATTTTAGATAAATTTAATTTATGCATGAGGAAAATTTAAATGATAAAAGAGGAATTACGCCATGACATTTGGAATTCAATCATTTAAATGGTAAAATTGGAATTCTTGGTAAAATTGAAATAATGGATACCTTATTAAAGAAAAGAGGAATTTTAGATAAATTTATTTTATGATAAAAGAGGAATTCCCATGACAATTGGAATTCAATTATTTAAATGTAAAAAGAGGAATTCCCATGATAACTGAGATCCAAGAAATTAAATGGAAAAAAGAGGAATTTTTAGCATAATTCAAATTATGAGTAGTTATCAAAAGTAGAATTTTGAGCATTATTGGGAAATATGGGTAGAATTGATTTTTGTAAATCCCATGAATCTTTTACTCAAAAAGAAGAATATTGAATATATTTCACTTGAGAAAATTGAGAAAGAATATGAAAATATCCATTGAGAAAAAGAACCTTTACATAGGCCAAGCAATTGGCAAAAATTTAGAAAAGTCCCATCGATATCAAAAATAGAAAATGTTACTAAATGTGAATAGATGTGAGTTCATAGATTTATCAAAGCCATCCAGAGCAAGGGAGCCTAGACATGATTGGCTCATTGAGCTCGACACGCCTGGATGATCCAATGCCAAGTCCTCAAAGTCATCCAATGCCCAGTCCTCAAAGCCATCCATAGATGATTTACTTTTTGTAGATCTAAATTTGGAAAGGGACAGGAAAGGCAAGAGCAAAATGGATCAGGGGGCTGAGAACCAATGGGAGTTTGTACGACAAATTCTAGTGACAAAGGTCTTTCAGGATGACCCACTTCAAGAGGTCTATAAGGACTCTTTAGAAGGATATTATGCCACAACTAGATTGCCAGAGCTAGATCTTTCTCTAGCACTTGTGGTGGTAGTCGAGAAGCTTGCAGGATACAAGAACTGAATCATTGATAAATGGTCCAATGAATACCAAACCTTAGATTGGAAGGAGATTTGTGAGCTCACGTGGAGAGGACAACCATTATTCATGGAAGTGTTCTCAACTAATACAGCTAAACTAGGAGAGAAAGCCTTTCTTGGAGAAACTGTTGCTCCTCCCCTACGAGAGTTCACTAGAGAGGGACCCTCAACATCAAAGTGGACCACTGCAAGTAGCCCAACTCTAGCACCAAGATATTATCCTACACCAAAATTGCGACCATAGATCACACCACAACAACGTTTCTCTCACTATGACAATCGGAGGGTAGGGGAGCCAACTCGGCCTCCCATAAATGCACCTCCTGAAATGTGGGTAACAAGATCTTTGGAGAGGGTTGGTGAGGCAGGTAATAGGGGACCCGCACCAATTTGGGATGCATATGGACCATCTTACCAAAGAGAGGAACCACTGAGAGTGAGAGGCCGTAGGCTTGATGATGAGTATTCAAGACGAGTAAGGCCATCAACTCTTCAGAAACTGGTAAAGAAGTATGAAGAGTCGGGAGATCTATATGACCATGTAGCAGCATTTAGGCAAGCAGCTCAAGCTGAGCAAGTGACTGACAAGCATACGCAAATTGAAGGATTTGGGCTCACTCTTGAGGGAAAGGCCCTTGCTTGGTTTCAGGCACTAGAGGCTTCAGACAAATCTTACGAGTTTTGGAAGAGAGATTCATTGTTGCTTTTTCCTTGATGGGGATTCAGCATGACACAGTAGAGCAAACATCTACTCTTTCAAGCAAGGCGAGACTGAGAGTATTAGAGACTGTGTAAATAGGATGAAGCAGTACATTAATCATTGCCCAGAAGATGAGAAGCCCACCCAGAGTCGATTAATTTCTCTCTTCTTAAAAGGACTCAAAAATTCAACACTGCACACACATCTCTATGCAAAGAAGCATACAAATTTCAATGAGTGTTGCCATAATGCTATGGATTTCACAGATAACTTCAAATTCTAAGATGGTACTGGCCCTGAGGTGCAACCTAGAGATCAGTGGGGTGATGACCAAAGTTCAGGGTCTAGCGCACCAGTAAATCCAGACCAGATAGCTAACCTAGTACTAAGGAGATTGGGACAAACCTATCGCCCACCCATGCAGCCATAACAACAGCAGAGCGAATGAGGAGTGTACTACCTACAGGTCCTCATCTTTATGGAGCATGTGGCAGTAACCATAAAACCGAAGAATGTAATACCTTTTGTCCTCTAGTCACAAACCAACCCACAAAGAAGTGGTGCTAGTCATGTGCTTGGAATTATACCCACACCACACAGGAATGTACTCGCATTGCAAGAATGAGACAAGAGCGTGAGCAGCAAAGGGGTGCAGTGGCTCCACAAATGCATCAACAGTATACTAATTTTGAACGTAAGCCACCGATGGCACAAGAGCAAGCACGACCTGTACTTGGAGCTCAACCTCCTGCTCCTCGGATTGCTCCTGTGAGGTTTGTTGACTACGACAATTCAAATATGTGTAGAGACTTGGTAAACTCAAGCTATGTGGAGGAGGAATATGCATCATATTCATCCAAGGAAAATATCTTTGAAAGTCCCGCATATCCAAGCCAAGCACTGGAGCCTCAACCCCGGGGGAACAAAATTCTTTGATGTTGCTAGGAGGCTACCAACCTAGGACTTCAGGCCCCTCAGGTCAATGGCAGTAGAGGAAAGTAGAAGCCAAACTAATGGGCCCCTGTTTTATGAGTGTGGAGAAGCCCATTGGGCTCGTGATTGTCCACATTGCCAAAGGCAAGCAGCTCGATCCAATACAACAGTACCACAGTTTCCCCCAATTGAAAGACATTGTCTAGGGTGTTGTGTAGAACACTTTCCAAAGGATTGTTTGTTGAAACCACATGAGGAAGGCACCTCTCAACCAAAGGTCTCACTCAACTTTGTAGAGCAGTTCCATCGCCACCTTCATCAGAGAATGAGGATGTCGTGCCACTTAGAGTCATGACTAGATCACAGACACGAAATGCCGAAATGCAGACTGATGAGACACCTCGAACTAGGGATGCAAAGGAAAATCTAGTGGACAAGACCCTACATTCCAATAGAAAAAGGACCACTAGGAGGAAAAAGAACCACAACAAGCAAACTAAGAGTGCATCCACTAGTTCTCAAGAAGTCTCTAAACAAAACACGAAGGATCAAGCTTTTACTTCCCAAGAAGTGCATGAGGAGCATCAACCTCAACCTGTGCCTAGTGCTAAACAAGATGAGGCTATTACAACCAAGGATAGTTCAGGGGGTTCTGTTTTTGTGGATAAGGTGAACGAGACTCTAGAAGCCATCATTGATGCTCATAGAAGTTGCATTGCAGCTTTATCTGAGCTACCCAAGAAGCTTCAAGAATACCCAAACCCTCGTGAGGAGAAGATCAATCTAGCTGTACATCAGCAACTCATTAGGGAAGCTTAATCAATACTTGAGCGCCCACCTCCACCTATCCCTCGGGGCCCCACCTCTCTTAAGCCAACATTAGAAACCATATCAGAAGTGTCATCAAGTTGGGAAATGAAAAGTGAGTTGATCTCACAAGCTCATAGTGAGAAGTCTGCACCAATTGACACCCCATTGAAAGAAGGCATTCTTACACCACCTAGTCTTGCCTTCCCATGCAATGATGAAGTTATTGATGCTAACGAGGACATGGCAAATGAGAGGTGGGCAGCAGTTCATGAGAAATTGAATGAGAATATGTCCTCTATTATTTCACCTCCATTCTCTGAAGTGGATTTTACCAGGGGCACAAAAAACAACTTTAGACGCCCAAGCATCCACCAGGAGGAAGTTCAAACAATTGTTTCTCCTAGGAGTAAGCATACAATGAAAACCTTACCATCTTATTTGGGAGAATATGAGAACTGTTCTCAAACCTTGAGGATACCCTCCATGCATAGAAGGTTGACAAAGGAGATGGATATGGGTATCGTGCAAGCTATTTTGTTAGCACCAGTGGCTTGTACCTTACCTTTGCTTGATTTGATAAAGCTTCGACCAGGGTTGTGGAATGATATTGCCACATATTTGTCAGAGCAGGTATTGCTACAAAAGGGTCACCACCATAAATGTACTATACACCCTGAGACAAAGCATGTTATGCTAGTTCCTATCAACAAAGTAGGAAAATTTTGTGAGGACGATCAGGGAAATGCTACCCTCCCATTAGAAGTGCGAAACGTAGCTTCAACTGCAATACTTGATAGTGGTGCAGGAGTGGGCATTGTGACAAGGTCCATTTGGGAAAAGTGGGGCAAAACAGCTATTAGGAGTACAAGGATGCACTTGCAGCTACTAGCAGATGGAAGCTTAGAACATCCCATTGGGCTGCTAGAGAACATATTGGTCACCACATGTGGGATTGAATATGAGCACACATTTGCAGTAGTGGATTTTGGAAAGCATCCAAACTATGAAGTGATATTGGGTAGACCATTCATGTGACAATTTCAAATGATTCAAGATTGGGGATACAATTATTTGTACCTTCGACATGATTCTGTCATCACAAGGGTCAACCTAAAGAATCACTCATATCATGATGTAACAACAAGCTCTCCAATAGATGAGTTTGATTCTGCTTCATCTGAGCGCTCAAGAGTTACATTGTCAGATGGGCGAGAAGATCTGTGGATGTGTGGAGCATCATGTAAGGATTTCAACACTGAGAGACTTAAGGGTAATCGAAGTGTATCAGATGAGGCATACATTCCACAACCCTTCCCTGAGCACTTAATTGATCCCCTAGAATGGAATCATGTCCTTACAACATTATCGAATGTGCTTTACCTAAGCCAATTCAATTTTGTGACTCAGATGGATATGACATTATTCCTATACGAATGGTACAACCACATGACCTTCTAGATGATTTGTACTATGGGGATGCATCCATAATAGCACTGCATGTAGAGGAAGTCTCAGTGGAGGATTTAACACTCGAATCTGCTAATGATGTTGATAAGGAAGATGGATGGGACTCTAATTTTGATGATGATGTGATAATCCCCGAGGAAGAGTTAGGAAAGGCATGCCTACTCTTGGGAGGAAGGGAGGCTCAAATAGAGATCCCTCGAAGCCGACCCAAACGTAAATACTGTAAGAGCCATAAGAGAATCTGTAAACAAGATGAGAGGGAACGACGTGAGAGAATACAAAAAGAAAACAAGGAGTTTAAGAATGAACACTCTCGACCACCACCTCACTTCTCAGGAAAGAATGGATATCTATACTATGTCCAAGCACAAGATAGTATCAAAGACCAAGTAAAATGATCAGATGGATTCCAACCAGGAGAAAAGCTAAAAACTGTTAGCAAAAATGGCAAAAAAACAAAGTGACCAAAACAAAAACTCAAGTCTCAAACAGATTCAAAAGAGAGTGTCGGAAGTGCAAAGATAAAGGTTGAACGAAAAACTCTGATGCAAGATTGCAAAACAGAGCTCAAAACTGCATGGTCTTCAATTAGTGATGACTCAAGTGGACAAGAACAAGGTCTCAATGTTCCCCCCAACTTCACACAGTACACTCTTCAAGATCCGATCGTTTTGTTGGTGATTCTCTCTCTGATTTTGAGTATTTGTATTGGCGATTATTATGTGGTTTCGGATTGTCTGACTTAGAAAAAAAAACGATTATGCTTTATTGAAAATCTATTCTTTCTCTGAAGTGTAATGTGATTTTTCTATAAAGTTGAGAAATTTAGTGCATATATCATGGAATAGAATATGGATACATTGCGTAGAAGGAGAGCCTACAAAATCAAACCAAAATAAAACAAATTAGTAATTAATATTTTAACTATACTGAAACAAAATCAAACCAAAATAAAACAAATTAGTAATTAATATTTTAACTATACTGAAACAAAAAACAAAAAACAATACTATGCATTTTATTATATATGTGAAAGGAAGAGAAGAGTAGGAGAAGTGGAAGAGGAGAAGAACAAAGTGGGTCTCCCTAATCCTGGCCCAAAAAAATTGATATCGCTGAGCCAGGAGAAGAACCTCGCTATGTGTGGATTGCCACAGACCTGCCCTTAGATGAGGAGAAGTTATTAATTCAAACAATAAAGGAGTATCGCGATGTTTTTGCTTGGAGTTATAAAGACCTCAAAGGACTTGATCCAAGCATATGTCAGCATACAATTCCATTGCGAGAGGATGCAAAGCCTTCCAAGCAACGTCCTTATACTTACAATGAGAATTTTGCACGAAAGATAAAAGAAGAAATAGACAAGCTCCTAGAGGTAAAATTTATCTATGAGAATGAACACACTGAATGGGTCTCCCCTATTGTAGTGGTGCCCAAGAAAAATGGAAAACTTTGAGTATGTGTAAACCTCAAGAAGGTAAATGCAGCTACTGTACGTGATCATTACGCACTTCCAATCATGGATCATGTTTTGGAACGTGTTGTAGGGAAAAAGGCATATAGTTTCTTGGATGGATTCTCCGGTTACAATCAAGTGTCAATTGATCCGAAGGATCAACACAAGACAGCCTTTGCTACTGAAGATGGCATTTTTGCCTATCGTGTTATGCCATTTGGTCTAACAAATGCACTTGCAACCTTTCAGTGGATAATGAGTCATGTATTCAAGGAGTACCTTAGGCTATTTCTTGAGATCTTCATGGATGATTTATGTGTTCACTCACAAGAGCGTGATGATCATATAGAACACCTCAGACTTGTGTTTCAAAAGTGTCAAGTTTATCGTATATGCTTGAATCCTGACAAGTGCAAATTCATGGTAAGACAAGGGAAGATTTTAGGCCATATTGTTTCTCGCAAATGGTATTTCAACAAATATGGATAAAATTGATGTCATTGTCTCATTACCTAGGCCTATCAACCCTAAAGGGGTACAAATATTCATGAGACATTGTGGCTATTATCGTCGATTCATCTACATGTACGCTGTCCTAGCTAGACCATTATATGCTCTTCTTGTAAAGTTTAATTGGATTGACGAGTGTGAGGAATCCTTTGAAAAGTTGAAGCAAGCATTAGTGTCTGCACCCATCTTACGGTCACCAGATTGGAACCAAATCTTTCATGTCCATATCGATGCTTCAAACTTTGCAATTGGATGTATTTTGGCTCAATCGGGAGAACATAATAAGGATTTTCCAATCTCATATGCTAGTCGACAGTTGAACAATGCTGAGAAGAATTATACCACAACAACAGAAAGAGAAGGTTTGTCCATGATATATGCAGTGAAAAAGTTTCGCCATTACCTTTTGGCAAACAAATTTATATTTTTTGTGGACCATCAGCATTGCTATATTTGGTGAATAAGCCTTGTGCAACTGGAAGGATTGTGAGGTGGTTTGTCATCCTTCTTGAGTTTGATTTTGAAGTCACAGTCCGAAAAGAAACAACTGATCTTAGGGTAGATCATTTGTCTCGAATCACCTCTGGAGAAGCTCCTGTGGGTGTGGATGATGCTCCTGTGGGTGTGGATGATGATATGTTAGACTCAACACTTTTCCTTGTAGAGACAGCTCCTAAATGGTCTGAACCCATCTTAGAAATTTTGACAAGTGGACAGATACAACTAGCGGGTCCTAATGTGGACCTATGGCGACCATTCAAGTTAATCTCAGGGAGATTATATCGTCAGGGTAATGATGGAGTGTTGTGGCTTATACCTAACCCTGACCAATATGAGAAGATCTTGGAATGGGCACATGAGGGTATTGATGGAATCCATGCATCAGCTACTACTTGTGTGCGACGTATAACTCAGGATGGGAAATGGTGGCCTACCATGCATGCGAATGCTGAAAAATTTGTTCGTAACTGTGCTTCATGTCATATTCAACAACCAATTCATAATGTCACATTATTCCAAATTTCAACTACACCAAGTTGGTTTAAGTATATTGTGGACTATCTTCAGCATGGTCATACTGATCGACCAATTCCTAAATATCGAAAGCATGCTATTGAAGTTGAAGCGGCCAACTATATGCTGATAGAGGGCCAACTCTACAAGAGGCGTAAGGATGGCAACTTGCGCACGTGTGTATGTGAAGCTGACTACTTGAAAATCTTGACTCATGCACATGCACGTGTTGGGGGTGGACACTTTTCAGGCAATACCACATCTAAGTTGATTAGGTGGTCTGGTCTTTGGTGGCCAACCTTACAAATGGATGCCGAAGAATATGTAAAATGTTGTGATGATTGTCAAAGGGCCAAACCTCCCATCACAAAGGACAATATGCCATTTGCGGCCTATATTTGCACACGTGCTTTTGCCAAATGGGGTATTGATTTTGTCGGTCCCATTAAACCTCCAGCTCGTCTCACACGCATGCCGAATATATTATAGTCGTAAAACTGACTATTTGACCAAATGGGTAGAGGCAAAGGCTACAATAAAAAATGATGCCAGAACCACAGCCAAGTTCTTATATGATTACGTGTTTACACGCTATGGCTTACCTATTGAAATCGTTAGTGATCAAGGTGTGCACTTTGTGAATGAGGTCATAGAGTTTTTACTTCAAGAATTTATGGTAATTCACAAGCGTTCTGCACCCTATCATCCCAGACCAATGGTCAAGCTGAGAGTACTAACAAGATTCTCTGCACAGCACTCACAAAGATTGTTGAGGGACATAGGACTGATTGGGAGCAAAAGTTGTACTCAGTTCTTTGGGCATATAGAACAGCGTATAAAACATCTGTGGGCACAACCCCATTTGAGCTTGCTTTTGGGCTAGATGTAATTCTTCCCATTGAATTTCTTGTACCTACTCTACGAGTAAACAAATGGACTGGACTGGTCATGAGCTTTCTCAACACATTGATGAATTGGAAAAGCTTGATGAGACCCGCTTATTGGCGGTAATGGGGATGTATGTCGAGAAGAGGAGACAAAAGCAATGGTATGATCAAAATGTAACAACTCGCCGATTCAAAAAAGTGGACCTTGTGCTCTTGTACACACTTAAGAAGCATAAGCGAAAGCTCAAGAAACGTGGCCTAGGACCGTTTGTGATTAATGAGCTTACTCCTAGTGGTGCAGTGCATTAGAGACACTAGAAGGTGAGCAAATCTAACTTCATTATTAATGGAAGTCGTCTCAAGAAATACAATGAACCATTAACTGAAGTCATTCTTCAACAAATGCATGCTGCCCACACAGGGAAAGAAGCACATGACCTACTTAAACGTCAAGCTCAAGAAGAAGCGAAAGCTAGAGTTACAAAAGCCAAGGAGCGTTGCAAGGCTTCTGTGTTGACCTTACAGTACTGATGAACAATATGTCGATCCTTTCAATATTCACGTGTGTCTTCATCTTCATGAGACTACCTACTTTGTCTCTACCTTAATTGAATCTGGTGCAGATTATAATGTTCTCTCATTTGACACATGGGTAGCCTTGGGACAACCAACACTTGTGCACATTCCTATTGACTTACGAAGCTTCTCAGGTGAAGATAACCCTTGTGAGATCCCTGTTCCCACCGCGCAAGGGATTCGGGGTACTAGCAGCAAAAGTAGCACTTCTTGCGTGAGGCAGGGTCCCACACTCGGGGCCTCATCCACGGATATCCAGACAAAAGACTAATCCGTCGGTTTTTCCAAAATCGAATCCAGAAAAAAAACTTCCTTTACCCGGAAAGCACGTGCGATTCCACCAGGATAACTTTTTACTCTAACGTGATCAAGACTATTACTGATCAAGCTGATCCGACTGCACTTATAAAGATACTCAGTCAGATCAAGGAAGAAACTTACACTTGGATCATTGGGATCAACGCTTTTTTTCCCATCAAGAGGCACAGCCGTTGATTCCTATCCATAGAACAATTACTATCCGGGATTTACTTTATCTATCATAAAACAGAAAATGAGTCTCGATTTACGGATCCATCAGTCCAGCCAGTCCCATGGGTTAGCCAACCGCCCAACCACTATAGAGATGGGATCCAATTTAGAATTTGATTTTTTTGTCCCGGGTACCAGGGAAAAGAGTTCCCAGGCCCCCTAGCCGGAAGTTCATGCAAAAATAAAACTAGTCACACCACTTACACACCCAATATGAAATTGCCTTTTACAGATTCAACCAGTTTTAAAACAATCCTTTAATGAAACCATAGTATCACTGATCACAATCTTCCAATTTATCCGGTTGATTCTTAATTTCCCATCATTCCTTCATCAGAGTATCTATGGCATCATTGGCAACCAGAACGCTCACCACCTGTCCACTCAGGGGTCTTTTCAATAGTTCCTAGCCCATAATACTCGGCAATATAATCACTTATAAAAATCAAGATGGACTCTCGTTGAAGATCAGCAAGATCAACCAAGAGATCCATATAAAGAGCCATGGACTCATCCATTGAAGACCAGCAAGGTCAATCAACCAGATCCATGCCCGGTTTCAGAAAATAACTCTTACTCCTTGTTCCAATATCTTCCTCGACGCACGTGTGGGTATCCTAGGCGACCCAGAGCCCGAGCACCGTATGGTCAGCACCCTTTAGGATCCTTCGCAGGTGACGTAGCGCTTCACTCATAGACCGCTTCCTTGGTCCCTCATCCACCGTACCGGAAGCTCACCATTTTAATCGAACCGAGGCTGGTCAAGACCTCGGCCGACTTTGCTATGCGAGACGTCCTCCATTGACTCTCCGTCAGCATTTGCAACTTTATCAGTTAGGTCTCCACGACCTTAATCACAAGACGGTCAAAATGCTTCCCCAGCATTCTTGACATAAAACAACCATTTACAAACAGCATTTACAAACAGTTTACAAATACAGTTTCTATATTAACTCTCATTTTTTCACATTAACCCAATCTACATGTACATTCACATCCATACATCCACATTTATATGCATACATTCACATCTACATGCATACATCCACATCCACATTCATATATCCACATCTACATGTTCATTCATGCATCCTCATCCATACATCCACATCTACATGCACATTCACATCCATACATCCACATCTATATGCATACATCCACATCTACATGCAACAGTCCACCTACCGTGCACACAAATTAGGAAGGGGGGAGACATGCAATGCCTACAAAGAGCAAGGAGAAGCAATCTGCACATCAGCAATGCATCCAGACAAACGCACAACATCAACGAGCACTACAACAGGTGTATTCAAATCATAATCTTTTGTTCTTTATGTGCTTTTCACTTTTGCATATATTGTTTGCATGCTCACAAACAGTTAGCTGGGTTAAGTTTTAAATTAGTTGTTACTATGTGGTGAGTGATTTCTAGATTCTTAGAGGACTTAGTAGAAGGTATTTCTATTTGAAGACGGTGTAAGACATATACCAATGGAGTATGCCAAGTTCTTATGCTCTAGAAGTATATTAGTTATCCCTAGTGGTAGCTACCTCTTAGGTATGGACTAGGTGCTACGATAAATTGAAGAGCGGTTCTCTCTACCGTGCAATATAGTGCTCATAGAGTACTACCGATCAACAAATGTGTTGAGAAACACAATGTCAATCCGAGGACTGACCCGATTAGTGCATGAAGGCTTATCCCTTGCGGGAGAGCTCACATACATGAACCACCACTTGACGATTCAACCATTCAACACCTCAATCAATCTCTCAATCCCTTAAACCCACTACACTAATCAAGAGAACAAGCAATGCATGGCAATCTCTTAATCCCATTCAAACATTGATTAGATCTTAGCTTTCCCTAATGCAAGCAAACCCATAAGCGTGCATCTACTAACCCACAAGCTTAAGCAAGCATAGAATGTAACATTCACAAACCCACAAGCTCATAGAGAGAGTCTATCCATGAATAACTCATTGCCAAAATGAAGTGGGCAAGAGCTTGCATCAATGGAGACTACACATACACACACTACAAGCATGCATACACAAGAGAAAGAAAGAAGCAGTCAACTAATCATAGATTAAATCCCATCACTTCTATCCACATCTATCTCATCACATCTCATCTATTATCATCTACCAATATCCACATCACATAACATCACATCTCATCCATTCACAACTACCCTGATCCACATCACATCACATCACATATCATCTCCCATATCCACATCACATCACATCCATTCACATTACATCTATCCCGATTCACATCACATCTCATCCATTCACATCACATCTCATTCATTCACATCCATCACTTTCATTGTATCCCCATCCCACCATATACATTTTATCCACATTACATCACATCCATCACTTTCATTGTATCCCCATCCCACTATATACATTCTATCCACATTACATCACATCCACATCCATCCATATCTCATCACATCCATACACATTCCATCTCAATCATCCACATCCATCAAGTCATTCACTTGCACGTCTATCCACATCCATCCATTCATTCACATTCACATCCACATATATTCACATCACATCACATCACATTCACATCTCATTCATTCACATCTATCCCGATTCACATCACATCCCATTCATTCACATCTATCCGGATTCACATCACATTCACATCTCATTCATTCATTCATATCTATCCCAATGCAATGTGATTCACATCACATTGCATCACATTCACACCTATCCCGATTCACATCACATTCACATCTCATTCATTCATTCATATCTATCCCAATTCACATCACATTCACATCTCATTCATTCATTCACATCTCATTCATTCATATCTATCCCAATTCACATCACATCTCATTCACATCTATCCTGATTCACATCACATTCACATCTATCCCGATTCACATCACATCTCATTCATTCACATCTATCTTGATTCACATCACATCACATCTATCCCGATTCACATCTCATCACATCACATTCACGTCTCATTCATTCACATCTATCCCGATTCACATCACATATCATTCATTCACATCTATCCTGATTCACATCACATCACATCACATCCTTTCACATATCCTCACATCTCATTCTCATCTCTTCATTCACATCCACATCCATTTACATCACCTCGCATCCCATCCACATTCATTTACATCACACCACAATTTTGTCTCAATGCATGATGCCGTATGATTCTCGAGGAGGGTGGAGTGACTATGTGAGGTTGCCCAGTGCAGCAACGTCTGTGTGAGGATGGTCGGGGCAGGAGCTCTCTCTCTCAATCTCAATCTCAATCCCTCCCTCTCCCTCTCCCTCTCCCTCTCCCTCTCTCTTCCTCTCTCAATATCTTTGTGATAATATCAACAAGAGAGAGAGAAATAAAATCCACAGATGCACAATGGTTGATATCCACTACAAACGACACGTGCTCATCCAAATAGGTGGGAGGAAAGCGACCATTTATTATTTTTGTAATTAATCATTTACTATTTGAGGAGTCTTTGACATGTGGCATAGGGTACAAGGGAGACCACCATTCTAAAACTCAACACTATGTGGCGAGGACTGAAATTTGAAGGCTTCAAAGTCTTCTAGGACTTCATAAGAAGGCATAGAAAAAAAAACTCATCCAAGAATTTTGGCCTTCAAGCATTTAAGGCTATGCAATAATTGATTCTTTCAAGAGAAGGCTAGTCTAAACAAGAGCCATTAATATTTTTGAAAATGAAATGTGTAAATTCCTCTTTTTAATATTGATTTTTTGCAAGTTACAACTTTCAAATTATAAATTATAATTTATAATCTATAACTTTTAAAATAAACATGTTTAAAAAAGACAGAAGTTCAGTGCCATGAAGCTCATAACCAACAGGATGTCCTTGTTCTGCAAAACTACTTAGCATTGCAAAAGACATTGAAATGTTCATGTCTAGATTGGAAAGCTACAAAACTACCCTAGAATACATGATGTCCTTGAGCTATTGAAAGGCTACAAGCTCCAAGGGTGTCCACATGACAACATGATGATGGACTCAATCTTGGGGGTACATGCCTAGAAATGGTGGCCTCTGTGGCCCTCGAGGTTGTGCAAGGCGCAGGGCAAGAAGCACACCCCTTGGAACACGTGATCCTTGGGCTGATTAAGGGGAGGCCTCCATGGAACCTAGCTCTGACAATCACAACACTAGTTTTGAAGGAGATACTCGATCTCAAAGGTGAATTGAGAAAGGAATTGCCACTACCAAACTTCACAAGGGGACAAGTTACGAGACTCAGTAAGAAGGTACCATAGTGATTGATGATCCGTTGAAATCCCAAATTTAGACTCAATCAAATAGTGTTGCCACTTTCTGAAGCACATGTAGCAAGGCAAGAAATTCTTCTCGTAAGTATTGTATTGGAGTTTAGCGCCATGAAGCTCAGAACCAACAAAATATCTATGTTCTACAAAACTACTTAGCTTTGCAAAAGACATTGAAATGCTTATCTACATTGGGAAGCTACAAAACTAGGCTAGAAGACATGATGTCGTTGAGTTGTTGAAAGGCTGCAAGATCCAAGGGAGTCCACACAAACACACAATCCTCCTTGGTAGCATAAATCAGAGCACTACTTTTTCTTGGGAATAGTGCTCCACGAATGTCATTTAGAACACAGTCATCATGCCCAAAAAATCCTCTTAGCTTGTGAACATTCTCTAGTATGGGCAACATGACGATGGCCTCAATCTTGGCAGGATCCATGGAGACACCATGCACCCAAAAAAATGTGTCCCATAAAAGAGACCTTGATTAAGAAGGACTCCACCATTTCCCGTCTCAGACCATTTCCTTAATTAGCTAAAGAGCATGCACCATATGTCGATGATGATCCTTAAACTCCTCACTATATATGAGAATATCATCTAGAAAGCCAATTATGAACATCTCCAAATGTGGTTAAAAATTGCAAGACATCATCCTACCTTACTAAACATACCCAAGGGATTGGTTAACACAAAAGGCATCACCAGAAATTTGAAGGGTCTAGAAAACTTTCTACTATTTGTTTTACTTTCATGTACTTTAGCTTTGTGCTTGCTTAGTACATGGGGATGCTTATAGACATGAAATTCATAATGGATAATGGGTTAATGATTTATTTGAGGGATATTATTTGATTGATTTATTTCAGGGACATAACTAGTAGCTTTGGATGCCAATTCATAGCTACTACTCTTCTTCAGTGATCTCGACCATTGTGCATCCGCAACTTCTATTTCTCTCTCTATTGTTGTTCCGATCTTTTAATAAATCCATATGTGTTGCTTATCAATGTGTTTATCTAATGGAAGCTCAATGAGAAGATGGGGTTATATATCAATATCAATATCACTATCATGGTCCAATGAAGCATTGTCATGATTGATAGGTGACTCATCATCTTCTTCCGATTGATGTTCCTCATGCCTTCATCGGCCCCGTCTAAAATGTTTTCTTCATCATCGCCTTCCAATGAGCCGATTTGAGGTAGTACTTGCACCTCATCTAGAGATTTGGCCTCCACATCTTGATCTTGAAAGATATGTTTTGAGGAACGAGGGGAAACTTGTATAATATGCCACCACTTTGGATCAATTCGATCAGTGTAAAACACAACTTAACCCTTCGTGTGCTGCTTTCTTCATAAGTCCCCACATTACCTAGTTTCTTTGACATTTTGAAGATGTGGTGGATAGGCGAGTGAAGATGTGACTATGGTGCAACACATGTGCAAATGCTTCCAACCCTATTCCAACTCAGGATCTCCAACACTTTTACTTTCTTCGTGTGCTTATTTCTTCATTCTTCCCCACATTACCTAATTTCTTTGACATTTTGACTTTGACTATGAAAAAGAGTGAAGCCCGTGCTCTTGGCCCATTGGACTAGGTTGGCAAGCTTGATAGTGTTGGGGGAAGTTATTATTAGAATATTGTGAATCTCTTTGTTATGGGGTTGTTCCCTTTTTCAGTAGGTCGTGTACTGCTGGGTGGCTAGCTCTTGGGGCAGTCGGCTAGTTCCTTTGCATCACTATGTAAAGGGGTTCTATCTATTTATTTGGCTTTATCCTATTTTTCCCTTTTTTAGTAGGTTGTGGGTTGTTGGTAAGCTCTAGAAGAAATCCGCTAGTTCCTTTCCATCACAATATAAAGGGGCTCCCATATTCACTTTTTAGTATCCGATCAAAGTATAGTTCATCACTTTCCCTTGCTAGCTATTGCCATTGTAAAGCATCATGCTATTATAAAAGGTGATCTTTTCCACAAGCCCTCTATCTCCTTTTCTCCTTCTCTATCTCGTATTGTATATGCTTCCCGCATGTGCATACTTCAACATGGTATCAGTCCCAATTACACTCTTCTTTGAGATTGTAAACCTTCCCTCTAGTGTGTTTTTTGGAGATCTAAACAGTAGCTTTGTTTTTCTCAACATAGCTACATTTTTTGCTCCCAATGCTCTTCTCTTCATCAATGTTTCACTTCATTGGTCTGCCTTGTTGTTGCTGCTTCATACCAAGTGCGATCATCAAGCTTCTTCGTGTGTTGATTTTCAGCTTTTAATCATGGTGAAAGAGGTATTTTCTGTGTTTTTACAATGTGGAATGTAGTGGAAGGTGTTATTTTTGCATGTGGTGCAACCTGAAAAAGCGGCCCTCACATCTATCCTTGTTTCTCAAATTCCCCTTCTTCTGGTGGGGTCTTTCTGGTGAGTTTTGGTGGACTAGTTTGGTGTTGTCCAACCTCTTTCTCTCAGATTCGAGAGGGGGCTATTTTGTCCTCGTCGTGCCTTACTTTATTGTGCAAAGTGCTCGACAGGAGTCTTGGAGTGCTGAGATTTGTGTACTCTATTGTTGTGGATATGGCTTCCCCTTGTACAAGCAAGGATGACAAATTTGATGAAACCAACTATGCCCATTGGAAGCTAAATATGTGAATTTGGTTCATCCATAAGGATTTATAGGAGATTGTTCAAGGCAGTGAAGATAAGAAGTTCGAGTGCTCTCAGAACTTGAGGAGGTGGACCCAGGTTCAAGAGGATAAATTCCTTTGCGAAATTACAAGACTAGGAGAATCATGATTCGAAGGTGCAGTTAGTGCTTGTGTAGACCATTAAAAAGGAGGCCTCATTGGTTGCGCAAACTCTTACCACCACTGCTCATCAAGTATGGCCGAAAGTTAGGGATCTCTTTGATCAAGATTCATCGATGATGCGAGAAGTTAATTTTCAAGGGAGAATATATGGTTTGTTATTTCCTGATGGGAGTTCTATGCAGTCGTTTCTCATGAAGGCCAAGATTTTCCATGACCCATTACTGGAAATGGGTGTTGCTTTGTCCTCTACTCAGTTGGATACACTTATCCTCACCAAAATTCCACCAAGGTATGATGTGTTTTCTTGAGCTTTGAGGTGCCAGGGTCACAACCACTCAACAAGATTTGGATGACCTTAGCTCCCTTCCATTGGAAGAAGAGTCCATCCTCGTATAGTATCATGCATCAATTGCGGGTATGTCTATTTGATGTTTTCTATGTGTGTGTGTGTGTGAAAGAGAGAGAGAGAGAGAGAGAGAGAGAGAGAGAGAGAGAGAGAGAGAGAGAGAGCAGGAGGAGAGAGAAATGAATGAAAGTGTGTGTGTGTGTGTGTGAGAGAGAGAGAGAGAGAGATAGAGAGAGAGAGAGAGTGTATGGGAAGGTAGATGAAGATGACAACACCCCTAGCCTTAGAACTCCTCTCCATCTTACTAGCGCTTGGCTAGAGCTATAGCCCTCTTTGCGCTCCATTTTCTAAAGCTACCTTAGGTTTCCCTTTTCTAGATCTCTAGCCCCCGTTGGGCTCTCTTTTCTTGCTAGGCACTTTCTTCAAGATCCCATCCCTCCACATAACCATTGTAGGTTTATACTTATAAAATGGGTGTTGGTGAAGAGCTGTGGTGGTGGACATGCAAGTGAAGATGTGACTATGGTGCAAGACATGTAGATGCTTCCACGATCAGAGATGAAGAGCATCCACTTTGTTTTAATCAGGGAGTTTTTTATGGACTCCCTAGTCTACCCCGACTCTTTTTTGTTGTGCAGATCTTTCACTCCTGAGCAGCAAAAATAGCAAGGAAATATCACTGTTGAGCAACGTGATTTTGCAGGATAGTGAAATATCGCTGCTCAGTGTAGTGATATTTTGCTACTATAATAGGATCGAGAATGAGGGGCACATCATTCATCGATTACATGTCGCTAGACAAAGCTCTTCATCTCTGATCGTCTCGTGAATGCAGCACTCGATTACATCTTGCTAGACAAAGCTCTTGATCTCAAAGACACTCACTCGGAGGCACTCACTCGGAGGGAAGTTGATTGCAAGTGCAATTACTTTTTTCCTTTGGGAATTTGAAGGGGCTTTTATATATCTCTTAAGAACATGGAATAGCCTGCAATGTTAAATTCTTTGTCTTTTTTAAGTGTTTTTATTTCAAATGTTATAAATTATAACTTATAATTTGTAAGTTGAAAGTTATAACTTAAGTTTTAACTTGCAAAAAAACAATATTGAAAAGAAGAATTTACACATTTGACTTTAAAAAATATTGAAGGCTTCTTGTTTAGACTAGCCTTCTCTTGACAGAATCAATTATTGCATAGCCTTCAACACCTAAAGGCCAAAATTATTGGATGAGTTCTTTTTTTTTGCATGCCAAATATTCTTCTATGCCTTTTTATGAAGGCCTACATGCCTTTGAAGCCTTTAAATTTCAGTCCTCACCACATAGGGTTGAGTTTTAGAATGGTGGCCTCCCTCGTATTGTATGCTATGTGTCAAAGACTCTTTAAATAGTAAATGATTAATTACAAAAATAATAAATGGTTTCTTTCCTCTCACTTGTTTGGATTAGCAAGTCTCCTTTGTTGTAAGATTCCTCCCCCAACCCTCTCAGGATGTCCAGTATCTTCCCCTGTAAGAAGTAAATCTCGGACAAAAATTGTTCTATGGAAAAAGGATCAACGGCTGTGCCTCTCGATGAGGAAAAAAGCATTGGTCTCTATGATCCAAGTGCAATTTGTCCCTTGATCTGACTATGGAACTTACGAGTTTGGTCAGATCAGCTCAGTTAGTTAAGGCTTTTGACTACGTTAGGGAAAAGTTATCCTCGTGGAATCGCCCGTGCTTTCCGAGCAAGAGAAGTTTTTTCGAGTTTGGTTTGGAAGAATCGAGGAATTAGTCACCTGTCCGGATATCCGTGGGCGAGGCCCCGAGTGTGGGACCCTGCCCCCGCCGCAAGATGTGCTACTCTTGCTGCTAGCACCCCGAATCCGTTGCGCGGTGGGGACTGGGATCTCACATTTGTAGTGGATCTCGATCTGTGGCTTCTATTTCTCTCTTTGTTTTTGCTATTGTCACAAAGATATTGAGAGGAAGAGGGATATTGAGAGGGAGAGAGGGAGAAAGAGAGAGATAATGAGAGGGAGAGGGAGAGGGAGAGTGATAGAGAGGGAGATTAAGAGGTATGTTGAGAGATTGAGATTGAGAGAGAGAGCTCCAGTCCCGGCCATCCTCACACATACGTTGCCGCCATCAGGCAAGCTCACATAGTTACCACACTCTTCCCAGGCATTATACAATATCATGCATCTATTGCGGGTATGTCTATTTGATATTTTCTGTGTGTCCTTGTGTGTGTGTGTGTGTGTGTGTGTGTTTTCATTTGCTTTTTTCAATGTGTGCATTTGTGTGTGTGTGTGTGTGTGAGAGAGAGAGAGAGAGAGAGAGAGAGAGGGAGGGAGGAGAAATAAATGAATGAATGTGTGTGTGAGAGATAAAGATAGAGGGAGAGAGTGTGTGTATGGGAGGGTAGATGAAGATGACAACACCCCTAGCCTTAGAACTCCTCTCAATCTTACTAGCTCCCTCGACTATAGCTATAACGCTCTTTAGGCTCCCTTTTCTAGAGCTCCCTTTGCGCTCCCTTTTCTAGATCTATAGTGGCTCCCTTTGGGCTCTCTTTTCTTGTTGGGCACTTCCTTCAAGAGCCCATCTCTCCACACAACCATTGTGGGTTCATACTTTAAAAAATGGGTGTTGGTGAAGAGCAGTGGTGTTGGACAATCAAGTGAAGATATGACTATGGTGCAAGACATGTGCATATGCTTCCAACTCAAGATATCCAACACCTATGCTTTCTTTGTGTTCTTCTTTCTTCATAATTCCCCACATTACCTACTTTCTTTGACATTTTGAAGATGCGGTAGACATGCAAGTGAAGATGTGACTATGGTGTAAGACGTGCGAATGCTCCAACCCTATTCCAACTTAGGATCTCCAACACTTCTACTTTCTTCATGTGCTACATTCTTCATTCTTCCCCACATTACCTACTTTCTTTGACATTTCGACTTTGACTATGAAAAAGTTAATATGATATTTCTATCAAAAGTTATGTCATTTCAGATAAACAACACTTAAAGAGGAAAAAAGGTAACGTGTAGCTCATGTGGTAAATTTTGAGTATTCTCGGCTTCATCGTAGTTTGGAGTTGAAAGTTATGGTGTTTTTTGTGCAACAAACTTTTGCTCATTTTTTGTGTGCTATACGCTTTTCATGTTATAATCCACAAATAGCCATTTTTTTGGCTTGTCCACGTCTCAAAATAGCAGTGCTCCAAATATTTTTGGAGTTACTCTCTTATTGTATATCACGTTTCATCTATTTTTGGGTACCACTTTTCATCGGCGCCACTTGCTTTTTGTAACTCGTAAATCCCGTTCTATATTTGATGAGTTCATTGCCACTCGCTTTTTGTGCACGTTTCTCATATAACTTTCAAAATCTGCCTTGTTTATGTTTTCGTTTCATGGTTTGCAAATTATGTGATCTCATTCTATACATATTCTTGCAATCCGAGATGGCAGCTTCTATTCTTGTTAATGGTTTTCCATCTGTCAACGATATGTTCCCTTGTTTCAAGGCAAAGGATTTCTCGGATGGAAGGCCAAGATGATCTTGATACTTGAAGGTGACGATCTTTTTGATATTGTTTTGGGCAATCTCATCTGTCCATCTCAACATGTTGATGCAGAATAGGAAAATGCTCTTATTACTATTGGTCCTATTTTTGAGCAATGGCAAATTGATTACTCGAATTGGATCCCTTGTGGTAAAGCTTCTCGTCGGTATATCTTATCTGCTGTTCATGATTATCTTATGCTTGATGTATTTAATCTTCCTACTTCTCATGATATATAGCAGTACTTTTGAGAAGACTTGTCCCCTTGTGAAGTTTGGCAGTGGCATTTCCTTTTTCAATTCACCTTTGAGATCTCCTTTGAAACTAGTGGTGCGGTTGTCAGCTAGGCTCTATGGAGGCCTTCCCTTTATCAGCCCAAGCCAGTTGCTATAGGAACTAACCTCACAGATGAGGAGGTATATTCATTATGGAAAGGTGAAAAGGTGGAGAGCAAGAATGTAGAAGATGTTATGCCCACCCCACCATATATCAATGGGGCTTCAAGGTTATTTATTAACTACAACTTTGAAAGAACCGCCATATGGGCCGACTAATAACATAGAGGTTGGTTGGTGCAGGCATGCGAAATGGTATGAGTCAAGTGCCGCACGTCGATATCAGAGGAAGCGGTAGAGAAAGCGGCTAAAAAAATAAAGGCCACTTTGAAAATGAAAGTTACGATAGTAGAAGAAGTGTAGAGAGTGGACCACAAGTATGAAGTTTTCAAGATGGAATCGCACGGGGATTATGCACATGTGGGAAAATATGTTGTGCATGTGAAAGACGAATTGTGTTGTACATGTCCAGATTTTGCAGCCAGAGAATCTAAGAAGTCGTATCTTACATGCAAGCACTTATACTTCATTATTTGCGTGTACTAAGCTTAAGCCAAAGTGAGAGTGCCTTGCCCTGCACCTTGCACAACCTCTAGGGCCATCCCCACAGAGGCCACCATTTCCAGCCATGTATCCCCTAGATTGAGGCCATCGTCATGTTGCCGTGTGGACACCCTTGGAACTTGTAGTCTTCCAATAGCTCAAGGACATCATGTCTTCTAGGATAATTTTGTAGCTTTCGAAGATAGACAAGCACTTCAATGTCTTTTGCAATGCTAAGTAGTTTTGCAGAGCAAGGACATCCTATTGGTTTTGAGCTTCATGGCACACTGAACTCCGATACAACACTTATGATAAGAACTTCTTGTCATGGTGTATGTGCTTCTGAAAGTGGAAACACTATTTGATCAAATCTAAATTTGGTCCCATGGATCATCAGTCGTATTTGCGACATCTTCTCACTTAGTCTCATAAGGACTTGTCCCCACGTGAAGTCATTTCCTTTCTCAATTCACCTTTGAGATCAAGTATCTCCTTGGAAACTAGTGTTGCCATTCTGAGAGCTAGGTTCCATGGAGGCCTCCCCTTAATCAGCCTAAGGACCATGTGTCAAAATGGGTGCACTCCTTGCTCCGCGCCTTGAACAGAGGCCACCTTTTCTAGCCATGTACCCCCATGACCATCATCTAATTGTGCTGTTGCTATTGCTGCATGAGGGGAGCTATGATTGTAATTGCCCTAGCATCACACAATTCAAGGCTCTCAAGGCTGGTGAGCTCGTTCTAGAGAGCGAGAATCTTAGCAACAACAGAGAAAGAAATAGAATCCTCGGACGCACAATGGTCGAGATCCACAACAAAGGAGACCTCCTTATTCGAACAGGTGAGAGGAAAGAGACCATTTATTATTTTTGTAATTACTATTTGAGGATTCTTTAACACGTACCACACGATACGAGGGAGACCACCATTCTAAAACTCAACCCTATGTGTCCAACATTGAAATTTGAATAATCCAGTAGTATGGACTTCATCATGCAATACATGAAGGTGAGACCAGCATCCTCATCATCGTGTTGCTCTACTTGACATCAGTCCAGATGCAAGAAGCCGCCGCCACTCCAACAAACATGGTGCTTGCAACAAATGACCTGAAATTCTACTTCACCACCATAACCTGATGCATCCATCATCCAGGCCCCGTAGTGGTTGGGGATTTAAGCGGCTTGAACAATGGGATCATGACTTGGATACGACAATTAGGAATGCATACTTATCCCATTATTAAGAAGCTCTAATATAGCCAAAATGTTATAGCTTAGCTTAACTGACTCAAGATGGTGCCACATCATCAACACAATCTCATACAATATTTCTTTCTTGCTCCCTAGCATGTTGTTGTGTTGTGTGTGCACAAATATGGTCTACTTTAACATACATAATATTGCCAAACAAAGCACCAAATCCCGTATTTATCCAAAGATGCTTAATTTGAGTTATTCCCAGTACGATTAAGAAGAGCATCCAATTATTGTTTTTAATTTATCTTTGTTTCAAAATTATAAGATTGAAACACCAACACCAAATGATGGATCTACTCAAGATTGATAAGTAAGATCTACTTCTTCTTTCTCTGTGGATGATTTCCAAGAATCAATATAAATATTGCATCCTCTAAACTAATCTTTATAAGAGGCTCATCATGAGCAAGTAGCTCTTCATATTTATCAAGAAGAACCTCTTTCTCCACTTAGAGAAAATGATCAACCTTTTTAGCATCTCTAGCTACATACTTTACAATTCTTACTATAGAGAGGCGTAGTAACAAACATGCTTGCTCCAAAATTACATATTAACCATGGACAACCAAGGCACAAGGAGATCAGGAGAGAAAAGAGAAATCTTGGATTTCTAAAAATGAAGAGGAGAAAATCCCTTCAATTGACCCTTTGTATTCTGGTTTTCAGTCCTGCATTTTGCTTCTGAATGTCTTTTACATATCGCAGCAACGCGTAGGTTGAGTACTAGTACTTATTATAGAGAACTATAGAATCAAGAACGAGAGGAGCAGCATTGGTGATTACATGTTGCTACACAAAGCTCTTTATGATGTAGATGAGAGAGAGAGAGAGAGAGAGAGAGAGAGAGAGAGAGAGGGAGGGAGTGTAAGATTCCTCCCTCCGGCTTTTGAGATGTGTAGGTGTAAGAACCTCCCCTTCTGATCTTATAATTATCCCCCTCTCTGAAATAAAAGAAAGATCCTGTTTTACCCTGTTTTGGACTAGAGAGAGAAAATATTCTAGAGAAAGAAAATATTCTAGAGAGAGATTATTTAATTTTTAGATATTGGAAAAATATCTCTTCTTATTAAAATAAATTCTCTCAAAACAGAAGTTCCAAAAGATTTTCAGAAGGTGCATTAGAAATCAATTATAATCTGTTCAAAAGGCCTTATCCTAGGGGTCCAGATTTTTGAAAAATTTTAGATTAAGGTTCTGAGGGGCCAATTAGAATAATCCAAATGTAGGAAGGAGATAAATAGAAGAAATAAAGAAAATCCCCCAGTACTCACATAAGATGAAGAGTTGACTAAGGACAAGGATATTACTTAAAAAAGAGGGAGTGTAAGATTCCTCCCTCCTTCTTTTGAGATGTGTAGGTGTAAGAACCTCCCCTTCTGATCTTATAATTATCCCCCTCTCTGAAATAAAAGAAAGATCTTGTTTTACCCTGTTTTGGACTAGAGAGAGAAAATATTCTAGAGAGAGAAAATATTCTAGAGAGAGATTATTTAATTTTTAGATATTGGAAAAATATCTCTTCTTATTAAAATAAATTCCCTCAAAACAGAAGTTCCAAAAGATTTTCAGAAGGTGCATTAGAAATCAATTATAATCTGTTCAAAAGGCCTTATCCTAGGGGTCCAGATTTTTGAAAAATTTTAGATTAAGGTTCTGAGGGGCCAATTAGAATAATCCAAATGTAGGAAGGAGATAAATAGAAGAAATAAAGAAAATCCCCCAGTACTCACATAAGATGAAGAGTTGACTAAGGACAAGGATATTACTTAAAAAAGAAGAGATATTTAGAGAAATGATTCATTTTTGACACCTCAATAAGGGGAGTTTCCCCTCATGAAGGAGGTGCCTATTTCACATGTGTGGTTGAGTTTTAAACTCACAAATAATGAGATATTTTCATCTCTCCTGCTTCAACTAGATCTAAAAAGTGAGCTAAATTGACCTAAAAATGGTAAAAAATTGACCAAACTGATTTGGAAAATTTTAGAATCAGTTTGATTGGTTAGAGGCTCAATTTTTCCTATAAATGAAGCCTCCCCCTTTGTAAAGACGTTTGCTTCAAAATTGTTATTATGAGTACTTTGTAGAGTAGACACATGTCCATGTAGAAATTTTTCATCACATTAGTCATTGCTAAGATACAACAGTTCAGTACAAGTCTTACAATGACTTCTATTGGGCCTAAGTCCCTCAATACAAGACCTTTCTAATTTTGCACGACAGATTTTTCCTCTGTCTTCTTCTCAGGGTTGTTCATCTAAAGAATTCTTTGATGCACCTCTTTGGCTTCATCTATCAGTTTGTCTACATCTTCAAGGTCTTTTTTGAAGCTTTCAAATATCTGGATATGTTGATCATCTGTATCCCCAACAACAGAGAAATAGGAGTCATCATCAGAAGCAATAGCTAAAATGGCTGGCCTAGCAACCTTGCTAGGAACAGTCCTCTCATTAGAAGAATTTGCATCCATGGGCGGCTTTTGTATCGAGCTTCTAAGTTGTAAGATATTATGTTCTCAATTCCCTTATAGACTGGTCTTTATATACTATTTTGGATGGACTCCGAAACCATCGACATAAAAAACCCATGTATTCAGGATTGAGGAAAAAGGGCTACTATTAGGGCAGGCTTCTATGTAAAGGCCTCAAAGCAAAGAAGGGTTTACATTCAGATGTATATGGTGTGATGACCCAGAACATGCGAAAAAAGACTGTGCCAGCTATAAGGAAGCCCTCAGAAACCAACTTGTATTTTTCAAAGATGGAAAAATCCACCTTACAGAGACTGGTCTTCCGTTAAGCACAAACTTTGGGAAAGGAGGGATGAAAAAGTTGGTTGAAGATATGGTTGCCAGCCATGCCATCTCTATGGTTGAGGCAGCAACCTATGGGTTAAAGGCCAATCAATCAAAGCAGGAATCTGAGAAGGATGAAGACTATGAGAATGAAGATTTTTGGCCATCAACAATGGAGCTAATTGCGTCAAAGAAGGTGTCTAAGCAGGCTTTGCATGAGGCAGGAGACTGTATACGTCTTGAGACTGGCTGGGAAGAGCCTGTGGATTCTTTATCTATTCATGCCTACATTGCAAAATGCCAGAATAATGAGGCACAGGTAGAGGAAAAGCGTAAGAGGGAAAATGAGGAAGGAGGGCCATCAAAAAGAGTCACCCGTGGTAGTGGAAAGAAGGACCCTGGGCCATCACATGTGCCTTCGCCGCAAAACCAGCCTCCACAGGAAGTATCAATGGAAGAAGCGCCAGCAAAGATGAAGCATGAGAAGGAGAAGGGTAAAGGGAAAAGTCCGCTCTACAAGCTCCAATCCGATATTGAAGCCGCAAACGAACCTCAAAAAGGTGCTAGAAGAGAGGATTCTAAATAGTAGGGTGGAATTTACATTAGGGGAAGTCTTGGGGATTGCAAAGAAAGAATTCCATGATGAGATAATTGATATTATACGAAGGAAAAGGTAGTCCATAATTGAATCTATTCCATCACAAGGGGAGACAAGCACTTCCAAGACTCATGGAGTACAGGTACAGCAAAAGGAAGAGAGAGAGAATGTGGTGGAATGCAGTCACTCTACTGGAGGGGCACAACAAGTGCGCTTTGTGGATGAGGGTGATGAAAAAGAAATTCTTGCAAAAAGTCATTACTCTAGGAACCATTGGGCAAGGGCCACCACAGAAACCCTTGTCAAGATAGGAGACTTGGAAGAGCCGTATGTCGCTCTAATCGACCATGGGTCTGAAATAAATCTTATGGCTAAAAACCTCTACAACAAATGTAAGTGGCCAATGGATGTAGATCACGGGTGGATGATTAAAGCGGCTCTAATAACTCATCTGGAGAGCTCTATGCAGCCTGTCCAAATGTAAGGGTAACTATAGGGGATGTGAAAGATGATCAAAACTTCTTCGTCTAGGAGATGTCATCGTATCCCCTTATCCTTGGACAACCCTATATTACAGCTGTGAGGATGGAGATAAAAGTCTTGGACGATGGCTCGGCGTATGCAAGAATAAGGAGCAAAGATGGCAAGAAAGCTGTTCAGTTCTTGACAGTTTGTATCAACCATGAAAGGAACCGCGAGTCTCTTCGAGAACAGTCACTCCCAAAGATAAACAGAGAATTCATGAACTACAGGGAGATAAGGGATTTTGGCCAGGTGCCATTGTAAAGCGGGATTGCAATGGTACAAGGGGCAATGAGTTCTCGTAGGACTCAATCAATGTAAATAACTTTTTAGCAAACTTTCAGAGATTCTCTAGCTATGGGTCAATAGTCTTTGTAAAAAGCAAGGATTGGCCGCTTGCGTATCACAAGGAGGACCTAGCCGGTGTGCTTGAGGGGATGGCTGGCGGGTGACGAGGAGGCCGTGTTTCAAGGTTGGAGGCCGACTAGTTGAGCCTTGCGCATATGGACGACGGCTGGCCAACTCTGCAATGCTCAGGTGTGCACTTGGAGAAGAGGCGTAGCCAAGTCCCTGCGCATGGGGTATCTGGAGCAGGCCGCTTGGAGATGAAGAGCGTCGTGGTCATGAGGCTAAGGCCAAGCCAACTAATTGGCTGGCCGCCTGAGGGTGGCACTCGTGCGCATCAATGAACGCTAGAGAGCGTTGGCTCGCTAGGCGCCATACCTCATAAATGGCCAAGAGCCAAGCGCCGTGCGCATGGCTTGTCGGTGGCTTGGAGCCTTGCGCTTGTGGCTAGGGGCCGGAGTGCACAAGGTGGTGAGCTTGCCGGATATGAGACTTGCGCCTAAGTCCTTGGCCGGGCACGCATGGAGATGAGCTCCATGAGGTGGTACTCGGTGTGAGAGACTCACCAGGCCAATGGGTACCTTTGGCTAGCCTATTCGGTAGGTAGCTAGGTTGACCGTGCTCTTTGCATGAAACAAGGTCGCCAAGGCATAATGGACAAAGCCAAGCCATGAGGTCATGAAGAGTAGGGGACATGCTTGCAACAACAAAGGCAAAGGCAGCCTAGACCGTGTCTTGAAGCCTATCGGGCAAGACATCATAATGGCAAGCCCTAGCCACACTACTAAGGGGGATGCTCATGAAGAGAGCAAGTACACACCTAGGAAGGCCACCCATGGAAGACTGTGGGATAGAGAGAAAGAAACGTGTGTGTGCATGTGGGAGGTCTCCATGCTCTTAAGCTAAAATGAGGAGAGAGAAGGTGGGGAACCATAGCAAGTAGAGGAGACATTGTGTGTGGGTAGAAGAAGAAGGAAAGAAGAGAGAGGGCAATATGACTGTGCTATGTGTGTACATGCAAAATAGAAAAGAGAGAGAAAGAGACTTGATCACTTTGACATGGTGCATACTTAAAAGTAAAAGCATGAGAGTGTGAGAGAATGTATTAGATTGTGTATCTTATTCTTGTGTTTGTGTTTCAGGAGGAGGAAGAGAAAGAAAGAAGAAGAAGAAGAGAGCTCACGAGAATAGTGAGTAGAGAGAGAGAAGAAAGAAAGAAAGAGTTTTGAAGTGTGAAAGAGAGAGAGTGAAGAGTGGAGTGAAGTGAAGATTAGCCAAATGTTGAATGCAGTGATGCTATTGCAGATTGACTGAAACGTGGAAGTGTTGGAAATATCGGTTCTTTTTCATTAAATTCTTGGAAACAATTTACACAAAACCATTTTGACATTAAATTTCTTTATTCAGTTTAGAATGGTGAAGTTGTGTCTTGATGATCTGTTGGGTCGTAGTAGTTTGTTCTTTTCCATTTGTGTGTCTGTGTGGGTGTGTGTAAATAAAACATTGTAAATTATTTCATACAAAAAGATGTCTTTTTGGTGTGTGTTTCTAGGATTTAGGCTGTGTGTGGTTGTTATTTAGGACGCATTCACTATTTTAGTGGGTATTTAGTGTGTTGGACTAGAGAACAGGAAGGCAAGTCATTTTTTGGTGCGTTCGCCCCGGGAGATCACTAGCTAGTTAGTAGCTACGGGATATCTCGGTGCATATATTTTGCATATGAGAACCAGGGTTTAGGAGTTCCGAAAAAAAAAAAACGGCAGGACTCCTAGGTTCAGAAGGACTTAGGAGTGGCCACGAGGAGTCAAATGAGAGAGGGGCATTGGTAAACACGTGATTTTTTGGAGAGTTTTGCTAACTGGGTTCCGTACGAAGAAGAACGACAAGAGTGGGAGGACATATTCATTCAAGAATATTACCCACGGTTTCCCAGTGATGTGATACGTAAGATCAAGGCCACATACTGCAAGGATTATCTTAGATCCATAGAGCCCTTTGGTTTGTTCCATGCACCAATCTGGTGGAAGTGGTTTATCAAGGCAATGTTAAGGTCCATCAAGCTAGATAATCCAGAGAATCACGAAGAACCTCAGGAAGTAAGAAGTGTATGAGTGAGTCTACTCAGGGTCGAACAATTGACCCAAGACAAGCAAGGGAAGAAAGGAGGAAAAGGAGGGCTGAACGAGCTGAAATCCGTCTCGCTGCGCAATTAGAGTTAGTGAACCTATTGTTGAGAGAGCAAGAACCGAACGTGACACAAGGAAGATCCTTGGATAGTGGTCAATTTCAGGTTAGCGTTCCTTCTAGTCTAAGCGGGGAAGATCTTTCGTGTGATGACCAAACAATAAGGGATTTAGGAGTCAGCAATCGACCTGTACAAGTTGATAGCCCAACAAGAGAAGAAAGAGAGACTATTGTAGGCACTAGCGCTAGTGTGCCTAGAGGACTTAGAAGCTATCCTCCGCAATTACCTAGGGTAAGACCTAGAGCTTTAAATTTCTGGGACGATCCAACTTTTGAGGTATTACCATTTTTCCAAATGGCTGTTCCAGCACAAAGAGCAACAATCCGGTTAGCCGACTTTGTGCAATTTGCGGGACTTTGGGACGAGGATCCTGATGCGCATTTACAAAAGTTTGAGGTGACATGTGTTGCTAACGAGATAATTGATCAAGATCAAAAGCTGCATATCTTTCCGGCAACTTTTAAAGACGAAGCAGCAAGTTGGTATGGCAACTTGGATGCAGCCTCCAAGGCCACGTACCAAAATCTATCAACATCTTTTTTGGCCAAATTTAGAAGGCAAGGTTTTCAAGATAGATTAGCCCAGGAATTAGACTACTTGTTGCAAGGAGTGAACGAGAGCATTGACCATTACATACAACGCATGGAGACCATTGTGAGGAAGATGGGAGTAGCAGCCCCTAATGATGACACACAAAAGCGTCATTTGATTGATGGTCTAAGGGATCCAGAGGCTCAGAAGTATGTTGGGCTTCGTCGGCCTATTGATTTGAACGCGGCCAAACAAGAAGCTAGAAACTGGGAAGAGGTACAGCTGGGACAGCAACGACGAAGGGAATTACTTTATGGCCCTATGGGGACATCACCTATGGTTAGCTCTATGAGACCCCAGGAGGTCTCAACAATTGCCGATCCCTCACAAACCACAAGTGGCCCTATGGCCCTATGGGGACATCACCTATGGTTAGCTCTATGAGACCCCAGGAGGTCTCAACAATTGCCGGTCCCTCACAAACCACAAGTGGTTGTTAATACAAATCCACTTTATGGCCCTATGGGGACATCACCTATGGTTAGCTCTATGAGACCCCAGGAGGTCTCAACAATTGCCGGTCCCTCACAAACCACAAGTGGTTGTTAATACAAATCCAGCATCATACATGCCTCCAAACCCATATATGACTGCACCGGCATATATGCTTCAGACCGGAACACCACCACCACATTTAGTGAGCGAGGCAAGGGTGGGGGACATTGTGACAAGTGTGTTGGGAAAATTTAAAGAGGAGATCTTAAGTGCTGTGCGAGCTCCAGTAAGGGACGTTATGGCTATAGAGCCACAGCTGCCTACTATGCAAGCCAGTGCGCAAAGTCCACCCCGATCGAATGTATGGTGTGGGAAATGTCATGGCTATGGCCACTTGGCTACAGAGTGTCCTACTGTATCTCGAGTCGTACAGAGTGTCATGGCTATGGCCACTTGGCTACAGAGTGTCCTACTGTATCTCGAGTCGTACCTGATCAACCACGAATCTTGTTTTGTACTTATTGCTTGAAAAACAATCATATAGAGGAAAATCTTCATTAAGCAAGCACATGAGAGAAGGCAAGCGGCGCAGGGGATGAACACTAATTTTAATTGCATGGATAAGAATAATATTACTTATGAAATTGGACCTCCACCTCGACCTTTCATGCAAAGAGGAATCCCAGAACCCTATAAGCAACAATTGCACCAAGGATTACCTGCACAAGCCCGACCTCCATTTCCACGAGGGCGAGGGCAAGGTGGAATGAGGGGACAAAGGCCAGCGTCACCATATCGGCCATATTTTGGCTGGGGTTATCAAGGATATGGAAGTCCTAATACAATTACCCAAGGAACAGTGATTTGTTGGAACTGCCACCAAGAAGGCCACATTGCTGCATATTGCTCGAATGCAAGGGCACACCAAGATTATGTTCCTTTATGCAAGCAATGCAGTGAGGAGGGCCACGAGGAGAAAGATTGCCCTAAAAGTAATGCAAAATTAATAGGGGACAAAGGGAAGCAAATTGTAGATGAGGGTCCAAGTACTTCAGCAAATTTAGTGGAAGTAGTCCCTATAGTAGGTGCTAGGAAAGAATCGGCAGACAGAAAATCTAGAAAGGTGACATTTTCTCATAATCATCCAATGGTGGGAGTTGTCACTAGATCCCAGGGGAAAGTGCAAAGGACTGCAGAAAGCTTGCCGAAATCAACCCAATTAGAAGGAGGAAAAGTAAGCATGCTTAAGGAGGCATCTTTAGAGGAAGTTGCAGAGAGTCAAGAGCCAATGACGGATGAGCAATCGTCTGATCAACCTCCAATAGCACGCGTAGGAAAAGGCCCTCACTTCCAACTTGGTGTAACACCTTTCCCTGATAGATTAAAAGTACCACGTGCTAAGAAGGTCGGGATAGGTGCTAAAGTTGATCCAAAACCTCAATTTGATTTATGGAATATATTGGAACGGTGTGAGGTGACTATTAGTCTACCTACATTAGTGGAGATCTCTCCAATATGTTGAAAGCAGATGTATCAACGACTTGCACGTCGACGTTCGCGGGTGAGAAAAGAAGTGACCCCTAAAGAACCTTTGGAAACAAGAGTGCAAGTAATTGATATGTTTATGGATTTTGAGGCTCCGACTATTACGGTAGAAATTGGACATCATCAGGTCATGGGGGTACAGCTAGATGGAGGAGCTGCGGTGAATCTCATGACTGAACACACAATGGAAGAGTTGGGCCTAAAGGGTTTAGAGCCCACAATGGAAGAGTTGGGCCTAAAGGGTTTAGAGCCCACAAATATCATGTTGCGAGTAGCAGATCAACGTCGAGTGAAACCATTAGGTTTGCTTCAAGGAGTAAAGACTATAATAGCTGGATTGGAGTTTTGCGTTACCTATCTAGTAGTGCGACCGCATTCCTATGGTGCAGCGTTTCCAATCTTGGTAGGACGACCTTGGTTAGTACAAGCTTGATGTGTTCAAAAGTGGCATAAAGGGATAATAACCATAGGTCCACGCACGGATAGAGTTCAATTGAGGGTTGTGTCTAAAGAATTCTTGAGGGAGTTCACTAAACCACCTTCTACAACCGAAGAAATGACGGGATATGGAAGTGATACATCCGTTGGTGAGGAAGTAGTCCAAGAACGCTTTGCATTAAATAAAGATAAGTATGCTCGTTTTCTTGAAAATGGGTATCAAATGCAAATGGTTGATACGGATGAGCCTATAATGCAAAAGAGAGAGTGCTCTAACTTTGCTTTGGATGCCGGTATGGGAGAATATCGAGTGCATTTTTCTTCGGAGAATGACTCTGACAATGACATTACCGATTGGTTGTCATCACCAGAGGAGTGTGTAGTGGATTGCTTTTGCATGGATACAATCAAGCAGAGGAGAGCAGACGATGGGGATAAAGCAAGGCACCAAGAGCTATATGCCCTTATTGAGAAATTGCAAGAGCAGTTAGAGCTAGAACGAATTTTTTCTAGTGAGTCAATGGACGCATTATTAAGGAAGGTGAAGCTGCTAGAGGAAGATAAGGGACGAGCTGAGATAAAAATTAGACATTTGCAAGATTTGACCTTGCAACTTGAAGAGTGCCGTCATGAAGAAGAAACTTCTTGGGAAGCCTTACTTCGAGAAAAAGATCGTGAGATTGGTCGTTGTCGACAAGAACTCAAATATAATGCGAGGTATACTCGAAAGTTGCTCAAAAAATGTGAGAGATATAAGCAAAAAGATAACAAGAGTGAGGATGGCTCGTCGTTGCAAAAAATGAGTAGAAGGAAAATAAGTCATTTTCCAGAGAGTTCTTGAAAGCACAATACAATGAAACAATAGGAGGTGATGGAGGAGAGTTCAATGATTGGACTGATTCCAAGATGATTGAGGTAGTGAGGGATGCTTTTATGGTCCAAATTGAGGTAGTGAGGGATGCTTTTATGGTCCAAATTGAGGAGCCTATCAATGATGAAGAGGAAATAGACCCTTTAATGGTGATACCTTATACCCATGAAAGTCTTGTAAGTGCTCATTCTTCGCACGAAGAGGAGGAGGAGTGTAACACCAAGCAAAAGTTTCTAGAAAATGTTTGTTTCAAAGTGAGAGACCATCCACCTATACAAGCTAGATCTCGTCAACGATCAGCCTTTGTTTCTGATGCATTAGAAATTACTCAGCGCTGGGAAGTTGAAGAGGGAAAATGCTTTACATTGGGGAGTCAATTGCAAGAACGAACCTTAACTAGATTGAGAGAGGTTCTACAAACATACAAACATGTCTTTGCTTGGTCCTATAAAGACTTGCAGGGAGTGAAACCTGAGATATGCCAGCATTACATTGATTTAGAGCCAAACGCTAGGCCGGTATGCCAACGTCAAAGGCGCACAAACCCTGTCTATGCAGAGCTTGTGAAAGCAGAAATAACAAAGCTGTTAGATGCGGGTTTCATTTATCCTGTGGCATACAGTGAGTGGGTTTCCCCAATTGTAATTGTTCCAAAGAAAAATCGTAAGATTAGAATTTGTGTGGATTATCGAAAGCTAAATGATAAGACTAAGAAGGATCACTTTCCATTGCCTTTCACTGATCAAGTTCTAGACCGAGTAGCAGGGCATAAATTGTATTCTTTCTTAGATGGTTTTAGCGGCTATAATCAAATACAAATCCACCTAGATGATCAACCAAAAACCACTTTTACAACAGAATGGGGAACTTATGCTTATCGAGTGATGCCATTTGGATTATGTAATGCTCCATCTACTTTCCAACGGGTGATGATGGCTTCATTTCAAGAGTTTTTACAAAAGTGGATGGAAATCTTTTTGGACGATTTTTCAGTTCAAGGGGATGAGGAGGATATGCCTGAGAAGTTGGCTAAGGTCTTTGATCGTTGTCAGCAAACCGGTATTTCTTTGAATCCGGAGAAATGTGTTTTTGGCATTAAGAAAGGAATCTTGTTAGGTCACGTGATTTCATCTGAGGGCATTACTGTGGATGATAGTAAAATCAATAAGATACGTGATCTGCCTGCTCCTACAACCATGAAGCAATTACGAGGGTTTTTGGGACATGCTAATTATTATCGCCGATTTATATTGAATTTTGCTTCGGTGGTAAACCCTTTAACTACTCTTCTTCGGAAGGATGTACCCTTTGAATGGTCACAAGATTGTCAGGAGGCTTTTGATACGATCAAAGATCGATTGATAAAAGCACCAGTTTTGATACCCCCAGATTGGTCTAAACCTTTTCATATTCATGCAGACGCTTCACACACAGTTGTAGGAGCAGTTCTTTGTCAAGCAGACGATAAGAAGGTAGACCATCCGATTTATTATGCGAGTCGCAATTTGACAGAGACAGAGAGAAATTACACTACAACGGAGAATGAATGTTTATCCATGGTATTTGCCGTGAATAAATATCGACATTATTTATTGGGCAAGTTTTTTACAATTTATGTGGATCATCAAGCACTAAGATACCTTTTGAACAAGACAGATCTTGCGGGGCGAGTAATTCAATGGATGTTACTTTTTCAAGAGTTTGATTTTGAGGTGGTTACTCGTCCTGGAAAATCTCATGTATTGGCAGATCATCTTTCTCGGCTTTTGACTGAGGATATTGAGGAGGAAAGACGCCAGCAAGTATGAAAAAAAGAAAATTTTATTGCAATCTCGCCACCACACCCTCTTTGGTGGTTATTTGTATCGTTATTTTCCTAGGGAGGGGGTGTATCGTCGTTGTGTGCGAGAGGATGAGATACCTTCCATCTTACGTGCACTTCATGATGAGCCATGTGGAGGTCATTTTGCGGGGGAATTAATCGCTCGCAAAGTATTCCTAGCAGGGTATTGGTGGCCAACTGTTTATAAAGACTCTTTTGAGCATTGTAAACGTTGTGATAAGTGTCAACGGGCTGGTCGACCCACACCACAATTTGCGACCCCTTTAAATCCAATCTTGGCTTTAAAACCTTTTGAGAAATGGGGAATTGATTTTGTGGGTCCGATTGATCCACCCACTCGTTATCGATCCAATCGATACATTCTTGTGTGCACGGATTATGTGACCAAGTGGGTTGAAGCTAAACCTTTGAAAACGGATAGGGCATTGGATGTCGCCAAATTTTTATATGAAAATATCATTACTCGTTTTGGTTGTCCGTTGGAGTTGGTGAGTGATCGTGGTTCTCATTTTTTAAATGAGACCATTACGGAATTAACGAAACTTTACAAAATCAAGCATCGAAAATCCACTCCGTATTATCCTTGAGCTAATGGTCAAGTGGAGGTGACCAATCGAATACTGGGAACGATTTTAACCAAGACAGTATCGGAAAATCGACGCGATTGGGATGAGCGATTGTTTGAGGCTTTGTGGGCATACCGTACCACATTTAAGGTTACGACTCAAAATACACCTTTCACTCTAGTGTATGGTACAGAAGCAATTTTCCCAATAGAGAAGGAAATACCCACATTACGCGTTGCCTTGGAATCTCGACTATGTGAGAAGGAATCTTTAGAGGCTCGATTACTGGCCTTGGTGAGGTTGGATGAGATACGTTTAACGGCTCTGCAAAATGTTGAGGCGATGCAACATAGACGAAAGGCTTGGCACGATCGTCACATTAAGGTGAGGGAGTTTCAAAAGAATGATCAGGTTTTAGTCTATGACAATCGATATTATAAGTTTCCTGGCAAATTACAAATGAGGTGGTTAGGCCCTTTCAAGGTGTTAGAGGCCTTTAATAATGGTTCTTTGATTGTCCAAGATCCTGATGCTGTAATAGCTCCTTTTCGTGTTAATGGTCTTAGGGTGAAACATTATTTTGTTTAAGTTGGTAATTACGTGGGTCAAGTTGGTTCATTGTATATTTTTCACATGAGTTTTGCTCTTTATTATTTTGCGTTGTTTTGATGGGATTGGTGGGTTTATCAGGGATTGGTGGGTTTATTATTTTGCGTTGTTTTGATGGGATTTGTGGGTTTATTATTTTGTATTATTTTGATGGGATTGGTGGGTTTATCAGATTTTGGTGCGATCGATTCGATTTTCTTTCATACAGGTGGTATGGAGTTTTCTCTCAATGCTTTGTTTTATTTTCTTCATCCTTATGTGGTTTGGTTTGGGTGGGATGGTATTTTAGCATTAGTTGTAGACCCTGATTGGGTTGATGAGTTGGAGTGGTTGTTTTGGTGGTTGGCTGCCGGGGAATCTCTTCCAATTTTGCCGAGAGCGACTTTGGTCGCATGACCCAATCTTTGGCCGTTATTGCGCCAGAGATTTTTGGTTCAGGTGTGGACACCTTAACCGATGCGTCCGATGATTCTTCGGATGATTCTTTTCATCCTGAAGATGTTGTGGTAGACTATCTTGATGAGGAGGATAAGGATGAGGGTTTGGGCTTTGGCCTTTCTCATAGCTTGTATCGGATACTTCTACCTAGAGAGAGTAGTTTTGTTTCGAGAGCTGTACTTTTGAACGAGACAGAGGGCCATGGGGTGACACCTCAACTTTTGCCTTTTGGTGTAGTGAATGCGCCTGTGAGTTTTCGCACCGTTTTTTCTGAGTCCCATGATGTCAATTAGTTTTGTTTTTCTTGTTATTTATTTCCAAAAATAAAAAATAAAAAAGAAACAATTATTTTGTTTGTGTGATTTGTTATGTGTTTTTGTTGTTTGTTTTGGTTTGCATATGGATGGGTTTTTTGTATTTGTTTGTTTTCAATTTTAGGTACATTATGTTTCTTGGAAGTTGTAAGCTAATTGTTTGAATGGTTAATATGTGCAGATATGGTATTTTCTTTGTATTTTTGCATTGCTAGGTGCAAGGAGATGGGGGAGTAATTTGGGAACAATGATATCATAGTATTGAAGATTGTTTCTGGACATGCAATTTTTGCTACTCAGAGGATATGCAGTGTTCCACAGGTGTATTTTCTCCAATATATTTGGTTATTTTTTTGGTATCACTTGCATGGTGTGTGTGTAATAATGGGGATTGTGAGCTGTGTTAATCCAGTTGCAATTGCTTGGTACTTGACTTATATGATTCTTTCTTTTGGAAAGATTTGGGGTTTATTAGTCAAGGATACTAATTCTATGAGTTTCTTGCTGAGCTCTGTAGTAGAAATTGGTCATTACCACATTCATCTTAACTAGGCATGTGCTGCATTGACTATATTTTTTCTCTTTAATGGTAGGTAACAGCTTGGAAGTGCTTAAGAACTCTAGTGGAAGGAACTTTTCTCCCTTATTCCTGGGTTATAATGACCATAATAGTCTCGATTTTCATGATGAGCCTGGGGAGGGTTTTCAAATCATTGCCTTTGAAAAATGATGGAAAAAAAAAAAAGAAAAAAAGAGAAGAAAAAAAGAGGAAGGAAGAAAAATAAAAATTCAAATGTATGTATGTGGTATATGTGGTCTATCGCCTTAATGGTTCTTGGTAGGTGAGGAGAGTCATGCTGGCAGGGTTGTCAGTACTCTAAACCGATGCCTTGGGCTGTTTTGGGATAGCCATCGCCATGTGAGCTTGGTAGGTTCTTGGAGTCAACCTAGCCAGGTGGCAAGGTCTACGAATCGCAGCCTAGTTTCATATGGGGTGGTTGCCATTGTGGTGTGCATTTGGTTTTTTTTTTAAAAAAAAATCAAAAGAGAAAAAAAATTGAAACGAGAAAGGCATGGTTCCGATATAAGGGAATTTCAATCAGGCAATGACTTCCATGGTTAGTTGTGCTACTATTGTCTTTATAAAATATGGAAGTGAGTGGAAGGTAGTTTTCCTAGAGTTTTGTAGTTATGGATGGGTTGTTTCCTATTTGTTAAAGTGAAAATATTATAGACATAGTGAGGATGTTGTGGTAGTTGCTAATTTTTACTGTTTCTTGGGATTTGATGTTTGCTTAATAAACCTTTTTGGCTTATCTATTGGTTAGTGTTATATAAGTTCTTGTAGTGGTGTTTGCAACTTGGATTTTCATTCACTCATTTATGTGTGCTGATGTGAAGGTGTTGAAGGTTTGTTTTTGTTTTTGTTTGTTTGTTTGGTACGGTATAATTCTAGTGTATGGTTGGTGATTGTTTCAGAGTGATGAAGTGGAGATGTGATGCTAGGCAGTGATGGTGAAGAAGTTAAGTGTGGGGGAAGCTGTAAAGTGAAGTTGCTGCTGTGTTCGCGAGGACGCTCACATTTCAGTGTGGGGGGAATGATGACCCCTGGATCGAAGCCATTTTTAGCAATTTTTAGGGTTTAAATAGGGTCAATTGTGGTTATTTTAGGTGCATTTCCATGGTATTTGAAAGCATATGTGTGTGGAATGTCATGGTATTTGCATGCATCATGATTGTCGATGTTGTCCATTGGTGTAAGCACATTGCATGGGAATGGTGACGATTAACATTGTATTGTACATAAAGAGGAGGTTGTATGTAAGAGTGAAGAGAGAAGAGAGAGATCGAGGGGAAGAGAACGAGGGTTAGTATGATGAGTTTCGAATTTAAGCTTTGAGGATGGTTAGGTGGGAACGCAAGTTTGGAGACCTTAATGTGGTTACAAATGAAAAGTTTTAAATTAAAAATGGAAGGGTGGGTAGTTTTGCACCCGTTGGTACCCGCCAACCTCTTGAGAGCACACAAAAGAAAGAGAGAGGGAGTGTTTCTTTCTCTGGCAAACGTGAAGAACACGAGGAGGAGGAGGAGGAGGAGGTAAGCCTGCGCTGTTTGTTTGTTGTTAATTTATGTGTGTGAAGTATGGGTGTGTGCGTGTCTTGTATGAGAAAGAGAGAGAGGGTAGCCACAAAGAAGGCGACGTTGCAGGGAGGCGCAGGTAGAAGGAGGCGGAGGCCTCTGTGGTCGACGGCCGCCATGGCCAGAGATGGAAGGCGCATGAGAGCACCCGTGCCTTGAGCACGTAAGGCAGGCCGGCACTTGGCCTTGCGCCTGGGCTGCCAGCGCATGTCACGAAGGCCGGGCCAATGAAGGCGCCGTGCCTTGTGCGCATGAGTCAGGCCGATGCACAGAAGGCGCCATGGCCTTGCGCTTAGTGCAACATGGAAGGGGCCAAGCCCATCGTTTGGGAGTTGGGGTGTTTGCCGCTTGTGTATCACAAGGAGGACCTAGCCGGTGTGCTTGAGGGGCTGGCTGGCGGGTGACGACGAGGAGGCCGTGTTTCAAGGTTGGAGGCCGACTAGTTGAGCCTTGCGCATATGGACGACGGCTGGCCAACTCTGCAATGCTCAGGTGTGCACTTGGAGAAGAGGCGTAGCCAAGTCCCTGCGCATGGGGTATCTGGAGCAGGCCGCCTACTGGAGATGAAGAGCGCCGTGGTCATGAGGCTAAGGCCAAGCCAACTAATTAGCTGGCCGCCTGAGGGTGGCACTCGTGCGCATCAATGAACGCTAGAGAGTGTTGGCTCGCTAGGCGCCATACCTCATAAACGGCCAAGAGCCAAGCGTCGTGCGCATGGCTTGTCGGTGGCTTGGAGCCTTGCGCTTGTGGCTAGGGGCCGGCATGCACAAGGTGGCGAACTTGCCAGATATGAGACTTGCGCCTAAGTCCTTGGCCGGGCACGCATGGAGATGAGCTCCATGAGGTGGTACTCGGTGTGAGAGACTCACCAAGCCAATGGGTACCTTTGGCTAGCCTATTCGGTAGGTAGCTAGGTTTACCGTGCTCTTTGCATGAAACAAGGTCGCCAAGGCATAATGGACAAAGCCAGGCCGTGAGGTCATGAAGAGTAGGGGACATGCTTGCAACGAAGGCAAAGGCAGCCTAGACCGTGTCTTGAAGCCTATCGGGCAAGACATCATAATGGCAAGCCCTAGCCACACTACTAAGGGGGATGCTCATGAAGAGAGCAAGTACACACCTAGGAAGGCCACCCATGGTAGACTGTGAGAGAGAGAAAGAAACGTGTGTGTGCATGTGGGAGGTCTCCATGCTCTTAAGCTAAAATGAGGAGAGAGAAGGTGGGGAACCATAGCAAGTAGAGGAGACATTGTGTGTGGGTAGAAGAAGAAGGAAAGAAGAGAGAGGGCAATATGATTGCACTATGTGTGTACATGCAAAATAGAAAAGAGAGAGAAAGAGATTTGATCACTTTGACATGGTGCATACTTAAAAGTAAAAGCATGAGAGTGTGAGAGAATGTATTAGATTGTGTGCATTATTCTTGTGTTTGTGTTTCAGGAGGAGGAAGAGAAAGAAAGAAGAAGAAGAAGAGAGTTCACGAGAATAGTGAGTAGAGAGAGAGAAGAAAGAAAGAAAGAGTTTTGAAGTGTGAAAGAGAGAGAGTGAAGAGTGGAGTGAAGTGAAGATTAGCCAAATGTTGAATGCAGTGATGCTGTTACAGATTGAGTGAAACGTGGAAGTGTTGGAAATATCGGTTCTTTTTCATTAAATTCTTGGAAACAATTTACACAAAACCATTTTGACATTAAATTTCTTTATTCAGTTTAGAATGGTGAAGTTGTGTCTTGATGATCTGTTGGGTCGTAGTAGTTTGTTCTTTTCCATTTGTGTGTCTGTGTGGGTGTGTGTAAATAAAACATTGTAAATTATTTTATACAAAAAGATGTCTTTTCGGTGTGTGTTTCTAGGATTTAGGCTGTGTGTGGTTGTTATTTAGGACGTATTCACTGTTTTAGTGGGTATTTAGTGCGTTGGACTAGAGAGTAGGAAGGCAAGTCACGAAGTGTGTGGGCCACCTTTACCAAAATAAAGGAAAGATATTGGTGGAAAGGAATATACAAGGATGTATCCCAATATGTGGAAACATGCATGGTATGTCAAATGTACTCGAATGTGCGACATCGTGATGGCCTGCAACCAACCTACCCACCTGCCATGCACTACAAATGGGTAGTGGATCTAGTTACAATGCCCTTGGGAATCTGGCAGATGCGGTACGTAGTACTTGCAAGAGAAGACCTGACAAATCAGTTGAAAGGGTGTGCTCTTAGAACAAAGAGCACGGAAACAGTATGCAAATTTCTCTTGGAAGATGTGATTTGCCGGTATGGTTGTGTTGGGAAAATAACAGCTGACAGGGGTGAGCTAGATGCTGAAGAAGCAAGGGAATTCTTTTCTAGAATTGGCATCAAATTGGCCCTAACATGTGCTTACAACCCTGAGGGCAATTGTAAAAGCGAGCAAGGACATCCTCCAATCATTAAAGCTTTGGCTAAGGCATGCAGAGGAAGAATGCGGGAGTGGCCAAGGCTGCTACCATATGCTTTATGGACTGACCGTACAACTCATAGCTCAGTGACAGGATACATGCCTGCAGAATTAATGTATGGTCAGAAACCGGTAATGCCAGTTGAAGAAGTAGTCCCAACTTGGAATGTATTACCATGGGTGGAAGAATTGAACAGGGAAGACCTCCTTGCATTGCGAATGAGGCAGTTGGAGAGAAGGCCTGAAGATGTAGAGCTTGCTAAAGCTCGTTTGAAAGATGCAAGGTTGAAAAATAAAGAAAGATTTGATAGAAGACACAGACTCCGGCCAAAACCCATTGAAGAAGGTGATTGGGTCCTAATGTATGATAGTAGTCTTGACAACCAGTTCAGTGTGCAAAGGAAGTTTGCAAAAAGATGGTTTGGCCCTTACATTGTCAAGCATGTGCATGGAAATGCCACGTATACCCTGTGTGAGCTTGATGGAACAGAGATAAAGAATCTTGTCGCAGGCAAAAGGATCAAGATATTTAAAAGAAGGCATGACAGTGATCCTTTTGATTCGCAGGAGACTCAAGATGAGAGGCTTGATAGTGATAGGATGGATATGGTTGAAGAGGAAGAGGATGATCTTCCTGGTAATGTAGAAGATGAAGACAACATCCAGATATATGTGGATCTTAATGATGACTTCGGAGGATGTGCAGGTTTAGAAGGGGTGGATGTCGTGCCATGGCACGTCTATGGTGTGAAACCATGCATGTGAGGCCATTAAATGTAAATCTAGATGTATGGGATTAAGTGCCATGACTTGAGTCATTTTATGATGCCTATGTACATATGTTCATATTGTAAATGAGGTTCAATAAGACGAGCTGAGGCTGAGCCAGGTCTCGAAGCCTCTGTACATAAGTGTGGTGTGAATCATGGAGTTTTTATGCTTATGGTGAACCTTGAGGTAGCACAAATTATCAATGAACCAAAAGTAGCATCACTTTCTTATGGGGCTGACAAGAAAGAGGGATTAGTTGCAGTTTTTGATCTTGATGGAGGCACAAGAAAGACTGAAGGACCAGCAAAACTGATCACTTCTAGAGAGGGATGGTGGCCATTATTGAGGCTTTGAGGCTTTAAAAAATAAATTAAAAAAATACATTAATACAAGTGGCCAACTTGGGAATGGCCACCTGGGGTTTTGTTTGGCTGCCAGCTCCCTTGCAAGCGTGGAAGCGCCGCCTCTAGAAGGCTGGCGAAAAGATGCGAAGTTTGAAGCTGCCTAGTAGAGAGTATGCGTGGCTAGTGATTCTGCGGGGATCCCTTTGAGATTCAAGCTCGATGTCAGTGTGAGCCAGCTATGCTATGTGCTGGCAGATTAGGTAGGAACATGTGTGAGACATAAATGACCGCGTGTCCAGCTGGTCATAGTGTGTGGACATTAGCTAGGGTTAGTAGAGTGTGGACACAACTCATAGTGTGTTGTGTGTATTATGGATTATGGCATTATGCTTTGTGTGAGAGTGGACATGGCTTCCCTCTATGGTTAGGGTTTGCAATATACATTAGGGTTTGCTCCTGTGTGTGTGTCTCCTCCCCCTCTACCGTTCTTTCAACATGGTATCAGAGCCTTGTGCTGTTTATTAGGGTTTATGAGTGAGTGAGTGAAGAGGGAGAAGAAGCTGTGAAGCTTGCCATTGGAGCTGTGAAGCTTGGAGCACACCAAATACTATCAGATCTGAGAGCTTGGCCTACCGGGTAAGGTCTTCTAAACATCCTTGAGCGGATTGCAGGTGATACAGGCAAAAACAAAGCAAATTAGAGCAAATCAAAGCAAAGAAAAATTCTGGTTTTTGGAAGCTTTCCATTAAAGCTTGGAAACACTGATGTATGGTGAAATAGAAGTGATTCTGGCAAAAGACACATGTATTTGACAAAGAGAGATGTATTGGCAACTCCTATGCAAGCCTTAAACAATTTTTTGGAGCAATTTACATGCATTTGATTGAGTGAAAAACTCTGGTTTTTGAGCTCTCACAAAACAGAGAAAAGCAAGTAAAAAATTGAAGCATTTGGAGTGAGTTTTTGGCTAAAATCCAACCATTGACTGGTTGCACACATACCTAGGTGTCTTGGGCACTTGTAGGACTCATCAATTAGCAATTCAAACCTTCCCAAAGGCTTCTACAGCAGGCGGCGCAGCCAGAACAGGAAAACAGAGCTGTTTTTTTGATCATTTTGGTACGAGGAGATCCATTACTCATTGGTTGCTTGGTTCCTTTCACAATTGCTTTAGCAATTAGTTGCTATACACTTTTGAGAAGAGGGCTATGTGATTGGATTGATGAAATATGCCTAATTGAGCTGGGAATGAGCTGATTAAACAGGCTGTCCACTGGTTGCAGAGAAACAGAGCAATTTTAATTGAGCAATTAATCTTTGGTCTTATACAATTGGACAAATTCCTCTTACATGGAGTTGATGGACACTATTGCTAAGCTAATGAATGCTTGGTTGCTCAACTTGGACAAATATTGAAGAAATTAGAGCCAAATTACTACTGGTTTTTCTGGTTTTTCCCAAAACAGAGAAAGGGGTTTTCAAAAATTGATATGTACACATGTCAGATGGTGTTGATACTCTACATTGAGGTTGTTTAGGTATCAATGCAAGTTGTCCATACTTTATTGCACCACTACATTGTGATTTGGAGCCGTGGAAGCGCATCAAAACAGGGTATCTCGGACTGCGTGAGACAGTTCATCTTGGAACTCAAATTTAGGAATTTTGGAAAATATGCACAATTTTGGGACAATTCTTTGTTAGATCCAATACAATGTTTACTGTGCGATATGCAAGATTTATTATTGGATGTTCTCAACAAGCATTCTTTGTTGTTAGATCCAATACAATGTTTACTGTACGATATGCAAGATTTATTATTGGATGTTCTCAACAAGCATTTGAATAATGCGATATGATTTATATACTATTGTACATTTGTAACAAGTGTATATGATGTTGGTGGTGGGATGTAAATTTGTCTGCACACCAGGAATTAAGCTTGTTTATATCACATAGCCTCCAGTTGACCATCAAATACAGAAATTTTAACAAAGAAAGGATATTCAATGTAACTTTAAGTTGTAAGAAAGTCTAGGTGATAGAATTAAAAAGATCACCATCTGTATTGAATCAAAATTCTTGAACAATGGGTGAACCATAAATCTAAAAGCTTAAGAAAGCCTTACAATCTGAATAATGATCGAACTATGAGTTTGGTAGCTTCATACAACATTGCTAAAAGATTACGAAGCTAGTTGCCCATATGCTAACAAATTATTCTTGCTCAACTGCACTGACATGTTGATTCAATTGATTCTGTTTGGCCTTCAGTATTATAGCCTTTGGAATCTTGATTTTCTCTGGAAGTCGTCCACCCTTGGGCTTCCATGCCCAAATGATGCAACTAGTATCTTCCCAGCGCTGAGGATCATTTCTGTTCTCTCGCCAATACTTGTTCCAGCAATCCTTATAAACCTCCACATCACTTGCATTCTTCTTCTTTGAAATTGGTGCCTAATATTGTATCTGAACTTGTAGGTAGTTTATCGAGTTGTTGTTTTTATCAACATCACTTGTTGTCACTCCCAACCATATTGGGTAATTTGCATCACAAGGTTGTACAAGCGTAAAATCTCCTTTAGACACATCAAGAGTCGGGTTGAACTCTTCAGCAGGTTTGTTACGCATTGGACCACAATAATGGTCCTCATTTACATCAAACCCTTCATCTACATTATCCTCCACTTGAAGGTTAAGAGGCTCAGCTTTTTTGCATACACTCCTTGGCCAAAAGTCATAAAATCCAATGTCTTCCCTTGCACTAGGGGTTTGCATGTTTAGCATAAGATTCTCCCAATAGGCAAGGACCGGATTGATCCACTTAGCATAATCACTTTGGTCTCCTTTCTCTTGCAAGTGCTCTTTCCACCAATTGACATGTTTTTTTAAGCCCTCCACAACCTTCTCATTTTCCTTAACATACTCAAAGGGTGGCAATACTTTTGGAAAACCTTCAGGAAGCTTGGGTCCTCCCTGGTCATTTCTCTTCCATAACTCTATACCGCTTTCTGGTAACCAATCAATATTTTTGGGGTGTACTTTGTATTGCATCAAAGGTATTCCATCACTCATATAAAACCTGAATTGCAATGGCTTTGAATGTCCAATCAAGCTATCGGCTCCATCATGTAAGCATCCCTTGACAAAGCCTTTGAAGTCTGCCACCTTTTGTAGGAGAAAGGGTGCTGGATGCATGCTAACACACTCATTAAAGATCTTCATCAAATGTGGAAATGTGAAAATGGTTTGTTTCCTTAACTTCTCAGAGAAGCGACTGAACAATGCATCAATATCTTCATGAGTATGACCAACCATAAGAAAACCAAGCTGCACCATGTCAAACACTCCTCGTGCAACCAATAGGGATAGATAGGCAAATACATAACGGTTCTTATTTTCAGAACCACAATTGTCAAGTTGCAACAACAACGTCCTTGGCAATCTCTTAAAAAATGTCCTTGAATTTGATGGCATTAAACTTGACGCATTTCCATTGCCCCTATCTTGCACATGTGTGTTAGTATGAAAGACTGACTGCATATGTGAAGAACAATTTCTCTCTATATCCACATTTGTTTCTGTCTCTGCATCTGCATCCTCAATGCTCTGCTTGCAATATGCATTTCTCTCCTTCAGTACTTCCATATGCTGATACAGGGCCATAGTAGACAAAACACAATCAAAAAGATCTGTTCGTGGTTCAGCATCTGAGTTTTGTGAGCTCAAGTCACCATACATGTGTTGCTCTCCTCTTTCTAAGTTTCTTAAACATTTTGAGAGAGATGAAATTGTGAAGTTGGGATCACTTGGCCATAACCCCAAGGCAAAGTGACCATAAGCTGTTTGTCCATGTCCATGAGTGAGCATTCCTGTTAAGGATACTGGAAGCCTCTCAACCCCATTGAGAGATTTAGGAACTGGTTTAATTTGTGGTATGGCAGTCTTGCTCTGGTCCATCTTATCATGTATAATACACAAATACCTGTTTGGGTTCATTTCGGAAGAGCTCCTCCAAGCATAGTATAGATTTCTACAACTCATTTGTTTCAACATGTGTGCCCTTCTTTGTGCCATGTATCTGGCACGCTCCTCTTGATTTTTTGTTGATTCCAACTTGACCTTGATTGCCGTACAAATGTCGCATTTTGAGAAGGTGCTGGTTTTTGATAAACTAACTGTCTTGAACTCTGTGTTCCACAATCTTGAGAATGATGGTTGTGACAGTGGCCGGTATTCGAACGAGACAAGTGTGTCATTCACTTCACGCAATATGTCCACCTGTTTGTACATTGTTGGTAGAACACGTTGGGTCTCGCGAGCTCCATGCATAGTTGTCCTTGACCTATGTGGCATTTGATCGGCATTATTATCTATGAAGCCCTGTATGATTGATTTTGCCATCTCAACATGTGTCATGCCCTTCCGTATTATCCCACTGTTGCCATGACTGACATTACATGCACCATTCAAGAACTTCTTTCTGAGCCTATAGAACGTTGACTTACCGATGCCATGCATTACATACCATGCTTTACTACAAACCTTCTTCCCATCAAATGTGAACTCAAAGCACTCGTCATCTTGACCTTGTCTATAGGCCATGCCCATGCAATCTAGTACAAATGTGTATCATGTACTATAGCTCTGTCCCCAAAAGTGTACCCTAGCTTGCATGATTTTGGATCTATCTCCAATTTGACAACATCGGTTCTCACAACAATCAATGGTTGCGACGTGAATGTTTGCAACATCACATTTTTTGCCAGCTCCATGGGTTTTATCGTAATTTTTCATTACCCTTACCCTATGGACATAGCTCCTTTTCTTATTTGTCCCTTCAATGATATCATAGTCAGTGATCATGGCATCATGGTGTTTGTCATCAGAACTATCGCCATCATTGCCCTCTACATCATCATCCTCTTTTTCATCACTTGAAGTGTTTAGGCTGTCAATATTTTTTTGCATGAAGTGATCTTGAATACCCTCATCAATAGAAGAAGATTCTGTGTCCTTCACTAATGGTTCACCATTCTCAAATGTGAGTTGCCTGATCGGTCAACTAACCAAATTCAAACCTGAAACACAAGTTGAACTTGGATGCAAAGATCCTTCTATAATGACACCCAAGCTACTCTCCCCTAGTTCTCTACAATTTATAGCCTCATATGGGTGGACCAGCAATACTACTCCATTGCCAAGTTTTGTAGATCTGTTGTCATCCCAGAGGATGACACTTTTCTCTTTCCAGCTCTCCCTATCTATAAAGTGATCTTCTTGATCAACAAGAAGTTTTGCAAAATTATCCTCTTTGGTATTAGTAATGTCTTTGTCCATAACAAGGTTGACCAATGGCCATTTGATGATGCTTCCAACGGAGACATTGTTCTTGCATCCATTGTGGCAAATGGAATGAGAAATGTGTCATCAAAGCTTTGTTGAACATGTATTGCTGCACATGTCTCACCAATGAATTGAAAACCACATGTTTGAGATGCATCAATGGAATGAATAACCCCGCGTGCCTTCCTTGGAGAACCATCAATGAGAAACACTGAAGCACCTTGTTTTAGACCCTCCAATCCCTGAAAAAATCAAAATCTCAATAAGAAAGATTGAAGCGATGTTTTTGCGGTAGTACACAAAACTATAAATGTAATTCAATCTCAACATGAGTTCAGGCTCCAACCAAAGTTTGAATCTCACCTATCAATGCTAATTTGCTAAGAGGCTAGGCTCCATCTAAAGCTTGAGCCTTTGCCTGCATATACTTAGTAGGAGGCTCCATGAGGCTCACCATCATATGTTAGTTTGCTACTAGGAGGCTCCAGTTAAAGTTATCATCCTCACTTGCATCATATATTAGTTTGCATATGTTAGCTAGAATGGTAGGCTCCTCCAACAAAAGTTAAAGCCTCACCTGCGGATGCTAGTTCGCTTCTAGGAAGCTGCAAGTAAAGTTTGAACCTGACCCACAGATGCTAGTTTGCTTGGAGGCTCCAACCAAAGTTTGAGCCTCACCTTCATATGCTAGTTTGCTATTAAGAGGTCCCAATTGAAGTGATAATCCTCACCTCATGTATATGCTAGTTTCCCAAGAGGTAGGCTTCATCACCCTCTGCATCTGGCCACACCGTTTCATTTTGGGATATTGAGTCAAGATATGGTGTCAATTAGCCATCAATGTTTCATAGCTACAAAAGGCAAAGGTGAGTGGTTACAACAGCAGCAAAGGCAAAGAGAAAGCAATAGAGAGAAACGATATGCTAGTGAAGAGAATGTGACATGGAAATGAGCAAATGGACATTGGATTTGAGACTCTTCTCCTTCGTGAGACTCAAACTCAAGTTTGAGCCATTGTGCATTATATAGATTTTAGTTGAATTTTTAATCGCATAGTTCATAAGTATATTTGGGTGTATGGGGAAAGAGGGAAGAAAACAAGAAATCTCCAGCTCAAGGCTCGAACTTGAGTTTGAGCCTTGTCTATTACACAAGTAAGTAGGAATAGAGAGGGAAGCTAGGATAATCCAATAGAACAAGTGGGGTGTGGGTGAAGATGGGTATATAACCAAAAGTGAAAGTAACTATAATTAAAAGACCTGGGACCTGGGCCTGGGCTTGGGCTTGGGCTTGGGGAATGAGCCATTGTGCATTATATAGATTTTAGTTGAATTTTTAATCGCATAGTTTATAAGTATATTTGGGTGTATGAGAAAAATAGGAAAGAAAACAAGAAATCTCAAGTTCAAGGTCAAGCTCAAGGCTCGAACTTGAGTTTGAGCCTTGTCTATTACACAAGTGGGGAAACTAGCCTAATCCCATAGAACAAGTGGGGTGTGGATGAAGATGAGTATATAAGTATATTGGGTGTATGGGAAAAATAGGGAAGAAAACAAGAAATCTCAAGCTCAAGGCTCGAACTTGAGTTTGAGCCTTGTCTATTACACAAGTGGGGAAACTAGCCTAATCCCATAGAACAAGTGGGGTGTGGATGAAGATGAGTATATAAGTATATTGGGTGTATGGGAAAAATAGGGAAGAAAACAAGAAATCTCAAGCTCAAGGCTCGAACTTGAGTTTGAGCCTTGTCTATTACACAAGTGGGGAAACTAGCCTAATCCCATAGAACAAGTGGGGTGTGGATGAAGATGAGTATATAACCAAAAGTGAAAGTAACTATTATCAAAAGACCTGGGACCTGGGGCCTGGGCTTGGGCTTGGGCTTGGGCTTGGGCTTGGGGAATGAAACCGAAACCGAAACCCAGCTTTCTGCCGGGCCGACCCGGCGCTCCTCCGTCCTCCTCTCCCGGGAAATCGAGTCGAATCCTCCTCTCGCATCTGGAACCGAGTCCACGCAAATCGAATCCTCCCTCTCCCGGCAGCCAGCCCCTTCCTCCTCTCGACGGCGAGCAGCTCCCCCTCCCTTCCGTCGGCGGCGAGTAGCTCCCCCTCCCTTCCTCCGTGTGGCGGCGAGCAGAACCCCCCCTCTCGGCGCAGCCAGCTCCCCCTCCCTTCCTCCTCCGTCGGCGGCGAGCAGCTCCCCCTCCCTTCCTCCGTCGGCGGTGAGCAGAACCCCCCCCCTCTCGGCGCAGCCAGCTCCCCCTCCCTTCCTCTGTCGGAACCGCCCTCTCCCGGCGCGCAGCCACCCTTCCTCCTCCGTCGGCGCGGCGCGCAGAACCCCCCCTCTCCCGGCGCAGCCACCGCCCCCCCCCCCCAAAATTCAAATTCAAAAATTCCCCCCAACGGCCGCCCCCCCCCCCCAAATTCAAATTCGAAATTCCCCCCCAACGGAAATTTAAAAATTCGAAATCCCCCCCCCAATGGAATTCCGCCCGCACCCCGAAATTCCCCGCCGACCCCTAAAATTTTTTCGCCTTCTCTCTCTCGAAAAAAAAATCACCTTCGCCTTCCCCTTCCCTCGCAAACAAGCAGAATCGTCCGACCTCGCCGAAAAAAACAGAATCGTCCGACCTCGCCAAAAAAAAAACCTGCGCACCCGCCTTCGCCTTCCCTCGCAAAAAAAAGAAACGGCCGACCTCGCGTTTCACCCATACAAAAAACTGCGCGCCCTGGAGCAGATCTTTCGCAGCAAAAAATCTCCGCTCCCTGCGTTTCCAGCGCGCCCTCTGCAGAGCTTCGTTTCAAGCGCACCTTGGAGCAGATCCAGCCCTGCGTTTCAAGCGCACCTTGGAGCAGATCAAGCCCTGCGTTTCAAGCGCACCCTGGAGCAGATCTCCCTGCAGCCCTGCGTTTCTAGCGGTTTCTTTTCCTCGGATACCTCAAGCATCTGTCAAGATCAAGACTGTGCAACATCGGAGACTTCAGAAAGTAAGTCCTTCTTTAATTGATTGTCTACACTAATATAAACGCTTACTTGATTGCACGCTAAGTGTGTCGTTTGTCGATCGTTGCTCGTCGTAGATTGTTTGCACCACTTGCTGCTCTCTTTTGTATCTTCACATATGTCGAGAACCTGTAAAATTGATCCAAGATAGACTCCACAACTTGGATATAGACTCCACCTTAAGGCTCGAACTTGAGTTGGAGCCTTGGCTCTCGATGTGTACACCGGCCTTAAGGCTCGAACTTGAGTTGGAGCCTTTGTTCTCCAATCTAGTGTACACCGGCCTTAAGGCTCGAACTTGAGTTGGAGCCTTTGTTCTCCAATCACCGGCCTTAAGGCTCGAACTTGAGTTGGAGCCTTGGCTCTCGATGCTAGTGTACACCGGCCTTAAGGCTCGAACTTGAGTTGGAGCCTTGGCTCTCGATGCTAGTGGGCCTTAAGGCTCGAACTTGAGTTGGAGCCTTTGTTCTCCAATCTAGTGTACACCGGCCTTAAGGCTCGAACTTGAGTTGGAGCCTTTGTTCTCCAATCTAGTGTACACCGACCTTAAGGCTCGAACTTGAGTTGGAGCCTTGGCTCTCGATGCTAGTGTACACCGGCCTTAAGGCTCGAACTTGAGTTGGAGCCTTGGCTCTCGATGCTAGTGTACACCGGCCTTAAGGCTCGATCTTGAGTTGGAGCCTTTGTTCTCCAATCTAGTGTACACCGGCCTTAAGGCTCGAACTTGAGTTGGAGCCTTGGCTCTCGATGCTAGTGTACACCGGCCTTAAGGCTCGAACTTGAGTTGGAGCCTTTGTTCTCCAATCTAGTGGACACCGGCCTTAAGGCTCGAACTTGAGTTGGAGCCTTTGTTCTCCAATCTAGTGTACACCGGCCTTAAGGCTCGAACTTGAGTTGGAGCCTTGGCTCTCGATGCTAGTGTACACCGGCCTTAAGGCTCGAACTTGAGTTGGAGCCTTGGCTCTCGATGCTAGTGTACACCGGCCTTAAGGCTCGAACTTGAGTTGGAGCCTTTGTTCTCCAATCTAGTGTACACCGGCCTTAAGGCTCGAACTTGAGTTGGAGCCTTTGTTCTCGCCAGCCTTAAGGCTCGAACTTGAGTTGGAGCCTTGGCTGTCGATGCTAGTGTACACCGGCCTTAAGGCTCGAACTTGAGTTGGCTCTCGCCAGCCTTAAGGCTCGAACTTGAGTTGGAGCCTTGGCTCTCGATGCTAGTGTACACTGGCCTTAAGGCTCGAACTTCAGATTGAGCCTTTGCTCTCCATGCTAGTGTACTCTGGCTTTAAGGCTCGAACTTGAGTTTGAGCCTTTGCTCTCCATGCTAGTGCACTCCGGCCCCTTAAGGCTCGAACTTCAGATTGAGCCTTTTCTCTCCATGCTAGTGCATCCCGGTCCCTTAAGGCTCGAACTCCAGTTTGAGCCTTTGCTCTCCATGCTAGTGCATCCCGGTCCCTTAAGGCTCGAACTTCAGATTGAGCCTTTGATCTCCATGCTAGTGCACCCCGGCTCCTTAAGGCTCGAACTCTAGTTTGAGCCTTTGCTCTCCATGCTAGTGCATCCCGGTCCTTTAAGGCTCGAACTTCAGATTGAGCCTTTGCTCTCCATGCTAGTGCACCCTGGCCCCTTAAGGCTCGAACTTGAGTTAGAGCCTTTGCTCTCCATGCTAGTGCACCCCGGCCCCTTAAGGCTCGAACTTCAGATTGAGCCTTTGCTCTCCATGCTAGTGCATCTCGGTCCCTTAAGGCTCGAACTCCAGTTTGAGCCTTTGCTCTCCATGTTAGTGCATCCCGGTCCCTTAAGGCTCGAACTTCAGATTGAGCCTTTGATCTCCATGCTAGTGCACCCCGGCTCCTTAAGGCTCGAACTCCAGTTTGAGCCTTTGCTCTCCATGCTAGTGCATCCCGGTCCTTTAAGGCTTGTAAGATCCTTGTTCCCACCGAGCAACAGATTCGGGATACTAGCAGCGGAAGTAGCACTTCTCGCGTGGGACAGGGGTCCCACATTCGGGCCTCACCCACGGATATCCGGATAAGAGACTAATCCGTCGGTTGTTCCAAAACCGAACCCGGAAAAACTTCCTTTACCGGAAAGCACGGGCGATTCCACCAGGATAACTTTTTACTCTAACGTAGTCAAGATCATTTCTGATCGAGATGATCCAATTACATCTATAAGATACTTAGTCAGTTCAAGGAAGAAACTTGCACTTGGATCATTGGGATCAACGCTTTTTTCCCCATTCAAGAGGCACAGCCGTTGATTCCTATCCATAGAACAGTTACTGTCCGGGATTTATTTTTTTCTATCGTAAAAACAAAAGTTTGAGTCTCGATTTACGGATCCATCAGTCCAGCCTAACCCCATCCAATCCCATGGGTTAGCCAACCGCCCAACCACTGTAGTGATGGGATCCAATTAAGAATTTGGTTAGGTTTTGTCCCGGGTACCAAGGAAAAGAGTTCCAAGGCCCCCTAGCCGGATGTTCATGCAAAATAAAACTAGTCACACCACTCACACACCCAATATGAAATTGCCTTTTCACAGATTCAACCAGTTTAAAACAATCCTTTAATAAAACCATAGTATCACTGATCATCATCTTCCAATTTATCCAGTTGATTCTTAATTTTTCCATCATTCCTTCATCAGAGTATCTATGGCATCATTGGCAACTAGGACGCTCACCACCTGTCCCTTCAGGGGCCGTTTCCTAATCCCTAGCCCATAATACTCGGCAATATAATCACTTATCAAGATGGACTCTCATTGAAGATCAGCAAGATCAACCAACAGATCCATATAAAGGGCCATGGACTCATCCATTGAAGACCAGCAAGGTCAATCAACCAGATCCATGCCCGATTTCAGAAAACAACTCCAACTCTGTTCCAATATCTTCCTCGACGCACGCGTGGGTATCCTAGGCGACCCAGAGCCCGAGCACCGTATGGTCAGCACCCTCTAGGATCCTTCGCAGGTGACCTAGCGCTTCACTCATAGGCCGCTTCCTTGGCCCCTCATCCACCGTACCGGAAGCTCACCATTTTAATCGCACCGAGGCTGGTCAAGACCTCGGCCGACCTTGCTACGCGAGACGTCCTTCATTGACTCTCCGTCAGCAGTTGCAACATTATCAGTTAGGTCTCACGACCTTAATCACAAGATAGTCACAATGCTCCCCCAGCAATCTTGACATAAAACAGTCATTTACAAACAGCATTTACAAACAGTTTACAATACAGTTTCTATTTTTACTTTCATTTTTCCACATTAACCCTCATCAATCCACATTACTTATTCCATATTCCATTTATATGTATACTCATCCCATCACATCATTTTCCATCTCAACCCTTCATATTCCTTCACATCACATATCGTATATTCACATCCATACATATATCCACATCCACATCCATACATATATCCACATCCACATCCACATCCACATTCACATCCACACATCCACATCTACATCCATACATCTAATTTCACATCCACATCTACATGCACATTCATGCATCCACATCCATACATCCACATCTACATGCACATTCACATCCATACATCCACATCTATATGCGTACATTCTCATCTACATGCATACATCCACATCTCTATGCATACATCCACATCCACATTCACATTCTCCTCATACATCTACATCTACATGCATACATCCACCTCCACATTCACATCCACATCTATACATCTACATCTACATGCATACATCCACCTCCACATCCACATCCACATCTACATCTACATGCATACATCCACCTCCACATCCACATCCACATCTATACATCTACATCTACATGCATACATCCACATCCACATCTATACATCTACATCTACATGCATACATCTACATCTCCATTCACATCCACATCTATACATCTACATCTACATACATCCATCCACATCTCTATTTACATCCTCATCTATACATCTACTTCTACATGCATACATCCACATCTCCATGCATACATCCACCTCCACATTCACACTCACATCCATATATGCAACATCCACATCTCCATGCATAATAAAATTCTTTTAATTAATCTAGGATGATAGTTCCTAGAATATGGTAGGAAGTCCTCTATTTATGCTTTGAATGAATTTATTTTATGCGTAATTTCTATAAAAATTTTGCCATAGCTCCGCTACTATGACTGATAAATCTCAATTTTTTTTCTAAGGGATAAAGCTTATCATTAAGGATATAATTAGAATGGTCTCTAATTGGGTCATCAATCCATAAGGGATTGAATCATCAATGTGCATAAACTAAAAGTATAGAAAAAAGCCATTAATTTGGCCTCAAGCATAGCTTAATCTTGGATTAAGGAAAAGCTTTATGAAAAGCTTCATTTGGATTGAGAATGGGTCATGAGTATGACCATTTCTTGAGTGAGAGAGAGAAATTACATAAAAACCATTAGAATTTAAACATAAATAAAAATTAACTTCAATAGCATTTATTAAATTATGTAACTCTTCACTACTATTCACCAATTAACTTCAATAGCATTTAAAAAAAACCATACCAATTAAGCTTCTCAAGCTTGAGAGGGGTTGAGAAGAGAGAATCATTGAGAAATTTTAGAAAAGATCAAAATTCAATATACTTACCTTATGATTTGCTTGATTCTTTATTCACGGTAGAGGCCCCCAACCAATCAATTGGTTTAGTATGTTGATGGAGCCACCAATGGGGATTGAAGAAAGAGAGAAGTATCAAAAACTAGTGAATTATTAAAGAATTCACAGTTCTTGGCTTAGGTAGAGTAGAGTAACAATGCATAAGACACTCTATATTTTGGCTTAGGTGGAGTAGAGTAATAAAGCATAAGACACTATATATTTTGGCTTAGGTGGAGTAGAGTAACAAAGCATAAGACACTATATTTTTTTCAACAAGGGGAGGCTTCTATTTATAGGAAAATTTGAGCTCCTAACCAAACAAACTGATTCTAGAATTTTCCAAGTCAGTTAGGTCACTTTTTGACCATTTTTAGGTCAGTTAAGCTAACTTTTTAGAACTAGACTTGAATGAGGAGAGAGGAGAGATGAAATATCTCAATTTTTATGAGTTTAAAACTCATTCAAGCATGTGAAATATGCACCTCCTTTAAAGAACTCTCCTTCCTTACATATGTGTCATAGTTTTTTTATTAATAAACCTTGTACATTTTCAACTCTTCATCTTATGTGAAATATGCACCTCCTTTAAAAAACTCCCCTTCCTTACATATGTGTTTTTTAAACTAATAAACCTTGTACATTTTCAACTCTTCATCTTATGTGAGCATTTACTCCTTTTTGGATACCCAAAATATCTCATATTTTTAATATTGCTCATAGTTTTTTTACTAATAAACCTTGTACATTTTCAACTCTTCATCTTATGTGAAATATGCACCTCCTTTAAAGAACTCCTCTTCCTTACATATGTGTCATAGTTTTTTTTTAAACTAATAAACCTTGTACATTTTCAACTCTTCATCTTATGTGAGCATTTACTCCTTTTTGGATACCCAAAATATCTCATATTTTTAATATTGCTCATAGTTTTTTACTAATAAACCTTGTACATTTTCAACTCTTCACCTTATGTGAGCATTTACTCATTTTTAGGTATCTTCTTTTTACAAATAGGATTTATCTCCTCCCTACACATGTATTGATGCTATTGGCCCATAGGAACTTTAATTGGACCATAGTCTAAAGATTTCTGAAAATCTATACCCTTAGACTAAGGTTCTTTATACCTATTTCCAATTAATTCCAATTGCACATTGGAAAATTCTTTTTGAATTTCTGTTTCAGGGGAATTCATCTTAATTATATGAGATATTTTTCTATCTAAAAATATTCAAAATCTGAATATTCTCTCTCTAGAATATTTTCTCTCTCTAGGTTAAAACAGTTAGAAACAAGGTCTTTATATTTCTGAAGAGGGATTGATTACAGGGGAAGATACTAGACAATAAAAAGGGGTTGGGGGAGGAATCTTACAAGGCTCGAACTTCAGATTGAGCCTTTGCTCTCCATGCTAGTGCACCCTGGCCCCTTAAGGCTCGAACTTGAGGTTGATGAGCCTTTGTTCTCCATGCTAGTGTACACCGGTCTTAAGGCTCGAACTTGAGTTGGAGCCTTGGCTCTCAATGCTAGTGTACACGGGCCTTAAGGCCCGAACTTGAGTTGGAGCCTTGGATCTCGATGCTAGTGTACACTGGCCTTAAGGCTCGAACTTCAGATTGAGCCTTTGTTCTCCATGCTAGTGTACTCTGGCTTTAAGGCTGGAACTTGAGTTTGAGCCTTTGCTCTCCATGCTAGTGCACCCCGGCCCCTTAAGGCTCGAACTTCAGATTGAGCCTTTGCTCTCCATGCTAGTGCATCCCGGTCTCTTAAGGCTCGAACTCCAGTTTGAGCCTTTGCTCTCCATGCTAGTGCATCTCGGTCCCTTAAGGCTCAAACTCCAGTTTGAGCCTTTGCTCTCCATGATAGTGCATCCCGGTCCCTTAAGGCTCGAACTTCAGATTGAGCCTTTGATCTCCATGCTAGTGCACCCCGGCTCCTTAAGGCTCGAACTCCAGTTTGAGCCTTTGCTCTCCATGCTAGTGCATCTCGGTCCCTTAAGGCTCGAACTTCAGATCGAGCCTTTGCTCTCCATGCTAATGCACCCCGGCCCCTTAAGGCTTGAACTTAAGTTTGAGCCTTTGCTCTCCATGTTAGTGCACCTCGGCCTTAAGGCTCGAACTTGAGTTGGAGCCTTTGTTCTCCATGCTAGTGTACACCGGCCTTAAGGCTCGAACTAGAGTTGGAGCCTTGGCTCTCGATGCTAGTGTACACTGGCCTTAAGGCTCGAACTTCAGATTGAGCCTTTGTTCTCCATGCTAGTGTACTCTAGCCTCTTAAGACTCCAACTTAAGTTCAAGCCTCCCATACATGGAACTTCGCCTTAAGGCTCAAACTTGAGTTTGAGCCTTATCTCTCTATGCTAGCGTACCCCTAGCATATGAGTGCACAACTTGGATCTAGGCTCCACCTTAAGTCGAGCTTCTGTATAGATTGCAAGTGAGGCTCTTGCTATTCAAGAAAACTTTTTGTAGCATGCATTAAGTTTCTTAAGTTTGATAGGTTTTGATTTGATATGTAGCATTTAAATCCATTTTTTTCTAAGGTTTTGAAACTTTTTTTGCTTCACAGGAATGGAAGCTAGCAGAGCGCCCGCTACCTCGCAACCACATGGTGCACCAATCTTTACTCTGGATGCTCTCGAAACAACAACTCAAGCTAAAAGTGTCACTCCTAGAATTAAGGTGGATAAAACCTTCGAATTGAGTAACAAAGAAGGAGTAAAATGGTTTGTGGATAGCTACGATGCTAGTACAAACTTCAAAGGAGTCCTCCATTTGTTTTTGTCTCAAGGTGATACATCATATGGAGATATGGGGATTGTGGTAGGCGCTAAGGATGATGTGGATGCAAGAGCAAACCCATGCTTCACATGCACTGTATTGCCAGAAGGAGAAACTACAAAAGCAAATAAGTTTTGCTTATCATTGGAAACTTTTCACCCAGCAAACATGACTGGCAGTAAACTAGGAAAGGACAATTGTATTGTAAAGTTAGGATTGAAGATCATTGACTTTTCCAATCAAGAAGACTCAGGGGTGGATAATGTGGAGGACCTGGTGAAAGCAGTGAGGCATGCAAAGAAGGCTTTGGATTCACGAAAAAAGTCCATACCTGAAAAGGAGACAACCACTCAAGTTAGGAAAATTGTGGAGAAAAAAGGCAGGGCCATAGTGAAGAGTGCACTTGAAGCATCTACAAATGCTGGTGCAACTTCTTCAAAACATAAAAAGGAGGGTGACAAAATAAAAGCCCTTGATGCAAGCACAATAGCAGCTGAAGACATAGCAGGCTCTCAGGTGCAAGAAGAGGAGCAAGCACTTGCAAAGAAGAGAAAGGCAAAGCACTCTACAAAGGTTCAAGAAATCTCTTTAAAGAGGCAAAGGACAAAACCAGCAAGTAGTTCAAAGGAGATAGATGCGTCCGATGACGAGCTAATGGAGGTTGAGACTCTAAACAAGGGCAGCAAAGCAATTATCTCATTAGAAATAAAGAAGGGATATTATCCCTTTGGTCTAAATGAGGTCTTCAGCATTGATGTGATGAAATGTTATCCTGCTCCTTCAAACTATGTGTATAGAAGGTTAAATAAGGATTGGGTTCGTATTTTGACCCAAGACTTTATTGAGGACCCAAAGCAAGAGGAGATACTTGCAATTTTGATGCCCTGTAATCGTGCTACAAAACAACCCCTTGATAAACTCGCAAAAGAAGATATTCATAAAGTTGAATATTGGATTATCTCTGGTCAACACTCCATTAGTGCTGCAAAAAGCTTGCAAGCTCTAAATATGGCTAAAGTGACCCCTCCACTGCGTCAGCAATTCAGGTTCAGGAGATCTAAGATAATTGTAAATTGCCCACCCAAGATTTCTCGTGACATTTCCAAGGATGCGAATTTATCTGTTGCAAAGTCAATGCAAAAGGAGCCATTCCTCGATCAACTTCTACAAGCTCGAGCACAATGGCATGCAAACGGTCGTCCTAGTAAACCTTTGCCTGGTGTCAATCAACCCAAGATGGACGAGTCTTGGAAGGTACTCTTTTGATTCTTTGCTATATCTTGGTAAATCATAGACCTACATTACTTCTTCTTTACTTCTTCATAGATCTATAGTTTTAAGTATAGCAGTAGCATAAGAAAGATGCATGTAAGGCTTCTTCTCAAACTACATAAACTTAATAGTTTGGTTTGAAATTGAACTTCAAGCCTCACCTCTCTGTGATGGTGTAGCACTTGCATATCTAATTATGGCTCGAACTTAAGTTGGAGCCTCACTTGCAAGTGCTAGATTTGCATACGGAGGTGATGCTTAAACCTAAGATCGAGCATCACCATTATATACTAGTTTAGCACTGCAAGTGAGGCTCAAACTCAAGTTTGAGCATAAGCTCCAAATGATTGAAAACCCATAGATGCATAATTCCTCCTAATATTTTGTGATATCTATAGTGAGGGGGCTAACTTCTTACTTTGCAACTTTGCAGGCCTTTGTGGAGACCATGGAGCACACATTACATAAGAACTTTGTCAAAAATGATTTACACTTGCTTCTATGTGATGATGATGTATGGCAGAACTGGGTTAAGATCATGAGGCTTTATGCAAAAGGCTTGCTACCAAATACAAAGGGAGAAACCCAAACTAAAGGTCTTGATCAAAATCCCAGACTTCCAACTTTGAAGAGTGGGCAAATTCAGCAGGCACCAGGAACAGTCCAACTAGGCCCAACGTTGTTTAGGTGCATTTTAGGCCTTCAGAAGAGTGAAGTTTTGGACATTCAAACATCACTTCTTGACAAGAGAATATTGCTTAAAAAGGGAAAGCAAACCCATCAAAGAATGGATATGGAGGAGATGGCTTGGAAGCTAAAAACAGATCGAGTTCTCAAAGATGCAATAACCGCCTTCTATTTTGATCTGACAAGGAAAAAGATGACTTGGGAACAGGTGTGTGAGACATATAAGCTAGGGGAGTATGAGTATAATCAATTGAGGAGTTACAGCCAGTCCTTTGTTAGGGATGCTCTCAATCGTTCAAAAAAAAATCCTTCACTTCCAAAAAGTGTAGTAACTTTACTGAATCACCTATATAGAGCATCTATGGGTATTGTATCTCAACAAGAGTCTATTCCTTGGAAAATTAGGGGGGTGGGTTTTGATATGACAAAGATTATAGCCTTTTGTAGTAAAGAGCATGTACCATTTCAGCTGGCAATCATGGACCTACATGGTAGAAAGGAGCAGCTCTCGTCAGAATTTTTCTCCAAGTTGGCACTTGCTTTGAACACACTAAACTCACAATATGAATATATTCTTGTGTGTTTTGTTGATTTCATCACCATTGGAATGCTTATCGAAGGGATTTCTAGCCAGTCAACAAAGGTGCACTATGAATTTGGTGTGATCCACACACAAAAAGATGATGCCTAGACATCTGGAACAGTTGAGATTGCAACTGTTATTCTTTTCATCAGCAAGGTTGACAAGTTTGAGGCCATTGATAAGGTTCTCACAAAAAATGTATTCATCTCAGGATCTAGTGGCCAAAATAGAGAATTCATCGACAAAGGCTTTATTGATGGTCTCATCTCACAGGGTTTTGTCCTGAACAGAGCTACGTTGTAGAGATATATTGTGGTGGAGTTGTGCTAGAGGAGAGCTTGCTAAAGAAGAGACGATGTATTGCTTTATGCAAAGATGATTTGGAAGCGATGGCATTAGAATCAAAGTGCTCTGCTCTTTTAGATGGTCACCCGTCCTTGCAAGAGTGGTGTGGTGCAAGTGGCGGCACAAAAAAGCAAACACTAGATGATGCAGAAAAAGAGAACCTTCAAAATCTTCACATTGATGACCCACCAAGTACAGAGGACGAAGAGGAAGGTGATGATATTGACAACAAAAATGACACAGATGATGATAAAGAAGTTGGGGATGCTACAGACTTTAAAGATGCAGGGAAAAGGAATGAAGAGGACCAAGGGAATGATGCTCTATTCAATGAGGATGCCGAAGACAATTTTGAAGATATTGGAAGGCATGAAAATGATGATGAAGGTGGGAATGGTGATGATATATTGGATTCTGCAAAAGCCATGGAAGCTACAAATGTTGGGGTTGCTATGGCCGTTGAGAAGATTGGGGATACAGATGTCAACAAGGCTTTCCATGCTCATAGCCCATCAAGCTCTCAACCAAAGAAAGGTAGAAAAGTGCATTGATAGTACTTATTATGAATGTACAATGAATGGTGATCATTGAAAGGAGCTAACAACTAATATTAGCATAGGTTTTGTTCAAAGTGTGGATTTGTTGAAATAATTATTTGTCTTTTGATTAATACATTGGCTTTTTATCCTTTATTTCATGCCAACGTCTAGTACAAATGATGATGCACACTTACTATTAAGAAATTACTCCATATCCTAGTGTAGCAGTGAGGCTCAAAATTAAGTTTGAGCCTAATACAAATGATGACGCACACTTACTATTAAGAAATTACACTTACTCCATATCCTAGTGTAGCGGTGAGGCTCAAACTTAAGTTTCAACCGTACCTCCACTTATGTCCAACCTTGGGGATGTCTTTCAACACAAGGCACAATCTCAAGTTGAGCGATCTTTACGTTGCCCTTGTAAGTGAGGCTCAAGTTTGACTCTTATGTTATGGTTCCTAATTCATTATGGTACATCAGTCGAAGTTTAGTAATCTAAGTTTGGATACAAAGTATATGTGTAGATATAAAAATGACTAGTATTGTATTAGCCTTGGTGTATTATTTAAATCCTAAAAGTAATAACATTTTAATTTAATCTTACAGATATATACAAAGAAGGGAAAGACGAAGATAACATTGCTCAACTAGAACATCATCATGAAAGCCCTACTAGAGAGATCAACTCTCATGATTTAAATGCTAGAAATAATGAAGACAACATGGTGGAGGTAGATCACATCGATGATTCAGCTTTGCAAACATCTTCAAGGCCTTCAAGTGATAGGACTAAAGAGACTAAGGACATTCCTAATTTGCAAGTTAATGTTGAGGTTAGTGAGAATAAAGATAAAGTTAATGAAGAGCTTCAAGAGACTTCTGCAACCAAGGAGAGACAAGAAGAGATTGTTGAACAAATGGATGAGGCTACATATGCTACAAATAAAGGGAAAATAGTTGAAATCAAGGACTCTGTGGGGCAGAGGGTGTTGAAGAAATTGATGAGGCTACATATGCTACGAATAAAGAGAGAATAGTTGAAATCAAGGACTCTGTGGTGGCAGAGGGTGCCAAGAAACCTAAAGGTATATCTTTTTCAATAGGATGTTATTTAAGATGATTTATTCAGCAATTTTGTGTGTTAAAAAGTATGTTTCTCAGCGAGAGTTGTTTTTGCAGGTATAGCTACTTCTAACAATCACAAGTTAAGTACGCAAGAAATAGAGCAACGTGTTGAGGAGCTACGTTCCGATACACAAAAGAGTAGGCCTCTAGGAAGTTTATATTCTTTTGAGAGAGATGGAGATAGATTAGTATTTCAATCTTCACCAATCAATAGGGAAATGCAATCAAGTCTAGGAGCCATCGTCATAGATGAGTATGGGAGCATGAAACGAAAGTAAACTTGTGGATGTTTTGTTGTAATTAGCTCTCATTGATAATATAGGATCACTTGTTTTAATATTGTTAAGTATGTAAACACATTAAAGTGTTATCATTCTTTTGTATTGTATGCAGAAAATATTCCTCGTGCAATCACCATAAAGAAACATGCACTTATACTTGATCTTAATGGAGTTTTACTCAACAAGGAAGAGAAGAGGCATCCACAAACAAATTGTATTCGAATTGATATTGGTCGCACCACAGTTGTTATTCGCCCCGGGTGTTTTGAATTTTTGGATGAGATTTGCCAGTACTTTCATGTTGGTATTTGGTCCACCATGCTACACAAGAATGTTTGTGCCTATGTAAACACTCTTGAACAGTATGCACATAAGAAATATCATTTCTTTATGGTGTGGGGACAAGAAGAATGTTATATCCATAATCTTCGAAAAGTGTATAGGCCAGATAAGCCTACTGTTGAGGCTATGTTTAAACCTTTACTCAAGGTTTGGAATCAGTTCCAAGATATTTGCAATAAGAAGAATACATTGCTTATTGATGATAGCCCTTTCAAGGGATGTGTTAATCCAAAAGACAACTGTCTCTTCCCTGAAAGTTTTCAAGGAGGGCACGACTACGTACTGTGCAATGACCTTCTACCCTACCTTTTAAATCTAAATAATACAAATGACATTAGGTCTATTATTTTGCTTAATCGGCTAGGTCAATCTCCTATCACACATGGCCATAATTTATTTATCGATTTTCAAGATGTACTGGAAGAATGGCTCCAATTCACCTCCCTATTTTTGCGAGAAGAAGTGGAAAACTCATCTTCTGCATCTTCACACTTACCATTATATGGTGATAAGCTAAAGTATGTCCAATCAAGAGGGGAAAAAAGAGAAGTAGAATCTATAAGCAAGGATCTAGCAATGTTGGCATCCAAAGCTGGAGTACCATTACTATCCAAAGACCAGCTAAGCTTGTTAAAAGTGTGTTACAAAAGAAGGATTTTGAGTGATCAACACGCTATTGCTTATGCTACTCGCTTGGGATATGATCGTGGTCATCTCATAAGTGGAGTTGCAGCAAAAGCATACATATCAAGGCTACAAAAGGCTTACTTGAGCTTATGGGTAGGATAATGTCTGGTTTCATTAAACATTGAGTGACAGTATAATCAGATTCCAACCTAACCCAAACTAGTTGTTGCTGCAGGTCGAAGGAAACCATTTCTGAGGTCTAAACGTGTAGTTTGAAGTATGGGATCTGCACAAATATCAAGACTTGTTGGGTGCAGAATGTTTGGAGCCATTTTGTACCTAAAAGCCCATAAGATAGACTTAGGCTTTGGCCAAAACAATGTGCTTAGATGGGTTTAATTTTTGGATTGTACGAGCCAAATCTTTACACTATTGTATCAAGAAATCAAATGCCTTCAAACTTACTGTCATTTGATTATCTCTTTTGTCAATATTTGCAATTCGATTGCAATAAAGATGTGTTTGTTTTTTATTGAATATATTGCCTTGTCAAGGTGTAAGGCTATGAATATCATAATAATTTAATTTGGATAGACTCAATTATCTCAATAGTGAAAATCTTTTATACATCATATTCAATAAATTTGATGAAATTTAGCATTGACAATATACTCGCTCTTTTATTTTTTTGGTTGAACTAATGAGGTATTGGAGCATTTGTCTATGAAGGTTTAAGACCATCCATATCATGGATGAATTTATGTTGTTGGCACATAATATATTTATTCAAAATTTTGAATGTACATTAACCAAACATTTTGTTTTCAACAGGATATGTTGAAGCATATAGCTTTGATTTCAAGTGTACAAAAAACTTACTATTGAGGTGGCACCAATCATTGGTGACTTATGTACCTAGAGGCAAAAGAGTTCCACCACCCCCAGATACAATAAGGAAACAAAGAAGAGTATTGATACTTGAACTCAATAGTGTTTTACTTAAGACCATTGAGATGCAACATGGTGATGTATGTCCAGACTAGGCCAAACATATGCATCTTGTGGAAGAGAATACAAGTTTTTGGCATTTGATTCGCAAAGATGCATTCACTTTCCTTGATTTTTGTATGCAATGGTTTGAGGTATGGATCTGGAGTACTAATAGACTACAAAGGACTCGATGCATTCTTGAGTTGTGCTTTCCTCAGCACCATCAAAAGTTTAAGATCGTAGCAGGGCATGCAGCATGTCAAAAGACGGATCTTCTTATTGGATATCGATTTGTATACCACAAAAACTTAGATGTAGCATGGAGAATTTTTCATGACCTGGATGGAAATAACACACTAATTTTTGATGATACCCTCTACAATGTAATGTGGAATATGCCCGGAACCTACTTGATTTTTCCAAAGATGTGGAATCAAAATATAGAGGAGCTTCAAAGTTTTTTGGAGACAACAATCAGCGCATGGTTACTTGGTTGGATTTATGCAAAGAACAAACGGGAGTATACTTGCAACACTTTAGTAAATGAAGCAGCTTATGATAGAGAAACTTTGTATGTATTGGAGCAATACATGAGAAAACGCTATGTTTGAGATACAATTTGTACTCAATTATTATCTTGACGAAGGGTTTTTGTCTTCGGATAAATTGTAAACTTGAATGTAACAATCTCATTGAATGTAACAAGTGTTCTTTGGCATTATCATCCCATGTTTTTACTTCAATGTCCCTCAAATTTGAGCATATATATCATGATTTATAATCTTGATATAGTGTCTAAGATGGGTTTTTATCTGTGGATCAATCGTAAACTTAGCATATTGTTACTGTCATTGAGATTTACTTTTTGTTTTGTTGTTTCTAACACCACACCCTTTAGAGATCTCTCCTTTCTAAGGTTCCTTTTTATAATGATATTTAGAATTCTTTTGGCAAATTAAATAAACTCCATGTTTTTACTTCAATGTCTCAAAGTGGAGATAGTATTTAACATTATCTTCTTCATATGAAAGGTGTTGTATAATCTCAATTAAGTTTAGTGTCACGTATGTATCTATACAACTACAAACAAATATGCCAAATAGTTGTGTCAAGATATAATCTATTGGCACAAAGAGTGCACCAACAAATAGATGTTAGCTCAAACTACACAAAAATACCGAGTTTCCAACCAATCCTATAAGAAATGGGACTCGAATAATTTCCAAAATTCCTAAATTTGTCTTTTGGATGCATACAGGTTGATTTTCTACATCAAATTTGGAGTTTGTTGGCTACCTTGGAGTATCTGGAACATTCATTGGAGTGTGGTTGAGCCGAGGAAGGCTCATTTACAGATTTGAAGTGTGCGGAAGGTGTATGCATTGAGCAAACATGTCAGATAATCCAGTTCAGATTGTTGGTGAAAAGCTGGATAGGAAGAACTTCTAGGCATGGAAGTACAGGATAAAGAGTTTCTTGAAAGGAAAAGGATTTTGGAATCTCATTACAGGTGCTGAGCCAGAGCTTGAGCTACCTCGACAACCTACACAGCAGCAGCTTATTGCTTATAAGCAATGGTCAGAGAGAGCATTCAAAGTGCTGCATTATTTGTCTATATGTATTTCTGATGCTATGCTCATACACATACAGGATGCTGAGAATCCCAAAGATGCATGGGATACTTTGGTCAAGATGTTTGATACAGATACGAGTGCTCCCAAGTCTCAGTTTGCGACAGCAGATACATAACGTGAAAAGGAATAAAAGGAGCATACATGATTATGTGCAAGAAATCAAGAAGTTTGCAGATGCATTGGCCACAATAAATGCCCCCATGTCTGATGATGATTTGGTGGATATTACCTTGCATGGTCTTGGCAAGGAATACAAATCTTTTGATACATCTATCTCAGTTCGGAGTACAGGTCTACCCGACTTTGATGAGTTGGTTTCACTCTTGTTGGTTGAGGAAATCAAGCTCAGTGATTCATTTCTGGATGATCTACTAGCCATGATGATGGCAGAAATCAGGCCTTTTATTCTCAGAGAGGTTTTAGACGCAGGGGGAGATTCGCATCACATGGACGTGGTGGTAATGGTCGTGGATGTCAGGATAGGTCACCACAGCAGAATTTTCAGCCTTCATATGGTGCTCGAGGTGGTCATGGATATGCACCTCAGAGAGGCAGAGGTAACCCCCGTGGTAGAGGACGTTGGCAAGGCCAACAAAATTCTATGCAAGATGTGGAATGCCATTATTGTGGCAAATATGGTCATATGGCGAGAGATTGTTTCCACAAACAGAATGATTTGAGAGGGGGTAGAGCACAACGTGGTGGTCATTATGGTGGAAATTATGCACAACATGGTGGAAACTATGCATCAAGCAGTAATGATGGCACTGCAAACCATTTGTTTGCCATGAAGCATGTTGTGGGTTCTATGACGACAAATGCTGAGAATGATGACACATGGTATATGGACTCAGGAGCATCAAACCATATGACATGTCATGGTGAATGGTTTGAGCATATGAAGCCTATGGATGTAAAAGGCTATGTGGAAACACGTGATGATACCCAGCATGTCATTACACATGTTGGAAGTGTACCATTGGTTATGCACAATGGTCAGACAAAGTCTATGTCAGATGTGTTGTATGTGCCTTCTATCACAAAGAGCTTGGCCTCAGTTGGTGAAATGGTGGAACAGGGATTACAGGTTCGTTTCAACGAGCATGGATGCTTCGTTGAAGATTTCAAACATGGATGTAGAGTCATTGCTAAAGGCAAGAAAGAAGGCAGATTGTTTAAGCTGGATGCTGGAATTCCTGAGCTAAAATCAGCCATGTTCTCTAAAAGCAGGAATGTGGTACAGGACATTGATATGTGGCATAAGAGGATTGGACATGTCAATATACAGAGATTAAAGAACATGCAAACAAGAGGGATTGTCAGTGGATTGCCTAGATTCAAATATGATGGAAATATGCATGTTTGTGAAGCCTGTCAGTTTGGAAAGCAGGCAAGGTTGAGGTTTCCTAGAGAAGGAAATATGAGTAGCAGGCCACTTGAGATCGTACATAGTGATGTATGGGGTCCTGCACAAAACCCATCTATCAAAGGTAGTTTATACTATGTGACATTCATAGATGATTTCAGCAGGATGACATGGATATACTTTCTCAGAGAGAAGAGTGAAGTATTGAAAAAGTTCATGGATTTCAAAGCTTTTGCAGAAAAGCAATATGGCTGTTGGATTAAATGTCTGAGGACAGATGGAGGTGGTGAATACACCTCAAAGGCTTTTGAGCATTTTCTGAGGAAGCATGGAATTAGAAGACAATTGACTTGCAGGTATATATCTCAGCAGAATGGTGTGGCGCTGAGAGAAAGAATAGAGTCATATGTAAAGTGGCTAGGGCGATGCTCAATGAAAAGAGCATGCCAGATTACAATTGGGCAGAAGCATGTGCTACTGCAGTGTATATACTGAACAAAACACCTACAGCAGCCATTCATGGAAGCACGCCAGAGATGCGACTTACAGGTTATAGGCCAGACATTGGACACCTTAAAGTTTTTGGATGCATAGCTTATGTACATGTGCCTGATGAAAGAAGAAGGAAGTTGGATCCTAAGGCAAAGAAATGTGTATTTGTTGGATATGCACAGGATCGAAAGGCATACAAATGTTATAATCCACAAACTAGACAAGTGGTCATCTCATGTGATGTGGTGTTTGATGAGCTTGCTAGTTGGTACAAAGCAAAAGATGAGGGAGTCATTGAGTCACTTGAGGCTGATGTGCCTGTGAATTTGCCACAAGCAAGTTCTAGTTCTACTTCTATGTCTGGGCCAGCAGCAGAAGCTGAGAGTAGCAGTGTACGTCCATGGTCAGGACGTTTGAGGCATGAGAGTGTGAGCACTGGGAGTAGTGCTATGGATAAAGGAAAAAAGAAAGTCGAAGGAATTGGAATCACAGGTTATGAGTCATCTAGTTCTGAGAGTTTGGATGAGGAGCTTGGCATACCTGTTTTACGCACACCTGGTGCTAGGCAGGACAGATATGTGCCACCACATGGGTGTACAGAGTGACCCGCATGCATTGCGGAGATCCCAGAGGGTCAGATATCCAGTTGACAGATTGACATATCGAGATTTTGCTATGCACTATGCATATATGACATCTATGGTGAAGCATGTGGAACCTACATGCTATACAGAGGCTATTGGAGAGCATGTATGAAAGAAAGCAATGGATGTTGAGATGGATGCATTGGTCCATAATGATACATGGGACTTGGTTGCATTACCAAAGGACAAGAATGTTATTGGATGTAAATGGGTTTACAAAGTGAAGTGCAAATCTGATGGTTCTATTGAGAGACATAAAGCAAGATTGGTAGCAAAGGGTTATGCACAGACCCAAGGTTTGGACTATGATGAAACCTTTAGTCCAATGGCTAAGATGGGCACAGTGAGAGCAGTCATTACTATGGCTGCAGCTAATGGCTGGGAAATGCATCAGATGGATGTCAAGAATGCATTTCTGAATGGAGATCTACAAGAGGAAGTGTATATGGCACAGCCAGAAGGGTATGTACACCCTAGATATCCCACTCACGTATGCAGATTGAAAAAGGCATTGTATGGTCTGAAGCAAGCACCTGGTGCTTGGAGTGATAAGATGAGCAAATATCTTATCTCACTTGGTTTTCAGATTTCTACAGCAGATTCTTCACTCTATGTGAAGAAGACACAGCATGGGATTGTTTTACTCGTCATCTATGTGGATGACTTGATTATCATAGGTGATCATAGTGCAGATGTGCTGCATGTCAAGAAAGCTTTGAGTGGGCAATTTGACATGAAAGACCTTGGTGAGCTGAGATACTTTCTTGGAATAAAAGTGGTCAAAGATCATGCATTGGATATGTTGGCAAAGTATGGCATGACAGGGTGTAAGCCTACGAGTACACCTTTGGAGCAAAATGTGAAGTTGCGGGCTGATTATGGCGAGGAATTAGATGATCCATCTATGTACAGAAAGATGGTTGTTGGTAGTCTCATATACATGACTATCACATGCCCGGATTTGAGTTATGCTGTGGGGCTAGTCAGCCAGTTTATGCAGAGCCCCAGAAAGCCTCATTTGGATGCAGTGAGACGCATCATGAGATATGTGAAGACCATTGCACATTATGATCTACTTTATGAGAGTGGTAAAAGCTTGGACATACATGGCTACACAGATGCTGATTGGGTAGGTAGCGCATATGACAGGAGGTCTACTAGTGGATATGCTTTTACACTTGGAAGTGCCGTGGTGAGTTGGAGTAGCAAGAAGCAACCTACAGTTGCTTTATCCAGTACAGAGGCTGAATATAGAGGTGCAACCATTGCTACTTGTGAGGCAGTATGGTTAAAGGGTCTCTTGGCAGATTTATGTGAGCCTATTGATGGCAAAGTTGTCATTCATTGTGACAACATGTGCAGTATACAGTTGGCCAAGAATCTATTATTTCATGCGAGGACCAAACACATAGAGGTCCATTATCACTTTGTCAGAGAAAAGGTGCTGGATGGTACAGTTGATCTTCAGTATGTGAAGACTGATGAGCAGGTGGCAGACATCTTTACGAAGACACTTAGCAGGGAGAAGTTTGAGTACTTCCGTACTATGTTGGGAGTACATGGGATGAGCTTGAGGGGGAGTGTTGAGAGTCTTGATATCCCAAGCTCATCTACATCTTCATCAGCAATACATCATGAGCTTGAGAGGGGCTGTTGAGATTCAAGCTCGATGTCAGTGTGAGCCAGCTATGCTATGTGCTGGCAGATTAGGTAGGAACATGTGTGAGACATAAATGACCGCGTGTCCAGCTGGTCATAGTGTGTGGACATTAGCTAGGGTTAGTAGAGTGTGGACACAACTCATAGTGTGTTGTGTGTATTATGAATTATGGCATTATGCTTTGTGTGAGAGTGGACATGGCTTCCCTCTATGGTTAGGGTTTGCAATATACATTAGGGTTTGCTCCTGTGTGTGTGTCTCCTCCCCCTCTACCATTCTTTCAACAGACCCTGAGGTGAGTCGGTTTTGAGAAGGGGGTCTCGTTGAACGTGCACGCCTTGGGTATGAGAAGCAGGCTGGACACGGGGGCCTCCCTTGTGAAGTTAGGGCGCAGGTGCTGGCGAAGAGGATAGGCTGGGGTGATGATCGTCAGTGAGTAGAGACGCAAAGGCAGGCGAGTGGGGGCCTTTAGCGTGGAGTGGAATCGGGAAACTAGTAGAGGGGAGCCGCTTGGGTGCAGTTGCAGAGGGTGCCGACTCTGGAAACAACCAGCGGGTGCTGGCGTTAAAGGCCGACGTGGAAACCTTGGCAACGGGCTGGCGACAGAGAAGCTGAGCAAGCAGGGGGAAGCGCCCTGGAGCAGACAGAGGGCAGCAGGCTGGTGACCGTCGTGTAAAGCTGGGGGCCTCCCTGGTGAAGAGCAGCGAAGATAGGCGCCAAGAGACGAGCTAGAGCTGCTGGTTGACGGGTTGGCAGTGCAAGGAGAGAAGCGCAAGGAAAGAAGCGTGACGATTGGAGCGAAGGCAGTGCAGGAAGAGAAGGCTGGCGTAGAGCAGCAGTAGCTGAAGGCACTGGGAGCTGCCTGTGCGAGTGTGGAGTCGGGGTGTAGATGAGCGAGGGAGATCGCTTGCAGAGGTCTTAATGTCCTAATGTTATATGTTTTCTTGGGTTTTGGAAATCATGTGATGATGTATATATGCCATATGCCATCTTTTGCTTTGTGAGTTGTTGGAATCTGAAAGCAGGTTTTCATGAGATCAAGAGTCATCTTGAAATGGTGATGTTGACATTATGTGAAACATGTGATGTGAATGGTCACATGTATATGGGAATCTTTTGAAGATTGTGCTATGCCTACATGTGTTATGTATGAGGCACTTGGATAAAGGGTCAGGAGATCTATGCTTGAAGCGGGTCATGCTCTTGACTCGTAACGTATATGCATTTATCAAGCTGAATTTGGGGTTGCTTTGAAGTGAATTGGCACATGTACATGTGGACCAAAATTGAGATGTCATAAGCCCCTTGAAGAGTTATATGTTTTGTTTCCTTGTTGGGATTTGAAGCGACTCTCACAGCCAGAAGTCTCGCACTTGCCCAGCGATACCGCACACGTCACGACAACGCAAGGTATGGATGTGGTCATGGTAGGGGCCGTCATTTCATCCCTACATGTTAGAATTATGGTGAACTTGGACATCTAAGTACAGATTGTGATAAGCCTTAGCGAATGGGTGGTGATATGTACCCACTACCTTCACAGTTACCTGACAGGTCAAACGACTATGGTATTGATATTAGGGATCAAGCGGGTCCCAGTGGAATCATAGAGCAGGGGAGAAGGGGAAAGCAAAGATTGTGAATGTTGTTACTCTGGAGAATGTTCAGGTGAAGGAAGAAGGGGATGTGATGCTTGTTGGTAAGCGCACAACGGATGAAAGAGAAGGAAAAGGAATAGCTGGACCTAGTCGTAAGGGGAAGCAATAGGAAGGAGAAGATGTGAAAGCCAAAAGGAAACGGAAGCCTCGTAGAAGGTTCCGGGTGTTAGACTTTCCACTGGGGGATGGGCAAACCAGCTATAGCCTGAAATCTGATATGGTGAATAGGAAGGCTAACATCACCTTGGGGCAGTTGGTGGAGATGGTGCCAAAATTGAGAAGGCAGTGGAAGGGACTTGTGAATCCAATGGAAAAGGAGTCAGAGAAGAGGTCAGTCAAAGTACTATCTTTAGAGGAGCTTCCAGATATTTTTCCTATTGTGGAGGTGTGGAGTAAAGGTAGGAACCTTGGTCAGGCATATATAGATGGAGGAGCTCAAATCTGTGTGATTACTCAATCATGTGTGGAGTAGTTAGGCTTGAGGGTGTCTAGGGTTTCTGGTTTTTGAATCAGGATGGCTAACCATCAAAAGGTAAAATGTCTCGACATGGTAAAGAAGCTGGAGGTTGAAGTCTTTAATGTCAAAGCTATTGTAGATTTCCATGTAATTCCTATGGGTCTTGGTGCATTTCCAATTATTCTTGGACGACCTTGGTTTGCGAGTGGTTGGTGCAGTACAAGACTGGAGGTATGGGACTATTTCTTTGCATAAACATATAAACTGGGTAATAAAAAATCTTTTGAAATGCATAGTAGGAGATCTTTGGACGATGTGTGGGAAAGGCCACAGGATTCGAGTGAAGAGGAGACTACCACCAGTTCTTCTGAATCGGAGGCAAGTTCATCGACTACTGCATCTAGTGAAGAAGAGGCAGATGTGGCTTTCTTAGTGTCAGAGCAACAAGGTAATGAGGATGAAGAAGTGTATGAAGTGGGTGCTGAGGGAGAAGATACTTTGGGGTCGTATGCAGTGATTGAGGAATTATTGTAGCCAAAGGTAGAAGTGAAGAAGAAGCAGGAGCTGATTGAAAGAATGCTGAGTCCGGATCTCTCGAATGGAGAAAAGGTTAGGTATGTTAATATGCTGTCTCAATTTCCAGAATTGTTCATCACCTCTTATAAGGAGATTCGGGGATTTAAAGGGCCAGATTTGAGGATTGAATTGAAAGAAGGTGTAAAAACAGTTAGGCAGAAGCTTCGCAGGATGGGACGAGAGCAAATGTAGGACTTGAGAGAGGAAGTTGATAAGTTGTTGAGTGCAGGTTTCATTACACAAGTGGACATGGCTGAGTGGGTAAGTCCTACAATGGTGAGTCCAAAGAAGGATGGCAGGTGGCATATATGCCTAGATTTCAAGCCTTTGAATGCTGCTACAAAAAAGGATCCTTACCCCCTACCCTTTTTGGATGAGATCTTGGATACTGTAGCTGGATATGAAAGGTACAGTGTTTGTGATGGGTTTTTAGGCTATTTTCAGTTAAAGATTACAGAAATAGATCAACGCAATACAACTTTCATTACACCATGGGGGTGCTTCTACTACAAAGTCCTTCCTTTTGGGTTGATGAATGGGCCAGCCTACTATCAGAAAAGGGCAAATTGGTTATTATCTCCTTTTTTGGGTAAGTTTGTCAAAGATTTTATTGATGATTTTTGTATACAGAGCTCCAGGCAAGAGCATTGTGATAGGCTGGCTACAGTTTTTCAGCGTTATGATAAGTGTGGTGGTCAATTAAATCCAAAAAAGTGTTTTTTGGCTCAACCAAGGGTGAAGCTCTTGGGCCATGTTGTTTCAGAGAATGGTATTGATCCAGATCCTGATAAAGTCAAGTCTCTTCTTCTTCTTCCTACACCAAAGAATACAAAGCAATTGACTACCTTTGTGTAAAAGGTGAAGTATATGGCTCGATTTATCTCTCTGTCTTCACAGTTGTTATATCCTTTGCAGCAGGCAGCAAAGCATGATCCTTTACATTGGTCGGAGGAGTGTGAGGTAGTTTTTCAAAATGTGAAAGAGGTGCTGGGTGCTATTTCTACGATGCAGGCGCCTAATTGGGAACAGGTATTTTATGTCAACCCTTCAGTAGGTGAAGATGCAATTGGAGCTATGTTGTTAGAGAAGGGGAAAGAATCACATTATATGCAGCCAGTCTATTGTGCTAGGAGGGTAAAACTTGCCAAAGAAAGGTTGTTATCAGAAGTGGAGCTTGTTATGGTTAGTGTGGTGTATGCATGTAGGCGGTTTCGCCACTACTTATTGCCTCGCCCCTTTGTGTTTTTGACGAGTTACACTTTTTTGCCTCAGTTGATAAATGGCACAAATTTATCTAAGGCTATGATGAAGTGGGTGATTGAGTTGCAGGAGTTTACTTTCTCATTCTTGGTGGAAGAGAGTACCAGGGCTACCTTAGCGGATTTATTGACATATAAGGAGAGTCCTCTTCTTATAAAGGAAGAGACCATCAAGAAGCCAGTTGAGGATGTGGTTGAGTTGGTGAATGCACACTTATTATATTTTCATGGTTCCTACAGGAAAAGCCATGATGCAGCTTCAGGAGGTTTGGTGCTTTATGATCCACAGGGTTGCCTTGTTTTTAAGAAGGGTGTTAAGGTGGATGCACATAGCAACAAAATGAAGCTTCAGGAGGTTTGGTGCTTTATGATCCACAGGGTTGCCTTGTTTTTAAGAAGGGTATTAAGGTGGATGCACATAGCAACAAAATGAAGCGGAGTATTTGCAAGTATGTTTGAAGCATGGTGTACACAGGATTCGCATTCGAGGAGATGCATTGCTTGTTGTAAAACAGGTGTTGGGAGTTTGGAAGTCAAAGAATGTTTCACTCAAAGAGATGTGTTTCAAGATTAAAGGTTTGTTGAAGGAATTTGAAGCTTGGAGTCTTAAGCATGTGGATCGAGGCCATAATGAGGAGGCTCATGAAGCAGCTCAGGAAATGATTGGTGAAGTTTTTGTTCTTAAAGCTCATGCACCATTTTATTGTGGTGGCAGGGAAAGTTTGCAAAATGTTGAGGAGTTTTTGTTAACAGGGATGATACCTAGTAGTATTGAAAAATAAAAAAAATATGGTTTCATCAGGAAAGCTACAAAGTATGTGATGGTTGGTGATGCTTTGTATATGAGGGGAATTGACTTGATATTGTGACGGCGGGTACCTTGGAAGGAAGAAATCTACAAAATTGTTAAGGAAAATCATGAAGGAGCATGCGGTGGACATTTTGCCTTGAAGATTACTTTGCATAAAGTATTGCAGGAAGGTTATGTATGGCCAAGTGTACATAAGGATGTTAATCATTGGTGCAGGTCATGCAAACAATGCCAAGCTCATAGTAGACGGATATTAAGGCCTGAAATGAGGAAGACAATTCTTGCTTATGATGTTTTTGAGAAATGGAGTATTGATGTTGTAGGATCATTTCCTATTACCAGCCGAGGGAAATGCTAGCTAAGGAAGTGGCAAAGGGTTGTTGCAAGATCAGGGTGTCCAGTTTTATCCAGTTTATGCTGGACTGGGACAATGCTTGGAGAGAAAATTTTGGGGGGCAAGGTACTTAAAATGAGATCAAGCAAATAATAAAAAATACGCTTGCCCTTAAATTAACCCAATATAACTTAAATTAATATAAATTAGTCTAATTAATTAAAATTAATCAAAAATATGATGAAATGATAAACAAATGATCTTTCCATACTTAGAGTGATCCAATTTATTTTTCCATAGATGCACCATTACAAGTACACTAGTCCCTATAGGTTTTAGATGATTCCATTAGGAAGTGAATGGGGTCTTCTTAGGCCCTTTAATTTGCCCAAGCCTAATCAAGGTGATTAAGGAATAGCCAAATGGGGGGTTGCCATGTGGATTGAAATGTTGGGTTTGTAAGAGAGGTGTAAGAGTGGTCAAAGGGTGCACTTTTCCCCCCAAAAAGGGAGGGAGGCAATTTTATAATTTTCAGACCTCCATAACTTCTACATACAAGCTCCGATTTGACCGGAGAATATAGATCCGTGATCTACGCATCAAGAGCTTTCCATAGATATGTTACATGATATGGTTTTGTCCGCTAGATTTTAAATTCCATTTTTCCTCTAAAATTCAAATTCGAATAAAGTAGCCGTTTTGAAGCTTCTAATTAGAAAACGTTTCTTCTTAAGAGAAAAGGTTTGACTCCTTAAACTTCCAAATAAAAGGGTCCAAGAAGCCTTCCATTGAGGTCCTAATGACATAAAAAATGTAATTTTACTAATTAGATTATTAATGTTTGCAGGCCTTCTGATAGTCTAAATATCTTAAAATTTTCTTGAAAAATCAAGTTAAGCTCCATATTATGTGAAGATCTAAGGTACAAAGTGGAAATCTCATATGAGTTTATATGTAAAAGATATTAGTATTTTATGGAATCAGTTCAAATTTGGGACAAGGTGTATACATTGACTTTGTACCTAAGAAAATGAGGACTTTTGACTATCTAATGCTTAATCTAATTATGCAACTATATTTCCAACTTTGAATATGATGTTCCAACAAAAGAACTTGAAATGAAATTCCTTCATTTACTAGGAGAGATTAGCCACTAAGGTAAACAAATGCCTATTTTTTTACTGTTTACAGGGTGCCTAAGTGGACAAAACTAGGCACCCTGATCTTGCAACCACCCCAAAGTTTGTATATCAGGATATTTGTTGTAAGTTTGGTGTGCCATTGGAATTGCTTTTTGATCAGGGTCCAGGTTTCAGTGCAGAACTTATGGACTATTTGTGTACAAAGATGAAGATCAGTCCAGTTTTACCACACCTTACTATCCACCAACCCTTGCCTTCATTCTAGAGTTGGTGCTCTTCCCTTGTTTCGATGCAGTCGACACACTGCCATGCTTCCCTCTTTTCTGGCGGTGCAGTCCATGTACTCTCCTTCACTGCCAGCTGTCGCGGCTAACGGCCACACCTCCTAACCTTTTCGCCACCAGAGGCGGTTCCCCTCGTTTGTTGTCGACGTAATCTCCACCTTCTTCTTCACTACCTCTCTACAGTCACTGCCAGCCTTCTCTCTCCTTTGCTGCAGTCCCTTCCGCTATCTCTACCCCAATCAGCATTCCTTTCTTCCATGGCTCCGCTACGGACATGCTCTCCTTCTTTGCTTAGAGTTGGAGACTTCCACTCTCTCCTTCTTCTCCCTATCCTACTGTCCCTTTTTGCTATCTCTACCCCAGTCAGCCGGTGCCTTCTTTTGTTGACGTACACGCCGCTCTCTTTGCCAACCGTCATGGCCTCTTTCTGGAAGAACCCACTATAAAATGCTAATTATGGTTATTATCCATGCGCTTCCAGCCATCTCCATATGTTTACTAAATATGGAGCACTATGGATTTGCATCTAGACTCATCTAGGCATCACATTATTAGCAATCCAATGTGCTTCCACGTGGAGGCATCAATTTTTAACACAAGGGTCCTCAACTTATTTTTTCCAAAGGCATATTTCCACGCCTACTGTGAGATTCCTCTTTACATCTTGCAAGAGAACACGTGGCTCAAATACAAGGCTCCCAGGAAAAAACATACATGTACTAGCCTACTACCAAACCACCCATTCTCTACATCTGCCAGGGCATTCAGGGCAAAGCTTTTTTACATGCCATGCATCCCATATGTACACAAGCCCAAAACATCTTTACAAAATTTTGCCTAACAGGTGGCAAGGCTTCATATGGAAAGCATGGCTGAGACTCATCTTCCCCAACCAATGAATGAGGTGTCTCCACAATTGCCACATGAGGAGGAAGAGAATCTCATCATGGACAACATGGTGAATGAATTCTTTGGAGAGGAGGTCATAGATAATAGAGCAAGCTCCAATGACACAAGAGGAGGAAACCTTGCATAGAGAGGCAAGCACACCTTCGTATGAGGGATGTTCATACTCCACACTACGAGCAAACTTGGAGCTATTGAACTTACAAACAACTTGTATATGGAGTGATGCAAGTGTCACAAGTCTTCTTCGGTAAGACCGCCTCATTCTATTGAAAATATTTCATGTTCTATATACTCTCCTTGCTAATATTTTGACATATGATTTCTTATCCTATGTTGTAGGCTTCTCAAGAAGATTATTCCCCCTCAAAATCTATTATTGAACTCACAATATGGGTGTTGTAAAATGCTCTCTATGCTAGGTATGGATTGCATGCTATTTAGAGGGGTTAATAAATATGCAACACAATGTCTAAAATGTGGGGAGAGCCGCTATAGGGATGATTTTGCAAGGTGATAAAGGTCCCTGAAAGGTTTTGAGACCCTTCCCTACCATTCCTTGCATCCAACACATGTTTAAATGTAAAGGGATTGCATAACTCATGATGTGGCATGCTACTCATTGCTCAACCGATGGCATCACGAGGATCATAGCTGATTCATTGGCATGGCAACATGTGGAGCATCAACGGCCAGATTTTAAAGATGAGCCTCGTCGCTTACATCTTGGCTTGGGCATGGATGGTGTTAATCCATTTGGCTTCAAGTCCACATCATGGTCTACTTGGCCTATTGTGTTGGTGAATTACAACCTCTCTCCATGGGTGGCAATCAAGAAAGGCCATACCATGCCTGCTCTCCTTGTACTAGACAAGTATAAGGTGGCAAACATGGATGTGTACCTCGATCCTTTGATTGAGGAGCTTGAGACACTATGGTGAGGTATCAAAGTACAAGACATTTTAAGGCCAATAAATAGGTGTGAGGCAAAGGTGAAAGGAATTTTTTTTTGGACAACGCATGACTATCTTGGGTTCTGAGAGTGCTCAGGTACCTACTTGAGCCTTATATGCACAAGTTTTAGCCTTTAAACTTTAAGTTTATATCTCTATCTCAATCATCTCATTTAAACTTGGGTTCTGAGAGTGCTCAGGTACCTACTTGAGCCTTATATGCACAAGTTTTAGCCTTTTAACTTTAAGTTCATATCTCTATCTCAAGTTTTATATATGCACAAGTTTTAGCCTTTAAACTTTAAGTTTATATCTCTATCTCAATCATCTCAATTAAAATAGGTTTTGGCAACCGCTGGACATCATGCATGTCCGATTTGCGGACCATCACTTGTTTCAAAAAGACACTCTACAGTTAAGAATGTGGTGTATGACAAACATCATTGATTTCTCCCTCCTTCACATCCCAAGTATGTGCCACATGATGTCTCTCCACTTGTGATGAGAGGTAGAGATGGGTTTGAGGGCATAGAGAAGCACTCCCAATCCACCACCAAATGGGATGTCTAGACACTCAATCTTCTTTCGACTTCCATATTGGTGTGACATGAAGATCAATCATCTCTTAGATTCCATACATATCTTCAAGAATGAGGTAACAAATATTTATGACCATTTAATTGGTAAAAAATGGAATCCTTCAAAGTGCATGGCCAATTTAAAGTGAGAGTGGTAAAATAGTCCTACCAAAGGCACCAAGGGTATTAACCAAGAAGAAGCATAATAAGGTGAAAAGTGTGATTCCCTCTTTTAGTATAGCAATGGCGGTAATGCATTCATTGAAGGGTGCCTTCACAAAGACCAAAAAGAAATGAGAGGAAAAATTATATGGCCTCAAGACACACGATTGGCACAAGATATTACAGGTATATAAATATTTGCTTTTTCATTTTCTCTTTGTGGTACATAATTTGTAAGCTCATATACTAATATCCATTTTTTCCTATGCATAGTTTGTTCTTCCAATTGCTATAGTTGGTTTTGGAGACAAGAAGGTGAGAGAGGCTATTTACAAAATGGGAATCTTGGTGAGGTATGAATCTTCTCTTCAATTCACTAAGTTATATTGCTTATTTGGAATTCTCATACGCTCAGAAGTTATGTATTTCTATATAGAACACATAATTGCTATGTATGTAGGTACATATCTGTAAAGGAGATAGATCCTACATCCATTAAGATGGCTCATCTCAATGCTATTGATAGAGTGTGTATGATCGAGGATAACTTCCCTAGAACAATTCTCACTAGCCCATTACATCTTGTGGTGCATTTGGTTTTGATAAAGTGGTGTTGTGTGGCATTGTTCATGTTCGACGGATGTTTTTCCTTGAAAGGTTCATGAAAACCTTGAAGGACTTTGTGAGACAAAGAGCAAGTCCAGAAGCTTGCATGGCAGAGAGATGGTTGATGCAAGAGTCTCTTTTGTCACCTATCTCACATAGATCCTTCCATGCCACGATTGTGAAGCGCATTAGGGGGCATTCGAGCATAAAAAGGGCCCTGTAAGGATCCCTAATTTTAAGTAATTAAGACTAATTTTATTGAGGGTCAAGGAGACAAAGCTCATAATGATGCCTACCTTTGGGCCTAAAAGTAGGGGATCTCTAAATATTGAACTAGAATTCTCTCTAGGATTCTATTTCTAGCTATTAAAACCCCTACGAAGATCACTGATACCCACGCTTTCATTCTTATTTACTCCATTTTAATAGTCATATTTGAAATTTCCCCCACATTCTATTTCTTTCAAGCATTACTATTATTAATCACGTTTCTCTCTCTCTCTCTCTCTCTCTCGCTCTCTCTCTCCCTTTTTTCCAAGCTATCTTCTCCTATTCTGAATACAATAGAATAGCCCTGAGTCTATCTCCTTCTCTCTCTTTATCTCTCTCTCTCTTATAGAATAGCCCTATTATTGTGAATACAATAGGACCACCTTGAGTAACTTCAGATTAGTCTCTTCCATTTTGGTTATGACAAAAATTCTTGATTCAACAAGAGTGCGAAAGGTGGACTTGCATATTCGCATATTGAATGAATATGCATCAATCAAGAAACAACATCTGAATGCACATGAGAAGCATACAAGAAGACAATAGGTTCGGACTAATGTGGATCTTTGGATTGATGGATATCTATATCCTAATGATCCTTCTTCGCATTGTCCTCCACCCTTCACTGATCTCCCTTCATTTATTTAGTTTGTTGGAGAGGGTGAGAATGGGCTGCTTGGATATTGTAGAAGGTTAAGCATGAGCGATGCATGGAGAGTCCAATTCCTCCACTCACAGACACAGAGCTTACAAAGCACTTTGAGTAGTACACAACATAAGATGCACAAAATAATATTGTAGAGCTAGAGAAAAGAGACAATGAGAAAGAGGCTCGCGTTATGAAGCTAAAAGATACAATCTCTCACATGACGAGCACCCCCGTGGGAGCAAGAGAGCAAAAGAGGACAATCAATAACATTCAAAAACTCGTAGTTGGTGGTGACGCAAGTGAAAAATCCATGTAGCAAGGTTTGTTTTCTTATTTTTTGATTAAGGAATTTTTTGTTGTTGTGGTTATTATAAGCAATAGATTAAGTTTTTTTTTGGTAATCTTTATGGTTTGTGAAAGGAACTTTTTAAAGAAGCATGTGGTGATAATGGTACTCAAGATTTTGGAGAAATATTACGTAGTTGTGTGAGGAGGGGTGACATTCTTTCCATTATTCGAGACCCATGCCACAAGAAGGTACGATAGATACTCGTCGCAAATGAGATAATGGATGACATTACTAATCTTCTAAGCATTGAGGAGGTTTAGAATGCATGCGATGAGGTGGGCATTAGCACAAAAGGATATCAATCCCTCCATCAAGTGTTAAAAGATACGCTCTGCAAACAAGACATCACAAGGAATATTTTTCCTATCCCCAGAAAGATAAGATTAACAAAGAGGACATGCAATGATGATGTGCAACGCAAAATTGGAGAGTACTATTGCATCAATGATACATTAACCATTGGTGCTTGGGAGAAAAAACAAAGCACAAATGGTAAGATTATGTATCCCTACAATGAGTTCAACAACGTATTTGTTGATCTACGTCTTCACAGAGTTATGATCTTATTCTATGGACTTCCTAAACAATGTAAGTAATTTTTTACATTCTTTGCGCACTAAAAAAAAATCTTTCAAGTACTAAAACTTATCTATTTTTGTTTATCATGCAAGGTGACAAGGTAGGTTTTGTATTGAAAGTGGATGAGTGTCAGATTTTAAAAGGTAGGAGGTTAGAAAGAATGAATGAGTATCACACTTATGAATGATGCAATGGCATATGTAAAGAGTGAGATCAACATGACTGAGGAGACTAAGTTACCTTTGGAAGGTTCTAATGAAAACCCAGACAATCATACGAGCAATAGGGAGAGGGTTTGCAAGTTATGTTTTTCCTCTTTTAGTGTCCACCAACCACTGAGAGAGAGATATGGTAGCTTGGGGCATTTGAAGTACCGAAGGAGACACATGAAGTGTTGGCTTGGATGTTTGATAGGATACCATGGATTACCAATGTCATTAAAGCACATATTCAAGGGGAAAAATTAGAAGTGGGGGGTAAGGGCACATACACAATAGATTGGCATTTAGGAGGTGACTTGAAGACAATAAAGTGCCTTCTTGGGTACCCACAAGGTGCTAACACCCCAAGTCCTTGTCCATGGTGCATGCGAATGGTGAGATAAAAGAAATAGAAGGCAGGAAGGAAGAGGAAGCTAGAGAATCAAGATGATGAGAATGACATAGTGGATGATAATGCTGGCAATTGGGTTGGTGGTGTCTTGTCTGCTAATATGCTAGCTGAGCCAAACAGGCATTTGAGAGACCCCGAATGGAATCTTGTAATTCCATTCAAACTCAAGGATGTCCAGTTTTGTACTTTGCATGCATTCATGCGTGTGTTTGATCATCTACTCAAGTGTCACGTTGATTATGCATTTACTATGCAAGGCAATGAAAGACAACATGAAGCTCTTCAAAAAGTAGAGGAACTATTGAACTCAATTGGATGCCATGGCGGCAATGTGCAGATTACTGTTAACAAGAAGACCTTTGGCATTAATCATGAAGTGGCCCAACAGGTGTCAATGAGTGGATATAAGGTAAGAAATTTTCTAGAGAGGCTAGAAAAAGTAAAGAACTCAAACTCCTAGGACTTGTGGAAGGATTTGTGTAAATGCATAACATTTGACTGCACCAATCCAAGCCTTGTAGTTCTACATGAAAAAGTTTGGTCAGACTTGAATAAGATGGTTAAATTAATGAGCAAAAGCAGGACGACTATAGAGGAGCACAAAAAATTTCAAGAAGAGCTTCAAAATTTTACAAAAGCCATGGTCGATACATGGGGTGATACCAACATTACGATTACTTTGGTAAACAAGTATCTTTCTACTCATCAATTTGAAATGATTATAAGGTATAAAGTATAGCTTCTGAATCGGTCGTGTTTTCTTTTGCAACACATTTTGTATGCACATAGTGCATACTTCATGAATGAATATGGTTCTTTTGACATGTGGAGTACCTAAGGAATGGGAAATTCTCACTACCGAGCTAGAGGAGTATATTTCAAAAACACCCAACATGGAGGGGGAAAGACTCGTATAAATTACCTCAAAGAAATGTTCAATTAGTTCTATAGATATACTTTTGGGCGAAAACTATCAATGGAAAAGGCTCGTATGAGTGATTTAGCAAAGGCAGCACGAAATCAAGCGAAAATGACGAGATCACTAAAGTGGAAAGCTGGAACATGACTAACACATCATGCGGCATGGAGATCATCAAGAAGACGAGAAGGAAGAATCTGGATTTAGTGTATCAAAATTTTGTATGCAAAATTTGTAACATTTTCAAGTGTTGTAAACATTTTTGCTTAATACATACTTGTAATTAAAACTTGTTCGTATCATTTCATTACATAAAAGATATAACAAAATATTTACAACGACACAATAATTAATTGCTCTTGAGTCTCTTATGTACTTGCTCTTCCTTTTCACTAGGCATTTTTACTCTATAACGCAAAAACTTCTTTGTGACTATAACCCTTCAGTGCATTTACATCTTCTAGTCTAGCACCTAGAGCATAGCTAGCATACAAAGTAGATTGTGAGGATGGTTTATCCAGATCCCTCTCTTCCTAAAGATTCAGTGCCAGAGCAAGAGCTAGAGGAGGAGCCAGAGGCAACCACTTCAAAGCAACCATTAGAGAAGAAACAAGTAAAGGGTAGAACCAATTTATCCAAGGCAAGAACTTTCCTCCAGAGACAAAAGAAATTGAGATTAGGCAAGCACAAGAGGCTACACATCTGCTCATCCCTAGGGCACCATTTCCTAGAATTGTAAGAACAGTTTTTAGTGAGAAAATCAAAGGGCAAAGACATTATAGATGGAAAGGCAGTGCAGTTACATGTCTTCAAGAAGCTTGTGAAGACTTTCTCATAGACTTCATGAATGATAGCTTCATATGTGCTGCCCATGCAAGAAGAGTCACTTTGATGGACAGAGACATGACAATTGTTACAGGGGTGAGGTACAAGTTTGATAAATTTCTTCATCCCTTACCAATGAGGGATAGGAGAGCCTTTGAGATCCTTGCAATTTCCCCAGCATTGAAAAGGAAATCAAAGGCAGATGATATTAAAGTTGAAGAAGTTACTTTCCCTCCCAAGAAGAAAAAGAAAAGAAAATTGGTTAAGAAATCTAAGCCAGATGATAAGATTTATGAGGAGGAGGTGATTGAAAAGGTCTCACATGTGTGTGATAGCTTAGAGATCCTTGTGCAGTTGGAGAAGGCCAATTTTCAGAGGCTTGCCCAATATGAAGAAGAAGACTTCTGAGCTGGCATCCTATTTTAGGCCAATGAGAAATAAGAACACTTGTTTGGTTGTTTTGCCATATATAGAGAGGTTTGTCTCTAACTGATGATTCCTTTGTGTTTTGCATATATTTGACATATGATATTTGCTTTCTTATATCTTTTTCTTTTTTCCAGTGAGAATTGGAGTACTTGTGTCATTAATCTTCTGAGAGAAGGACTATTATTTTAACTAACAATCTAACTGGCATCACATTAAATTGTAAGTTATCCTTAATAACTTGAATATTGAGCTTTATTCTCTATTTTTTCTTATATTCAAATTGTAAGTAGTTCTCCTTCATAACTTGAATATTGAGATTTATTCTTTATTTTTCCTTATATTCAAATTTGGTTTTTAATAGGGCATGTAAGAGAGCTATTGCAACTATTGAAGATGAATATCCAAATTATAAAAAGGAGGCATAGTATAAGTTTCTGAATCAGCAGTGGCTTTATAAAAAGATTCTACCTCATGTGGATACCTCATGTGGATGGCATGTTATTGTTGCCAATGTGTGGAAATATGTTTTATCTAAATATACCGAGATTGATAGCAGTGTAGATTAAATTAAAAACCCACTATTTTTGCTATAAATTTTTACTTAATTTTTAAACTTACTTTCTGTAGTTCTTGGTTCTTAAATCTAAAAAGCTTTTTTAATTTGACAGACTCTTGGATCTCACGAGTTTTGGATGTGGAGTGTTCGTGCAAGAGCTATCAATATAGTTTTGAATAATTCAATTACTCCTCCAAATGACCTAGATTCTCCACCACCCCCAAGGCAAGCCTCTCCATCTAAGAAGAAGAAGAAAATGCCTTTACATTCACCTATAAAGTATTTTATGCTTAAGCAAGGAACTGTACAAAAAGAAACCAAGGTTGCTCCTCAACAAGGCACACAGAAAGAAACCAAAGGTACTAAAATAGGAAATACCTCAAAGAAAAGTGGTCCTCAAGTAGGTGCCAAGAAGGGTGTTGGCAAGAAAGCTAAGAAGGAACTCAAGCTCAAGTTTACAAAAGAAGGCCACAAAACCAAAGAAGACAAAGGGGGACATAGAGATAAAGGAGGCTACATAACCAGAGGAGACAAAGGGGGACATGGAGACAAAACCAAAGGAGATGGAGACAAAATAGAAAGCTTCATTCTCCTCCATATTTATCATCGTAAATAGTTGTAAATTTTCTTCTAACTTTGTAATCTTGCATGTAAATTCTCTTCTCATGTTGTGATGTTTTTTTACTCAAAATACATTTGTACTTGAGTTTGTAATGGTTTTGAGATATTGTGCCATGATAGTCATCTCATGACTCAAGTACATCTCTAAAAGGAAAATATTAAAACTCTTAAAGGGATTCAGAAAAAGAGATCTGAATATTTTAATTCTAAAAGAACAACCTAAAAAATTACAAAGACACAACAATTACAACACAAAATTTTCATTTGATGAATTACATACGAAAATTTACGAAATCCAAAGAGTAAATAAACTTCATAAAAAACTTTAAAGCTTTCTTATTAGGTCATGCTTATACAATCATATTTCCAATGAGTATCTACCAAGGTCTTCGATTCCATTCGCATTCGAATCTTTCTATTCTTCACCTTGAATTGTGCTCCACTTATATCTTCACTTCCCATGATATTGAGGTGCTCCCTAATATTTAGTAGGCTCCAATGCCTACTTGCACTTATAATTTCCACCACACCATTGGGCAACCTAACGCATATGTCAAACGGCAAAACAACTTGTTCATCTGCTTGCAATGGGACACCCAACTCCTATTTTTCTTCATCCACCATTTGTAATAAAAGCAAATGTATAAGGTAGCACGAGCTTTAAGATATTGAAATGTAACAGTGGACTCTACTATTTTGCACTTGAATGTATCATCCTTATTATGATTCCCCTCTACAATGTCCCACTGCTCTCTATGTAAGATTCCTCCCCAGCCTCTCAAGATGTCCAGCATCTTCCCCTGTAATCAAATCCCTCTTCAGAAATATAAAAGATCTTGTTTTTACCAGTTTTAGCCTAGAGAGAGAAAATCTTCTAGAGAGTGGTAATTCAGGACCAAATTCTGAATGAAGCCCATGATAGCATTATAGCAGGACATCTAGGTTTCATCAAAACCTACATGTTTGTAAAGAAAAGCTTCTTTTGGCCTGGTCTGAAAAAGGATGTACTGAATCATGTACGTCAATGTATGACATGCCAAAAAGTCAAAGTTGAAAGAGTAAAAATGCTTGGGAAGTTACATCGATTGGACATCCCCCAGATGAAGTGGGAATGTATCAGTATGGATTTTATTACTGGATTACCTTCAGTGCAATCAGGTTACAACTCTATTTTCGTGGTAGTTGACAGACTAACCAAAGTTGCCCATCTGATCCCAGTAAAAGAAACCTACACTGGAGCGGATGTGGCCAGAGTGTTCCTCAAAGAAATCTTCAGATTGCATGGCCTACCCACCAGGAGAATAGTAAGTGACAGAGATCCCAAATTTACTTCAAGGTTCTGGACTGCATTTTTCGAAGTAGTAGGAACTTTCTTGGATCTCAGCACAGCTTATCACCCTAAGACTGATGGTCAAACTGAAAGGGTAAACCAAGTAATCGAAGATATACTTCTTTTGATTTTTATGCATAAAAGTATGCATAAAAGATTTTTTTAAAATTATAAAAGTGTTACTTTTATCATATTTGATTTTTATGCATAAAAGATTATTTTCTTATTATAAAAGTGTTACTTTTATCATATTTAATTTTTATGCATAAAAGATTATTTTTTTATTATAAAAGTGTTACTTTTATCATATTTGATTTTTCATGCATAGAAGTATGCATAAAAGATTATTTTTTTATTATAAAAGTGTTACTTTTATCATATTTGATTTTCATGCATAGAAGTATGCATAAAAGATTATTTTTTTATTATAAAAGTGTTACTTTTATCATATTTGATTTTCATGCATAGAAGTATGCATAAAAGATTTTTTTTAATTATAAAAGTGTTACTTTTATCATATTTGATTTTCATGCATAGAAGTATGCATAAAAGATTTTTTTTTTAATTATAAAAGTGTTACTTTTATCATATTTGATTTTTATGCATAGAAGTATGCATAAAAGATTTTTTTTTATTATAAAAGTGTTACTTTTATCATATTTGATTTTTCTTGCATAGAAGTATGCATAAAAGATTAATTTTTTATCTATAAAAGTGTTTCTTTTATCATATTTGATTTTTCATGCATAGAAGTATGCATAAAAGGTTATCTTTTTATTATAAAAGTGTTACTTTTATCATATTTGATTTTTATACATAGAAGTATGCATAAAAGATTATCTCTTTTATTATAAAAGTGTTACTTTTATCATATTTGATTTTTATGCATAAAAGATTATTATTTCTTTTATAAAAGTGTTACTTTTATCATATTTGATTTTTATGCATAAAAGTATGCATAAAAGATTATTTTTTTATTATAAAAGTGTTACTTTTATCATATTTGATTTTCATGCATAGAAGTATGCATAAAAGAATTTTTTTTGTATAAAGTGTTACTTTTATCATATTTGATTTTCATGCATAAAAGTATGCGTAAAAGATTATTTTTTTATTATAAATGAGTTACTTTTATCATATTTGATTTTCATGCATAGAAGTATGCATAAGAGATATTTTTTTAATATTAAAAGTGTGATTTTCATCACTAATGGTTTTTATGCATAAATGAGTGCATAAAAGATATTTTTTTAATATTAAAAGTGTGATTTTCATCATAAATGGTTTTTATGCATAAATGGGTGCATAAAAGATATTTTTTATTAAAAGAGTGCTTTTCACCATAAATGAATATTTTTATGATGATAAAAATGTGACTTTCATCAGAATCGGATTGTATGCATAATTAGATGCATATAGAATCTTTAGAATTAAATAAGGGTTCTCCTTAATCCTCTATTTAGTTTTTGTAAAAATTGAAAAAATGAATAAATAGATAATCTGTGAGAAGAGATGCTACCGTAATGAAAAAAAATAAATTCAATAAAACTATCAAGGTCAGAGATCGAGATGAATGACTATCTTATTCCTTTTAAGAAATCCATGTTTTAGAAATCTGTAAGCAAATATTCGTCGAACAAAACTTAGAAAAAGAGAAATTTAAATAGTACCTTTCAAGAGAGATAGTTTAAGAAGAACCTTTCCAGACCCAAACTCAGATTCAGACTATTGACCAAGACCTAATTCCTTCGTCAAATTCAACCGATGACGATGTGCCCAGTTCAGGAAAAATGTACTCAAATCCCCACTGAATCTGAAACTAGTTAAGACTTTTGATTTTGATCTGAGGATCAAGTTAACAGAATTCATGGAATTCTATTTGGAATTGAGACCTAGATCTAGAAGTATTGGGATACGGATTTATTCATGGTATTCAAACAAAATCAAAACTGTAAACTTGCATAGAAACCCTGTTTTCTTAAAAGACTGTCTTACGCCAGAATGCTGGAGGGAGCATTTGGCATATATGTTTATCTAAGGGAAGTTCGGTTCCAACAGCTGGCGGCGGGGAGTGTTCGAGGGACAGCTCACGCGGCAAAGCCTGCTGAGGTCTTGACCAGCCTCGGTATGGCTAAAATGGTGCGCTTCCGGTACGATGGACGAGGGCCGACGAAGCGGTCCCTGAGTGAAGTGCCAGGACACCTAAGGAGGATCCTGGAGGGTTCTGACCACGCGATGCATGGGCTCGCAGTGCCGAGGACACCCATACGTATGTCGAGGAAGATAATGTATGACAGACCAATGTTATTGTAATCTATCACTGGATCTCGTTGTTGACTCGCTGGTCTCAACGGAGAGTCCAGAGTGATACTGTTTTGTGAGAAACAAAGACTCAATGGAAATTTTGAAGTATGACATGTGTAACCAGTAAATTGTTTGTCAATCGATTGTTTTTATTAAAGTTTTAAAGAGGAGTGTGTGCGTATCTGTTTTCTAAAGCTAAAGTTAAGAAAGGCATTTCAATTATGGGTGGGTGAGTACTTGTTTGGTTCCACCGATTCCAATGGTAGGGTGGTGGCTAACCCATGCCGGATGGGGTTAGGCTGGAATCATGGAGTTTTAATAATCAAACTGAAAAAAAATCTTAGGATTACGCTAGGCTTCGAGTAGATAGTTAATGCCTTGATAAATTTCTCGATTGAGTGGATCAATGGCTGTGCCTAATCTTGATTAGGAAAAAAGCGTTGAATTGCTCAGATGATCAAATTATATCAGTGATAGTTTCCTTCTATCTGGTTTATTCAGGTGGAGGATAGTTTAGATTTTGATCTCGTTAGAAAACTCGTTAAGAAAAATTCAAAAAGGTGGAATCGTCCCTGCTTTCCGGGCATGGGAAATTTTCCCGGTTCCAGTTTTCGGAGTGACCACCAGCCTAGTCTCGTGCCCGGACATTCGTGGGCGAGGTCCCGAGTGAGAAACCCTGCCCTGCGCATGAGGGGGCTGCTTCCGCTGTCAGCTACCGGGAGTCCGGTGCATGGAGGGGGCAAAGGGATCTCACACTCCAAGCAAGGCAACCATGTCATCACCTAGTACTTTCTTGCACACAAAAATGGTAAGTGTTTATGAGAAAGTAAATTGATTGAACATCTTAACAAAAAGATGAATTGGACATACCCAACTGAGACCCATAGATCAAGATGGCTTTGTGAACTTCAAAGATTTCTTTTATGCCACAAAGAATCTTTGATTTCATAACCATAACCATCCAAGCATCAGGAGTTGGCCATTCAACAAAAGAGAGGAGAGGAGATGTGATGATCTCTACCTTACCAAACCCACCGTCATGCATTGGCACCACATAGGAGTACCGGTAAACGGTCTTTTCCTTCAGAAGGTATGCACTGATTTTACAAGATAACAATGCCTCACCAATGTTTGCATGGAGTGCTTGAAGTGTTCTGGTAAGGCTTTGTAATGGTTGCTCTTCTATCAAGTTGGAAGGAAAAATATCTACAACCCAAAAATAAGATCATTAAACATGAAAGATGTAGCTATCGCAATATCACAAGCCTCCTTCCTTGCATATGATACTTACATGTGCATGGGAATCGAGTTTGTTTACGAAGATGTATGTCTCGTGCCGTGTACACATGTTCGTGTACACATGTTGTACAATGGCCACCAAGTCTCCATTGCTTGATTTTTTGAATCCCTATAAATGATCCTTCCAACAATGAAGCTCCATCACCTCTCGTCGATGAACTCAGTGCGGACCAATAGCAGTAGGCTACAGGAAAACCCAAGCACCATTGCAAAATGCCTCTCTCACCCTCTTATTGTACAGTGAGATCTCCTCAATCTCATCTTTTGGTCTTCTTTGTGGTGCAACCATATCAATTGTAAAGCTATAGTAGTAAGATTAGGGTTGGGCAAATGAGATAGAGAAAGAAAACGCTAAGATGCTATGCACATTAGGGTTTCGAGATTGATGGTTTCATTAGGGTTGGGAAAATGAGATAGAGATTGAAGAGGAAGGGAGGAAGAGTTTAATTTGGACGTTCAAGAGGGAAAGCGGACTTGAAAATGAAATTTTTGATTACAATGAAATTTGAGATGGGTTCTTGGGGGAAAAAGTGAGTTTTGGGGGAATCTCAAAAATTTTAAAATTTTTAGGATTTTTTGAGTCAAAAAAATAGTGGGACCATACCTATCGTAAAGCCCCTACTTTTTTAGAGGGACAAGTGTAATTATTAGTACTGAAAGCCTAGTCTCCCTCCCTACATCCTAGTCTCCTTCCCTATATTCAAAAGAGACCAAATGTGCACAATCCTCTATTCCTATTGGTTCGTTGCTAATTACTTTCATTAGCAAAAGTCCCAAAATATATTCACATGCCCCCTAATGGATGAGTAGGATGACCAACTAATCACTAATGTGCCTCAAGTAAAAGAAATGCAATGAAGTCTGGATGAAGCATTACATCACAAGATGAATACATTCTGCATTCTAAATAGTCCCATCACGGAGAAGTGGATTGGGAGATACAAGGATGCAATCAATAGACGAAAGGATGAGAGAAGATCGTTCAGAAGAGCAAATAGATGCTTGCCATTCCTGCCTAGCTTGGAAACTCTACGAAATGTGATCAATATAGAATGGCTTCATATGGCAATATTGATGGCATCACAAAATGGAGAGATGATCACAAGAGAAGAGCATGAGTATGTAAGAGGATGTGACTCTCAAGTAAGTACATTATTCATCTCTATCTCACGTATATACCTTGTTTAATATACTATATATACTAAATGTCATGCTTTTGTTTAATGTTAGTACAAACTATATAATGCAATATTGTTAGAGGGAAAGAACTTTCACACGGAGTGTGTAGATTCTAAAAGAAACACATTTGATTGTTGTGTGATGGTAACTTTTAAGCAAGAAATTCAAGCCAGTAGACATGATACCAATGTCATAGAGGACAATCTTGAGTATTGTGGAACTATTCAAGATATTCTTGAGGTTGGATTTATAGCATTTAGTCTATTCATCTTTGATGTCAAATGGTTCAAGGTGATATATAGAGGTGCTCAAGAAACTGTAGAAACATCCAAATGGGTTCTTCCAAATTTATTCCACCAAGTTTTGGAATGATGAGAAAGATACCTTTGTACTACCTCAACACCGTCAATAGGTTATTAACCCAACCAATCCCAAATTTAATCTTACTGTAGTATAATAAAAGTCTAATCCCTTTTCTTTGTGATATTAAGTTGTGTTTCACACTGATCGAATTGATCCAAAGTGGTGGTATATTATACAAGTTTCCCCTTGTTCAAAACAAATCTTTCAAGATCAAGATGTGGAGGCCAAATCTCTGGATGAGGTGCAAGTACTACCTTAAATCGGCTCACTGGAAGGCGATGATGAAGAAAACATTTTGGATGGGACCGATGAAGGCATGAGGAACATCAATTGGAAGAAGATGATGAGTCACCTATCAATCATGACAATGCTTCATTGGACCATGATAGAAATATTGATATTGATATATAACCCCATCTTCTCATTCAGCTTCCATTAGATAAAGACATTGATGAAGCAACACATATGGATTTATTAAAAGATCGAATAGATTCATGATCCTAACATTGTTTTTCTTCTCAAAAGTTTTCAACTATTTTTTTTCTCAAAACATGGCTCCAAGGGATTTAATGGATGATTTTTTAAATTTATATATCATTTACTATGTGCATGTAACGTATTTTCAGAATTCAGCATCCAACAACTCTCTAGAATTTCATGTGCAATGAAAATAACAACGTAATTTTGCTGCTATCTTCCCTATTCAACAACAAAATAATAGTATAGTCGCTAAATTTCGCTGCTAAAGGCACTGCTCATCAACAACAAAATTTCACAGCGGAGAAAATCCCCGACATCTCCACGAAAAGAGCACTAGTAGAAAACATTGTTGTGCCCCTGATGTGTTGTAGTGATGAAATAGTCATGGAGCAGTATGCCCAAGAAAAAGTAATGCTCTCATTTATGCTACCAAGGAGGATCTTGTGTTTGTGTGGACTCCCTTAGATCTTGCAGCCTTTCAATAGCTCAAGGACATCATGTCTTCTAGCCTAGTTTTGTAGCTTTCCAACCTAGATAAGCATTTCAATGTCTTTTGAAATGCTAAGTAGTTTTGCAAAACAAGGATATCCTATTGGTTATGAGCTTCATGGCACCACTAAACTCTGATACAACATTTACGACGAGAAGAAGTTCTTGCCATGGTGCATATGCTTTGGAAAGTGGAAACACTTCTTGATCGGATCAAAATTTAGGATTCCAATGGATCATCAGTTGTGGTGCGGTACCTTCTTACTTAGTCTCATAAGGACTTGTCCATTTGTGAAGTTTAGCGATGGCAATTCCTTTCTCAATTCACCTTTGAGATCTAGTATCTCCTTGGAAACTAGTGTTGCAATTGTTAGCTGCGCTCCATGGAGGCCTCCCATTAATTATCCCAAGGACCACGTGTTTGAAGGGGCACGATCCTTGCTCCACACTTTGCACAACATCTCACGCCATTCAGAGAGGCCACCTTTTCCAGCCATGTACCCCCATGGCCATCATCTAATGTTGTTGTTGCTATTGTTGCAGGAGGGGAGATATGATTATAATTTCCCTTGCATAAAACAATTTGAGGCTCTCAAGGGTGGACATCCTGTTATAGAGAGCTAGACTCTCTGTTGTGAAATTAGCAACAACAGAGAGAAATAGAAGTTGCGGATGCACAGTGGTCGAGATCACTGAAGAAGAGTAGTAGCTATAAATTGGCATCCAAAGCTACTAGTTATGTCCCTCAAGTCAATCAATCAATTAATATCCCTCAAATACATCAATAACCCATTATCCATTATGAATTTCATGTCTATACGCTTTCCCATGTACTAAGCAAGCACAAAGCTAAAGTACATGAAAGTAAAAGAAATAGTAGAAAATTTTCTAGACCCTTCAAATTTATGATGATGCCTTTTGCGTTAACCAATCCCTTGGGTATGTTTAGTAAGGTAGGATGATGTCTTGCAATTTTCAACCACATTTGAAGATGTTCATCATTGGCTTTCTAGATGATATTCTCGTATATAGTGAGGAGTTTAAGGATCATCATTGACACATGGTGCATGCTCTTTAGCTAATTAAGGAAATGGTCTGAGATGGGAAATGGTGGAGTTCTTCTTAATCAAGGTCTCTTTTATGGGACACTTTTTTTTGGGTGGATGGTTTCTCCATAGATCTTGCCAAGATTGAGGCCATCATCATGTTGCCGATACTAGAAAATGTTCACAAGCTAAGAGGATTTATGGGCATGATGACTGTGTTCTAAATGACATTCATGGAGCACTATTCCTAAGAAAAAGTAATGCTCTGATTTATGCTATCAAGGAGGATTGTGTGTTTGTGTGGACTCCCTTGGATCTTGCAGCCTTTCAACAACTCAAGGACATCATGTCTTCTAGCCTAGTTTTGTAGCTTCCCAACATAGATAAGCATTTCAATGTCTTTTGCAATGCTAAAGTAGTTTTGCAGAACACAGATATCTTGCTGGTTATGAGCTTCATGGCGCTAAACTCCAATACAATACTTACGAGAAGAATTTCTTGCCTTGCTGCATGTGCTTCGGAAAGTGGGAACACTATTTGATCGAGTCAAAATTTGGGATTTCAACGGATCATCAATCCTTATGGTACCTTCTTACTTGTCCCCTTGTGAAGTTTGGTAATGGCAATTCCTTTCTCAATTCACCTTTGGATCGAGTATCTCCTTCAAAACTAGTGTTGTGATTGTCAAAGATAGGCTCCATGGAGGCCTCCCTTTAATCAGCCCAAGGACCACGTGTTCCAAGGGGTGTGCTCCTTAGCCTCCTATGCCTTGCACAACTTCTAGGGCCATCCCCACAGACGCCACCATTTCTAGGCATGTATGCCCAAATGTACGCCCAAGATTGAGTCCATCATCATGTTGTCGTGTGGACACCCTTGGAGCTTGCAGCCTTTCAAAAGCTCAAGGACATCATGTCTTCTAGGGTAGCTTTGTAGCTTTCCAATCTAGATGAGCATTTCAATGTCTTTTGCAATGCTAAGTAGTTTTGCAGAACAAGGACATCCTGTTGGTTATGAGCTTCATGGCACTGAACTTCTTTGTCTTTTTTAAACATTTTTATTTCAAAAATTATAAATTATAAATTATAATTTGTAAGTTGAAAGTTATAACTTGCAAAAAAACAATATTAAAAAGAGGAATTTACACATTTCATTTCCAAAAATATTAAAGGCTCTTGTTTAGACTAGCCTTCTCTCTTGAAAGAATCAATTATTGCATAGCCTTCAATGCTTGAAGGCCAAAATTCTTGGATGAGTTTTTTTTTTTTGCATGCCAAATATTCTCTATGCCTTCTTATGAAGGCCTACAAGACTTTGAAGCCTTCAAATTTCAGTCCTCACCACATAGTGTTGAGTTTTAGAATGGTGGTCTCCCTTGTACCCTATGCCACATGTCAAAGACTCCTCAAATAGTAAATGATTAATTACAAAAAAAATAAATGGTCACTTTCCTCTCACCTATTTCGATGAGCACTTGTCGTTTGTAGTGGATATTGACCATTGTGCATCTACAGATTTTATTTCTCTCTCTGTTGTTGATATTGTCACAAAGATATTGAGAGAGGGAGAGAGAGAGAGAGAGAAGGAAAGCGAGAGGGAGAGGGAGGGATTGAGATTGAGAGAGAGAGCTCCAGCCCTAACCATCCTCACACAAATGTTGCTGCACTGGGCAACCTCACATAGTCACTCCACCCTTCCTGAGAATCGTACGGCAAAATGCATTGATTGCGGGAATGTCTATTTGATGTTTTCTCTGTGTATGTGTGTGTTTTCATTTCCTTTTTTTAATGTGTGCATGTGTGTGTGTGTGTGTGAGAGAGAGAGAGAGAGAGAGTGTGTATGGGAGGGTAGATGAAGATGACAACACCCCTAGCCTTAGAAATCCTCTCCATCTTGCTAGCCCTCAGCTAGAGCTAGAGCCCTCTTTGGGCTCATTTTTCTAGATCTTTCGCTCTCTTTTCTTCCTTGGCACTTCCTTCAAGAGCCCATCTCTCCACAAAATTATGGTGGGTTTATACTTAGAAAAATGGGTGTTGGTGAAGAGCGGTGGTGGTGGACATGCAAGGGAAGATGTGACTATGGTGCACGTGTTTCCAACCCTATTCCAACTCAAGATTTCCAACACCTATGCTTTCTTTGTGTGCTTCTTTCTTCATAATTTCCCACATTACCTACTTTCTTTGACATTTTCAAGATGTGGTAGACATTCAGGTGAAGATGTAACTATGGTGTAAGACATGTGCAAATGCTTCCAACCCTATTCCAACTTAGGATCTTCAACACCTTTTCTTTGTTCGTGTGCTACTTTCTTCATTCTTCCCCATATTACCTACTTTCTTTGACATTTTGATTTTGACTATGAAAAAGTTAGTCTAATATTCCTATCAAAAGTGTTGTCATTTGAGATAAACAACACTTAAAAGAGGAAAAAAGGTAACGGGCAGCTCGTGCGGTAAATTTTGAGTATTTGCTCGGCTTCATCGGAGTTCGGAGTTCAAAGTTATGGTGTTTTTTGTGCAATAAAATTTTGCTCAATTTTCATGTGATGTACGCTTTTCATGTTATAATCCACAAATAGCCAATTTTTGGGCTTGTCCACATCTCAAAATAGCAGTGCTCCAACTATTTTTGGAGTTACTCTCTCATTGCATATCATGTTTCGTCTATTCTTCTCGGGTACTACTTTTCATCGTCGCCACTTACTTTTTGTAACTCACAAATCCTGTTCTATTTTTGGAGTTACTCTCTCATTGCATATCATGTTTCGTCTATTCTTCTCGGGTACTACTTTTCATCGTCGCCACTTACTTTTTGTAACTCACAAATCCTGTTCTATATTTGACGAGTTCATTGTTGCCACTTGCGTTTTGTGCGCGTATCTCATATAACTTTTAGGATCCGCATTGTTTATGTTCTCATTTCATGGTCTGCAAATTATCTGAGCTCATTCTATACATATTGTCGCAATCCGAGATGGCAGCTTCTATTCTTGTTAATGGTTTTCCATCTGGTCCAACGATATGCTCCCTTGTTTGAAGGCCACGCATTTCCTGGATGGAAGGCCAAGATCATCTTGATACTTGAAGGTGCGATATTTTAGATATTGTTTTGGGCAATCTCATCTATCCATCTCAACTTGTTGATGCAAAATAGGATAACACTCTTATTACTGTTGGTCCTATTTTTGAGCAATGGCAAACCGATTACTTGAATTGGATCCATTATGATAAAGCTTCTTGTCGGTATATCTTATTTGCTCTTCATGATTCTCTTATGCTAGATGTATTCAATCTTCCTACTTCTCATGATATATAGTAGTATCTTCTTACTACTTTTGAGAAGAAATCTGTTACATAAATTCTTTATCTTCATAATCTCCTGAACAATTTACAATACAAAATGGGTACTCCTATGACTTCGCATATTGAATCCTTCAAAGACATCATCAATCAACTTGCTGGTGCTCCTATTGCACGAAATCAGTTGGTTACACCTCTTCTTGATATGATCAAGGATAATTCATATGATAATATTGTTACTATTCTATTTACCAAGGGTGGCATTGATTTTGACACTGCTTGAATTTCTCACGTTCAATATTCTCAATGACATGAACGTCGAATAGAGAATTCTGACACTATTTTGAATACACAAGAAGCTGCAGATTTCGAAATGGCTTGTATTGCTCATAAGCATTCCTTTTCACATTTTACTTGTGGTGGTTAATCTTATCAAGGTGGAAATTCTTCTTGACTTCATATCCCAATAAACATTGTTCCTATTGTGATAAGAATATCAGAAAGCAGTTGAGCTTCATAATGGTCTCTCTATCAAGACTCTCCGTTGTGACAATGGTGGAGAATATATTTCAAATCTCTTCGATGACTATTATATTGAACAAGGAATTCATGACATGAGTTGAATGTTCCATATTCTTGTTAAAATTACAACAACGTGATGAGCTATGGTGGATCAAATTCTAGAATCAACATCATTAACAAAGAGATTAGATAATAATTAAGATGTAATTAGTGAGTAATTAACTATTAGCTTAATGTAGGCATGGATAATCAAAAACCAGCAAGTTCTCATTAGGCCAATGCCTCAATTTATAGAGTTTACATCCAAGCATCTAATCCCACTAATTTCTCCTTGATTCACTCCACCTCTTTTGCTTGATTCTCTCCACCTCTTTTGCTTGATTCTCTCCACCTCTCCCAGAATATCTCCACACTTCCTAAATCTTCTCATGCTACCCTTTATTCTCTCCTAGTAGATTCTTCTCACCTTTTCATAGGTTCTCTCACATTTACAAGTTCTCTTTTACAGCCTCTAGCCAAGGGCTTGTTCCCACACACACCCTATTCACTTGTATATTTCAACAACTCTCTTCCGCAAAATGGTATTGCAGAGCATAAGAATTGAACCATCCTTAATGCTATGAGATGCATGCTTATTCATTCTGGATTATCCAGTAGCTTTTGGGTTAAAGCAGTTCATACAACACTCTTTGTTCAAAGTCATCCTCCCTGCATTGCACCTGGTAAGATTCCCATTACAATTTGGACTAGGAAAACTTATTTTATGCCACATTTTTGCACCTTTGGATGCATTGCTTATATTCGCGTGCCAAAAGAACCGCGACAAAAGTTGGATCCTTCTGGTTTGAAAGTTATATTTTTTGGATATTCTAATAATTCTAAAGGATGCAAATTTTATGATCCTATTTCTCAGAAAGTCATCATCCAGTCGTGATGCTCTCTTCGTCGATGATGAACATTCGATGGGAGGTACATGGTCTAGGAAGGATTCTGATGATACACAATCCTTACTCACAGCTCTTTCTTTTCTTTTTGATAATCATTGTATCTCTCAAGATGTTGTGCATACTTCTTCTCCTATGAACGATTCTGAAGACCCTACGAAGGATTCTAGTGATAATCTTAATATATACATTGATCTTCCCATTGATATTGAACATGGTTCAAATCATGTCTATGATTATAGTTTTGATGATGCTATGATTATTCATGAAGATCCAGAAACTTATACAGAAGCTATCTCTTCTCCATAAAAGGATCACGGGCAGGAGACTATACAAGCCGAATACGATTCTTTGATTTCCTAAGGTACATGGGTTCTTACTGATTTGCCTCCTAATCGTGTTCCTATCAAGTGCAGATGGGTATATAAAACAAAGACAAAATAGGCTGATGGATCTTTTGATAAGTTCAAATCTCATTTGATTGTTGCAAAAGGATACTCTTCACAAGTTTTTGTTGAGAGAGGGAGAGAGACGAGAGACAAGAGACACCACATACGCTCCACAAGAATGAATCATATTAGTCACAAGTCACATATATATAGGTAAGACCTAGAGTGAGTTAGGGCTAGCTATATATAGATCCAACACCCCCACTCAAATAAAGACCTAGAGTGAGTTAGGGCTAGCTATATATAGATCCAACACCCCCACTCAAATAAAGGTCTCCAGCTGCGAGTTAAAAAATCCTTGGGAGCGCAAGGGAAAAACCCGAGCTCCTACATATAAATGTACAATGCCACCTTAAAGTCCATGTGCAATGTGCTTCTATATAAAAAGTACAAAGAATAAATGTGCATGATGTGAAGTAATGTGTGAAGTGTCCTAAAGTCTATATGCTATGTACAAGTCTAGACAAAATTGACATGGCGTGAGATGTGCTAATGTCCAAAAAGAGAGGCCGCCGTAACTCCAAGTTTTGATCGTCGCAAAAGTGTAAACCGAGCTTCATGGAGTCCTTTGGTGAGAATGTCTGCAATCATTTGATAAGTTGGACAATGTTCTACCATTATTGCTCCTTTCCTTACTTCATGTCGAACATAGTGATAATGAACTGCAATATGCTTGGACTTGCTATGTTGCACGTAGTCCTTGGCTAGACTAATAGCACTTTGGTTGTCACTTCTAAGAGGAGTGCTTGAGGAAGGAGAATGACCAATATCAACAAGCAATTGTCGAAGCCAAACCAATTCAAGAGTTGCTACATATTCAGACTCTGTAGTAGAAACTACAATACAACGTTCTTTCTTGCTAGCCCAAGATACCAAACAGCCATTGATAGCCCAAGATACCAAACAGCGTTCTTTCTTGCTAGCCCAAGATACCAGACAGCCATTGATAAAGAATCAATTACCACTGGTGTATCGCATGGGCAAGTTAGAGCTTGCCCAATCAGCATCTGAATAACCCAAAAAATTAAAAGAAGTAGATGAAGATATGTCTTCTTGACGGCAATATACAAGTTCGAAATCTGCAGTGCTCAAGTACTTCAAAACACGTTTATCTTGAGACCAATGCCTTGTAGATGGAGAGGACAAGTATTGTCCTAACAGATTTGCTACAAACAGAATATCAAGATGAGTGATCATGCCCAAAAATTGAAGACAACCAACAAGATTAGCATAGGGTTGATTTAAAGCTAATGATTCAGCCTCAATATTTGCAGAAGTACTCCTAGTAGAGCTTGCAAGACAAGGAGTGTTTGTCGAATGTGCAATAGCCAATCCAAACTTTTGAACAGTATCTTGGATAAACTTTGTTTGACGAAGAAGCACGTGGGCCCTCTAGCCGAGGGACGTATTACGGACGCGCAGTTTGAGATGGCCATGAGACCATACGATCAACAGGTACTTAAAAACTCTAAACAAATGATTTTGGTTTATTGAATTACATATATATATACACTATATATTACTTGAACAGGCACAAGCTGCTGCTGCACCTGCTGATGATCCACCTGCTGCCACTGCAGAGGGTGGACGTGAGCACTACTCATCGGACATTCCGACCGATGTGAGCTCATCTAATCATGGAGGGAGTAGCGAGTCATCATCTGGGTCTGAGTAGTACTCAGACTTATAGTATCACATTCCATATTGAGGATGTGGTTGTATATATATTTTTGTAACTAAAGCCATGGGCTACTTCGACATATGGACTCCCTTGTATATATGTGTACACATAAAATTTTGATAGTAATATTGAATCGTGAATTGATAGTATTGCATTCATGTCTGTCTTGAATCGTGTATTGACAATGTATGCATTCATGTCGTTCTTGTCTTAAATCTTCCTCGTGGATGGTGCAATGCACCCAAAAAAAAAAATCCAGAGAGTGTTATTGGGTGCTGGAATGCTGGAACAGCATTTAGGTACCGAATAGCACTCTCTGGATTTTTTTTTTGGCTCTCTGTTCGCGTGCATAGACGCGTCAACTCTGCAAAAAGTCGCGTGTATATACGCGGATACTCTGTGAAATGCGCGTGTATAAGCACAGCTAAACTGACAAAACGTGTGTATACACCCTCGTATCAACGCGTCTAAGTGCAGCTAAACTGACAAAACGCATGTATACGCCCGCGTATCAGCGCGTCTAACTGCTTCTATACACGCGCTTTTACATGCATGTCTCTGGCCGCGGTGATACACGCGCTGATACATGGGCCCGTTACTTTTTTTCCACAAGTCATTTTTAGCAGCCTAGGAGCGCGGATATGAGCCCGATCCCTTGTAGTGAATGGATACGAATGGATGTGAATGGATGTGAAAGGATGTGAATGGATGTGAATGGATGTGAAATGGTGTGAATGGATGTGAATGGATGTGATTAGATGTGGATTGATGTGGGAAGATATGAATAGATGTGGATTAATGTGGGAATGATGTGATTAGATGTGGATCAATGTGGGAAGATATAAATAGACATGGATTAATGTGGGAATGATGTGATTAGATGTGGAAAGATGTGGATTAATGTGGAAATGATGTGATTAGATGTGGATCGATGTGGGAAGATGTGAATAGATGTGGATTAATGTGGGAATGATGTGATTAGATGTGGATCGATGTGGGAAGATGTGGATTAATGTGGGAATGATTTGATTAGATGTGGATCGATGTTGTAAGATGTGAATAGATGTGGATTAATGTGGAAACGATGTGATTGGATGTGAATTGATGTGAGATGATGTGATTGGATGTTGATTGATGTGGGAATGATGTGATTGGATTGGAATTGATGTGAGATGATGTGATCGGATGTGAGTGATATGGGAATGATGTGATTGGATGTGAATTGATGTGAGATGATGTGATTGGATGTGAGTTGATGTGGGAATGATGTGATTGGATGTGAATTGATGTGATTGGATGTGAGTGATGTGGAAATGATGTGATTGGATGTGAATGGATATGAGATGATGTGATTGGATGTGAGTTGATGTGGGAGTGATGTGATTGGATGTAAATTGATGTGAGATAATGAGAAACAATATGGAATGATGAGAAATGATGAGGAATGATGTGAAAGAATGTGTAATGATGAGGAAAGATGAGAATTTTGTTGGAACTATAATTGTATGTGAAACCTTCTTTTTAAAGATTGTTTTATGTCAAAAATGGTGGGGAAGCATTTTAACTATCTTGTGGAATGCAGTCGTGGGGGACCTAAGTGAAACGGTTGCAATAGCTGACAGAGAGTCAATGAAGGACATCTCGCATATAGCAAGGTCGGCGAAGGTCTTAACTAGCCTCGGTTTGATTTAAATGGTGAGCTTCTAGTACGGTGGATGATGGACCAAGGAAGCGGCCTATGAGTGAAGTGCTAGGTGACCTGTGAAGGAGCCTGGAGGGTGCTGACCATACGCGTGGGTCGAGGAAGAAAAATGAGTTGGAGTTTATTTTCTAAACACGGGCATGGATCTGGTTGATTGGCCTTGCTGGTCTTCAATGGATGAGTTCATGGATCTTTTACATGGATCTTGTTGGTTGATCTTACTGATCTCCAACTGAGAGTCCTTATGGTTTTTATGTGATTATCCTAGGTACTAAGGGCTAGGAACTATTGAAAAGGCCCCTGAGTGAGCAAGTGGTGAGTGTTCTAGTTGCCAATGATGCCATAGGTATGCTAAGGAAGAAATGAATGGAATACTTGATTATATTCCTGGGTACTATGGGCTAGGAACTATCGAATGGTGAGCATTCTGGTTTGCCAATGATGCCATAGGTACGCCGAGTAAGGAATGATTCGAAATTGGATCTTGGAACTGGAATACTGAGGACTATAATGGAAACTCTGTGGTTTTACTCCAATGTTGTTTTGGAAATAGTTGAGTCTAAGAAAAGGCAATTTTGTATAGCGTTGTCGTGACGTTGGCGGTGTCGCTAGGAAAGTGCGAGACTTCTGGCTGTGAGAGTAGCTTCAAAATTCCAGCAAGGAAAAAAAACAGATAGCTCTTCGAGGAGCATAAAACATCACCATTTTTGTTGACATGTACATGTGTCAATTCACTTCAATCATTTTCCAAATTCAGCTTGATGATTGCACATAATTTGTGTATCAAGAGCATGACCAGTTTCAAGCATAGATCTCCTGATTCTTTTTCCAAATGCTTCAAACATATCACATGTAGGCATAATACAATCTTCAAAAGATTTCCATATACATGTGTCCATTCACATCACATATATCATATAATGCCAATTCCATCATTTCAAGGTGTCTCTTGATTTCATGAAAACCTGCTTTCAGATTCCAACAACTCACAAAGCAAAAGATGACATATGGCATATGTACAACATAATCATGTGATTTTAGAAAATTCCATGTCTAGCATTCCAAAATCCAACCGAGTAGAAAATAAAATCCAAGTCCCAGGAATCTCTTTGTATTTTGATGCTTTCTTACTCCAAGATTCTCCAAAACAACAAAAAAAAAAGCTTACCCAAAGCCTTATCCAAAATCTTTTAAGGGATAGTGTAATTATCTAAGGGATATACGATTTTGAAAATCGTAAGTAACAAAACAAAAAAATTCACTTATCTCAGAAAAAAAAGAAGCGGATTTATGGCTTTCGCTATTCTCATATTTTGCTTCGTTGCCGTATGCACCAGATTCTGATTTCATCATGTATTGTAAGATTTCTTGAAGATCATATCACTAGATAGCGCTTCATTTCCTCTTTAAATCAAGCCCCAGGATGCCCTATACAATAGCTTTCATCACCAATTTTTATCCTCTGGTCGAAATTCCCTCTGGTTCTAACTTTCTCCCGTTTCTGCATAATAATTTCTCTCCTCTGCGTTTCTGGTTTTTTCCCCAATTCTTTCCCGCAAGAGAATCGGGCTTGCTTCGCTTTTGCAGCCCAAAAATTGCATTTTCCCAATTTAAAAATACGCTTGCGCCTCCTTATTATTCGAATATTCCCCTTTAAAAAAAAAATCCATCGTGTTTTCTTCCACGCAAGCCACCATCTTTTGGAAGCTCTATGGCTGCAACCTTGGCAATAACTTGAGCAGATGTATGGCTCGCATGTGGCATTGGTGAGGATAGTGTCATTAGCAACACCCCTTTGATCTGAGCTTTTAAAGCACTGTTAAGGGATATCCATGCTTGAACCAGCTCTTGTTTTCGTGATGCCTCTTTCACATCGAGGAAGTTCTTTAAGATAAGCCCTGCAAGTGTGCGACTCTCTAGGGGCTTGTCATTGTTCGCAAGCTCATGTGCAAGCGTTAGAAAAAACACAGGCAAGTTCTGCTCCTGAAACTGCTTCAAGTTATCTTCAGCCACCTTACGCACCAAGCCATCTGGAGACTGGGCATTGAGGAGGATTTGAGTGACCTCCATAGCCATACTGATGCAGCTCAACTGAGATTATCTTTCCCCTCTACAACCGCCCACACTTCTCCTCGTTCTCCTGAAGTTTCTCTTCTAGTAAAGGTCTTCTTTGTATACAATCGATGCTGCATTGGAGAGGAGGGGCTGGGGAAGGATGAGGTGAGTCCCCTTCCTTTACTATGTTCTTGAGAGCCCACTTCAAAACATACCTACTCCTAAGCGAGAAGTCCATGGCAATGCCCAAGGCGTGCAAAAGTTCTAGTTGCCATCCCCGTACTCAACACTTACGAAAAAAAAATCTAGTTCTTTCTTGCATAAAAGGTGCCCCAGTTGGTGTGTCCATATCTCACCGCTCACGCACCCGACCGATCACCAATCCAACTTCAAAACCTTGAATTCCATATGACCACCTATGTCCAGACACCTAGGTCTCACCACAGCATGCTCATCATGTGCACACAAAAGCCGCTTCAAACTAGCCATCTATCATCTGTAGCTATTCCGGATGAAAAGTACCCACCTTGGGTGCTAAAAAGATCTCAAACTGTAGCTCCTCTGCAAAAATTTCCTTCTAGGAAGTTGTTCATAGCATGTCTGACCACAACTCTTCAGTTCATCACATACCCATCAGGCACTCCCGGCTCCTGCTATCTGCCCTCCAAAATGGCTCCTTATTAGCCTGTGCACTTCACAAAAACTCACACATTTCTCCACTGTTTGCCTGGCCTTCAAGCATGCATCTGCACAGCAAAAGACTGCCCTTTTCCTCCACTAAAAAACATCACACTATCCAAGTGTTAAAAAAAACCTACTACACCCGTTATGTACACAGGCTTTGAGACCTGACTCAGTCTCAGCTCGTCTTATTGAACCTCATTTACAATATGAACATATGTACTTAGGCATCATATAATGACTCAAGTCATGGCACTTAATCCCATGCATCTGGATTTGCATTTAATGGCCTCATATGCATGGTTTCACACCATAGACGTGCCATGGCACGACAGCGTGTGTAAGTGGTGTGACTACTTAAGTTTTGCATGAGAGCCGTCTAGGGGGCCTGGGAACTCTTTTCCCTCGTACTCGGGACAAAACATAACCAAATACTTATAATGGATCCTATGAGTACAGTGGTTGGGCAGTCGAACCCATGGGATTGGATGGGGTTAGGCTGGACTGATGGATTCCTATAATAAAATTCAATTGTGTTCAAGTTATGATAGTTGAAGTAAGTCCCAGGATAATCCTTGTTCTATGGAAAAAGAATCAATGGTTGTGCCTCTTTTGATGGGGAAAAAGCATTGGACTCTATGAACCAAGTGCAAGTGCCTCCTTTTATTCAACCATGTGACCCGCGGGGTCGGTCGGAATACAAAGGATAGTTAAGGCTGTTGACTACGTTAGAAGATTTTTCCTGGAGGAGCGCCTATGCTTTCTGGGGGGCGAGGGAAGTTTTTTCCGGGTTTGGTTTTGGAAGGGCCGCCGGATTAGTCTCTTGTCCGGACATTGGTGGCTGAGGCCTTTGTAGGTCTGTTGTTTCTTGCTTCTTTGATCCAAATCTTTATATCAAACGCAATGTGGATAACCATTTTGTGATATTGGCCCTTTATGTTGATGACACTATACTTGTGTCTAATAATCTATCTTTCATGCAACAAGTAAAAAAGGTTTTATCCTCAGCCTTTGATATGGTGGATCTTGGTGACATCCATTCATGCCTTGGTATTCAAGTTCAAAGGTATCCTCACAATGGTATTTAACTTCTTTGTTAAACAAAGTTTATCCAAGATATTGTTCAAAAGTTTGGATTGGCTACTCCAGAGTCGACAAACACTCCTTGTCTTGTAAGCTCTAGTAGGATTACTTCTGCAAATATTGAGGCTGAATCATTAGCTTTAAATCAACCCTATGCTAATCTTGTTGGTTGTCTTCAATTTGTGGGCATGATCACTCATCCTGATATTCTGTTTGCAGCAAATCTATTAGGACAATACTTGTCCTCTCCATCTACAAGACATTGGTCTCAAGCTACACGTGTTCTGAAGTACTTGAAGGGCACTGCAGATTTCAGACTTGTATATCGCCGTCAAGAAGACATACCTTCATCAACTTTTCTTAATCTTTTGGGGGGTTATTCAAATGGTGATTGGGCAAGCTCTAACTTTTCCATGCGATCCACATGGTAATTGCTTCTTTATCAATGGCTGTTTGGTATCTTGGGCTAGCAAGAAACAACGCTATATTGTAGTTTCTACTACAGAGTCTGAATATGTAGCTGTATCTTTAGCAGCTCGTGAATTGGTTTGGCTTCGACAATTGGTTGATATTGGTCATTCTCCTTCCTCAATCACTTCTCTTAGATGTGACAACCAAAGTGCTATTAGTCTAGTTAAGGACTACGTGCAACATAGCAAGTCCAAGCATATTGCTGTTCATTATCCAGTATGTTCGACATGAAGTAAGGAAAGGAGCAATAATGGTAGAACATTGTCCAACTAATCAAATGATTGCAAACATTCTCACCAAAAGACTTCATGAAGCTTGGTTTACACTTTTGCGATCAGAACTTGAAGTTGCCATGGCCTCTCTTTTTGGAGATTAGCACATCTCACGTCATGTCAATTTTTTCTAGACTTGTACATAGCCTATAGACTTTAGGACACTTCACACATTACTTCACATCATGCACATTTATTCTTTGTACTTTGTATATATAAACACATTACACATGGACTTTAAGGTAGCATTCTACATTTATATATAGGAGCTCGGGTTTTTCCCTGGTGCTCCCAAGGGTTTTTTTACTTGCAGCTGGAGACCTTTATTTGAGTGGGGGTGTTGGAGCTATATATAGCTAGCCCTAACTCACTCGAGGTCTTGCCTATATATATGTGACTTGTGACTAATATGATCCATTCTTGTGGAGCGTATGTGGTGTCTCTTATCTCATCTCTCTCCCTCTCTCAACATATTGGATGTTTTCTATGTGTCATGTGTGTGTGTTTTCATTTGGTTTTTTCAATACGTGCATGTGTGTGTGTGTGTGTGAGAGAGAGAGAGAGAGAGATAGAGAGGGAGGAGAAAGAAATGAATGAACGTGTGTGTGTGTGTGTGTGTGTGTGTGAGAGAGAGAGAGAGAGAGAGAGAGAGAGAGAGTATGGGAGGGTGGATGAAGATGAAAACACCCCTGGCCTTAGAACTCCTCTTCATCTTACTAGCCCTCGGCTAGAGCTATAGCCCTCTTTGGGCTCCCTTTTCTATATCTCCCTTTGGTTTTCCTTCTCTAGATCTATAGCCCCCTTTGGGATCTTTTTTCTTGCTAGGCACTTCCTTCAAGAGCCCCTCTCTCCACACTTATTGTGGGTTACTTAGAAAAATGGGTGTTGGTGAAGAGCGGTGGTGGTGGACAAGCAAGTGAAGATGTCACTATGGTGCAAGACGTGTGTAGATGCTTCCAGCCATATTCCAACTCAGAATCTCCAACACCTATCCTTTCTTCATAATTCCCCACATTACCTACTTTCCTTGACATTTTGATGATGTGGTGCGACAGGTAAGTGAAGATGTGACTATGGTGCAAGACATGTGCAGATGCTTCCAACCCTGTTCCAAGTTAGAATCTCCAACACCTCTACTTTCTTCGTGTGCTGCTTTCTTCATTCTTCCCCACATCTCCAACAGGTAAGTGAAGATGTGACTATGGTGCAAGACATGTGCAGATGCTTCCAACCCTGTTCCAACTTAGAATCTCCAACACCTCTACTTTCTTCGTGTGCTGCTTTCTTCATTCTTCCCCACATCTCCAACATTTTGAAGATGTGGTGGACAGGTAAGTGAAGATGTGACTATGGTGCAAGACATGTGCAAATGCTTCCAACCCTATTCCAACTCAGAATCTCCAACACCTCTACTTTCTTCGTGTGCTGCTTTCTTCATTCTTCCCCACATTACCTACTTTCTTTGACATTTTGACTTTTACTATGAAAAAGTTAATCTGATATTCCTATCAAAAGTTATGTCATTTGAGATAAACAACACTTAAAACAGGAAAACAGTGCAGCTCGTGCAGTAAATTCTGAGTATTTGCTTAGCTTCATCGGAGTTCAGGGTTGAAAGTTATGGTGTTTTTTCGTGCAACAAACTTTTGCTCTTTTTTTGTGTGCTACACGCTTTTCATGTTTTAATCCAAAAATAGCCAATTTTTTTGCTCATCCATGTCTCAAAATAGAAGTGCTCCTACTAGTTTTGGAGTTACTCTCTTATTGCATATCATGTTTCGTCTATTTTGGGGTACTACTTTTCATCACCACTTGTTTTTTGTAACTTGTAAATCATGCTCTATATTTGACGAGTTCATTGCCACTCGATTTTTGTGCATGTATCTCATATAACTTTCAGGGTCCTCCTTGTTTATGTTCTCATTTCATGGTGTGCAAATTCTGTGATCTCATTCTATACATCTTCTCGCAATCCGAGATGGCAGCTTCTATTCTCATTAATGGTTTTCCACCTCGTAAACAATCTATTCAGTTGTTTCAAGGCCAAGGATTTCCCGGATGGAAGGCCAAGATGATGTTGATACTTGAAGGTGATGATCTTCCTAAGATTGTTTTGAGCAATCTTGTCTGTCCATCTGAATCTATTGATGTAGAACAGGATAACGCTCTTATTTTACTATTGGTCCTATTTTTGAGCAAGGAAAAAGGGATTACTCGAATTGGATCCATCGTGATAAAGCTGCTTGTCGATATATCTTATTTTCTCTTCATGATTCTCTTATGTTGGATGTATTAAATCTTTCTACTTCTCATGATATATGGTGGTATCTTGTTACTACTTTCGAGAAGAAATCTGTTACAGAAATTATTTATCTTCATAATATTCTGAACAATTTACAATACAAAATCGGTACTCCTATGACTTTGGATATTGAATCCTTCAAAGACATCATCAATCAACTCGTTACTCTTGGTGCTCCTATTGCACACGAAATCAGTTGGTTACACGTCTTCTTCATATGGTCAAGGATCATTCATATGATAATATTGTCACTATTCTGTCTGACAAGCATGGCATTGATTTTGAAACTCCTTGTATTTCTCTCGTTGAATACTCGCAATGACATGAACGTCGTACATAGAATTCTGAGACTATTTTGAATACACAAGAAGCTATAGATTTCAAAATGGCTTGTATTGCTGCTAAGCATTCCTTTTTACATTTTACTTGTTGTGGTGGTCAATCTTATCAAGGTTGCAATTATTCTCAACTTTCCTATCCCAATAAACATTGTTCCTATTGTGTGATAAGCATGCTCATAGTGTCTCTGATTGTTGGGCGCATCAATATGACGAGGAACATGGCATTACAACCAAGCAACCTCGCTCAAAAATCATACTCCTTGTGACTATTGTGGTCGTACATCTCATCCATCTCATCGTTGTTTCAAAAGGAGATATGATCAAGATCACAATCGCACATATGTTGCTCAACATACAAGTAGCGACGAACATAATCATCAAGAGGTAAACTATGTTCATCATGATATTTCTCCTCGAAGCGCATTTCTTGTTTAGGATGGTTCTCTTTTTATTGTCAATTCTGGTGCTACTGGTAATATGACTTACCAATCTCAATGGCTTCATAATTATCATGCTCTTCCAATTAAGAAATTGGTGTATCTTGCTGATGACACTACTTGTCAAGTCATGGATGTTGGTGATCTATATCTTGGCACCCTTTCCTCTACCAGAATATTGTGGGGAGTTTTTCATGTTCCATATCTTCAGAGGAATCTTCTTTCTATATTTGCCTGGCTTGTTGATCTTGGTCTTTTTGTTGGTTTTGATCATACAAAGTGTCAAAGTGTCAAAGTGTCAAAGGAATCTTATTTCTATTGCCTAGCTTGTTGATCTTGGTCTTTTTGTTGGTTTTGATCATACAAAGTGTCAAATTCAGAAGGATGGGCATACTATCACAATAGCTCCTTGATGTGGTAATCTGTTTGAGCTCTCTTTGAATGATGATGTTGGAAATGTTGTTACAGCCAGGGATTTCACTGACGTAAACGAGAACATGTGAACATGTTAATAACATATGTTAATAACACAAAAAATCTTGTGATCACATGTTATATTCACAAAGCTTTCACAAGGGCCTAAAAAAATTATCTTTGTCGGGCATAAAAAATCTTCTTAGGTGGCCACTGACCTGCTAGTATGTGAAGATGGTAACATGAGAACATGTGAATAGCTTATTCCCATGTGTAGCCAAGCTTTTAAGGGGTTCCCAAATGGCAAGTGACCTGTTATTTTGTGAACGGTAACATGAGAACATGTGAATAACTTGTTCACATGTGTTATTATCACAAAAAATCTTGTGATCACGTGAATATTAAATCCCTGGTTACAGCTCCATGAGCTCTTGATTGCACGTTATGGCATCATTGATCTGTCCATTTGGATTTTGCAAAGATTCTTGATATTCATCGTCATGATCTCATTAGAGGTATTGATCTTAAATCTCATCCTCATATGGGCATTTATGAGTATTGTGCTCTTGGCAAGCATCATCGACAACCTTTTCATATCTCTACCTACACACATTCACATCCCCTTTTAGATCTCATTCAAACGGATATTTTTGGACCTTTTCCTCCCTCCAAACCTCACTATTGTTACTTCATTACCTTCATTGATGATTTCGCTCATTTCACATATGTTTTTCTCTTGAGGCATGGTGACAAACATGCTTGCTCCAAAATTACATATAAACCATGGACAACCAAGGCACAAGTAGATTAGGAGAGAAAAGAGAAATCTTGGATTTCTAAAGATATAGAGGAAAAAATCCCTTCGATTGATCCTTTGTATTCTGTCTTTCATTCCTGCATTTTTCTTGTTAATGTCTTTTACATACCACAACAATGCGCGGGTGGAGTACTAGTACTTAATATAGAGGCATAGAATCATGAACGAGGGGTGCAACATCGACGTACATATTGCTAGACAAAGCTCTTCATCTCTGATCGTGGGCGCATCATTCAATTACATCTCGCGCTAGACAAAGCTCTTGATCTCATAGAAACTCACTCGGAGGCACGTTGACTGCAACTGTAATTCATTTTTTCCTTTGGAAATTGGAAGGGACTTTTATCTATCTCTTTAAGGACACGGAGTAGCTTGCAACGTTAAATTCTTTGCCTTTTTTAAATGTCTTTATTTCAAATGTTATAAATTAGAATTTATAATTTATAAGTTAAAGGTTGTAACTTAAGTTTTAACTTGCAAAAAATCAATTTAAAAAGGAGAATTTACACATTTAATTTTAAAACATATTGAAGGCTTCTTGTTTAGACTAGCCTTCTCTTGAAAGAATCAATTATTGCATAGCCTTCAAAGCATGAAGGCTGAAATTCTTGGATGACCTTTTTTTTTGCATGCCAAATTTTTTCTATGCCTTCTTATAAAGGCCTATAAGCGGATGATAATGCTGGCGATTGGGTTGGTGGTGTCTTATCTGCTAATATGATAGCTGAGCCAAACAGGCATTTCACTACAAGACAATGCTGCCATACACGCGTTTCATACACGCGATAAATTATGGGCGCGTGTATGGTCGCGCATGTATTTGAATAGAATCGGGCGCGTGTATTTTGGCATTTAAATTCGCGTGTATATTGGCATCTATCAGCGCGTGTATAAGCGTGTGTATATACACGCAATAATACACGCATCAATACATGCTTGGTAAAGAAAAACTGAATTCCTTTACAAAATTAAAAACTATTTTCTTTAAACCATCTCATAGTACATTACAGTATATATCATTACACAATCCCACTACATGCATTTACAACAATGAAATATATTCAAAAATAAATCATGAGATGATAATTAAAAGACAACACATACAATAGAAATGTCATCAATTTAGAACGATACAGTGACGGATTGGTTACGGTTAGATCTCATCTTCAATAAGATCCATTCTTGCCAAACGATCAACATCAATATCCATTTGATCAATTTGTAAGGCTACGATTAAATTTATTCTACTATCGATATTCTGTCCATTGATAATGGTATCGATGTCCTGATCATCCTCATCAACATCACCATCATCCTCAATGGTAGGGTCATTCTCATGATCATGAGAAATGGCATGCTCATCCTCATTATCATGATCATCTCTTATTTCTTGATCATCGATCACAACATCTTCATTGGCATGTTCGACATCATCTTCATTGCGGCTTGTTACATCCTCCATATGCTCCATATCAGTGAATGTATTATACATCGATTTGGAACGTGGTGCAATAGGGATGACGTACCACCATTTAATGTCATGCACCATTGGTAGATAGATAACCTACTCAAATACACATACTGTAGTATTTAATTAGCATATCAAAAGTCAAGGGGTACGCGAGCTTAGATATATATGTACATGAAACACATTAGTAAAAAAATGCATACCTGCTCACATTGTTGTGGCAATACGAGCCTATCTTTCTTTGTTTGCCAAAACTTTGTAGAGTCAATAGTTACATAGCCACTTGCATGGCATTTTATCATTGCATTAGGCCCTTTTTCCACCACGTTTATTTGCATTTGACATCCACAACATACACAAAGAAGCGACGAAAGTCAAGCCTAAATATGTCTTGGATTGTGCCACAATAATCATCCATTTTTCCATTAGCTCCCTCAAAGCTACTAATGACACCGCAATCTTGTGTATTCTTCTTTTCGTCAATTCTTTGTGTTCGAAAATGCTTGCCTTCACACCATATAGTATTGAACATAGTGCACTGTGGACCAAAATAGAAGCAATATTTGTGTAAGCAATGTGAATAAAATTAAAAGCAAATCACTTACAACTAATGCAAAACATTAGTTTTATGTACCTTTAACATGCATCCTCGTGCATACTCCCATTCTTCCGTCGTGATATGCAGCCCCTCGTCTCGCTCTCTGCTCTCTCCATTTCCTCATGCAACCAATCAACATGGATATCATTCGGAAGTGTTGCTAGATGTTAGGGTACGCCTTACGAGAGCCATGTTGCCTCCGAAAGAGAGCTCTTTCTGCTTGCCTTTTTGTCTTTGCATCCTCATATCTTGTAACCCATCTGCTCATCACATCACTATTAAGGATGCAAGTGAAATTGAGATCATCAATCAATGTTCTGTCAATTACTTTACTCTGTCCTTTTCCTTGAGGCACAATAGAGGTCATCCTCAAGTCCTCTTCATTGCTCCATAGTCGTGGGTGGCAAAGAGCTGTCCACCTGACCAAGAAATTCTGAAATATATACAAGAGACTCTTGTATCAACCAACCCTCGGCCATGCTTCCTTCAGGCCTTGCACTTTGCCTCACAAAGACTTTTAAGGTCTTCATGAAGCGTTCTAGGAAGAACATCCAACGTGCATGCACAGTGCCACATAAAGCGATTTCGTCCACTAAATGCACAATGAGATGTAGTTGACTTGTGAGAATGGTTCGCGAAAAAGTCTCCTCTACCAAACAAACCACCTCCACTGCCATAACACGCGCCTCATCCAACGTGGCTGGATCAATTGCTTTGGAACTAACATATCTGAAAAATAAATAAATAGTACGTTATACCTCACGTACGCTAACATTGTCTCGTTTACCAATAACATGTTTCCAAATACCAGATCCCACATTCTTGAAGATGTGCATGGGATCAAGAAGATGGTTGATCTTAATATGGGTCCAATATGGTAGCCGAAAAAAATGGAGTACCTACACAAGGGATTGCTCTATGTGACCTTTAATCCAATTAGAGACTACACAAAACAAGATTGAAAAACATTACTATACATGTTCATGCCATTTGGAGGAGGAAGAATATTTGTAGACTCCCAAATACGCTTCCAATCTTTTGCACGAAGTGTTTGTGAAGGAATGTTACTCTCACTAGCAACATATTTAGGATGATCTGAGGGGAGAAATCGATGATGATTATCGAATATGGTCTTACACAAACTGTCAGCATACTCATGTACTAACGAAGGGCCACAAACAAGACATGCATGTTTACCCGATGTTTTCAAACCTATTAAAATATAAATAAAAGTTAGAATAATAAAGTCAACATTTATAATTAATATAGCCAATAGTATTAGAGTAGGGAGGTAATTAGAATTCTTACCAGAACAATCGCTGTATCCTGGAAAGTCATGCATTGTCCACATCAACATTGCTTTTAAGTCGAAGTGTCGAGAGGAGGGAGGCCTACTAATGTCCACCACCACAACACCTCTCCATAGTTCCTCCAACTCATCAATCAACGGTTCGAGATAAACATCCATATGCTTGACTTTATGTTTCCCTGGAATTAGAAGGGATAACATAAGATGTCCCTTCTTGATCGCCATTGATGGTGGAAGGTTGTAATTCACCAACACAACTGGCCACATGCTGTATGCGGTGCTTTTGAAACCAAATGGATTCACTCCATCCATACCTAGGCCAAGTCTCAAGTTTTTGGGCTCTGTTTTAAAGCTGGGCCACTCATCTTCAATATGCTTCCAAGCAGGAGTGTGCGGAAATTCTCCACATGCCATCATCCGATCGATGTGAGGAATGCCATGACATGAGCTCTGCTATGGATTTGCACTTGAACATGTGTTTGATGCGAGGAATTATAGGAAAGTGTCGCAAGACTTTACGAGGTACATCAAAACTCTTCACATCTGTTCTATACCTTGCTTCACCACAAGTGGGACAATGTCGAGCCTCCTTATGCGTCCCACGAAAGAGAATGCAATCATTGACGCATGCATGTATGCGATCATAATCCAATCCTCCAAGAGATGTCACATAGCGCCTCGCTATGTCTCTTGAGGTGGGTAGTCTATTTCCCTTTGGAAGCATGTTTGATAATAGCCTGCATCCAATATCATCAATTAATCCTAAATCCTAAACCTTAAACCACTAATTCAAATTTGCAAGTTAGAATGCTTACTTCAATAATGCGTCAAGACTTGCATTGCTCCATCCATAAACTGTTTGTATATTGAGTAGTTCAAGTGAAGCACGTAAAATAGAGAATGTGCACCCTTCAAAAACCGGTGTCGATGAAGCCTTGTAAAGATGCTCTTGTTCCATATCATCGTCGTCCATACCTTTGGGATCATCCTTAAAAAGATTCCGCACCATATCATCAAACACTTCCTCTTCCACAACTTCGTGGGGTGCAAGGCTATTGTTATCCCTTTCCCACTCATCTCTGACAATAGATCCCGAAGCTCCAGCATCATCTCGTCGACGCTTTGCGTGCTCTCGCTGCGCGTAGGGCACCATGTTAGGGTGTGGTACTGCATCCTGCTTCAATTAGAGTTTATATATTACAACTCCATTAATTTAATTTGGATACCATGAGTCATTTGAATACCATCAATTTACATCTACTCACCTCTAAACCTGTTTGATTCCATTCTCCATACATGGAGATGTGATTCAAGGTAATTCGACGTGCTCGTACAATGCATCCTTGACATCGATTACACATACATTTGATCTGTTGTCCCAACCACACATCGCGATTACGATGACGCATTGTCTCATCTTTCCCAAAACTGCTTGAGGAGGTTGATGACATCCTATGTACAAACCAGAAAACACAAAATCATAATATGTTTTTAATGAAAGTATAAAAATCGAAGGTATTAACGTGGCTATTTCCTAAAAATTGCGTGTATTAACGCGGCTATTTCCTAAAAATTGCGTGTATTAACGCGGGTACTTTTTGAAAATCGCGTGTATAAACGCGGCTAGATCCTTAAAATACACGCAAAAATACACGCGTTTCTACACGCGACGACCTGTTTAAACTAAAAATAACCCGCCTTCCCCAAATAAACATTTTGAACTAACATATCTGCTCTCTTTCATTTTCGCCTCTTCCAATAGACACTAAACCTAAGTGCAAGAAGGGAGCAGAGAAGGAGCACAGACGGGTGAAGGAAACCGACCAAGAAAGAAGACTCACTTTTTCAGAGGTGAGTCAGTTTGTCCTTTGCCTTGTCTCCTTCCTCAGATTTGTCCTCAGATTTGTTTATGCTATTTTCTCTTTGTTTTTTGGGTTTGTCTCCGTCCTTTTGCTTCTCTGGTTGCGATTTTGGGTGAACGATTCTGACAGGGGTGACAGTGGGCCTTTTATAAGGACACATTGTCGGAGGTCGGTCGCTTTCAAAAATTTTTTGCGCAGGTCGCGTGTAAAAACACGTGTATATCTGCGTGTATCCTCTCTGCACAGACTGTTCATGCGGATATACACGCGTTTCTGGACGGGTGTATACACGCGTTTTTGGACGGGTGTATATACGCATTTCTAGACGGGTGTATACACGAGACTGTGTTTCCTTTTTCTATGGTTTGCAAGCTAATAGGTGACTTGGATGATGATATTTGTGTGAGTCAAGAGACAGCCCATGATGTACATGAGGATTATTTTTGCAGATTCTTTATGGATATTCCAGGTTCTTCATCCGATCCATTTGCGTACAGCAATTGGCTGATGGAGATGCTAAATCATTTTGGGCGCCATCCTGGTCCAGTTGAGCTTACAGAGTACATGTATGCCCATCCCCCTCCTTCCATGCCTGGTGTCTATACCCCTACCACGAGTATCCAGGGCACTCCACTGCAGTCTATGCCTACGAGTCCGACGAGATGGCATGCAGCTTCTCCTCTTCCACGCCCACCAAGGAGACATACCTCATCCCAGACACACTCACGCACACCCTCCCAAGCACTGTCACGTCAGGGCTCACAGCCACCATCACGTACTCCCTCAAAGCCACCGTCACGTCAGGGCTCACAGCCACCGTCACGTAGACAATCCCCCAGTCGTGACTCCACCCGCCAGCAGTAGGAAGAGTGGGAGTGGAGGATGCGGCGGGTGCTTTGGTGGGGGAGGTAGTAGGGCACACGGTGAGAGAGGAGATAGAGGGAGAAGAGTTAGAGGAGACAGTTCGAAAGAGGAGGAGATGAGAGAGGTGGAGGGAGTGATCTACTATTATGTGACGGATAGGGGCGGGATAGTGATGGATGCGAGGGGGAAAGAGGTAATGGAGTACATGCGTGGGGTAGTATCAAACTTGTATAGAAATTGTTTTATTAAATTTAAAGATCAAAATAGCCGATTAGTTGGGAAGGTGATAGAGGCTGTACATAGTCGGTACCCCAATCCCCCACATGCTACATTCTCGGATGTATGGGGAAGGACGCGAATAAGGGAGATCTTAAGTAATAAAAGATCTCACCTTAAAAAACTCATGTACGATGATGGGCTAAATGTAGCTGCGGGTGGCTATCCTGCCGAGAAACCTGCCAACGCGAGTGGAAGGAGGCAAAGAAACGAGCAGAGGGTGGCGTGAAGAGCAGGCAGCATGTGGAGGCACGATGGATCCAGATGGAGACCATTGGATCTTCGCATTTCGAATCTGGCGGCGTCGAGTCATGGGAGGCAGAGTTCGTAATAAGTATCTTGCCACTTTATTTGATTGTTTACTTCATTTATTGATTCTATGATTGTTTTAATCTTACAAATTGTGTTGATTATGATACAGCGACGACGGGGAGGAAGCCCACAACCCACGATACTGCGTATGCTCGCCGGCATAGCACACGTGACACGTGGGCCATCTTTAGAGCCGAGGGACGTATTACGAATGCGCAGTTTGAGATGGCCATGAGACCATACAGTCGACAGGTACTTGAAAACTCTAAACGAATGATTTTGGTTTATTGAATTACATATATATATATACTTATATACTATATATTACTTGAACAGGCACAAGCTGCTGATGATCCACCCGTCGCCACTGCAGAGGGTGGATGTGAGCACTACTCATCGGACATTCCGACCGATGTGAGCTCATCTGAGCATGGAGGGAGCATCGAGTCATCATCTGGGTCTGAGTAGTACTGAGACTTATAGTATCACATTCCATATTGAGGATGTGGTTGTATATATTTTTTTGTAAACTGAAGCCATGGGCTACTTCGACATATGGACTCCCTTGTACATATGTGTGAAATTTTGATAGTAATATTCAATCGTGAATCGATAGTATTGCATTCATGTCTGTCTTGAATCGTGTATTGACAATGTATGCATTCATGTCGTTCTTGTCTTAATCTTCCTCGTGGATATGTTCTTTGTGGATGGTCCAATGCACAAAAAAAAAAAATCCAGAGAGTGTTATTGGGTGCTGGAATGCTGGAACAGCATTCAGGTACCAAATAGCACTCTCTGGATTTTTTTTTTGCTCTTTGTTCGTGTGTATAAACGCGTCAGAATTGCAAAAAGTCGCGTGTATATACGCGGATAATCTGTAAAACACGCGTGCATAAACGCATCAAATCTGAGAAATACGCGTGTATAAGCGCATCTAAAGTCACAAAACGCGTGTATAGACGCTTGTATCAGCGCGTCTAAATGCAGCTGAATTGACAGAACGCGTGTATACGCCCGTGTATCAGCGCATCTGAACAGTCCTATACACGCGCTTTTACACGTATGTCTCTGGCCGCGATGATACACGCGCTGATACACAGGCCCGCTACTTTTTTTCACAAGTCATTTTTAGCAGCTAGGAGCGCGGGTATGAGCCCGATCCCTTAAAGTGTTTGAGAGACCCCGAATGGAATCTTGTAATTCCATTCAAACTCAAGAATGTCCAGTTTTGTACTTTGCATGCATTCATGCGTGTGTTTTATCATCTACTCAAGTGTCACATTGATTATGCATTTACTATGCAAGGCAATGAAAGACAACATGAAGCTCTTCAAAAAGTAGAGGAACTACTGAACTCAATTGGATGCCATGGCAGCATGAAGTCGTGCCACGTTGATTATGCATTTACTATGCAAGGCAATGAAAGACAACATGAAGCTCTTCAAAAAGTAGACGAACTACTGAACTACTGAACTCAATTGGATGCCATGGCGGCAATGTGCAAATTACTCTGTTAAGAAGACCTTTGGCATTAATCATGAAGTGGCCCAACAGGTGTCAATGAGTGGATATAAGGTAAGACATTTTCTAGAGAGGCCAGAAAAAGTAAAGAACTCAAAGTCCTGGGACTTGTGGGATTTGTGTAAATGCATAACATTTGACTGCACCAATCAAAGCCTTGTAGTTCTACATGAAAAAGTTTGGTCAGACTTGAATAAGATGGTTAAATTAATGAGCAAAAGCAGGATGACTGTAGAGGAGCGCAAAAAATTTCAAGAAGAGCTTCAAAATTTTACAAAAGCCATGGTCGATACATGGGGTGATACCAACATTACGCATTACTTGGTAAATGAGTTTCTTTCTACTCATCAATTTGAAATGATTATAAGGTATAAAGTATAGCTTCTGAATTGGCCGTGTTTTCTTTTGCAGCACGTTTTGTATGCACATGGTGCATACTTCATGAATGAATATGGTTTTCTTGACATGTGGAGTACCCAAGGAATGGAAAAATCTCACTACCGAGCTAGAGGAGTATATTTCAAAAACACCCGACATGGAGGGGGAAAGACTCGTATAAATTACCTCAAAGAAATGTTCAATTAGTTCTATAGATATACTTTTGAGCGAAAACTATCAATGGAAAAGGATCGTACGAGTGATTTAGCAAAGGCAGCACGAAACTAAGCCAAAATGACGAGATCACTAAAGTGGAAAGCTGGAACATGACTAACACGTCATGCGGCATGGAGATCATCAAGAAGACAAGAAGGAATAATTTGGATTTAGTGTATCAAAATTTTGTATGCGAAATTTATAACTTTTTCAAGTGTTGTAAACATTTTTGCTTAAATGACAAGATAATTAATTGCTCTTGAGTCTCTTATGTACTTGCTCTTCCTCTTCACTAGGCATTTTTACTCTATAACGCAAAAACTTCTTTGTGACTATAACCCTTCAGTGCATTTACATCTTCTAGTCCAGCACCTAGAGCATAGCTAGCATAAGAGAGGAAGTATCCAATTCTAGAAGGCCAAAATCCTGTACCATATCCAAAGATACAAATATCATCACACTTCTCTATCAGCATGACCTTATGTGTATTGTAAGGGATAAAGGAATAGCGTGTATATCTAGATAGTGCCTTGAGTGTGAGAAGTGGAATTTCAGCATCACTAGAATATTTGTTGTGGTAGACAATAAATATTTCTTTGTTAATAGATGGGATGTAGTGTGTAAGAGTAGCATCTTGGCCAACTCTTGTGTGGGAAAATGAACATAAAGATGAGTTTCTGAAATTGGAGTCTCTCAAACTTCATCCTCCCTGAAGTGACACAGAACTTCATTTTCCACATCCAGTAAACCCCTAGCAACTTCATAACCATTTGCTATAATTGCAAGGCAATAATCCTCCCTTAAATTAAAAAGCTTTTGTATGTGGGAGAGAAGAATAAAATTCTTGCCATTAATAAGAAAGGAGGGCAGGCCAGGGAGGATGAAGTTTGATTTCAAGTGTTCTCAATGCACAGATGATCCCTCTTAAATAACAGTGGATGCCTTAAAATCTGCCACATCAAAACCTGTGCTTAGAAGCTTCTCTTCATCACCAGAAACGAGGTCCATAACTTCATCTCATCAGATTTAATCTCTATGACAAATGAAGCTTGTTCAACCTTTTGACCCTTCTGAACTTCCACTTCATCCTTTATGTAGTCCTGTTTGTTTGCATGAAGAAAAGATAAGCCACAAATCCAAAGTAGTAGAACTTTGCACTTTTTCTTGTGGAAGAGGACAGTGTTCAAGACATATCTTTATAGGCATCCCACCTGCTTGACATACTCTTCTTTTCAAACGAGGATAGGGCAAAGCTAGACATGTGAGCATATTGTGATGATCCCTCATTTATAATATCTATAGTAACAAATTTACTATATGCCTCCCACTCTTTCTCTAACATGGAGCTTGCCATGTCCATAACTGTTTGTTCTAAATTAAAGGGCACATTAAATATAGGCTCAACATCTACAAGACACTCATCGTGCCCAGCTCTCCTTAATAAATCAAATAAGTTCTCATTGGCACTTGGCTCATCTTTTACCTCTTCAAGTGCCTCTACATCTTCCAAAGGATCATAGGAGTGAACCACTTGAACCACCTGCTCCATGCTGGCCACGACGTGATAACAAATAACTAGTAAGAAGGAGAATTGTCTATCGCACGCGCTCAAGTACAGACGCGAGGGAAGCCAATCCACGACGCGAAGACAAAGAAACAACTATAAAACAAACCCTCTTATCGCATGGTGAACAGAACTATAAAGCGTGTGTGGAAGGGGCAAAGGACAGAAATTTAAAAAAGTAAAATAAATAAGGCATGAATATACATAGATCTTATTAGGACTGATGTCATACATGTACGATAGAGGTGGATGGCTGACGCCAACAAATTGTGCCGTTGTGCCACGTGTAGGGCTGACATCAGTACATGAGTGCCACGTGTAGGGCTAACATCAAGTGTTGGACTGACATGATCACTGGAGTGACACGTTGTAGGGCTTATGTGACACTTGCAATGATGACATTGCATTCTATGAAATGGGTAAAATATTCAAAAAAAAATTTGTCGACGCAAAATTTTTGTCGGGTACTATTCCGTAATCTCCATCTATGGCACGAATACTACCATCTGTGAGGCACTCAGTACGCTTTTTGCACCGTGGACAACATCCTCCCTCGACGGCGTGAATAGCTTCGTCCAATAGGTTCCAATCACGCATTTCGCATCGTGGACCATGTCCTCCATCGAAAAAGTGACCTCCTCTCAGGGCGCGAGTAGACATATCGGGTAGGCTCCAGAACCTTCTATCGCACCGTGGATGAATAGCCTCTCTACCTCAATGCCTTCTCACCCTCCTCCCACGGCGCGAGTAGACACATCTGGTGCATGATCTGATCTCTCCTATCACACCGTGGCTTCCTTGCACTATGGCTCGTACAAAGCAGACTGTGAGGATGGTTTATCCAGATCCCTCTCTTCCTAAAGATTCAGTGCCAGAGCAAGAGCCAGAGGCAACCACTTCAAAGCAACCATTAGAGGAGAAACAAGTAAAGGGAAGAACCAGTTTATCCAAGGCAAGAACTTTCCTCTAGAGACAAAAGAAATTGTTTGCTGAGATTAGGTAAGCACAAGAGGCTACACATCTGCTCATCCCTAATGCACCATTTCTTAGAATTGTAAGAATAGTTTTTAGTGACAAAATCAAAGGGCAAAGACATTATAGATGGAAAAATAGTGCAGTTGCATGTCTTGAAGAAGCTTGTGAAGACTTTCTCATAGACTTCATGAATGATAGCTTGATATGTGCTGCCCAAGAAGAGTCACTTTGATGGACAGAGACATGACACTTGTTAGAGGGGTGAGGTATAGGTTTGATAAATTTCTTCATCCCTTACCAACAATGAGGGATAGGAGAGCCTTTGAGATCCTTCCAATTCCCCCAGCATTGAAAAGGAAATCAAAGGTAGATGATATTAAAGTTGAAGAAGTTACTTTCCCTCCCAAGAAGAAAAAGAAAAGAAATTTGGTTAAGAAATCTAAGCCAGATGATAAGATTTATGAGGAGGAGAAGGAGGAAAAGGAGGTGAACGAAAAGGAGGAGGAGGTGATTGAAATCACATGTGTGTGATAGCTTAGAGATCCTTGTGCAGTTGGAGAAGGCCAATTTTCAGAGGCTTGCTGTTTGGGGTTCTTCAAACACAACACAACTAACTACTTCTGACACAGCAAAGACACCCCCATTAGGTAACACTAACTTCAATTCCCACATCAGGCTAAACACAAACAGAGCATAGAGAACACGGATTGAGCAGAGATTTGCTAAACAAGATAGAGAATAACAGAACAGAACTGAAATACCATGTTTGATTGATCAAGATGAATCGTACATTGCTTTCTTCTTCTTCTTCTTCTTCTTCTTGTAAAAGACGACTACAAAGCCCCTATAAATAGGCAACTTCAGACAGTTTAGACGGTTGTAACTAGAATGTCACAAGACACTAACAGATGATATCCGACTAACCAGATCATAACAAACTCCGACTGATCAACAATCCGACTGAGTAGAATTCCGACTGAGCAAAGATACATATATCCGACTAAGCAACTATTAGGTAACTATTAGGTATTCTATCTGTAGTTCAACACTTGCCCAAGTACCACGGCAGCTAATCAACAATGTTGGGACAGTGAAGGAAGACTATCTCTATATTGCACCTAGGGACCTCTACATGCTTGTAAAGAAGGATAGGGAGATCAATGACAATGTTGTTTTCTTGTGTATAAGGTATTACATTTCACATATGTATATTTTCTTGTATGTTAATATTTTCTCATATTTTGTTAATTCCTTCATAAACTCTTGTAGGACACTTATAAAGGAATTGCTTCCAAATCAAGTCAAGAAATATTTATTTGTGATACCTTAGTGTCGCTTGCATTGATATGAAGAAGAAGACTTCTGAGCTGGCATCCTATTTCAAGCCAATGAGAAATAAGAACATTTGTTTGGTTGTTTTGCCATATGTAGAGAGGTTTGTCTCTAACTGATGATTCCTTTGTGTTTTGCATATATTTGACATATGATATTCGCTTTCTTATATCTTTTTCTTTTTTCCAGTGGGAATTGGAGTACTCGTGTCATTAATTTTCTGAGAAGGACTGTTATTTTCATGAACAGAGTCTAACTGGCATGCATGGGTAGATTAAATTGTAAGTTACTCTTAATAACTTGAATATTGAGCTTTATTCTCTATTTTTCCTTATATTCAAATTGTAAGTAGTTTTCCTCCTTGATAACTTGAATATTGAGATTTATTCTTTGTTTTTCCTTATATTCAAATTTGGTTTTTAATAGGGCATGTAAGAGAGCTATTGAAACTATTGAAGATGAATATCCAAATTATAAAAAGGAGACAAAGTAGAAGTTTTTTAATCAGCTAGTGGCTTTACAAAAGATTCTACCTCATGTGGATGGCATATTATTGCCAATGTGTGGAAATATCTTTTTATCTAAATATACCGATATTGATAGCAGTGTAGGTTAAATTAAAAACCCACTATTTTTGCTATAAATTTTTACTTAATTTTTAAACTTATTTTCTATAGTTCTTTGTTCTTAAACCTAAAAAGTTTTTTTAATTTGACAAACTCTTGGATCTCACGAGTTTTGGATGTGGAGTGTTCATGCAAGAGCTATCAATATAGTTTTGAATAATTTAATTACTCCTCCAAATGATCTAGATTCTCCACCACCCTCAAGGCAAGCCTCTCCATCTAAGAAGAAGAAGAAAATGCCTTTACATTCACCTATAAAGCATTTTATGTTTAAGCAAGGAACTATACAAAAAGAAACCAAGGGTGCTCCTCAACAAGGCACACATAAAGAAACCAAAGGTACCAAAACAAGAAATACCTCAAAGAAAAATGGTCCTCAAGTAAGTGCCAAGAAGGGTGTTGGCAAGAAAACTAAGAAGGAACTCAAGTTCAAGTTTACAAAGGAGGCCACAAAACTAGAGAAGACAAAGGGGGACATGGAGACAAAGGAGGCTACATAACCAGAGGAGACAAAGGGGGACATGGAGACAAAACCAAAGGAGATGGAGACAAAATAGAAAGCTTCATTCTCCTCCCTATTTATCATTGTAAATAGTTGTAAATTTTCTTCTAATTTTGTAATCTTGCATGTAAATTCTCTTCTCATGTTGTGATGTTTTTTACTCAAAACACATTTATACCTGAGTTTGTAATGGTTTTGAGATATTTTGCCATAATAGTCATCTCGTGACTTGAGTACATCTCTAAAAGAAAAATATTAGAACTCTTAAAGGGATTCATAAAAAGAAATCTGAATATTGTAATTCTAAAAGAACAACCTAAAAAATTACAAAGACACAGCAATTACAAGATAAAACTTTTGATTGATGAATTACATACGTAAATTTACAAAATCCAAAGAGTAAATAGACTTCATAAAAAACTTTAAAGCTTTCTTATTAAGTCATGCTTATGCAATCATATTCCCAATGAGCATCTACCAAGGTCTTCGACTCCATTCGCATTCGAATCTTTCTCTTCTTCACCTTGAACTGTGTCCCACTTATATCTTCACTTCCCATGATGTTGAGGTGCTCCCTAATATTTAGTAGGCTCCAATGCCTTCTTGCACTTACAATTTCCACCACACCATTGAGCAACCTAACGGATTTGTCAAACGGCAAAACAACTTGTTCATCTGCTTGCAATGGGACCCAACTACTATTTTTCTTCATCCACCGTTCATAATAAAAGAAAATGTATAAGGTAGCATGAGCTTTAAGATATTGAAATGTAACACTAGACTCTACTATTTTTCACTTGAATGTATCATCCTTATGATTCCCCTCTACAATGTCCCACTGCTCTCCAAGCAAGGCAACCATGTCATCACCTAGTACTTTCTTGCACACAAACATGGTAAGTGTTTGTGAGAAAGTAAATTGATTGAACATCTTAAACAAAAAGATGAATTGGATATACCCAAGTGAGACCCACAGATCAAGATGGCTTTGTAAACTTCAAAAATTCTTGTATGCCACAAAGCATTTTTGATTTCATAACCATAACCATCCAAGCATCAGGACTTGGCCATTCAACAAAAGAGAGGAGAGGAGATGTGATGATCTCTACCTTACCAAACCCACCATCATGCATTGGCACCACATAGGAGTGCCGATAAAAGGAGGTCTTTTCGTTAAGAAGGTCTGCACTGATTTTACAAGAAAACAATGCCTCACCAATATTTGCATGGAGTGGTGCGCATGTCTTGCACCGTAGTCATATCTTCACTTACTTGTCCACCACCACCGCTCTTCACCAACACCCATTGTATAAGTATAAACCCACAATGGTTATGTGGAGATATGGGCTCTTGAAGGAAATGCCCAGCAAGAAAAGAGAGCCCAAAGGGGGCTATAGATCTAGAAAAGGGAAACCAAAGGTAGCTCTAGAAAAGGGACCCCAAAGAGGGCTATAGCTCTAGCCGAGTGCTAGTAAGATGGAGAGGAGTTCTGAGGCTAGGGGTGTTGTCATATTCATATACCCTCCCATACACACTCTCTCTCTCTCTCTCTCACACACATACACACACACACACACTTTCATTCATTTCTCTCTCCTCCCTCTCTCTCTCTCTCTCTCTCTCTCTCACACACACACACACACATGCACACATGCACACATTGAAAACACACACACACACACATACATAGAAAACATCAAATAGACATACCGGCAATTGATGCATGACACCGTACGATGCCCGGGAAGGGTGCGATGACTATGTGAGGTTGCCCGGTGTGGCAACATGTGTGTGAGGATGGTCGAGTCTGGAGCTCTCTCTCTCAATCTCAATCTCTCAATACACCTCTCACTCTCCCTCTCCCTCTCCCTCTCAATATAAATATATATATATATATATGTATATGTATATATATATGTATATATATGTATATGTATATATATATATGTATATATATATATCCCTCCCAATATCTCTGTAATAACAGCAACAATACAGAGAAAAATAGAAGCCGTGGATGCACAATGGTCAAGATCCACTACAAAGGAGACTTGCGACGAATAGTTGAGAGGAAAGCGATCATTTATTATTTTTGTAATTAATCATTTACTATTTGAGGATTCTTTGACATGTAGCATACGATACGAGGGAGACCACCATTCTAAAACTCAACCCTATGCGGCAAGGATCAAAATTTGAAGGCTTCAAAGGCTTGTAGGCCTTCATAAGAAGGCATAGAGAATATTTGGCATGCAAAAAAAAAACTCTTCCAAGAATTTTGGCCTTCAGGTGTTGAAGGCTATGCAATACTTGATTTTTTCAAGAGAAGGCTAGTCTAAACCATTAAATGTGTAAATTCTTCTTTTTAATATTGATTTTTTGCAAGTTAAAACTAAAGTTACAAATTATAAATTATAATTTATAACGTTTGAAATAAAAACATTTAAAAAAGAAAAAGAATTTAACATTGCAGGCTATTCCGCGTGCTTAAAGAGATAGATAAAAGTCCCTTCCAAGTCCCAAAGGAAACAGTCATTACACTTGCAGTCAATGTGCCTCTGACTGAGTGCTTGTGAGATCAAGAGCTTTGTCTAGTGACAGGTAATCGCCAATGTTCCGCCTCTCGTTCTTGATCCTATAGCTCTCTATAATAAGTACTAGTACTCAACCCGCACGTTGCTGCAGTATGTAAAAGACATTAATAACCGAAATGTAGGAATGAAAGCCAAAATACAAAGGGTCAATCGAAGGGATTTTCTCCTCTTATTTTTTAGAAATCTAAGATTTCTCTTTTCTCTCCTGATCTCCTTGTGTCTTGGTTGTCCATGGTTAGTATGTAATTTTGGAGCAAGCATGTTTGTCACTATGCCTCCCTATAATAAGAACTGTAAACTATGTGGTTGGAGATGCTAAAAGGGTTGATCCTTTTCTCTAGGTGGAGAAAGAGGTTCTTCTTGATAAATACCAAGAGCTACTTGCTCATGATGAGCCTCTTATAAAGATTAGTTTAGAGGATGCATTATTTATGTTGATTCTTGGAAATCATCCACACACAAAGAAGAAGTAGATCTTACCTACCAATCTTGAGTAGATCCATCATTTGGTGTTGGTGTTTCAGTCATATAATTTTGAAACAAAGATAAATTAAAAATAATAATAAGCTGCTCTTCTTCATCGTATGAAGTAATAAGATATACATCTTCTTCATTCTCCCATACTTTTGGATTGCTTGGATGAGGAAATGTCTTTCAAATCTCATTGTTCTTGGGAATAACTCAAATTAAGCATCTTTGGATAAATACGGGATTCGGTGCTTCGTTAAAGTAGACCGTATTTGCGCACACACAACACAACAACAAGCTAGGGAGCAAGAAAGAAATATTGTATGAGAAAGGTGTTGATGATGTGGCACCATCTTGAGTTAGTTAAGCTGTAACATTTTGGCTATATTAGAGCTGCTTAACAATGGGATAAGTACGCATTCCTAATTGTCATATGCAAGTCATGATCCCCTTGTTCAAGCCTAATCTTGTCTGCGTCTCACCATTAATGTGTCATCTCCATTCTTAAACATGAGCTTGTTCAAGCCAAAATCTTGACTTAATATATCTCATGATTAGTGTGCCATCCAGCACTAGCAACATTTTCTCTCTACACACACACGCACGCACGCACGCAAACACGCACGCACGCAGCGCTTCATCTCTGATCGTGGTTGCGCCATTCGATTACACAGGCACCTCACTCGGCGGCACGTCGAGGCACGTTCACAGCAACTGTAATTGCTGAGAATAGCCTCAACGGTATATTCTTTGTCGTTTTAAACGTTTTTCTTTCAAACGCTATGAATTATAAATTATAATTTGTAAGTTGAAAGTATTAAATTAAAAAAACAGGAATTCACACATTTCATTTCAAAAAATATTAAATTATATTCTTTTAAACGTTTTTCTTTCAAACGCTATGAATTATAAATTATAATTTGTAAGTTGAAAGTATTAAATTAAAAAAACAGGGATTCACACATTTCATTTTAAAAAATATTGAAGGCTTCTCGTTTAGGCTCGCCTTCTCTTGAAAGAATCAATTATTGCATAGCCTTCAAGTTGAAACTCTTGGATGAGTTTTCTTTTTCGTACATGCCAAATATTCTCTATGCCTGCCTATGAAGGCATATAAGCCTTTGAAGCCCGTTGAAGCCTTCAAATTTCAGTCTTGGACACATAGGGTTGAGTTTTAGAATGGTGGTCACCCTCGTATCGTATGCTACATGTTAAAGAATCCTCGAATAGTAAGTGATTAATTACAAAAATAATAAATGGTCGCTCCTCTCACCTGTTCGAATGAGCAGGTCTATTTTGTTGTGGATCTCGACCATTGTGCATCCGCGGCTTCTATTTCTTTCACAGAGATTCTCTCTCTAAAACGAGCTCTACAACCTTGAGAGCCTCGAATTGTGCGATGTGAGGGCAATTACAATCGTAGCTCCCCTCCTGCTACAATAGCTCCCCTCCTGCTACAATAGCGACAGCACCATAAGATGATGGTCATGGAGGTGCATGGCTGGAAAAGGTGGCCTCTGTGGGGATGTCCCTAGAGGTTATTCAAGGCGCGGAGCAAGGAGCGCAGCCCTATGGACACATGGTCCTTGGGCTGATTAACGGGAGGCCTCCATGGAGCCTAGCTCACAATGGCAACACTAGTTTCCAAGGAGATACTCGATCTCAAAGGTGAATTGAGAAAGGAAATGCCACCGCCAAACTTCACAAGGGGACAAGTCCTTATTTACGAGACTAAGTTAGAAGATACCGCAAATACGACTGATGATCCATCGGACCAAATTTTAATTCTATCAAATAGTGTTTCCACTTTCGGAAGCACATACGCCATGGCGAGAAGTTCTTCTCGTAAGTGTTGTATCGGAGTTTAGCGCCATGAAGCTCATAACCAACCGAATGTCCTTGTTTTGCAAAACTACTTAGCATTGCAAAAGACATTGAAATGCTCATCTAGCTTGGAAAGCTAATAAACTACCCTAGAAGACATGATGTCCTTGAGCTATTGAAAGGCTACAAGCTCCAAGGGTGTCCACACGAGAGCATGATGATAGACTCAATCTTGGGGGTACATGGATAGAAACGGTTGCCTCTGTAGGGATGGCTCTGGAGGTTGTGCAAGGTTCAGGGCAAGGAGCACACCCCTTCGAACACGTGGTCCTTGGGCGGTTGATAAAGGGAAGGCCTCCATGGAGCCTAGCTGACAATCGCAACACTAGTTTCGAAGGAGATACTCGATCTCAAAGGTGAATTGAGAAAGGAAATGCCACTGCCAAACTTCACAAGGGGACAAGTCCTTATGAGACTAAGTAAGAAGGTACCATAACGACGACTAATGATCCGTTGACTCGATCAAATAGTGTTGACTCAAATAGTGTTGCCACTTTCCAAAGTACATGTACCAAGGTAAGAAATTGAAATCCCGAATTTTGACTCGATCAAATAGTCTTGCCACTTTCCAAAGTACATGTACCCAGGTAAGAAATTCGTCTCGTAAGTATTGTATCGGAGTTTAGCGCCATGAAGCTCATAACCAATAGGATATCTATGTTTTGCAAAACTACTTTAGCATTGCAAAAGACATTGAAGACATGATGTCCTTGAGCTATTGAAAAGTTGCAAGATCATCCAAGGGAGTCCACACAAACACACGATCCTCCTTGGTAGCATGAATCAAAGCATTACTTTTTCTTGGACATAGTGCTCCATGAATGTCATGTACAACACAATCATCATGCCCATAAATCCTCTTAGTTTGTGAACATTTTCTAGTATGGGAAACTTGACGATGGCCTCAATCTTGGTGGGATCTATGGAGAAACCATCCACAAAAAAAAATGTGTCCCATAAAAGAGACCTTGATTAAGAAGAACTCCACCATTTCCCAATGAACTCTTAGACCATTTCCTTAATTAGCTAGAGAGCATGCACCATATGTCGATGATGATCCTCAAACTCCTCACTCACTATATACGAGAATATCATCTAGAAAGACAAAGATGAACATCCCCAAATGTGGTTGAAAATTGCAAGACTTCATCCTCTCTTACTAAACATACCCAAGGGATTGGTTATCCCAATAGGCATCACCAGAAATTTGAAGGGTCTAGAAAACTTTCTACTATTTCTATTACTTTCATGTACTTTAGCTTTGTACTTTCTTTGTATATGGGGATGATTATAGACATGAAATTCATAATGGATAATGGATTATTGATTTATGTGAGGGATATTAATTGATTAACTGATTTGAGGGATGTAACTAGTAGCTTTCGATGCCAATTCATAGTTGCTACTCTTCTTCAGTGATCTCAACCACTATGCATTCATAGCTTCTATTTCTCTCTCTGTTGTTAACACTATATTTGTGAGTTTGGGAATTTCCCAACTCCCATTTTTTTAATACTAAAAAGGTGGAACCTGGATAACATGCCTATAAGTTTCTCAAAACCATATCATGTGACCTATTGTTGGAAAGCGCTTGGAAAATGGAATCTAGTGAGCTATAGAGCGCTCAATTTGGAGTAATGGTGTTCAAGTTATGATTAATCCAAAGATTTGACCACGTGTCCCAAACTACTGGGAAATTCCCATATTCCCCAATATGGTGTTTGTTGCTAATTTCGCAGAGTCTAGCTTTCTAGAATGGGATCTCCACCCTTGAGAGCCTCAAATTGTGTGATACAAGGGCAGTAATAGCAATAATAGCATTAGATGATCGCCATGGGGGTACATGGCTGGAAAAGGTGGCCTCTGTGGATGGACCGAGAGGTTGTGCAAGGTGCAGAGCATGGACCACGCCCCTTCAGACAGGTGGTGCTTGGGATAATTAATCAGATCTTTTCCACAGAGCGTAGCTGACAATCGCAACACTAGTTTCCAAGGAGATACTTGATCTCAAAGGTGAATTGAGGAAGGAATTGCCACCGCCAGACTTCATGAGGGGACAAGTCCTTACCAGACTAAGTAAGAAGGTACCGCAGCACGACTGATGATCCGTTGGAATCTTGAATTTTGATCCAATAAAAGAGTGTTGCTCATAACCAAAAGGATATCCTTGCTCTACAAAACTAATAGGATATCCTTGTTCTGCAAAACTACTAGCATTGCAAAAGACATTGATATCCTTATCTAGGTTCGGAACCTACAAAACTAGGCTAGAAGACATGATGTCCTTGAGGTGTTGAAAGGCTGCAAGATACAAGGGAGTCCACACAAACACAAGATCCTCCTTGGTAGCATAAATGAGAGCATTACCTTTTCTTGGGCATAGTGCTCCACGAATGTCATGTAGAACACAGTCATCATGCTAGAAATCCTCTTAACTTGTGAACATTTTCTAGTATGGGAAACATGACGATGGCCTCAATCTCGGAGGGAACGAAGGAGACACCATCTGCCAAAAAAATGTGTCTCTTAAAAGAGACCTTCATTAAGAATAACTCCATCTTTTCCCAATGAAGTATGATATTGCGCTCATTAATCAGCTACTAGAGAGCATGCACCATATGTTGATGATGCTCCCACTACAAGACAATGCTGCCATACACGCGTTTCATACACGCGATAAATTACGAGCGCGTGTACGAGCGCGTGTATGGTCGCATGTATTTGAATAGAATCGGGCGCGTGTATTTTGGCATTTAAATTTGTGTGTATATTTTCATTTATCAACGCGTGTATAAACGCGTTTATATACACGCAGTAATACACGCATCTATACACGCTGCCATACACAGATTAATACACGCATGGTAAAGAAAAATTGAAGAAAAACTGAATTCCTTTACAAAATTAAGAACTATTTTCTTTAAACCATCTCATAGTACATTACAGTATACATCATTACACAATCCCACTACATGCATTTACAACAATGAAATATATTCAAAAATAAATCATGCATGTGAGATGATAGAAATGTCATCAATTTAGAACGATACAGTGACGGATTGGTTAGGGTTCGATCTCATCTTCAATAAGATCCATCCTTGCCAAACGATCAACATCAATATCCATTTGATCAATTTGTAAGGCTACGATTAAATTTATTCCACTATCGATATTCTGTACTCCATTGATAATGGTATCGATGTCCTGATCATCCTCATCAACATCACCATCATCCTCAATGGTAGGGTCATTCTCATGATCATGAGAAATGGCACGCTCATCCTCATTATCATGATCATCTCTTATTTCTTGATCATCGATCACAACATCTTCATTGGCATGTTCGACATCATCTTCATTGCGGCTTGTTACATCCTCCATATGCTCCATATCAGTGAATGTATTATACATCACTTTGGAACGTGGTGCAATAGGGATGACGTACCACCATTTAATGTCATGCACCATTGGTAGATAGATAACCTACTCAAATACACATAGTACAGTAATTAATTAGCATATCAAAAGTCAAGGGGTACGCGAGCTTAGATATATATGTACATGAAACACATTAGTAAAAAAATGCATACCTGCTCACATTGTTGTGGCAATACGAGCCTATCTTTCTTTGTTTGCCAAAACTTTGTAGAGCCAATAGTTACATAGCCACTTGCATGGCGTTTTATCGTTGCATCAGGTCCTTTTTCCACCACGTTCATTTGCCATTTGACATCCAAAACATACACAAAGAAGCGACGAAAGTCAAGCCTAAATATGTCTTGGATTATGCCACAATAATCATCCATTTTTCCATTAGCTCCCTCAAAGCTACTAATGACACCGCAATCTTGTGTATTTCTCTTTTCATCAATTCTTTGTGTTCGAAAATGCTTGCCTTCACACCATATAGCATTGAACATAGTGCACTGGACCAAAATAGAAGCAATATTTGTGTTGGAAGGTTGTAATTCACCAACACAACTGGCCACACGCTGTATGCGGTGCTTTTGAAACCAAATGGATTCACTCCATCCATACCTAGGCCAAGTCTCAAGTTTTTGGGCTCTGTTTTAAAGCTGGGCCACTCATCTTCAATATGGTTCCAAGCAGGAGTGTCTGTGGGAATTCTCCACATGCCATCATCCGATCGATGTGAGGAATGCCATGACATGAGCTCTGCTATGGATTTGCACTTGAACATGTGTTTGATGCGAGGAATTATAGGAAAGTGTCGCAAGACTTTACGAGGTACATCAAAACTCTTCATATCTGTTCTATACCTTGCTTCACCACAAGTGGGACAATGTCGAGCCTCCTTATACGTCCCACGAAAGAGAATGCAATCATTGACGCATGCATGTATGCGATTATAATCCAATCCTCCAAGAGATGTCACATAGCGCCTCGCTATGTCTCTTGAGGTGGGTAGTCTATTTCCCTTTGGAAGCATGTTTGATAATAGCCTGCATCCAATATCATCAATTAATCCTAAATCCTAAACCTTAAACCACTAATTCAAATTTGCAAGTTAGAATGCTTGCTTCAATAATGCGTCAAGACTTGCATTGCTCCATCCATAAACTGTTTGTATATTGAGTAGTTCAAGTGAAGCACGTAAAATAGAGAATGTGCACCCTTCAAACACCGGTGTCGATGAAGCCTTGTAAAGATGCTCTTGTTCCATATCATCGTCGTCCATACCTTTGGGATCATCCTTAAAAAGATTCCGCACCATATCATCAAGCACTTCCTCTTCCACAACTTCGTGGGGTGCAGGGCTATTGTCATCCCTTTCTCACTCATCTCTGACAATAGATCCCGAAGCTCCAGCATCATCTCGTCGACGCTTTGCGTGCTCTCGTCGCGCGTAGGGCACCATGTTAGGGTGTGGTACTGCATCCTGCTTCAATTAGAGTTTATATATTACAACTCTATTAATTTAATTTGGATACCATGAGTCATTTGAATACCATCAATTTACATCTAGTCATTTGAATACCATCAATTTACATCTACTCACCTCTAAACCTGTTTGATTCCATTCTCCATACATGGAGATGTGATTCAAGGTAATTCGACGTGCTCGTACAATGCATCCTTGACATCCATTACACATACATTTGATCCGTTATCCCAACCACACATCGCGATTACGATGATGCATTGTCTCATCTTCCCCAAAACTGCTTAAAGAGGTTGATGACATCCTATGTACAGACCAGAAAACACAAAATCATAATATGTTTTTAATGAAAGTATAAAAATCGCGTGTATTGACGCGGCTATTTCCTAAAAATTGCGTGTATTAACGCGGCTATTTCCTAAAAATTGCGTGTATTAACGCGGGTAATTCCTGCAAAACGCGTGTATAAACGCAGCTAAATTATCATACACGCGAACATACACGCGTTTATAAACGCGACGGTCTGTTTAAACTAAAAATAGCCCGCCTTCCCCAAATAAAGATTTTGAACTAACATATCAACACTGCTTTCATTTTCGCCTCTTCCAACAGAAACAAAACCTAAGTGCAAGGAGGGAGCAGAGAAGGAGCACACACGGGAGGAAACCGAGCAAGAAAGAAGACTCACTTTTTCAGAGGTGAGTCAGTTTGTCCTTTGCCTTGTCTCCTTCCTCAGATTTGTTTATGCTATTTTCTCTTTGCTTTTTGGGTTTGTCTCCGTCCTTTTGCTTCCGTGCACACGATTTTGGGTGAACGATTCTGACAGGGGTGACAGTGGTCCTTTTATAAGGACACTTTGTCGGAGGTCGGTCCCTTTCAAAAAAATTTTTGCGCAGGTCGCGTGTAGAAACGCGTGTAAAAGCGCGTGTATCCTGTCTGCAGAGTCTGTTCACGCGGATATACACGCGTTTCTAGACGGGTGTATACACGCATTTTTTGACGGGTGTATACACGCGTTTCTGGACGGGTGTATACACGAGACTGCGTTTCTTGTTTCTATAGTTTGCAGGCTGATAGGTGACTTGAATGATGATATTTGTGTGAGTCAAGAGACAGCCCATGATGTACATGAAGATTATTTTTGCAGGTTCTTTATGGATATTCCAGGTTCTTCATCCGATCCATTTGCGTACAGCAATTGGCTGATGGAGATGCTAAATCATTTTGGGCGCCATCCTGGTCCAGTTGAGCTTACAGAGTATATGTATGCCCATCCCCCTCCTGCCATGCCTGGTGTCTATACCCCTACCGCGAGTATCCAGGGCACTCCAGTGCCGTCTATGCCTACGAGTCCGACGAGACGGCATGCAGCTTCTCCTCTTCCACGTCCACCGAGGAGACATACCTCGTCCCAGACACACTCACGCACACCCTCACAGCCACCATCACGTGCTCCCTCAGAGCCACCGTCACGTCAGGGCTCACAGCCACCGTCACGTAGACAATCCCCTAGTCGTGACTCCACCTGCAGCAGTAGGAAGAGTGGGAGTGGAGGATGCGGTGGGTGCTTTGGTGGGGGAGGTGGGGGAGGTGGGGGAGGTAGTAGGGCACGCGGTGAGAGAGGAGATAGAGGGAGAAGAGTTAGAGGAGACAGTTCAGAAGAGGAGGAGATGAGAGAGGTGGAGAGAGTGATCTGCTATGATGTGACGGATAGGGGCGGGATAGTGATGGATGCGAGGGGGAGGGAGGTAATGGAGTACATGCGTGGGGTAGTATCAAACTTGTATAGAAATTATTTTATTAAATTTAAAGATCAAAATAGCCGATTAGTTGGGGAGGTGATAGAGGCTGTACATAGTCGGTACCCCAATCCCCCACATGCTACATTCTCGGATGTATGGGGAAGGACGCGAATAAGGGAGATCTTAAGTAATAAAAGATCTCACCTTAAAAAACTCGCGTACGATGACCGGCTAAATGTAGCTGCGGGTGGCTATCTTGCCGAGAAACCTGCCACTGCGCACAAACGCGAGTGGAAGGAGGCAAAGAAACGAGCAGAGGGTGGCGTGAAGAGCAGGCAGCATGTGGAGGTACGACGGATCCATATGGAGACCATTGGATCTTCGCATTTCGGATCTAGCGGCGTCGAGTCATGGGAGGCAGAGTTCGTAAGTATCTTGCCACTTTATTTGATTGTTTACTTAATTCATTGATTCTATGATTGTTTTAATCTTACAAATTATGTTGATTATGATACAGCGACGGGTTACGGGGAGGAAGCCCACAACCCACGATACTGCGTATGCTCGCCGGCATAGCACACGTGACACGTGGGCCATCTTCAGAGCCGAGGGACGTATTACGAACGCGCAGTTTGAGATGGCCATGAGACCATACGGTCGACAGGTACTTGAAAACTCTAAACGAATGATTTTGGTTTATTGAATTACATATATATATACTTATATACTATATATTACTTGAACAGGCACAAGCTGCTGATGATCCACCCGCCGCCATTGCAGAGGGGTGGACGTGAGCACTACTCATCGGACATTCCGACCGATGTGAGCTCATCTGAGCATGGAGGGAGCACCGAGTCATCATCTGGGTCTGAGTAGTACTCAGACTTATAGTATCACATTCCATATTGAGGATGTGGTTGTATATATTTTTTTGTAAACTGAAGCCATGGGCTACTTCGAGATATGGACTCCCTTGTATATATGTGTGAAATTTTGATAGTAATATTGAATCGTGAATCGATAGTATTACATTCATGTCTGTCTTGAATCGTGTATTGACAATGTATGCATTCATGTCGTTCTTGTCTTAATCTCCCTCGTGCATATGTTCTTCGTGGATGGTCTAATGCACAAAAAAAAATAAATCCAGAGAGTGTTATTGGGTGCTGGAATGCTGGAACAGTATTCAGGCACCAAATAGCACTCTCTGGATTTTTTTTTTTGCTCTCTGTTCGCGTGTATAAACACGTCAGAACTGCTACAAATCGCGTGTATATACGCGGATAATCTGTAAAACATGCGTGTATAAACGCATCAAAATTGAGAGATACGCGTGTATAAGCGCATCTACATTAACAAAACGCGTGTATAGACGCATGTATCAACGCGTCTAAATGCATCTGAACTGAACAGAACGCGTGTATACACCCATGTATGAGCGTGTCTGAGCAGTCCTATACACGCGCATTTACACGCATGTCTCTGGCCGCGATGATACACGCGCTGATACACGGGCCCACTACTTTTTTTCACAAGTAATTTTTAGCGGCTAGGAGCGCGGGTATGAGCCCGATCCCTTGTAGTGGATCCTCACTATATAGGAGAATATCATCTAGAAAGACAATGATAAACATCCCCAAATGTGGTTGAAAATTGCAAGAAATTTCCCTTCCTTAATGTACCCAGGGCAGCATCACCAGAATTTCAAAGAATCTAGAGACTTTTTTACTAGTTCTTTTAGTTTCAGAGGTACTACAGATTTGCACTTGCTCTGTACATGGAGATGATTATAGACATGAAATTCATACTGGATAATAGATTATTGATTTATTTGAGGGATAATAATTGATTGATTGATTTAAGGGACGTAACTAGTAGCTTTGGATGCCAATTCACAACTGCTACTCTTCTTCATTTGAGTATTTATGGTTAGGTAAAGCCTTTGATATCTGTTGTTACCTTGGCTTTTTCCCTATTGTAATGTATATTGTATATTATGATACTTTTTCATATTTTTTGGCACTTGCCTCCCCCTTCATCAACTCTTTTTTTTTCTACAAAAAAAATTCCTTCTCATATCGATCTTGGGCGCACTGATTCATGAGATCATGGGATGTTTCATCGTTGTCTTCGAATTCATCTCTTTTCCTTGGAGATCATAGGACGGGGAGATACTTTTGCAATGACTCATCTAATAGACAACCATATTGCGGCACTTGTACTCCATCTTAGCTTTGAGCTTGCGCACACAACATTAATATATTAAGAGGAGGAGGGCATGATCCTCCGTGCCATATCACAAGGGGATTTTGATTGATCCCTAGATAGAAAAAAATTCTTAATCCCTATATTATTTCAAAGATGAAAATGAATGTCTGCCCTATATCAAAATGGATATATGCTATATTTCTTGTGTGTGTGTGTGTGTGTGTGGGTGCATGTTTGTTATAGGGGTCCTTTTTGTACATCTTAAAGAAATATTTAAATCCTCACAAATATACATCAATTATTAAAAGAGAGACTTGAGATTGAATTAAAAATCAATTAAGGTGACTTGTTATCATTAAAAAAAGAAACATTAAATACATAAAATAGGAAACATCATCTAGAGAGTACCACACAAAGAAGAAGAACAGATTGGGTGCAATCTCCCCCCGGACGTGTGTGGCTCCACTCCCACACATGGTATTTTAATCATATTCATAAATTTAGTCCTTGGAGCCATTAATAGCATAGCTTTTTCAAAATAGGGCCATTTACAAATTTGAACCTTAGGCCAATGCTTTTAAATCATTTCATCAAAATAAAATAAACCTTGCCCAACTAAAATTACTAGTGGGCCTTTTTACATAAAATGATGATGTGCACAATTTACATCTATGATTATGTGCGCAATTAGTTTTGTGCCCATTTGCATATTCCATTAAACTGAATCCTGCATTAAATTAAACATAACTTTGTATGATTATTAATGCATCAAAAATATGAATAAATATATACCTGTAACAGTTTTCCCGTTTGGGGAAGAAATTGTCCTCAATTGCATCAAATGATCAAGACCTTAACAAGGTTAACTCAAATAATTAAACATAGTTCAATCACCATTCCCTGGCAATACTACATGCATCAATAACACTAGATGATTAGTATTTATTATGGAGTCACCCATGATACGCAATCACTAGTATGGTATGACTCGTGAGGACCCATACGACACCTCATTCAGTACTCTCGTATACTGTGACACCTTTGTCTGTGACCCTCGCATAGTGTGATACCTCGTTCGGTGACCTTCACACTAATCCTCACCTGTGCGACACCTCATTCAGTATCCTCGCACATACCTCTCTCGTGCCACACCTCATTCGGTACCCTCGCACGCATCTCTCTCGTGTGACACCTTGTTCGGTACCCTCACACAATCTTTCATTGGTGCAACACCTCATTTGGTACCCTCGCACTTGCCATGTTATTCCAATGATGATTTCAATAAGCATGTGTTTAAGGTAGGAATCTCGATTTCCTGTTCGGTCTTGAAGATGGTATCGTGAAAGCCACCAGGGTCAACAGATTATTTCTAACGTGTCTCGATTGTGGGTGTGATTGAAATTATCTGTCAAAAGAATTTTGGATAGTCAAGGATACATGAGGTTATAAACTCAAAGTAGATTCAATGATTCTAAATGATGTAAGGTTAATTTACTTTTTGAAGTTGACATAAATTTAAATAATAGAAACGAAATTTTAGAGTAGAGAATCGTACCTATATATATATATATTTTTTTGTTTAGAAAAATGAGCAAAAATGTGAGCAAAATATAATTTATATTTAACTTCTAATTATGATTATAAGAAAATAAAAATCCTTAACCATGATTATAGGTATAAGAAACTTACTTGGAAGGTGTTTGAGTCATCCTCAGAAAGATAAAAGTTATTTAAGATTATTTGAAGAATTATTTACTAAGCTATAAAGGATAGGAAATTACTTGCAAATGTCAAACAACCTTGCTAAAAAATACATCATTAAAAGGCCACAAATATTGCAAGTATATGTGATGTTTCAATAATGGAAAATAGAGGAACTTACTTGGGAGTGATGGAGTGATGGAGTCATTCTGAAAAAGAAATGTTATACGGTACCAAAAAATTTAAATGTAGTTCAAGGATTCATACTTCTTGAATTAATTAGTGTCAATTTTGAACACACAAAGCAATTAATGAATGGGTTGAATATCCATACCAATTCACGAGTTGCTAAAGATGTAGCTACATACTCAGATTTGGTTATAGAGACAAGAACACAATGTTGTTTCTTGTAGCCCAAGAAATTAAGCAACCATTAACAAAGAAACAATTCCCACTTGTAAATCGCATAAACGACTGAGAACTTGCCGATTCAGCGCATCTAAAAAACCAAGAAGACATAAAGAATTCGAGGGAGAGGATTCTTGTTGGTGGCGATAGATGAGTCCAAAGTCTTGAGTGCCTTTCAAATATTTAAGAACACGTTTGGTTACAGTCCAATTCCCAACAAAAGGAGAAGCATACGATTGATGTAGGGCTAATGCTTCGTCACTCATGAGTCATAGTTGTATACTTGGTGGAGCTTACAAGACATGGAGTATTTGCAAAATGAGCATTGACCAGACCAAACTTTTCAATAATATCGACAATGAATTTTGATTGACGAAGAAACAAGATACCTTTGTGGTGATAGTGTTGAACTTGAATACCAAGACAAGAGTGAATCTCACCAAGATCCACCATCTCAAAAGCCAATGACAAAATCTTCTTTATGAGTTGCATAAATTCAAGATTATTGGAAACAATTATGGTATCATCGACGTATAGAGAAAAAATAACAAATAGAATACCTCTGCGCTTGACATATACATTAAGATCTGAGAAACAAGAGATAAACCATGTGGATGTGAGGAAGAGATCAATTTTGAGATATCAAGAATGTGATACCGGCTTTAAACCATAAAGAGCATGATGAAGACAACACATAAGATGTTCCTTGCTACGAATTGAAAATCCTTTTGGTTGTTCCATATAAATCTCTTCTTTGAGATCACTGTTAAGAAAAGCTGTTTTCACATCCACCTGATGAATCTCCAAATCAAAATGAGTAGCAAATGCCAAATGGACACGTATGCTAGTCATGCGAACTACAGGGGGAAATGTATCATGATAATCAACACCTGCAACTTGTGAGTATCCTTTTGCAACCAAATGAGCTTTGAACTTATCAAAAGATCTATCAGCCTAATTTGTCTTTGTTTTATATACCCATTTGCACTTGATATGAACACGATTAGGAGGCAAATCAGTAAGAACCCATGTACTTTTGAAAAAATCAAAGAGTCATATTTGGCTTGTATAGCCTCGTGCCAATGATCCTTTTGTGGAGAAGAGATAGCTTCTGTATAAGTTTCCGGATCTTCATGAACAATCATAGCATCATCAAAACTATAATCATAGACATGATTTGAACCATGTTCAATATCAGTGGGAAGATCAATGTATATATCAAGATTATCACTAGAATCCTTCGTAGGGTCTTCAGAATTCTTCATAGGAGAAGAAGTATGCACAACATCTTGAGAGATACAATGATTAACAAAAAGAAAAGAAAGAGCAAGAGTAAGGATTGTGTATCATCAGAATCCTTACTAGACCATGTACTCCCATCGAACGTTCATCGAAGAGAGCATCACGGCTGATGATGACTTTCTGAGAAGTAGGATCATAAAATTTATATCCTTTAGAATTATCAAAAATATCCAACAAATATAACTTTCAAACTAGGAGGATCCAACTTTTGTTGTGCTTCTTTTGGCACGTGAATATAAACAATGCATCCAAAGGTGCGAAAATGTGAAACAGAACAAGTTTTCCTAGTCCAAAGTGTAATGGGAATCTTACTAGCAGGTGCAATTGTGGGAGGATGATTTTGAACAAAGACTTTTGTATGAACTGCTTCACCCAAAAGCTATTGGATAATCCAGAATGAATAAGCATGCATCTCATAGCATTAAGGATGGTTCCATTATTATGCTCTATAATACCATTTTGCTGAGGAGAATATGGAACAGTGAACTCATGATGAATTCCTTGTTCTATACAATAGTCATCAAAGAGATTTGAAATATATTTTCCACCATTGTCACCACAGAGAGTCTTGATAGAGAGACCAGTATGAAGTTCAACTGCTTTCTGATATTGCTTGAATATGGATAAGGCTTCAAACTTATGCCTCAAGAGAAAAACATATCTGAAATGAGAGAAATCATCAATGAAGGTAGTGAAATAACGATAGTGAGATTTGGAGGGAGGAAAAGGTCCAAAAATATATGTTTGAATGAGATTTAAAAGGGCATTTGAATTTGTAGAGGTAGAGATATGAAAAGGTAGCCAATGATGCTCAAGAGCACAATACTCACAGATGCCCATATGAGGATGAGCTTTAAGATCCATACATCTGACAAGATCACGATGATGAATATCAAGAAGCTTTGAAAAATCCGAATGGACAAATTGATAATGCCATAACTTGCAATCAAGATCTACTGGAGTAGTAACAACATTTGCAATATAATCATTCAAAGAGATTACCACGCGAGGAGCTACTGCAATAGTATGTCCATCCTTCTTAATTCCACACTTTGTATGATCAAAACCAACAGAAATACCAAGATTAACAATCCGGGCAACATTAAGAAGATTCCTTTGAAGATCTAGAACATGCAAAACTTCTCGCAATATTCTGGTAGAGGAAAGGGTGCCAAGATATAGATCACCACAACACCCATGACTTGACACGTAGTGTCATCAGCAAGATACACCAATTTATTTTTTGGAAGAGTATGATAATTATGAAGCCATTGAGATTGGTAATTCATATTGCCAGTAGCACTAGAACTAACCATAAAAAGAGAACCATCCCAAACAAGTACTCTTCTAGGAGAAATATCATGATGAACACAGTTTACCTCCTAATGATTATGTTTATCACTACTTGTATGCTGAGCAGCATATGCGTGATTGCGATCCTGACCATATCTCCTTTTGAAACAACAATGAGATGGATTATCTGTACGACCACAATAGTCACAAAGAGTACGATTTTTGGATGAATTCAAACGATGTTGCTCGGTGGTAATGCCATGTTTCTCATCATATTGACATGCCCAAAAATCAAAGACAGTATAACCATTCTTATCACAATAGGAACAATGTTTATTGGGATATGAAGTCGAGAAAAATTTCCACCTTGATAAGATTGACCACCACGAGTAAAATGTGAAAAGGAATGCTTACGAGAAATACAAGCCATTTTGAAATTTGTAGCTTCTTGTGTATTCCAAATAGCGTCAGAATTCTCTGTTCGACATTCATGTCATTGAGAATATTCAAGGAGAGAAATACAAGCAGTGTCAAAATAAATTCCATCCTTGGTAAATAGAATAGTAACAATATTATCATATGAATTATCCTTGACCGTATCAAGAAGAGTTGTAACCAACTAGTTTTGTACAATAGGAGCACGTGCAGCAACAAGTTGATTGATGATGTCTTTGAAGGATTCAATATGCGAAGTCATAGGAGTACCAATTTTGTATTGTAAATTGTGCAGGAGATTATGAAGATAAAGAATTTGTGTAACAGATTTCTTCTCAAAAGTAGTAAGAAGATAATGCTATGTATCATGAGAAGTAGGAAGATTGAATACATCCCGCATAAGAGAATCATGAAGAGCAAATAAGATATACCAACGAGAAGCTTTATCATGATGGATCCAATTCAAGCAATCGGTACGGCATTGCTCAAAAACAAGACCAACAGTAATAAGAGCGTTATCCTATTCTGCATCAACAAGTTGAGATGGACAAGTGAGATTGCCCAAAACAATATTAGAAAGATCGTCGCCTTCAAGTATCAAGATGATCTTGGCCTTCCATCCGGGAAATGCGTGGCCTTGAAACAAGGGAACATATCGTTGACCATATGGAAAACCATTAACGATAGTAGAAGCTACCATCTCGGATTGCGAGAATATGTATAGAATGAGCTCACAGAATTTGCAGACCATGAAATGAGAACATAAACAAGGCAGATCCTAAAAGCTATATGAGATGCGTGCACAAAAAGCGAGTGGCAGTGAACTCGTCAAATATAGAATAGGATTTATGAGTTACAAAAAGTAAGTGGCGATGAAAAGTAGAACCCAAAAATAGACAAAATGTGATATGTAATGAGAGAGTAGCTCCAAAAATAGTTGGAGCATTGCTATTTTGAGATGTGGACAAGCCCAAAAATTGGCTATTTGTGGATTATATTATGAAAAGCGTATAGCATACGAAAAATGAGCAAAGTTTTGCTGCACAAAAAACACCATAACTTTCAACTCCAAACTCCGATGAAGCCGAGCAAATACTCAGAATTTACCGCACGAGATGCACGACGTTACCGTTTTTCCTCTTTTAAGTGCTGTTTATCTAAAATGGCATAACTTTTGATAGGAATATTAGATTAACTTTTTCATAGTCAAAGTCAAAATGTCAAAGAAAGTAGGTAATATGGGGAAGAATGAAGAAAGTAGCACATGAAGAAAGCAAAGGTGCTAGAGATCCTAAGTTGGAATAGGGTTGGAAGCATTTGCACATGTCTTACACCATAGTCACATCTTCACTTCCATGTCTACATCTTCAAAATGTCAAAGAAAGTAGGTAATGTGGGGAATTATGAAGAAAGAAGCACACAAAGAAAGCATAGGTGTTGGAAATCCTGAGTTGGAATAGGGTTGGAAACATTTGCACATGTCGTGCACCATAGTCACATCTTCACTTGCATGTCCACCACCACCGCTCTTCACCAACACCCATTTTTCTAAGTATGAACCCACCATAATTTTGTGGAAGGATGGGCTCTTGAAGGAAGTGCCCAGGAACAAAAGAGAGCCCAAAGATCTAGAAAAATGAGCCCAAAGAGGGCTATAGCTCTAGCCGCGAGGGCTAGCAAGATGGAGAGGATTTTTAAGGCTAGGGGTGCTATGATCTTCATCTACCCTCCCACTCTCTCTCTCTCTCTCTCTCTCTCTCTCTCTCTCTCTCTCTCTCTCTTTCTCTCACAGACACACACACTTTCATTCATTTCTCTCTCCTCCCTCTCTCTCTCTCTCACACACACACACACACACATGCACACATTAAAAAAAGGAAATGAAAACACACACATGCACACACATAGAAAACATCAAATAGACATTCCTGCAATCAATGCATGATGCCGTACGATTCTCGGGAAGGATGGAGTAACTATGTGAGGTTGCCCAGTGCAGCAACATCTATGTGAGGATGGTCGAGGCACGAGCTCTCTCTCTCAATCTACCTCTCCCTCTCCCTCTCTCTCTCTCTCTCTCTCTCTCTCTCTCTCTCTCTCTCTCAATATCTTTGTGACAATATCAACAACAGAGAGAGAAATAAAATCTGCAGATGGACAATGGTCGATATCCACTACAACGACACGTGCTCATCCAAATAGGTGAGATGAAAGCGACCATTTATTATTTTTGTAAATAATCAGTAACTGTTTAAGGAGTCTTTGACATGTGGCATAGGGTACAAGGGAGACCACCATTCTAAAACTCAACACTATGTGGCAAGGACTGAAATTTGAAGGCTTCAAAGTCTTGTAGGCTTCAAAGTCTTGTAGGCCTTCATAAGAAGGCATAGAGAATATTTGGCATGCAAAAAAAAAACTCATCCAAGAATTTTGGCCTTCAAGCATTGAAGGCGATGCAATAATTGATTCTTTCAAGGGAAGGCTAGTCTAAAGAAGAGCCTTCAATATTTTTGAAAATGAAATGTGTAAATTCTTCTTTTTAATATTGATTTTTTGCAAGTTACAACTTTCAACTTACAGATTATAAATTATAATTTATAACGTTTGAAATAAAAATGTTTAAAAAAGACGAAGAAGTTCGGAGCCATGAAGCTCATAACCAACAAGATGTCAATGTTCTGCAAAACTACTTAGCATTGCAAAAGACATTGAAATGCTCATGTAGATTGGAAAGCTACAAAACTACCCTAGAAGACATGAGGTCCTTGAGCTAATGAAAGGCTGTAAGATCCAAGGGTGTCCACATGATAACATGACGATGGACTCAATCTTGGGGGTACATGCCTAGAAATGGTGGCCTTTGTGGGGATGGCCCTGGAGGTTGTGCAAGGCGTAGGGCAAGGAGCACACCCCTTGGAATAGGTGGTCCTTGGGCTGATTAAGGGGAGGCCTCCATGCAGCCTAGCTCTGACAATCACAACACTAGTTTCAAAGGAGATACTCGATCTCAAAGGTGAATTGAGAAAGGAATTGCCACTGCCAAACTTCACAAGGGGACAAGTCCTTTTACGAGACTCAGTAAGAAGGTATCATAACGATTGATGATCCGTTTAAATACCGAATTTTGACTCAATCAAATAGTGGTCACTTTTCAAAGCACATGCAGCAAGGCAAGAAAGTCTTCTTGTAAGTATTATATTGGAGCTTAGCACCATGAAGCTCATAATATCTGTGTTCTGTGTAAAACTACTTAGCATTGCAAAAGACATTTATATGCTTATCTATGTTGGGAAGCTACAAAACTAGGCTAGAAGACATGATGTCCTTGAGCTATTGTTGAAAGGCTGCAAGATCCAAGGGAGTCCACACAAACACACAATCCTCCTTGGTAGCATAAATCGGAGCATTACTTTTTCTTGGGAATAGTGCTCCACGAATGTCATTTAGAACACAGTCATTATGCCGAGAAATCCTCTTAGCTTGTGAACATTTTCTAGTATGGGCAACATGACGATGGCCTCAATCTTGGGTAGGATCACGACCCGACGTGGAAAACACCATACTTGTTAATGGATTTCCTTCTGTGGTGGGCAGTTGTCAGACGTTTTTCTGAGAGGTGTTTTGGGCTTGTGTACATATGGATGCATGGCATGTGTGAAGACTTGGCCTTGGAATGCGTTGGCAGATGTACAGGGTGGACGGTTTTTATGTAGGCTTGTGCAGGCCTGTCCGGAACATGGTTTGCTGGAGTGTGGTATCAGCCGTTCGATGGCTCTGAATGTGTACGCGTCCAAGAAATGAGTGGGCAGTAGATTGTATTCGAAGGTGTGAAAGCAGTTGGGCAATTAATGGTTGGACAGCCAATTTAATGAGTGCATGAGTTAGATGAACATGGTGAAAAGGAAGGTCTTGGTGGCCATCATTGAAGCTCTAAGAAATAAAAATAATATAATATAAACGTGGCCAACCAAATCAATAGCCACGTAGAGGCTAACCTTGCTGCCAGCGCAGACCTCTGGAAGGTTGGCGAAGAGACCAAAAGAAAAGGTGGCCGCCTAGAAAAAAACAGGCCTCTCGGGTGAGAAGGTGGCTCTGGTCATTCTGTAGAGACAAAAAAACGCGCAAGTAGTAGCCGCCTTGTGGGAAAGAGCCGGGAGCGCAAGACCAGAGCTTAAGGTGGCCTTTTGTTTTCAGCATGGCTGCAGGCGCAGGGGCTCGGGCTCGTGAAGGGCTGCCGTTGGATGCGAAGGAGGTTACCTTTGCTTGGGCTAGATGAAGACGGCGGTGGCTGGGTTATGAAGCGCTAGCTGGTGTGAAGTGCAGCCGCAGACACAAGGCCTCTCTGACCAGCGTGGCCCGAGCTAGCGAAGCGAAGGCAAGGCAAGGGGCTGCTGAGAGGCCGCAGCTGGATGCAACTACGAAAAAGGCGCAGGACAGCTAGCGCAGCTGCTAGCAACATCGAGGGAAGCTGCCTTTGAAGTGGGTAGCGCAAGAAGGTGCCGACTGTGGAAACAAAGGCGGGTACTAAAGATCGAAAGCTGATTGTGGCTGGCACGTGAGCGTGCGGGGTTGATGAGCAGAGAAGCTGTGGCGAGACTGAGAGGAGGTCGCCTAGGAGACAGAGGTGTGGACAAGCGAAGAGCAGGGGCTGGATGTGAGACAAGCTTGACGTGGAAGCTGTACAGAGACAGGTGCTGCTGCTTGGCTGGTGGGGCCGGTAGCACTGCAGAGAAGTTGCCTGTGGGGTGGCAAAGGAGGTGCTCATTGTGAGGCTCACAGAGGATCAGCACAAAGAGAGAGAGAGAGGTGTTGGAGTAGCTGCTGCTGGCGACACACACAGAAGTGATGGGCTGCAGAGGAGTTGAGGGTTGCTGGTGGGGTGCCCTCTGAAGAGAGAGAAGTGTCCGGGTTCTTTCTGGTGTGGTTGGCACAGCTGCAGGTGCAAAGGAGAGCAAAGAGAAGAGGGAGCAGGGTGCCTGGTTTGCGTGGGCTGGAGACAGGTGGGGCTCGCCTATGACACCGGACAGTGCAGAGAAGTGTTGAGGTGTTTGTGGTTGAAAGGGCTTGGTCGTCAGACACAAGGTTGTAATTCCTGAGGTTGTGAGGCCGTGGCGGAATTCCCTTGGCAATAAATCCAGGCTTGAGTGTTTGTATGATTGTGTGAGTAAGGCTTCTGTGTCGGGAGAAGCTTGTATGGTGTGTTGATTTGGAATATATTGCTGGGTGTTTACTTGGTCTATGGTGCCCCTGTTTTGTGCTGTCTTTCTGCTGGTGTGGGTGGTGTGGTGAACTGAGAGAAGTGTTCCAGCTGGTGGCTGGTGGTGCCTCCGTTTGTGTTCGTGTTTCCAAGGCTGTTGGAGTGGACAGCTATAGAGGCAGGTGATTCCGCATCCGGAATTTCTCACAGCAGTGTTGTGTTACTCTTTTGTAAGGCCAAGGATTTCCTGGTTGGAAATATAAGATGCTATTAATTTTTGAAGGAAACGAATTGGCAAATCTTGTTCTTGGTATTCTTGCATGCCCTCCTCAACCTCTTGATCCACTTCAAAATGATGTTATTATTACTGAAGGTCCTATTTTTGAACAGTGGAAAATTGATCATGCACACTGGATTCGTCGTGTGATAAGGCTCGTGTGATAAGGCTGCTCATCGGTATATACTTTTTGCCCTTAACGATTCAATCATGCTAGATGTTTATCCGTTATCCACGTCATATGCTATATGGGACTATCTTATCACTATGTTTGAGAAGAAAATTGTTACAGAGATTCGGTATCTCCGTAATCTTCTGTGCAAGCTTCAATTCAAGGCAGGTACATCCATGTCTAGTCACATTGAATCATTCAAAGGTATTATGAATCAACTTTCTGCTCTGCAGGGGATCCTATTCCTCGAACTCAAATGGTTACACACCTTCGTGATATGGTGAAGGATCCTTTGTATGATAATATTGTCACTATATTATCTAACAAGGATGGAATTGACTTTGAGCATACATGTATTTCTTTGATTGAATATTCTCAACATCATGATCGTCAGACGTCGGTAACACATGAAACAGTCATGATTGCCCAAGAGTACACAGAATCAGAGATAGCCTTTGCTATCCAGAGACATGCATTTTTGCAATGCCCTTCTTCCTTCTCCCAATTTACATCTCGTGGGGCTTGAAAAGAGGAGGTAATTCTTCTCGTTTGAGATTTCCTCAAAAGCGTTGTTCTTATTGTGAGTGACAAAACTGGTCACTTGGTATCTGAATGTTGGGCACGAGAGTATGATGAACACGGTATTACAAGGAGTTTTATATGTTCTTGATTTACAAAGAAACTTACTTTCAGTTGCGCGGCTTATGGATCTTGGTCTATTTGTTGGATTTGATAATACAAAGTGTTGCATCATCGAAAAGGGTGGCACCACGGAGATCTGGATTGTAAGCTATGGCATCATCGGTTTCAAATTTCTCAAAGCTTCTTGATATATCATCATGATCTTGTGAGAGGTATGGACCTCAAATCTCACCCACATATGGGGATATGTGAATATTGTGCTCTAGGCAAACATCATTGTAAGCCATTTTGAATGTCTACAAATATTCATTCAAACAATCTTTTGGATCTCACTCATACTGATATTTGTGGACCCTTTCCTCCATCCAAGTCTTGCTACCGTTACTTCATTACTTTTATTGATGACTATTCACGGTATACAAATGTCTTTTTGCTATGACATAAATTAGAAGCATTGGACACATTTAAGAGGTACCAAATATCTGTGGAGAATCATACTGGTTGAAGAGTCAAAATTCTTCAAAGTGATAATGGTGGTGGTGAATATATTTCCAACTTATTTCATGATCATTGCATCAACCATGACATCCACCATGAGTATACCATTCCATATTCTCCCCAACAGAATGGAGTTGCAGAGCAAAAGAATTGTACAATTTTGAATGCAATCAGATGCATGCTTGTTCATTTTGGATTATCTCGCTCTTTTTAGGTAGAAGTAGTATTAACAGCCGTTTTTGTTCAAAATCATCTTCCAACTACTGCACCTTCCAATCATCTTCGAACTACTGCACCTTCTGGTAAGATTCCAATCACAGCTTGGACAGGCCAAACTCCTTCTATTGCACATTTCAAAGTCTTTGGGTGTATTGCTTATATTCATGTCCCAAAAGAGACATGACACAAGCTAGAACCTTCAGGTTTGAAGGTTATTTTTATTGGTTATTCTGACAACTCAAAGGGTTACAAGTTTTATGATCCAAGTGCTCAAAAGGTAATTGTTAGTTGAGATGCTATATTCAATGAGCAATTGAGTGAGGTTCATGGTCCACAGATGATGCTAATGATACAAAAACATTACTCACTTCTTTTCCTTTTCTACTTTTGGACAATGATTTGCATGATGACAACACTCTTTTGATGGATATTGGAGACAAGTCTATTGATGTACATCCTACGGTTTCAAAGGAGACTGCTACAGATCTTGATATCTATGTTGATCTTCCTATTGATCTTGAGCATGGTGCAAATCATGTATATGATGATGATCTTGAAACCTTTAATCACATATTGGCTATTTGTGAAGATCCTTCAACTTATGCAGAAGCTATGTCCTCTCCACAAAAGGAACAATGGAAGGAAGCAATGGAAGCTGAATATGAGTCTTTGATATCGAAAGGTACATGGGTTCTTACCAATCTACCTTCTAAGTGGGTTTACAAGACTAAAACAAAGGCAGATGGATCCTTTGATCAATTGAAAGCTCGTTTAGTTGCAAAGGGATACTCACAAATTGTAGGGATTGACTATCATGACACTTTCACCCGTAGTTCGTAGTACAAGTATTCGAGTACTACTAGCTTTTGCAACTCAGCTTGATTTGAAAATACATCAAATGGATGTTAAGACGGCTTTTCTTAATGGAGACTTAAAGGAGGAAATATATATGGAGCAACCTGAAGGATTTATAATTCCTGGAAAGGAACATCTTGTATGCCAACTCCACCGTGCTTTGTATGGACTAAAACAAGCTTCATGATCATGGTACATCAAGATTGATCAATTTCTCACATCTTAGGGGCTTGTTTCTTGCTTCTCTAATCCAAATCTTTATATCAAGCACAATGCGGATAACCATTTTGTGATATTGGCCCTTTATGTTAATGACACTATACTTGTGTCTAATAATCTATCTTTCATGCAACAAGTAAAAAGGTTTTATCCTCAGCCTTTGATATGGTGGATCTTGGCGACATCCATTCATGCCTTGGTATTCAAGTTCAAAGGTATCGTCACAATGGTATTTTGCTTCTTCATCAAAGTTTATCCAAGATATTGTTTAAAAGTTTGGATTGGCTATTGCACATTCGACAAACACTCCTTGTCTTGCAAGCTCTACTAGGAGTACTACAAATATTGATGGTGAATCATTAGCTTTAAATCAACCCTATGCTAATCTTGTTTGGTTGTCTTCAATTTGTGGGCATGAGAACTCATCCTGATATTCTGTTTGCAGCAAATTTGTTAGGACAATACTTGTCCTCTCCATCTACAAGACATTGGTCTCAAGCTAAACATGTTTTGAAGTACTTGAAGGGCACTGCAGATTTCGGACTTGTATATCGCCGTTAAGAAGACATATCTTCATCAACTTCTTTTAATCTTTTGGGTTATTCTGACGCTGATTGGGCAAGCTCTAGCTTGTCCATGCAATCCACCAGTGGTAATTGCTTCTTTATCAATGGCCGTTTGGTATCTTGGGCTAGCAAGAAAGAACGTTGTATTGTAGTTTATACTATAGAGTCTAAATATGTAGCAGCTCGTGAATTGGTTTGGCTTCAACAATTACTTCCTGATATTGGTCATTCTCCTTCCTCAAGCACTCCTCTTAGATGTGACAGCCAAAGTGCTATTAGTCTAGCCAAGGACTACATGCAACATAGCAAGTCCAAGCATATTGCAATTCATTATCACTATGTTCGACATGAAGTAAGGAAAGGAGCAATAATGGTAGAACATTGTCCAACTGATCAAATGATTGCAGACATTCTCACCAAAGGACTCCATGAAGCTCATATTCCTCCTCCACATAGCTTGGGTTTACCAAGTCTCTACACATATTTGAATTGTCATAGTCAACAAACCTCACAGGAGCAGGAGGTTGAGCTCCAAGTACAGGTCGTGCTTGCTCTTGTGCCATCAGTGGCTTACGTTCAAAATTAGTATACTGTTGATGCATTTGTGGAGCCACTTCACTCCTTTGCTGCTCACGCTCTTGTCTCATTCTTGCAATGCGAGTACATTCCTGTGTGGTGTGGGTATAATTCCAAGCACAGGCCTGGCACCACTTCTTTGTGGGTTGTTTTGTGTGACTAGAGGAGAAAAGGTATTACATTCTTTGGTTTTATGGTTACCGCCACATGCTCCACAAAGATGAGGACCTGTAGGTAGTACACTCCTCATTCCCTGCTGTGCTGTTGTTGTGGCTGCATGGGTGGGCGATAGGTTTGTCCCAATATCCTTAGTGCTAGGTTAGCTATCTGGTCTGGATTTACTATTGCGCTAGACCCTGAACTTTGGTCATCACCCCACTGATCTCTAGGTTGCACCTCAGGGCCAGTACCATCTTGAAATTTGAAGTTATCTGTGAAATCCATAGCATCATGGCAACACTCATTGAAATTTGTATGTTTCTTTGCATAGAGATGTGTGTGCAGTGTTGAATTTTTGAGTTCTTTTAAGAAGAGAGAAATTAATCGACTTTGGGTGGACTTCTCATCTTCTGGGCAACGATTAATGTACTGCTTCATCCTATTTACACAGTCTCTAACACTCTCAGTCTCGCCTTGTTTGAAAGAGTAGATGTTTGCTACTGTGTCATGCTAAATCCCCATCAAGGAAAAAGCAGCAATGAATCTCTCTTCCAAAACTCGTAAAGAAGATTTGTCTGAAGCCTCTAGTGCCTGAAACCAAGCAAGGGCCTTTCCCTCAAGAGTGAGCCCAAATCCTTTAATTTGCGTATGCTTGTCAGTCACTTGCTCAGCTCGAACTGCTTGCCTAAATGCTGCTACATGGTCATATGGATCTCCCGACCCTTCGTACTTCTTTACCAGTTTCTGAAGAGTTGATGGCCTTACTCGTCTTGAATACTCATCATCGGGCCTACGGCCTCTCACTCTTAGTGGGAACTGTTCTTCCTCTCTTTGGTAAGATGGTCCACATGCATCCCAAATTGGTGTGGGTCCCCTATTACCTGCCTCACCAACCCCCTCCAAAGATCTTGTTACCCGCATTTCAGGAGGTGCATTTATGGGAGGCCGACCCTCCGATTGTCATAGTGAGAGAAATGTTGTTGTGGTGTGATCTGTGGTCGCACTTTTGGTGTAGGATAATATCTTGGTGCTAGAGTTGGGCTACTTGCAGTGGTCCACTTTGATGTTGAGGGTCCCTCTCTAGTGAACTCTCTTAGGGGAGGAGCAACAGTTTCTCCAAGAAAGGCTGTCTCTCCTGGTTTAGCTGTATTAGTTGAGAACACTTCCATGAATAATGGTTGTCCTCTCCACGTGAGCTCACGAATCTCCTTCCAATCTAAGGTTCGGTATTCATTGGCGCATTTATCAACGATTCGGTTCTTATATCCTGCAAGCTTCTCGACTACCACCACAAGTGCTAGAGGAAGATCTAGCTCTGGCAATCTAGTTGTGGCACAATATCCTTCTAAAGAGTCCTTATAGACCTCTTGAAGTGGGTCATCCTGAAAGACCTTTGTCACTGGAATTTGTCGTACAAACTCCCATTGGTTCTCAGCCCCCTGATCCATTTTGCTCTTGCCTTTCCTGTCCCTTTCCAAGTTTAGATCTACAAAAAGTAAATCATCTATGGATGGCTCTGGGCATTGGATGGTCCAGGCATGTCCGGCTCAATGAGCCAATCATCTCTAGAATCCCTTGCTCTAGAAGGCTTTGATAAGTCTAAGAACTCACTCTTAGAGAGCCCCCCTAATTTGTCTACATTCTGTGCATGATAGGTGACTTCGTAGAACACCATCTCCGCCCATGTACATGTTACCCTGGTCATTGACTAGAGGTGCTCTATCAAGCTCTGAGAAAAAGTCTGCAATCTTAATGAGATATTGTTGTTGTGGATCCCTAAAGATCTCAGCTCCTTGAGCATGCGTGTAGACATATTGAAGTCTCACATTGAGTGGTAACCCCATGATGTCGGCTTCAAATGGATTAAAAGATCTTGTGGGTGTCCTATTTGGGGCTAAGGAATGACTATTTGACGGCCCTAGATTGTCCATAGACAATGAGCTAGTTGTCCTGGAAAGCGTATCAAATTGGGATTCGAAAAAGGTTTCAGCAATATCTGCCAAATTTCCTACCGATTGGATCCCACTTTCCTGCGTAGGCACTCTAGAAGGTGCCCTAGACCCTATGGCAGTGTCTATATGACGTCCCGACTACAAGTGCCTAAGGTCAAATTTTAAGGTTTTTTTATTTTTTTTATTATTTTATTATTTAATTTTTTTTCTTATTTTCCAAAAAATCCAAAAATTTTCAAGTTGGCTCAAACTTTGCCAGAACCCATTTTGAACCCCCTCGAACACATTAGGCCAAAAAATAGCGTATTTTTCAAGATAAAAAATCGCCTAAAATTTACCAGTTTCCCATACTGAGCTCACTATGGGAAAATGGTTCCGGGACCGAAATTTTGATGATGGGTGTTTTCTAACTCCTCTCGAAAAGTTAGATAACCTCCCAAATTTTTGCGACAGAAAATGATATATATATATATATATATATTTTTGGGCACCCCCTTATCCAGTGCGGTGGTGGTCTTTATGGTGCGGTGTGTGGGTCTCTCCGCGCGGTGCACTGTTCACACACAACTGCCTTCTTTTATTATTATTTTTCTTTTCTTTTTTGAAGTGCGTGTGCAGTGAACTTAATGCGTGTGCAACTGTGAGATTTACAGCGAATTCAATGCGTGTGCAGTGAACTAAATGTGTGTGCAGTTATGAGATTTGCAGCAAATTCGAAATGTTCAATCTTCATGTGTGTGTACAGATTTTAGTTTCTCTACAGGTGCAGGTTTAATAGAGAACTAAAATGCACAAAATTAAAGATGCAGAAAACTAAACTAAGCTAAGAACAGAAAATAAAACGAAGACGCAGAAAATTGAAACTGTAAAAATTATCCTCAAATAGAATGACAGAAATGCAAAAACAGGCCTCTCTCTTTCGCACACAAATTGAAATTGGCAGGTTTAGCACCTACCTCCAGTCCTTCCCGTGTGTTGAATCCTTGTCCTGACCTCAAGGGAGAAGCATAGCTAGCCAATCACACTCAAATTGCAAGACAAATAAAGAGAATTTACCGACAGATTAGTCTTAAATAAGTACCAAAATTAGTCCCAAAGCTTGCTCTCCTATCCAAGAGTTTTGCAACCGATTGGAGCTTAACAAGGAGTGGTAATGTGTGTATGGTGCTCAACTAATGTAGGCACTCGCTCCCCGGCAGCGGCGCCATTGTAGAGTGGTTCTCTCTCCTGTGCAATATAGTGCTCATAGAGTACTACCGATCAACAAATGTATTAAGAAACACAATGTCAATCTGAGGACTCGACCCGATTAGTGCATGAAGGCTTATCCCTTGCGGGAGAGCTCACATACACGAACCACCACTTGACGATTCAACCATTCAATCACCTCAATCAATCTCTCAATCCCTTAAACCCACTACACTAATTAAGAGAATAAGCAATGCATGGCAATCTCTTAATCCCATTCAAACATTGATTAAATCTTAGCTTTCCCTAATGTCAGCAAACCCATAAGCGTGCATCTACTAATCCACAAGCTTAAGCAAGCATAGAATGTAACATTCACAAACCCACAAGCTCATAGAGAGAGTCTATCCATGAATAACTCATTGCCACAATGAAGTGGGCAAGAGCTTGCATCAATGGAGACCACACACACACACTACAAGCATGCAGCATACACAAGAGAAAGAAAGAAGCATTCAACTAATCATAGATTAATCTACTTCAATGATGCTAAAACAGATTAAGAGAATGAAGTGGAGCTATACTCATTGGAACTTGATGCTCATTAGAGTACAATAGAGAGAGAGTTACAGAGTTGCCATAGCTTGAGAGCTCAAGAGCTTCACTCAATAGCTTATGAGAATGGCCAAAAACATACCCTTTCTTTAGCTAACATCTCTTTTATAAAGATGTCACTAACCCTAACCCTAGGCCTCTTTCACACACACACATGAGCGGACAACCCCGTAAGTGAGCCTTGCTTAATACACTTAGAACTCTCATTTAGAACCCACATTGACCAAAAACGATTTACATTGCACTTTGGCACAAAAATATGGAAAAATTATGTGCGTCTTTATGTTCCCATGGCTACAATCCCGCTCTCTCGCATTAATTGCTTCCGGCCTCCTTTCATAATCCGTGCTCCCGTGGAACAATCTTCATTTGCACTCCGATACAGACACATAGACACTCTCTCTCTCTCTCTCTCTCTCTCTCTCTCTCTCTCTCTCACACACACACACACACTTTCATTCATTTCTCTCTCCTCCATCCCTCCCTCTCTCTCTCTCTCTCTCTCTCTCTCTCTCTCTCTCTTACACACACACACACACACACACACACAAGTGACAAGTCGACTATAATTGGAGTGGATACTAACAAGTGAAGATGGGAGTCCTCTATATATCGGGATGGAAAGGAACTAACCGACTTCTTCTAGAGTGGATGCTATACTTGTGAAGATGGGTGGCCCCTATACTTGGAGTAGATACTAACTAGTGAAGATGGGAGACCCCTATATATCATGATGGAAAGGGACTAACCGGCTGATTCTAGAGCTAGATGACAACCCATAACCTACTCAAAAAAAGAAAAAATAGGATAAAGCACAATAAATAGACAGAACCCCTTTATATAGTGATGTAAAGGAACTAGTTGATTGCTCCAAGAGCTAGCCGCCCAACAGTCTACAACCTACTAGAAAAGGGAAAAATAGGATAAAGCCTAATAAAAAAAATAACCCCATAACATAGAGATCCATAATATTCTAATAATAAATTTCCCTACACTATCAAGCTTGCAAACCTAGTCCAATGGGCCAAGAGCACGGGCTTCACTCTTTTTCATAGTCAAAGTCAAAATGTCAAAGAAAGTAGGTAATGTGGGGAATAATGAAGAAAGAAGCACACGAAAAAAGCATAGGTGTTCGAGATCTTGAGTTGGAAGCATTTGCACATGTTTTGCACCCTAGTCACATCTTCACTTGCCTATCTACCACATCTTCAAAATGTCAAAGAAAGGAGGTTATGTGGGAAATTATGAAGAAAGCAGCACATGAAGAAAAAATAGGTGTTGGAGATCCTGAGTTGGCAAAAGGTACATGGGTTCTTACCAATCTACCTCTTCTGATCGTACTCCTATCAAATGTAAGTGGGTTTACAAGACTAAAACAAAGGCAGATGGATCCTTTAATAAATTCAGAGCTTGTTTAGTTGCAAAGGGATACTCACAAATTGCAGGGATTGACTATCATGAAACTTTTTCACCCGTAGTTTGTAGTACAAGCATTTGAGTACTACTAGCTTTTGCAACTCAATTTGATTTGGCAATTATACATCAAATGGATGTTAAGACGGCTTTTCTTAATGGAGACTTAAAGGAGGAAATATATATGGAGAAACCTGAAGGATTTACAATTCTCGGGAAGGAACATCTTGTATGCCAACTCCACCGTGCTTTGTATAGACTAAAACAAGCTTCACGATCATGGTACATCAAGATTGATCATTTTCTCACATCTCACGGGTATGTTTCTTTCTTCTCTAATCCAAATCTTTATATCAAGCGCAATGTGGATAACCATTTTGTGATATTGGCCCTTTTTGTTGATGACACTATACTTGTGTCTAATATTCTATCTTCCATGCAACAAGTAAAAAAGGTTTTATCCTCAGCCTTTGATATGGTGGATCTTGGTGACATCCATTCATGCCGTGGTATTCAAGTTCAAAGGTATCGTCACAATGGTATTTTGCTTCTTCGTCAAACAAAGTTTATCCAAGATATTGTTCAAAAGTTTGAATTGGCTACTGCACATTCGGCAAACACTCCTTGTCTTGCAAGCTCTACTAGGAGTACTTCTGTAAATATTGAGGCTGAATCATTAGCTTTAAATCAACCCTATGCTAATCTTGTTGGTTGTCTTCAATTTGTGGGCATGAGCACTTGTCCTGATATTCTGTTTGCAGCAAATCTGAAGTCACATATATATAGGCAAGACCTAGAGTGAGTTAGGGCTAGCTATATATAGCTCCAACAACAACAGCATTTTGTTGAGGAGAATATGGAATAGTAAACTCATGATGAATTCCTTGTTCAATACAATAGTCATCGAAGAGATTTGATATATATTCTCCACTGGTGTCACTATGGAGAGTCTTGATAGAGCAACTGTTCCACGGAAACACTCACGGGAACACGGATTATGGAAGGAGGCCGGAAGTTATTAATGCGAGAGAGCGGGATTGTAGCCATGGGAACATAAAGACACACATAATTTTTCCATATTTTTGTGCCGAAGTGCAATGTAAATCTTTTTAGGCCAATGTGGGTTCTAAATGAGAGTTCTAAGTGTATTAAGCAAGGCTCACCTATGGGCTTGTCCACCCATGTGTGAAAGAGGCCTAGGATTAGGGTTAGTGACATCTCTATAAAAGAGATATTAGCTAAAGAAAGAGGACGTTTTTGGCCATTCTCATAAGCTATTGTGTGAAGCTCTTGAGCTCTCAAGCTATGGCAACTCTCTAACTCTCTCTCTATTGTGCTCTAATGAGCATCAAGCTCCAATGAGTATAGCTCCACTTCTTTCTCTTAATCTATTTTAGCATCATTGAAGTAGATTAATCTATGATTAGTTGAATGCTTCTTTCTTTCTCTTGTGTATGCATGCTTGTAGTGTGTGTGTGCATGCTTGTAGTGTGTATGCATGCTTGTAGTGTGTGTGTGTAGTCTCCATTGATGCAAGCTCTTGTGCCCACTTCATTGGCAATGAGTTATTCATGGATAGACTCTCTCTATGAGCTTGTGGGTTTGTGAATGTTACATTCGATGCTTGCTTAAGCTTGTGGGTTAGTAGATGCACGCTTATAGGTTTGCTTGTGGGTTAGTAGATGCACGCTTATAGGTTTGCTTGCATTAGGGAAAGCTAAGATTTAATCAATGTTTGAATGGGATTAAGAGATTGCCATGCATTGCTTGTTCTCTTGATTAGTGTAGTGGGTTTAAGGGATTGAGAGATTGATTGAGGTGTTGAATAGATGAATCATCAAGTGGTGGTTCGTGTATGTGAGCTCTCCCACAAGGGATAAGCCTTCATGCACTAATCGGGTCGAGTCCTCGGATTGACATTGTGTTTCTTAATACATTTGTTGATCGGTAGTACTCTATGAGCACTATATTGCATGGTAGAGAGAACCGCTCTTCAATGGCACCGCTGCCGGGGAATGAGTGCCTACATTAGTTGAGCACCATACACACACTACCACTTCTTGTTAAGCTCCAATCGGTTGCAAAACCGTTGGATAGGAGAGCAGGCTTTGGGACTTATTTTGGTACTTATTTAAGACTAATCTGTTGTTAAATTCTCTTTATTGTCTTGCAATTTGAGTGCGATTGGCTAGCTACGTCTCTCCCTTCAGGTCACGACAAGGATTCAACACACGGGAAGAATTGGAGGTAGGCGCTAAACTTGCCAATTTCAATTTGTGTGCGAAAGAGAGAGGCCTGATTTTCATTTCTGTCATTATGTTTGAGGGTAATTTTTGCTGTCTGAGGTTAATTTTTACAGTTTCAATTTTCTGCATGTTCGTTTTATTTTCTGTTCTTAGCTTAGTTTAGTTTTCTACATCTTTAATTTTGTGCATTTTAGTTCTCTGTTAAACCTGCACCTGTAGAGAAACTGAAATCTGTGCACACACATGAAGATTGAACATTTTGAATTTGCTGTAAATCTCACAACTGCACACGCATTGAGTTCCTTGCACATACATTGAATTCGCTGCAAATCTCACAACTGCACATGCATTGAGTTCACTGCACACGCACTTCAAAAAAGAAAAAAATAATAATAATAAAAGAGGGCGACTGTGCGTGAACAGCGCACCGCGCGGAGAGACCCACACACCGCACCATAAAGACCGCCACCGCGCACCGGATAAAGGGGTGTAAAAATTAATTAAATAAATAAATCATTTTCTGTTGTCGCAAAAAATTGGGAGGTCTTCTTACTTTCCGAGAGGAGTTAGAAAACACCCATCGTCGAAATTTTGGTCCCGGAACCATTTTCCCATAGTGAGTTCAGTATGGGAAACTGGTAAATTTTAGGCGATTTTTGATCCTGAAAAATACGCAATTTTTTTGGCCTAATGTGTTCGAGGGGGTTCAAAATGGGTTCGGGCAAAGTTTGAGCCAACTTGAAATTTTTTGGATTTTTTTTTAAAAAAACCCCAAAATTTGACCTTATGCACTTGCGGTCAGGACGTCATATAGACACTGCCATAGGGACTAGGGTACCTTCCAGAGTACCTACACAGGAAAGTGGGACCCAATCGGTAAGAAATTTGGCAGATATTGCTGAAACCTTTTCCGAATCCCAATCTGATACCCTTTCCAGGACAACTAGCTCATTGTCTATGGACAATCTAGGGCCGTCCAAATAGTCATCCCTTAGCCACAAATAGGACACCCACAAGATCTTTTAATCCATTTGAAGCCGATATCATGGGGTTACCACTCAATGTGAGACTTCAATATGTCTACATGAATGCTCAAGGAGCTGAGATCTTTAGGGATCCACAACAACGATATCTCGTTAAGATTGCAGACTTTTTCTTACAGCTTGATAGAGCACCTCTAGTCAATGACCAGGGTAACATGTACATGGGTGGAGATGGTGTTCGCTATGAAGTCACCTATCATCCAGAGAATGTAGACAAATTAGGAGAGCTCTCTAAGAGTGAGTTCCTAGATTTATCAAAGCCTTCCGGAGCAAGGGAGTCTAGAGATGATTGGCTCATTGAGCTAGACATGCCTGGACCATCCACTGCCCAATCCTCAAAGCCATCCATAGATGATTTACTTTTTGTAGACCTAAATTTGGAAAGGGACAGGAAAGGCAAGAGCAAAATGGATCAGGGGGCTGAGAACCAATGGGAGTTTGTACAACAAATTCCAATGACAAAGGTCTTTCAGGATGACCCTCTTCAAGAGGTCTATAAGGACTCTTTAGAAGGATATTATGCCACAACTAGATTGCCAGAGCTAGATCTTCCTCTAGCACTTGTGGTGGTAGTCTAGAAGCTTGCAGGATACAAGAACCGAGTCGTTGATGATAAATGGGCCAATGAATACCGAACCTTAGATTGGAAGGAGATTCGTGAGCTCACGTGGAGAGGACAACCATTTTTTCCTTGATGGGGATTCAGCATGACACAGTAGCAAACATCTACTCTTTCAAGCAAGGCGAGACTGAGAGTGTTAAAGACTGTGTAAATAGGATGAAGCAATACATTAATCGTTGCCCACAAGATGAGAAGCCCACCCAAAGTCGAGATTAAATTCTCTCTTCTTAAAAGGACTCCAAAATTCAACACTGCACACACATCTCTATGCAAAGAAGCATACAAATTTCAATGAGTGTTGCCATGATGCTATGGATTTCACATATAACTTCAAATTCCAAGATGGTATTGGCCCTGAGGTGCAACCTAGAGATCAGTGGGGTGATGACCAAAGTTCAGGGTCTAGCGCACTAGTAAATCCAGACCAGATAGCTAACCTAGTACTAAGGACATTGGGACAAACCTATCGCCCACCCATGCAGCCACAACAACAGCAGCGAATGAGGAGTGTACTACCTACAGGTCCTCATCTTTGTGGAGCATGTGGCGGTAACCATAAAACTGAAGAATGTAATACCTTTTCTCCTCTAGTCACACAAACCAACCCACAAAGAAGTGGTGCCAGGCATGTGCTTGGAATTATACCCACACCACACAGGAATGTACTCACATTGCAAGAGTGAGATAGGAGCGTGAGCAGCAAAGGGGTGCAGTGGCTCCACAAACGCATCAACAGTATACTAATTTTGAACGTAAGCCACCGATGGCACAAGAGCAAGCACGACCTATACTTGGAGCTCAACCTCCTGCTCTTGGGACTGCTCCTATGAGGTTGGTTGACTACGACAATTCAAATATGTGTAGAGACTTGGTAAACCCAAGCTATGTGGAGGCATCATATTCATCCCAAGGAAAAACTCTTTGAAAGTCTCGCATATCCAAGCCAAGCACTGGAGCCTCAACCGGGGAAACAAAATTCTTTGATGTTGCTAGGCGGCTACCAACCTAGGACTCCAGGCCCCTCAGGTCAATGGCAGCAAAGGAAAGTAGAAGCCAAACTAATGGGCCCCTGTTTATGAGTGCGGGGAGAACCCCATTGGGCTCGTGATTGTCCACATCACCAAAGGCAAGCAGCTCGATCGAATACAACAGTACCACAGTTTCCACCAATTGAAAGATATTGTCTAGGGTGTTGTGTAGAACACTTTCCAAAGGATTGTTTGCTGAAACCACATGAGGAAGGCACCTCTCAACCAAAGGTCTCACTCAACTTTGTAGAGGCAGTTCCATTGCCACCTTATGAGAGAATGAGGATGTCATGCCACTTAGAGGCATGACTAGATCATAGACACGAAATGCCGAAATGCAGACTGATGAGACACCTCGAATAGGGATGCAAAGACAAATCTAGTGGACAAGACCCTACATTCCAATAGAAAAAGGACCACTAGGAGGAAAAAGAACCGCAACAAGCAAACTAAGAGTGCATCCACTAGTTCTCAAGAAGTCTAAACAAAACATGAAGGATCAAGCTTTTACCTCCCAAGAAGTGCATGAGGAGCATCAACCTCAACCTCGGCCTAGTGCTAAACAAGATGAGGCTATTACAACCGAGGATAGTTCAGGGGGTTCTGTTTTTGTGGATAAGGTGAACAAGACTCTAGATGCCATCATTGATGCTCATAGAAGTCGCATTGGAGCTTTATGTGAGCTACCCAAGAAGCTTCAAGAATACCCAAATCCTCGTGAGGAGATCAATCTAGCTGTACATCAGCAACTCATTAGGGAAGCTCAATCAATACTTGAGGTCCCACCTCCACCTATCCCTCGGGGCCCCACCTCTCTTAAGCCAACATTAGAAACCATACCAGAAAAGTCATCAAGTTGGGAAATGAAAAGTGAGCTGATCTCACATAGCGAGAAGTCTGCACCAATTGACACCCCATTGAAAGAAGGCATTTTGCCACCACCTAGTCTTGCCTTTCCATGCAATGATGAAGTTATTGATGCTAACAAGGACATGGCAAATGAGATGTGGGAAGCAGTTCATGAGAAAGTTAATGAGAATATGTCCTCTATTATTTCACCTCCATTCTCTGAAGTGGATTTTACCAGGGGCACATAAAACAACTTAAGACGCCCAAGCATCCAAGAGGAAGTTCAAACAATTGTTTCTCCTAGAAGTAAGCATACAATGAAAACCTTACCATCTTATTTGGGAGAATATTATGAAACACAAGGAGGAAAAGGGGCACTCTAAAGCATAGTGGCCATTTTCTAAAATAAAAAAAGAATAAAATAAACACCACGTGGCCAGCAAAAAAGGAGACCACTTGGAGGTTTATTTTGCTGCCAGCGTGACGTCTAGAGGGTTGGCAAGAGGCAAAAGTGAGGTGGCCGCCTTGTGAAGAGAGACCTCTCGACAGGAGAGAGCCAAGAGAGAAGAGAGCTGCAGAGGCTGTTGGTCGCAACACACAGAGGAGATAGGCTGAAGTCGAGGGTTGCTGGTGGGGCGCCCTCTGAAGAGAGAGAGTGGCCGTCTTTTTTTGGTGTGGTTGGCACAACCGCAGCGTAGGCAGAGGGTTGGCAAAGAGTGGCCGGTCAGTTTTTGAAGGTGTGTGTGCCGCCTTGTGGAGGAGGAGGCCTCTCTTGTGAGCGTGCAGAGAATGGAGAGAAGAGGCTGATGTCGGACTGCTGGGGCGGCCTCGGGTGTGCGCAGGCATGGCTGGTAGGCCACCTTTGTGATAACTGGCGAGTGTGAAGAGCGGTTGGTGGCGACGTGGAGAGAGAACGCTGCTGGGAGTGAAGGGAAGGTTGCGACAGTGTGGTGTGACTAGCGATTGGCAGCTGGTGAGGGGCTGGAGAGAGCCGCCTAGGGGATGCTGTTACGGATAGGCTGGCGTGACTGGTACCAGAGAAGGAAGGAGCAGGGACCGGGAGAGAGGCTTGGTTGTCAGACGCAAGGGTGAATTCCCTTGGCAGTAAATCCAAGCCAGAGTCTTGGTTTTTGGTGTAGTTGCTGAGTTTGTTTGAAGTGTGGTGAAGATGGGACTGGATTTCGCAAAGTTTTATGGTGTGGATGGTGCTATGTATGTTTTTGCTAGATGATCATTTGTCTATCGTGGTTTTGAGCTATCTTTCTGGTGTGGGTGGGTGGTGAACTGTGAGAAGTGTTCCAGCCGGTGGCTGGTGGTGCCCCCGTTCGTGTTAGTATTTTCAAAGTTTGGGAGGTGAAGGGCTATAGAGGCATGGTCTTTTTTCTTGTTTTCACCTCACAAATGGTACAACCACGTGACCTTCTAGATGGATATGACATTATTCCTATACGAATGGTACAACCACGTGACCTTCTAGATGATTTGTACTATGGGGATGCATCCACAACACTGCATGTAGAGGAAGTCTCAGTGGAGGATTTAACACTCGAATATGCTAATGATGCTAATAAGGAAGATGGATGGGACTCTGATTTTGATGATGATGTGATAATCCCCGCGGAAGAGTTAGGAAAGGCACGCCTACTCAAGTTTATTGGGATAGAAAAGTTGATAATAATTGCCACCTCGATAAGATTGACCACCACTAGTAAAACACAAAAAGGAATGCTTACAAGTAATACAAGCCATTTTGAAATCTGCAGCTTCTTGTGTACTCAAAACAGTGTAAGAATTCTATGTATGACGTTCATGTCATTGAGAATATTAAACGAGAGAAATACAAGGATTGTCAAAGTCAATGCCATCCTTGTTAGACAGAATAGTGACAATATTATTATATGAATGATCCTTGACCGTATGAAGAAGATGTGTAACCAACTGATTTCGTGCAATAGGAGCACCAAGAGTAGCAAGTTGATTGATGATGTCTTTGAAGGATTCAATATCCAAAGTTATAGGAGTATCGATTTTGTATTATAAATTGTTCAGGAGATTACGAAGATAAATAATTTCTGTAATAGATTTCTTCTCAAAAGTAGTAAGAAGATTAGTTACCATATATCATGAGAAGTAGGAAGATTGAATACATCCAGCATAAAAGAATCATGAAGAGCAAATAAGATATATCGACAGCAGCTTTATCACGACAGATCCAATTTAAGTAATCCATTTGCCCTTACTCAAAAATAGGACCAACAGTAATAAGAGCGTTATCCTGCTCTACATCAATAGGTTAAGATGGATAGACAAGATTGCTCAAAACAATATCAGGAAGATCGTCACCTTCAGGTATCAACATCATCTTGGACTTCCATCCGAGAAATCCTTGGCCTTGAAACAAGTGAATAGATTGTTGACGAGGTGGAAAACCATTAACGAGAATAGAAGCTGCCATCTCGGATGGCGAGAATATGTATAGAATGGGATCATAGAATTTGCAAACCATTAAATGAGAACACAAACAAGGAGGACCCTGAAAGTTATACGAGATACATGCACAAAAATCGAGTGGCAATGAACTCATCAATTATAGAACGTGATTTACAAGTTACGAAAAACAAGTGGCGATGAAAAGTAGTACCCAAAAATAGATGAAACGTGATATGCAATAAGAGAGTAACTCCAAAAATAGTTGGAGCACTTCTATTTTGAGACATGGAAGAGCCAAAAAACTGGCTATTTTTTTATTAAAACATGAAAAGCATGTAGCACACAAAAAATGAGCAAAAGTTGTTGCATGAAAAACACCATAACTTTGAGCTACACGTTGCCAGTTTTCCTATTTTAAGTGTTGTTTGTCTCAAATCACATAACTTTTGGCAGGAATACCAGGTTAACTTTGTAATAATAAAAGGGAAAATGTCAAATAAAGTATGTAATGTGGGGAAGAATGAAGAAAGCAGCACACGAAGAAAGTAGAGGTGTTGGAGCTTCTGAGTTGGAAGCATCTGCACCTGTCCCCACCACATCTTAAAAATGTCAATGAAAGTAGGTAATGTGGGGAATTATGAAGAAAGGAGATCATGAAGAAAGGATAGGTGTTGGAGATCCTGAGTTGGAATATGGTTGGAAGCATCTGCACATGTCTTGCACCTAAGTCACATCTTCATTTTCTTGTCCACCACCACCGCTCTTCACCAACACCCATTTTTCTTAGTATGAACCCACAATGGTTGTGTGGAGAGATGGGCTCTTGAAGGAAGTTCCTAGCAAGAAAAAAGAGCCCAAAAGGGGCTATAGATCTAGAAAAGGAAAACCAAAGGGAGCTCTAGAAAAGGCAGCCCAAAGAGGGCTATAGCTCTAGCCAAGGGCTCGTAAGATGGAGAGGAGTTCTAAGGCTAGGGGTGTTTTAATCTTCATCTACCCTCCCATACTCTCTCTCTCTCTCTCTCTCTCTCTCTCTATCTATCTATCTCTTTCTTTATCTCACACACACACGTTCATTTATTTCTTTTTCCTCCCTCTCTATCTCTCTCTCTCTCTCACACACACACACACAAACACAAGGACACATAGAAAACATCAAATAGGCATACGTGCAATCAATGCATGATGCCATACAATACTCGAGAAGAGTGTGGTGACTATCTGAGGTTGCCTAGTGTGACAACGTCTTTGTATGGATGGTCGGGAGCTCTCTCTCTCAATATCAATCTCTCAATATCAATCTCTCAATATACCTCTCAATCTACCTCTCTATCACTCTCCCTCTCCCTCTCCCTCTCAATATCTCTTTCTTTCTCTCCCTCTCCCTCTCCCTCTCTGTCTTCCTCTCAATATCTTTGTGACAATAGCAACAATGGAGAGAGAAATAGAAGCCATCGATCGAGATCAACTACAAAGGAGACCTGCTCATTCAAACAGGTGCAAGGAAAGTGACCACTTATTCTTTTTGTAGTTGATCATTTACTATTGGAGGAGTCTTTGACACGTAGCATAAGATACGAGGGAGACCACCATTCTAAAACTCAACCCTATGTGGCAAGGACTAAAATTGCAAGGCTTCAAAGGATTGTAGGCCTTCATAAGAAGGCATAGAGAATATTTGGCATGCAAAAAAAAAACTCTTTAAAGAATTTTAGCCTTTAGGCATTGAAGGCTATGCAATAATTGATTCTTTCAAGAGAAGGCTAGTCTAAACAAGAAGCCTTCAATATTTTTTAAAATGAAATGTGTAAATTATTCTTTTTAATATTGATTTTTTACAAGTTAAAACTCAAGTTACAACTTTCAACTTACAATTTATAAATTATAATTTATAAAATTTAAAATAAAAATATTTTAAAAAGACAGAATTTAACATTGTAGGCTATTCCACGATCTTAAAGAGATAGATAAAAGTCCCTTCCAATTCCCAAAGGAAAAAAGTAATTACACTTGCAGTCAACGTGCCTCCAAGTGAGTGTCTCTTCGAGATCAAGATCTTTGTCTAGCAAGATGTAATCGAATGCTGCATCCACGACCAGAGATGAAGAGCTTTGTCTACTGACATGTAATCGCTAATTTTGTGCCCCTCATTCTTGATCCTATTATAGTAGCGAAATATCACTGCTGAGAGAACAAGAATATTTCTTTGTCCTGTAGTGAAATTACGCTTCTCAACAATGACATTTCACTACTATTTTTGTTGCTCAGCCAGTGAAAGCTCTGCACAACAAAAAGAGAGTTGGGGTAGACTAGGGAGTCTACACACAAAACTCCCTCCAGCTCTTTTTTTAAATTAGAATAGAGTCACAATTTTAGTTTTATGACACAAACACAAACATAAGAAACACATAGATTGTGGAGAATGTAATTGAGCCAAAAATTTATTATATTTCACAAAGTGTTGGACCTTTGGCCATAAATACATAAAATGTTTACAATGAAGAGGTATCTAACTAGAATCCTCATCGGATTCCGAGTGATCATCATCATCATCTTTCTTGTCCTCTTCACTTGCTTTTATCTCTTCATGCTCATATAATCAGGATCCTCCTCTTCATCTTCCCCTTCACCTTGCATACATGCTATGAAGCACAAGGTAAGAAAGGGCATTAAAATACAAATACACATAGAAAAGAGAACGGTTTAGACTCACTTACCCCATTTGCTTGAGTCCCCAAAATGTACTCATCCAAGTGTATGCCTCGCGTATGCATCCACGCCCACAATATTCTAATAATAATTCCCCAACACTGTCAATCTTTCCAGCAACCTAGTCCAATGGGCTAAGAGCACGTGCTTCACTCTTTTTCATAGTCAAAGTCAAAATGTCAAAGAAAGTAGGTAATGTGAGGAAGAATGAAGAAATAAGCACACGAAGAAAGCAAAGGTGTTGGAGATCCTGAGTTGGAATAGGATTGGAAACATCTACACATGTCTTGCACCATAGTCACATCTTCACTTGCTTGTCCACCACCACCGCTCACCAACACCCATTTTTCTCAGTATGAACCCACAATTGTTGTGTGGAGATGGGATCTTGAAGGAAGTGCCCAGGAAGAAAAGAAAGCCCCAAAGGCTAGGGGTGTTGTCATCTTCATCTACCCTCCCATACTCTCTCTCTCTCTCTCTCTCTCTCTCACTCTCTCTCTCTCACACACACACACACACACAAACATTTTCATTCATTTCTTTCTCCTCCCTCTCTGTCTCTCTCTCTGTCTCACACATGCACACATTAAAAAAAGAAAATGAAAACACACACACGCACACACACAGACACATAGAAAACATCAAATAGACATACCCGCAAACAATGCATGACACTGTACGATGCTCAGGAAGGGTGCAGTGACTATGTGAGGTTGCCTGGTGTGGCAACATCTGTGTGAGGATGGTCGGAACTGGACCTCTCTCTCTCAATCTCAATCTCTCAATATACCTCTCACTCTCCTTGTCTCTCTCTCTCTCTCTCTCTGTCTCATCCACATGAAGAGCTTTGTCTAATGACATGTAATCGCCAATGTTGTGCCTCTCGTTCTTGATCCTATAGCTCTCTATAATAAGTACTAGTACTCAACCCGCGCATTGCTACATTATGTAAAAGACATTAAGAAGCGAAATGCAAGAATGAAAACTAGAATACAAAGGGTCAATTGAAGGGATCTTCTCCTCTTCATTTTTTAGAAATCTAAGATTTCTCTTTTCTCTCCTGATCTCCTTGTGCCTTGGTTGTCCATGGTTAATATGTAATTTTGGAGCAAGCATGGTTGTCACTATGCCTCTCTATAATAAGAACTGTAAACTATGTGGTTGGAGATGCTAAAAGGGTTGATCCTTTTCTCTAGGTGGAGAAAGAGGTTCTTCTTGATAAATATCAACAGCTACTTGCTCATGATGAGCCTCTTATAAAGATTAGTTTAGAGGATGCAATATTTTTGTTGATTCTTGGAAATCATCCACACACAAAAAAGAAGTGGATCTTACCTACCAATCTTGAGTAGATCCATCATTTGGTGTTGGTGTTTCAATCATATAATTTTGAAACAAAGATAAATTAAAGATAATAATAGGCTGCTCTTCTTCGTCGTATGAAGCAATAAGATATACATCTTCTTCATTCTCCTATACTTTTGGATTGCTTGGATGAGGAAATGTCTTTCAAATCTCATTGTTCTGGGGAATAACTCAAATTAAGCATCTTTGGATAAATATGGGATTCGGTGCTTCGTTTGGTAATATTATGTATGTTAAAGTAGACCGTATTTGTGCACACACAACACAACAACAAGCTAGGGAGCAGGAAAGAACTATTGTATGAGAAAGGTGTTGATGATGTGGCACCATCTTGAGTCAGTTAAGCTGTAACATTTTGGCTATATTAGAGTTGCTTAATAATGGGATAAGTATGCATTCCTAATTGTCATATCCAAGTCATGATCCCCTTATTCAAGCCTAATCTTGTTTGCATCTCACCATTAATGTGTCATCTCCATCCTTAAACATGAGCTTGTTTAAGCCAAATCTTGACTTAATATATCTCATGATTAGTGTGCCATCCCCGTTATTAAACGTGAGCTTGTATCATCATCTTTCGGCGCGAGCAACATTTTCTCTCTACACACACGCACACAAACACAGAAAGAAGAAGATAGGGATAGAAACATTTTCTCTCTCAACCCTATGCAGCAAGGATTGAAATTTAAAGGCTTCAAAGGCTTGTAGGCCTTCATAAGAAGGCATAGAGAATATTTGGCATGCAAAAAAAAGCTCATCCAATAATTTTGGCCTTCAGGTGTTGAAGGCTATGCAATAATTGATTTTTTCAAGAGAAGGCTAGTCTAAATCATTAAATGTGTAAATTCTTCTTTTTAATATTGATTTTTTGCAAGAAAACTAAAGTTACAAATATAAACTTACAAATTATAAATTATAATTTATAACGTTTGAAATAAAAACATTTAAAAAAGAAAAAGAATTTAACATTACAGGCTATTCCGCGTGCTTAAAGAGATAGATAAAAGTCCCTTCTAAGTCCCAAAGGAAAAAGTAATTACACTTGCAGTCAATGTGCCTCCGAGTGAGTGCCTATGAGATGAAGAGCTGTGTCTATCGACATATAATCGCCAATGTTCCACTTCCCGTTCTTGATCCTATTAATCTCTATAATAAGTACTAGTACTTAACCCGCACGTTGCTGTGATATGTAAAAGACATTAAGAACCGAAATGTAGGAATGAAAGCCAAAATACAAAGGGTCAATCGAAGGGATTTTCTCCTCTTATTTTTTAGAAATCTAAGATTTCTCTTTGCTCTCCTGATCTCCTTGTGTCTTGGTTGTCCATGGTTAATATGTAATTCTGGAGCAAGCATGTTTGTCACTATGCCTCCCTATAATAAGAACTATAAACTATGTGGTTAGAGATGCTAAAAGGGTTGATCCTTTTCTCTAGGTGGAGAAAGAGGTTCTTCTTGATAAATATCAAGAGCTACTTGCTCATGATGAGCCCCTTATAAAGACTAGTTTAGAGGATGCAGTATTTTTGTTGATTCCTGGAAATCATCCACACACAAAGAAGAAGTAGATCTTACCTACCAATCTTGAGTAGATCCATCATTTGGTGGTGGTGTTTCAATTATATAATTTTGAAACAAAGATAAATTAAACAGAATAATAAGCTGTTCTTCTTCATGGTATGAAGTAATAAGATATACATCTTCTTCATTCTCCCATATAGTTTTGAATAATTCAATTACTCCTCCGAATGATCCAGATTCTCCACCACCCCCAAGGCCAGCCTCTCCATCTAAGAAGAAGAAGAAAATGCATTTACATTCACCTATAAAGCATTTTATGTTTAAGCAAGGAACTATACAAAAAGAAACCAAGGGTGCTCCTCAACAAGGCACACATAAAGAAACGAAAGGTACTAAAACAAGAAATACCTCAAAGAAAAACGGTCCCAAGTAGGTGCCAAGAAGGGTGTTGGCAAGAAAGCTAAGAAGGAACTCAAGTTCAAGTTTACAAAGGAGGCCACAAAACCAGAGAAGACAAAGGGGGACATGGAGACAAAGGAGGAGGAGACAAGGGGGACATGGAGACAAAACCAAAGGAGGTGGAGACAAAATAGAAAGCTTCATTCTCCTTCCTATTTATCATTGTAAATAGTTGTAAATTTTCTTCTAATTTTGTAATCTTGCATGTAAATTCTTTTCTCATGTTGTGATGTTTTTTACTCAAAACACATTTGTACTTGAGTTTGTAATGGTTTTGAGATATTTTGCCATAATAGTCATCTCGTGACTCGAGTACATCTCTAAAAGAAAAATATTAGAACTCTTAAAGGGATTCATAAAAAGAGATCTGAATATTGTAATTCTAAAAGAACAACCTAAAAAACAGACACATCAATTACAAGATAAAACTTTTCATTGATAAATTACATACGTAAGTTTACAAAATCCAAAGAGTAAATTAACTTCATAAAAAACTTTAAAGCTTTCTTATTAAGTCATGCTTATGCAATCATATTCCCAATTAGCATCTACCAAGGTCTTCGACTCCATTCGCATTCGAATCTTTCTATTCTTCACCTTGAACTGTGTCCCACTTATATCTTCACTTCCCATGATATTGAGGTGCTCCCTAATATTTAGTAGGCTCCAATGCCTTCTTGCACTTACAATTTCCACCACACCATTGGGCAACCTAACACATTTGTCAAATGGCAAAACAACTTGTTCATCTGCTTGCAATGGGATGCAACTACTATTTTTCTTCATCCACCGTTCGTAATAAAAGCAAATGTATAAGGTAGCATGAGCTTTAAGATATTGAAATGTAACACTGGACTCTCTTATTTTGCACTTGAATAATGTATCATCCTTATGATTCCCCTCTACAATGTCCCACTGCTCTCCAAGCAAGGCAACCATGTCATCACCTAGTACTTTCTTGCACATAAACATGGTAAGTGTTTGTGAGAAAGTAAATTGATTGAACATCTTAAACAAAAACATGAATTGGAAATACCCAACTGAGACCCACAAATCAAGATGGCTTTGTAAACTTCAAAGATTCTTGTATGCCACAAAGCATCTTTGATTTCATAACCATAACCATCCAAGCATCAGGAGTTGGCCATTCAACAAAAGAGAGGAGAGGAGATGTGATGATCTCTACCTTACCAAACCCACCATCATGCATTGGCACCACATAGGAGTGCCGGTAAAACGAGGTCTTTTCGTTAAGAAGTTCTGCACTGATTTTACAAGAAAACAATGCCTCACCAATGTTTGCATGGAGTGGTGCGCATGTCTTGCACCATAGTCATATCTTCACTTGCTTGTCCACCACCGCTGCTCTTCACTAACACCCATTGTATAAGTATAAACCCACAATGGTTATGTGGAGATATGGGCTCTTGAAGGAAATGCCCAGCAAGAAAAGAGAGCCCAAAGGGGGCTATAGATCTAGAAAAGGGAAACCAAAGGTAGCTCTAGAAAAGGGACCCCAAAGAGGGCTATAGCTGTAGTCGAGCGCTAGTAAGATGGAGAGGAGTTTTAAGGCTAGGGGTGTTGTCATATTCATATACCCTCTCATAAACTCTCTCTTTGTGTCTCTCTCTCTCACACACACACACATACGCACACACACATACATAGAAAACATCAAATAGACATACGGGCAATTGATGCATGACACTGTACGATGCCCGGAAGGGTGCGATGACTATGTGAGGTTGCCCGGTGCAGCAACATCTGTGTGAGGATGGTCGGGTCTGGAACTCTCTCTCTCAATCTCAATCTCTCAATACACCTCTCCCTCTCCCTCTCCCTCTCCCTCTCAATATATATATATATATATATATATATATATCCCTCCCAATATCTCTGTAATAATAGCAACAATACAGAGAGAAATAGAAGCCGTGGATGCACAATGGTCAAGATCCACTACAAAGGAGACTTGCGAATAGTTGAGAGGAAAGCGACCATTTATTATTTTTGTAATTAATCATTTACTATTTGAGGAGTCTTTGACATGTAGCATATGATACGAGGGAGACCACCATTCTAAAACTCAACCCTATGCGGCAAGGATTGAAATTTGAAGGCTTCAAAGGCTTGTAGGCCTTCATAAGAAGGCATAGAGAATATTTGGCATGCAAAAAAAGAACTCTTCCAAGAATTTTGGTCTTCAGGTGGTGTTGAAGGCTATGCAATAATTGATTTTTTCAAGAGAAGGCTAGTCTAAACCATTAAATGTGTAAATTCGTCTTTTTAATATTGATTTTTTGCAAGTTAAAACTAAAGTTACAAATTTAGACTTACAAATTATAAATTATAATTTATAACGTTTGAAATAAAAACATTTAAAAAAGAAAAAGAATTTAACATTGCAAGCTATTTCGCATGCTTAAAGAGATAGATAAAAGTCCCTTCCAAGTCCCAAAGGAAAAAGTAATTACACTTACAGTCAACGTGCCTTCGAGTGAGTGCCTGTGAGATCAAGAGCGTTGTCTAGCGACATGTAATTGCCAATGTTCCGCCTCTCGTTCTTGATCCTATAGCTCTCTATAATAAGTACTAGTACTCAACCCGCACGTTGCTGCAGTATGTAAAAGACATTAAGAACCGAAATGTAGGAATGAAAGCGAAAATACAAAGGGTCAATCGAAGGGATTTTCTCCTCTTATTTTTTAGAAATCTAAGATTTCTCTTTTCTCTCCTGATCTCCTTGTGTCTTGGTTGTCCATGGTTAATATGTAATTTTGGAGCAAGCATGTTTGTCACTATGCCTCCCTATAATAAGAACTGTACACTATGTGGTTGGAGATGCTAAAAGGGTTGATCCTTTTCTCTAGGTGGAGAAAGAGGTTCTTCTTGATAAATATCAAGAGCTACTTGCTCATGATGAGCCTCTTATAAAGATTTGTTTAGAGGATGCAGTATTTATGTTGATTCTTGGAAATCATCCACACACAAAGAAGAAGTAGATCTTACACCTACCAATCTTGAGTAGATCCATCATTTGGTGTTGGTGTTTCAATCATATAATTTTGAAACAAAGACAAATTAAAAATAATAATAAGCTGCTCTTCTTCATCGTATGAAGTAATAAGATATACATCTTCTTCATTCTCCCATACTTTTGGATTGCTTGGATGAGGAAATGTCTTTCAAATCTCATTATTCTAGGAATAACTCAAATTAAGCATCTTTGGATAAATACGGGATTCGGTGCTTCGTTTGGCAATATTTTGTATGTTAAAGTAGACCATATTTGCACACACACAACACAACAACAAGCTAGGGAGCAAGAAAGAAATATTGTATGAGATATGTGTTGATGATGTGGCACCATCTTGAGTCAGTTAAGCTGTAACATTTTGGCTATATTAGAGCTGCTTAATAATGGGATAAGTACGCATTCCTAATTGTCATATGCAAGTCATGATCCCCTTGTTCAAGCCTAATCTTTGTCTGCGTCTCACCATTAATGTGTCATCTCCATTCTTAAACATGAGCTTGTTCATGAGTTGGAATAGGGTTGGAAACATCTACACATGTCTTGCACCATAGTCACATCTTGAGTTGGAATAGGGTTGGAAACATCTACACATGTCTTGCACCATAGTCACTTGCTTGTCCACCACCACCGCTCTTCACCAACACCCATTTTTCTAAGTATAAACCCAGAATTGTTGTGTGGAGAGATGGGATCTTGAAGGAAGTGCCCAGGAAGAAAAGAGAGCCCCAAGGGGGCTAAAGATCTAGAAAAATGAGCCCACAGGGAGCCCAAAGAGGAGTTCTAAGGCTAGGGGTGTTGTCATTTTCATCTACCCTCCCATACTCTCTCTCTCTCTCTCTCTCTCTCTCACACACACACACACACTTTTTCATTCATTTCTTTCTCCTCCCTCCCTCTCTCTCTCTCTCTCTCTTTCTCTCTCTCTCTCTCTCTCTGTCTCTCTATCTCTCTCTCTCTCTCACACACACACACACACACACACACATGCACACATTAAAAAAAGCAAATGAAAACACACACACGCACACACACAAACACATAGAAAACATCAACAAACAGACATACCCGTAATCAATGCATGACACCATACGATGCTCAAGAAGGGTGCAGTGACTATGTGAGGTTTCTCGGTGCGGCAACGTCTGTGTGAGGATGGTCGCGGGACTGGAGCTCTCTCTCTCAATCTCAATCTCATAATATAGCTCTTACTCTCCTTGTCTCTCTCTCTCTCTCTCTCTCTCTCTCTCTCTCTCTCTCTCTCTCTCTCTCTCTCTCTTATCGGGGCATGAAGAGCTTTGTCTAATGACATGTAATCGCCAATGCTGTGCCTCTCGTTCTTGATCCTATAGCTCTCTATAATAGGTACTAGTACTCAACCTGAGCATTGCTGCGGTAGGTAAAAGACGTTAAGAAGCGAAATGGAGGAATGAAAACCGGAATACAAAGGGTCAATCGAAGGGATTTTCTCCTCTTATTTTTTAAAAATCTAAGATTTCTCTTCTCTCTCCTAATCACCTTGTGTCTTGGTTGTCATTGGTTAATATGTAATTTTGGAGCAAGCATGTTTGTCACTATGCCTCCCTATAATAAGAACTGTAAACTATGTGGTTGGAGATGCTAAAAGGGTTGATCCTTTTCTATAGGTGGAGAAAGAGGTTCTTCTTGATAAATATCAAGAGCTACTTGCTCATGATGAGCCTCTTATAAAGATTAGTTTAGAGGATGCAGTATTTATGTTGATTCTTGGAAATCATCCACACACAAAGAAGAAGTAGATCTTACCTACCAATCTTGAGTAGATCCATCATTTGGTGTTGGTGTTTCAATCATATAATTTTGAAACAAAGATAAATTTAAAATAATAATAGGCTGCTCTTCTTTATCGTATGAAGCAATAAGATATACATCTTCTTCATTCTCCATAACTTTTGGATTGCTTGGATGAGGAAATTTCTTTCAAATCTCATTGTTGTGGGAATAACTCAAACTAAGTATCTTTGGATAAATACAAGATTCTGTCTTCATGTGTTGAAGGCTATGCAATAATTGATTTTTTCAAGAGAAGGTTAGTCTAAACCATTAAATGTGTAAATTCTTCTTTTTAATATTGATTTTTTGCAAGTTAAAACTAAAGTTACAAATTTAAACTTACAAATTATAAATTATAATTTATGAAATAAAAACATTTAAAAAAGAAAAAGAATTTAACATTGCAGGCTATTCCGCATGCTTTTAAAGAGGTGGATAAAAGTCCCTTCCAATTCCCAAAGGAAAAAGTAATTACACTTGCAGTCAACGTGCCTTCGAGTGAGTGCCTGTGAGATCAAGAGCTTTGTCTAGCGACATGTAATCGCCAATGTTCTGCCTCTTATTCTTGATCCTATAGCTCTCTATAATAAGTACTAAAGTACTAGTACTCAACCGAAATGTAGGAATGAGAGCCAAAATACAAAGGGTCAATCGAAGGGATTTTCTCCTCTTATTTTTTAGAAATCTAAGATTTCTCTTCTCTCTCCTAATCACCTTGTGTCTTGGTTGTCATTGGTTAATATGTAATTTTGGAGCAAGCATGTTTGTCACTATGCCCCCTATAATAAGAACTGTAAACTGTGTGGTTGGAGATACTAAAAGGGTTGATCCTTTTCTATAGGTGGAGAAAGAGGTTCTTCTTGATAAATATCAAGAGCTACTTGCTCATGATGAGCCTCTTATAAAGATTAGTTTAGAGGATGTAGTATTTATGTTTATTCTTGGAAATCATCCACACACAAAGAAGAAGTAGATCTTACCTACCAATATTGAGTAGATCCATCATTTGGTGTTGGTGTTTCAATCATATAATTTTGAAACAAAGATAAATTAAAAATAATAATAGGCTGCTCTTCTTCATCGTATGAAGCAATAAGATATACATCTTGTTCATTCTCCCATACTTTTGGATTGCTTGGATGAGGAAATGTCTTTCAAATCTCATTGTTGCGGGAATAACTCAAATTAAGCATCTTTGGATGAGGAAATGTCTTTCAAATCTCATTGTTCTGCGAATAACTCAAATTAAGCATCTTTGGATAAATACGGGATTCGGTGCTTCGTTTGGCAATATTATGTATGTTAAAGTAGACACAACAACAAACTAGGGAGCAAGAAAGAAATATTGTATGAGATATGTGTTGATGATGTGGCACCATCTTGAGTCAGTTAAGCTGTAACATTTTGGCTATATTAGAGCTGCTTAATAATGGGATAAGTACGCATTCGTAATTGTCATATGCAAGTCATGATCCCCTTGTTCAAGCGTAATCTTTGTCTGCGTCTCACCATTAATGTGTCATCTCCATTCTTAAACATGAGCTTGTTCAAGCCAAAATCTTGACTTAATATATCTCATGATTAGCGTGCCATCCCCGTTATTAAACGTGAGCTTGTATCATCATCTTCCGGCACGAGCGACATTTTCTCTCTCCACACACACGCACGCAAACACAGAAAGAAGAAGATAGGGATATGCCATGAATCGGTGCAATTTTATGCAATTGCAACGTGTAGTGAACCATTACACGAGTGATATATATCTGTAAGACAAAGTATGCTAACAGAAAGCGGAAGTGGTGATTATTATTGATGGTAATGCACGTATAAGACGTGACAGAGGCTTCCGAAATTAGAAGACGCAAATGGGTGCTAGGGAATGGTGGTCGCCCTCGTATCGTATGCTACGTGTTAAAGAATCCTCGAATAGTAAGTGATTAATTACAAAAATAATAAATGGTCGCTTTCCTTTCACCTGTTCGAATGAGCAGGTCTATTTTGTTGTGGATCTCGACCATTGTGCATCCGAGGTTTCTATTTCTTTCTTTGTTATTGCTATTTTCACAGAGATTCTCTCTCTAGAACGAGCTCTACAGCCTTGAAAGCCTCGGATTGAATTCACACATTTCATTTTAAAAAATATTGAAGGCTTCTCGTTTAGGCTCGCCTTCTCTTGAAAGAATCAATTATTGCATAGCCTTCAAGCCGAAATTCTTGGATGAGTTTTCTTTTTCGTACCCGTTGAAACCTTCAAATTTCAGTCTTGGACACATAGGGTTGAGTTTTAGAATGGTGGTCGCCCTCGTATCGTATGCTACGTGTTAAAGAATCCTCGAATAGAAAGTGATTAATTACAAAAATAATAAATGGTCGCTTTCCTCTCACCTGTTCGAATGAGCAGGTCTATTTTGTTGTGGATCTCGACCATTGTGCATCCGAGGTTTCTATTTCTTTCTTTGTTATTGCTATTTTCACAGAGATTCTCTCTCTAGAACGAGCTCTACAGCCTTGAAAGCCTCGGATTGTGCGATGACAGGGCAATTACAATCGTAGCTCCCCTCCTGCGCAGCAATAGCAACAGCACCATCAGATGACGGTCATGGAGGTACATGGCTAGAAAAGGTGGCCTTTGTGGGGATGTCCCTACAGGTTGTTCAAGGCGCGGAGCAAGGAGCGCAGCCCTATGGACACATGGTCCTTGGGCTAATTAACAAGAGGCCTCCATGGAGCCTAGCTCACAATGGCAACACGAGTTTCGATCTCACAGGTGAATTGAGAAACGAAATGCCACCGCCAAACTTCACAAGGGGACAAGTCCTTACGAGACTAAGTGAGAAGATACCGCAAATACGACTCATGATCCGTCGGACCAAATTTTAATTCTATCAAATAGTGTTTCCACTTTCGGAAGCACTTACGCCATGGTGAGAAGTTATTCTTGTAAGTGTTGTATCGGAGTTCGGAAGCACTTACGCCATGGTGAGAAGTTATTCTTGTAAGTGTTGTATCGGAGTTCATCGCCATGAAGCTCATAACCAACCGAATGTCCTTGTTTTGCAAAACTACTTAGCATTGCAAAAGACATTGAAATGCTCATCTGGCTTGGAAAGCTAAAAAACTACCCTAGAAGACATGATGTGTTGAAATGTAGAGAGAAAGAGACGAGACAAGAGACACATCATGTACGCTCCCAAAGACTGATTCATATTGAGGACAAGATACATATATATAGGTGAGACCAAGTTAGGTAGAGTGAGCCATATATAGAGCTCCAACACCCCCACTCAAACAAGGGTCTCTAGCTATGGATGAAAAAACCCTTGGGGAGTACAAGGGAAAAACCCAAGCCCCTATACAAATGTGAAAATATGAACCAGAAGTAATGATGTGAAAGTGCATTGTGCATCTATGTACAAATATACAAAAGGACCAAGAGGTCATAGTGAGCAATTGTGGAATGTGCAAAGTGCATGGTGTCTAGAAGATTACAACGATATATGTACAAAGCTACCATAAGAGTAAAGAGCCTAATCTAGAAAGAGTGAGCCCGAGGCAACTCCAAGCTCTGAGCGCAAGAGAATGAAGCGTGACTCATTGAGACCTTTGGTAAGAATATCTGCAATCATCTGGTCACTTGGACAATGTTCAATCATGATAGTGCCTTTGCGTACTTCGTATCGAACATAATGGTAATGCACAGCAATATGTTTTGACTTGTTATGTTGGACATAGTCTTTTGCAAGACTAATAGCACTCTGATTATCACACCGCAAGGGTGTACTAGAAAGAGGAGAATGGCCGATATCTGTCAACACTTGTCGAAGCCAAATGAGTTCACGAGCTGCAAGTGATGCCGCAACATATTCAGATTCGGTTGTAGAAACTGCAACACAACGTTGTTTCTTGCTGGTCCAAGAAATAAGACAACCATTAATGAAGAAACAATTGCCACTAGTAGATCGCATAGATAAATGTGAGCTGGCCCAATCTGCATCTGTGTAACCCAAAAGAGAAAGAGATGGAATGGAGTCGGATGTGAATTGTCGTTGATAAACCAAACCATAATCTATAGTGCCTTTCAAGTATTTCAACACGCGCTTTGCTGAAGACCAATGCTTAAGAGAAGGACATGCAAGGTGTTGCCCGAGATAGTTAGCAATAAACAAAATGTCAGGACGAGTGTTCAAACCAACAACTTGAAGACATCCAACCAAATTAGCATATGGTTGATTTGTAACAAGCTGGCCACCACCATCAGAAGTGTTTTTCATGGAACTCGCAAGACAAGGAGTAGTTGCTGAATGTGCAGATTCCAAACCAAACTTCTTAATAGTATCCTCAATAAACTTTGACTGTCGAAGTAATAAAATACCTTTACTGCGATCCCTTTGAATCTGAATGCCAAGACACGAGTGAAGCTCTCCAAGATCCACCATATCAAATGCCGAAGATAACAACTGCTTACTTTGGTGTAGAAATCCCAAATCATTGGAAACAAGGATTGTATCATCCACATAAAGGGCAAGGATTACAAAACTACCATTTTGGTGTTTGGTAAATAAGTTGGGATCAGAAGAGCAAGAGAGAAAACCATGGGAGGTAAGAAAAAGATCAAACTTGATGTACCAGGCCCGTGAAGCTTGTTTAAGACCATATAAAGCCCTATGAAGACGAGCAACAAGATCTTCCTTCCCTGCAATAACAAATCCTTCTGGCTGCTCCATGTAAATTTCTTCATTCAAATCTCCATTCAAGAAAGCTGTGCGCACGTCCATCTGATGAATTTCTAAGTCAAATTGAACAGCAAATGCCAATAAAACCCGAATACTAGTAATGCGAACAACTGGTGAAAAGGTTTCGTGATAATCAACGCCAGCAACTTGAGAATAACCTTTGGCAACTAAACGTGCCTTGAATTTGTCAAAGGATCCATCTGCTTTAAATTTTGTCTTATATACCCACTTACACTTAATGGCAGTACGGCCAGGAGGTAGCTCAGTGAGTATCCATGTACCTTTAGAGATAAGAGAATCATACTCTGCTTCCATAGCCTCTTGCCATTGATCCTTTTGTGGAGAACATATAGCATCACTGTACGTGGCTGGATCTTCAGAAGTAGAGAAAACATTAGCCTCAAAATCTTCATCATAAACATGACAAGAACCATGCTCAAAATCAATAGGCAGATCAATAAAAATGTCAACATCATCAATGACAGCATTCGGAATCAATGGTTGTGAAGAGGAAAGTTGCTCTTTAGATGGTTGTGAAGAGGAAATTTGCTCTATAGAAGAAGATTCATCATCACACAAGAATGGAAAAGCTTCAAGCAAAGATTTAGTATCATCAGAATCATCCATGGACCATGTACCGCCCATAAGCTGTTCATTGAAAATAGCATCACGATTCACAAGCACTTTCTTGGAGGACGGGTCATAGAATTTGTAGCCTTTGGAAGTGTCAGAATACCCAATAAAAATAACTTTAAGGCCAGGAGCATCAAGCTTTGCTCGTGTTTCTTTAGGAACATGAATGTAAGCAATACATCCAAAGGTTCGAAAATGAGATACAGAAGGAATTTCACCTGTCCATGCTGTGATGGGTATCTTACCAGAAGGAGCAGTAGTAGGAAGATGATTCTGAACAAAGACTACTGTGAAGAGAGCTTCACTCCAGAAGACACGAGATAACCCAGAATGAATCAGCATACATCGTATAGCATTGATAATAGTGCGATTCTTACGTTCAGCAACACCGTTCTGTTGAGGTGAATATGGAATTGTATGTTCATGATGAATACCATGGTCCGTACAATAACTCTCAAACTCACGAGACACATATTCTCCACCATTATCGCTGCGAAGTTTCTTGAGGCGACGTCCAGTTTGAAGTTCGACAGCCTTGTGAAATTGCTTAAAAACAGATAACGCCTCAGATTTTTGTTGAAGCAAGAAAACAACTGTATACCGTGAGTAATCATCAATAAACGTAATGAAATAACGATGTTGTGTTCTCGATGGAGGCAAAGGTCCACAAATGTCGGTATGAACAAGATCCAACAAATCATGAGAATGAACTGAATTCGAGAGAGGAAAGGGTTTACGATTGTGTTTGCCAAGAGCACAAAACTCACAGATTCCCATATGAGGATGAGCTTTAAGATCCATTCCGCGTACAAGACCTTGACGATGAAGATTAAGAAGCTTTGAGAAATCAGCATGAACAAAGCGATGATGCCATATCTTGCAATCATGATCCCCTGGAGCAGTGACAACATTTGCTACAGCATCATTAAGAGAGAGCTCAAACAAATTGCCATTACGAGAAGCAGTTGCAATAATCTGTCCATCTTTCTCAATGCGGCATTTGCTGTGGTCGAATCCAACAAACAAACCAAGATCAACAAGTCTTGCAACTGAAAGAAGATTACGTTGAAGTTCTGGGACATGTAAAACCCCTCGTAAAACTCGAGTTGAAGAAGATAAGGTGCCAAGATATAAATCTCCAATGCCCTTGACTTGGCAAGTTGTATCATCAGCAAGATAAACAACACGCTTAACAGGTAAAGAATGATAGTTATGTAGCCACTTAGATTCATATGTCATATTTCCTGTAGCACCAGAATCAATAATGAAAAGTGAACCATCACGTACATGAAGTATTCTGTCTGGGGGAACTGAACATAAAACACAACTTGTTTCAGGCATAACATTATCATGATGCTCGGCTGCATATGCTCGATTTCGATCTACATCAAATCGACGCTTAAAGCACATGGAAGAGGGATGATCAGATTTTCCACAATAATCACAAGAAGAAGAATCTCTAGATAAACGTGGTTGTTTTGTGGTAATGTGTTCTTCATCATATTGACGTGCCCAACAGTCATCTTCAGTATGACCATTCCTATTGCAGTAAGAACAATGCTTGTTAGGAAATTTGAGACGAGAGAAACTACCACCACGACGACCACCTCTACGGTTGCCTCGTTGAAAAGAACGCCTTCGCACATTAAAGGCCCGTTCCAATTGTTGTGACTCAGGCTCCTCTTGTTGTGAAAACATAACTGCATCATGACCAACACTACGTCGTTGTTGACGTTGAGAATACTCAATCAAAGATATGCAAGTTTGGTCAAAATCAAGACCGTCCTTGTTAGAAAGAATGGTAACAATGTTGTCATAAGACGGATCCTTTATTGTATCAAGAAGAATTGTAATAAGTTGCTTTCGTGGAACAGGATCACCCGCAGCAGCAAGTTGATTAATAATAGATTTGAAAGAATCAATATGTCCCGTCATAGCAGTACCAACTTCATACTGTAACTTTGAAAGCAAACCTCTCAAATAAAGTGTTTCTGTAACAGACTTTTTCTGAAAATTTGCTATAAGATACTCCCATACGTCATGGGAAGTAGGAAAGTCATACACATCAAGCATGAGAGAATCACTAAGAGCAGAAAGAATATACCGACGAGCTGCTTTATCACGCCTCTGCCAATCCATATAAGCAAGACGCCATGCATCAAAAACAGGGCCTTCCGTGATAAGAACGTTGTCAGAATTCGGAATAATAGGCTGAGACGGACATAGAGAATTGCCAATAACAACATCTGAGAGCTCATCGCCTTCAAGAATTAACAGCATCTTTGCTTTCCAGCCGGGAAACCCTTGGCCTTGAAAAGAAGGAATAGAACGTTGGCCAGAAGGAAAACCATTGACGAGAACAGTCATAGCCATATCTATCTGTGAGAAGACGTATAAGATAAAATCACAAAATCTGCACACCATAGACAAGGACGACTGCAATAAGAGATAAGAGACGTCAATAAGAAAAGAGTCCTCAAAATAGCGAGACGTGGGACGCAAGATTCATTGGTAGACGCTGGATGAAAAAGCTAGATTGGTCGCTTTGCTAAAAATAGCAAAATCCGAGACGTGGGACGCAAGATTCATTGGTAGACGCTTGACGAAAAAGCTAGATTTGGCGGTTTGCTAAAAACGCTTGACGAAGAAGCTAGATTTGGGCGGGTTGCTAAAAACGCTTGACGAAGACGAAACCTGTGTGCTCACAAAGACACTTGATGAAGACGAAACCTGTGTGCTCACACAAAGAACCTGTTTTGCTGTTTTACAGATGCAGTTTGCCTGAACTGTCATAACTTTTGACTCACAACTCCGTTTGACAAACTTTTTTGATAGGATTCACCAGCACAATACAATCTACGCACCTGCACCTGGTTTTGGTTTTAAGGACGCGATTAAGAAACAACTCTAATTACAACAAGTTAAGCTATAAAATCATGTAGACAACACATAATCAAAGAACAATCTTGTAAGACATGAAATTATAATCATGAATTTAACAAGAAGACATAGATGCTTCCCTCATAGATGCTCTGATACCATGTTGAAATGTAGAGAGAAAGAGACGAGACAAGAGACACATCATGTACGCTCCCAAAGACTGATTCATATTGAGGACAAGATACATATATATAGGTGAGACCAAGTTAGGTAGAGTGAGCCATATATAGAGCTCCAACATGATGTCCTTGAGCTATTAAAAGGCTGCAAGCTCCAGGGTGTCCACACGACAACATGATGATGGACTCAATCTTGGGGGTACATGGCTAGAAACGGTGGCCTCTGTGGGGATGGCCCTGGAGGTTGTGCAAGGTTTAGGGCAAGGAGCACACCCCTTCGAACATGTGGTCCTTGGGCGGCTGATAGAGGGAAGGCCTCCATGGAGCCTAGTTGACAATCACAACACTAGTTTCGAAGGAGATACTTGATCTCAAAAGTGAATTGAGAAAGGAAATGCCATTCCCAAACTTCACAAGGGGACAAGTCCTTATGAGACTACGTAGGAAGGTACCATAACGACTGATGATCCGTTGAAATCCTGAATTTTGACTCGATCAAATAGCGTTGCCACTTTCCAAAGTACATGTCCCAAGGTAAGAAATTCATCTCGTAAGTATTGTATCGGAGTTTAGCACCATGAAGCTCATAACCAACACGATATCTGTGTTTTGCAAAACTACTTTAGCATTGCAAAAGACATTAAATTGCTTATGTAGGTTGGGAAGCTACAAAACTAGGCTAGAAGACATGATTTCCTTGAGGTGTTGAAAGGCTGCAAGATCCAAGGGAGTCAACACAAACACACGATCCTCCCTGGTAGCATAAATCAAAGCCATTACTTTTCTTGGGCATAGTGCTCCATGAATGTCATGTGCAACACAGTCATCATGCCCATAAATCAGAGCATTACTTTTTCTTGGGCATAGTGCTCCATGACTGTCATGTGCAACACAGTCATCATGCCCATAAATCAGAGCATTACTTTTTCTTGGGCGTAGTGCTCCATGAATGTCATGTACAACACAGTCATCATGCCCATAGATCCTCTTAGCTTGTGAACATTTTCTAGTATGGGAACTTGACGATGGCCTCAATCTTGGAGGGATCTATGGAGACACCATCCACCAAAAAAATGTGTCCCATGAAAGATACCTTGATTAAGAAGAACGCCACCATTTCCCAACGATGAACTCTCAGACCATTTCCTTAATTAGCTAGAGAGCATGCACCATATGTCGATGATGATCCTCAAACTCCTCACTATATACGAGAATATCATCTAGAAAGACAAAGATGAACATCCCCAAATGTGGTTGAAAATTGCAAGACTTCATCCTCCCTTACTAAACGCACCCAAGGGATTGATCAACCCAAAAGGCATCACCAAAAATTTGAAGGGTCTAGAAAAGTTTCTACTATTTCTTTTACTTTCATGTACTTTAGCTTTGTGCTTTCTTTGTATATGGGGATGATTATAGACATGAAATTCATAATGGATAATGGATTATTGATTTATATGAGGGATATTAATCGATTGATTGATTTGAGGGACGTAACTAGTAGCTTTCGATGCCAATTCATAGTAGCTGCTACTCTTCTTCAGTGATCTCGACCACTGTGCATTCATAGCTTCTATTTCTCTCTCGGTTGTTGCTAATTTCGCAGAGTCTAGTTCTCTAGAATGGGATCTCCACCCTTGAGAGCCTCATATTGTGTGATGCAAGGGAATTTATAATCATAGCTCCCCTCTTGCAGTAATAGCAACAATAGCATTAGATGATCACCATGGGGTTACATGGCTGGAAAAGGTGGCCTCTGTGGATGGCCCAAGAGGTTGCGCAAGGTGCGGAGCATGGAGCACGCCCCTTTAGACACGTGGTGCTTGGGATAATTAAAAGGATCTTTCCACGGAGCGTAGCTGACAATCGCAACACTAGTTTCCAGGGAGATACTTGATCTCAAAGGTGAAGTGAGGAAGGAATTGCCACTGCCAAACTTCAAGAAGGTACTGCACCACGACTGATGATCCGTTGGAATCTTGAATTTTGATCCGATAAAAAAGTTTTGCTCATAACCAATAGGATATCCTTGCTTTGCAAAACTAATAGGATATCCTTGTTCTGCAAAACTACTTAGCATTGCAAAAGACATTGAAATCCTTATCTAGGTTGGGAAGCTACAAAACTAGGCTAGAAGATATGATGTCCTTGAGGTGTTGAAAGGCTGCAAGATCCAAAGGAGTCCGCACATAACACAAGATCCTCCTTGTGTTGGTAGCATAAATGAGAGCATTACTTTTTCTTGGGCATAGTGCTTCATGAATGTCATGTAGAACACACTCATCATGCCTAGAAATCCTCTTAACTTGTGAACATTTTCTAGTATGGGCAACATGACAATGGCCTCAATCTTGGAGGGATCGATCGAGACACCATCTACCAAAAAAATGTGTCTCTTAAAAGAGACCTTGATTAAGAAGAACTCCACCTTTTCCCAATGAAGTAAATGATGAACATCCCCAAATGTGGTTGAAAATTGTAGGAAATTTCCCTTCCTTAGGCATTGGTTAACCCAAAAGGCATCACTAGAATTTCAAAGAATATAGAGACTTTTCTACTATTTCTTTTAGTTTCAAAGGTACTATAGCTTTTTACTTGCTTTGTACATGGAGAGGATTATAGACATGAAATTCATACTGGATAATGGATTATTGATTTATTTGAGGGATAGTAATTGATTGATTGATTTGAGGGATGTAACTAGTAGCTTTGGATGCCAATTCACAACTGCTACTCTTCTTCATTTGAGTATTTATGGTTAGGTAAAGCCTTTGATATCTGTTGTTACTTGGCTTTTTCCTTGTTGTAATGTATATTGTATATTATGATACTTTTTCATATTTTTGGGCACTTGCCTCCCCCTTCATCAACTCTTTTTTTTTTCTACAAAAAAAATTCCTTTTCATATCGATCTTGGGCAGCACAGTGATTCATGAGATCATGGGATGTTTCATCGTTGTCTTGGAATTCATCTCTTTTCCTTGGAGATCATAGGACAGGGAGAGACTTTTGCAATGACTTATCTAATAGACAACCATGTTGCGGCACTTGTACTCCATCTTAGCTTTGAGCTTGCACACACAACATTAATATATTAAGAGGAGGTGGGCATGATCGTCCGTGCCATATCACAAGGGGCTTTTGATTTATCCCTAGATAGAAAAAAATTCTTAGTCCCTTTATTATTTCCAAGATGAAAATGAATGTCTGCCCTATATCAAAATGGATATATGCTATATTTCCTCTGTGTGTGTGTGTGTGTGTGTGTGTGTGTGTGCATGTTTGTTACGAGGATCCTTTTTGTACATCCTAAAGAAATAATTAAATCCTCACAAATAAACATCAATTATTAAAAGAGAGACTTGAAATTGAATTACAAATCAATTAAGGTGACTTGTTATCATTAAGAAAAGAAACATTTAATACATAAAATAGCAAACATCATCAAAGGTTACGATAGAGAGTACCACACAAAGAAGAACAACAGATTGGGTGCAATCCCCCCCCGACATGTGTGGCTCCACTCCCACATGTGCTATTTTAATCATATTTATAAATTTAGCCCTTGGAGCCATTAATAGCATAGCTTTTCCAAAATAGGGCCATTTACCCACTACACTAATCAAGAGAACAAGCAATGCATGTCTCTTAATCCCATTCAAACATTGATTAAATCTTAGCTTTCCCTAATGCAAGCAAATCTATAAGCGTGCATCTACTAACCCACAAGCTTAAGCAAGCATAGAATGTAACATTCACAAACCCACAAGCTCATAGAGAGAGTTTATCCATGAATAGCTCATTGCCAATGAAGTGGGCAAGAGCTTGCATCAATGGAGACTACACACACACAATGGAGTTTGCATCAATGGAGACTACACACACACACACACTACAAGAATGCATACACAAGAGAAAGAAAGAAGCATTCGACTAATCATAGATTAATCTACTTCAATGATGCTAAAAGAGATTAAGAGAAATAAGTGGAGATTTACTCATTGATTAATGGAGCTTGATGCTCATTAGAGTACAATAGAGAGAGTTAGAGAGTTGCCATAGCTTGAGAGCTCAAGAGTTCAAGAGCTTCAATCAATGGCTTATGAGAATGGCCCAAAAAAGTCCTCTTTCTTTAGCTAACATCTCTTTTATAGAGATGTCACTAACCCTAGGCCTCTTTCACACATGGGTGGACAACCCACTAAGTGAGCCTTGATTAATACACTTAGAACTCTCATTTAGAACCCACATTGGCCTAAAACAATTTACATTGCACTTCGGCACAAAAATATGGAAAAATTATGTACGTCTTTATGTTCCCATGGCTACAATCCCGCTCTCTCGCATTAATTGCTTCTGGCCTCCTTCCATAATCCGTGTTCCCATGAGTATTCCTGTGGAACATTCCCCCCTTCCTAAATCGCGCACGTCCTCAGGCACGGTAGAAACAAAAGCTGCAAAAAACAATGGAAGATAAGTAAAGCCTTTTATTGAAAAAAAAACAACCAGCAATGACAATTTCACACATGAGCATGCAAGTGAATGGCCGATTAGAGTTTTAAAGAGTTCTAAAAGAAGCGAGTAAAGACTAGTCAAAGTGAGACTAAGTGGAGATAGTGCTATGCAAAGGCAAGTGTTATTCCTAAATATAAGCCATGGTGATTAGACTTCTTTTCTTTTCTTTTCTTTTTTTTTTGTAAAGAGCATAAGATTAAAGAGAATTTTCATTTTTAGCTTGACAAAGAGGAAGGTTCCATCCTAATGAGACCCAAGCAATGGCCAAGAGACCTCCGCCAAGAGAATCTAAAGGCCGCTAAGTATCTCAAGGGCGACAGACCCTTTTCTTTCTTTTTGACATAAGGAGTATCCCATGAAGATGAGGGCATCGGTCTCGAGGGCCCATAATGTACCCAAGAGTCCTACCAGTATCTTTCAAGGTGATAGAGTCCTTGTAGGTCTTCTTCTTAATATTTTAGACGTCAGTGTTCACCCCATGGAAACCAAGGCATCGGCCCCAAGGTGCTAAAAACAACCCAAGGTCCTACCAAGCATTCCACATGGCCATAGACACGTCATGTCTCGAGTCACTTCTATATATTTTTTAGGGCATGTGTTTCGTTAATTTTTTATTTATCGTAGCACCTAGCCCATACCTACTAAGAGGTAGCTACCACTAGGGATAACTAATATACTTCGAGAGCATAAGAACTTGGCATACTCCGTTGGTATATGTCTTACACCGTCTTCAAATAGAAATACCTTCTACTAAGTCCTCTAAGAATTTAGAAATCACTCACCACATAGTAACAACTAATTTAAAACCTAAACCAGCCAACTGTGTGTGAGCATGCAAACAATATATGCAAAAGTGAAAAGCACATAAAGAACAAAAGATTATGATTTGAATACACCTATTGTAGTGCTCGTTGATGTTGCACGTTTGTCTTGTGCATTGCTGATGTGCAGATTGCTTCTCTTTGCTCTTTGTAGGCATTGCATGTCTCCCCCCTTTCTAATTTGTGTGCACAGTAGGTGGACTGTTGGAGCGTGTTTGTATGCTCTTGTTTAGCTGAGATCTCTGCAAAATGTCTTATTAACAAACAAGAAAAGAAAAGAATAAAATTTGTTATTGGTGCCAATCACAGAATATAGCCGAGGAGAAAAACCCAGTGGGAGAAAAGTGCCCTAGCTTGTTGATCTTATTGTGGAGTTGATAAGCTTACCCTTGCACTAGCGGTGGATCCGTGCCCACTTCTGCTGGAAAGATGGCATCAATCACTTCAGGATGCAAGGACAACCCTGTACAAAAGTCGGCCTCTGGAGAACCTCTGGAGATGGTGGTAGAGGAAGGAGTGCTTTCTCGCTAAAATATGGCATTCGTTCTATGGGAAGGTTAAGCAGACAATGCCGATTTTGGAATTGCTCAATATAGGTGCTCATATAGTGATCCAAAATTGACATGTTGAGGCTGGGGGAAGAAGGGCGTGCAAGATAGGTGGTTGCAAGTCATTTATGCATGTATCCCTCCATTGTTGTGCTTGAACCTCCTTAGGTAATCTACGTTGATTTGGTCCTCGGTCTGGTACTCTCACATCAAGAAGGTTATGGCGTTGGGGTGTAATTCCCACAATTTGTTTCATTAAGCCCGTGCCATATCGTCGAAAGTAAGAGTGGCATAGCCAACAAATGTGTGAAGCTTCCCCTAATACGAGTCATGCACACTCTTGACAATGAGGAAATGGATGATGCTGTTGATAGCATAAAGTGACAAAGTGATGCCCACAGCAAATTTCACCTAAGGGAGCATAAAAGTACCTAGAATGAGTTTGAAAAGGAGGAGCACTATAACCCCTGCGATATTCAGGTTGAGTACTATCAGGGTCAATGCATGGTGGACATGTATCTCGCCAAGTATCCATCAGGAGGTATCTGGGCATAGAACAATGAAATTTAGAAACTTCAAACTTTATACACTCATATCCATCATTACAATCCCTATCAAAAACAATGGAGATAAGATCATCTCAAAAAGAACACAGTCCTGTAAAGGCATAAGGAACCACATTAGTAAAACTGAGACTATTCAAACACTGATCTACCAAAGAGCTTCAATTGTAGTGTTAATGCCTTACCTTTGGTTTTGGGTATGTCCTTCATAAGAGGTGGGAAGGATAGCAATTGTTGAGGAATTTGAGCAAGATAAGAGGATTTAGGTAGTGAAGTGCTAGAATCTATGCTCAAAGGAGACTCATGTAAAGTTGGATTTGTCTTAGGTACAAAAGTTGATGGTGGAAGTGTGTAACAAGGAGATGTTGGGACAACTGGTGATTCAATACAGGTTTGGGGAAGGTCAACGCAAGAGATTTGTAGGTGTTATCACAATCACCTATCCTATCTTGAAGAGGTTGTTGTGATTTCCTTTGCACCCACGGATATAAAAAACCAAGAGTGGCTTTGGTAATCTTATTGATACACTCTTCTGGCTCTAGCAAACCATGGCATTTGGGAAGCCAAAGTGCTGTTGCACCCGCATAGTAGCCTTGTGCTTTAAGAACATGCTTTGGGACCCAATGAGTAACAATCTGAGGCTTAGGCTTGGAAAACATATGCTTTTTAGGAGGTTTACCAACTAGGCTAGACGGTACAAGTTTGTATGCATCTTTGGATAGCCAAATTGACAGTTCCTTCTTGCCTGGCCTTCTTTGAGCAGTGATTAGAGTAGTTGGAACATGCCAGCCATGGCCCTCACTTGAGGACTCATTGATTATCCACATCATTTGTCTTGGAGCTTGAAGAGCAGATGTTGAAAGTGGGTTGTGTAAGGTAGAACTACCACCCTTTTGACATGATAAAACTCGTGGAGCAGCAGATCCCAAGATGCAATCAGAATCAATTTGCAATTTGTATTGTCTATTCTTCCAATCTAATGAACAATTGGTAGCACTCAACCATGGTCGACCAAGAACAACCTCTACCACTGCCTTGGACTTACTAGCCACATAAAAGGAAACTGACATCTGGTGACCCTGTATGGATATCATAATGACACATTTTCCCTCTATAGGGTTATCTTCACCTGAGAAGCTTCATAAGTCAATACGAATGTTCACAAGTGTTGGTTGTCCCAAGGCTACCCATGTGTCAAATGAGAGAACATTATAATCTGCACCAGAGTAAATTAAGGCAGAGACAAATTAGGTAGTCTCATGAAGATGAAGACACACGCAAATATTGAAAGGATCGACATATTGTTCATCAGTAGCCAACTCTAAGGTCAACACAGAAGCCTTGCGATGCTCCTTGGCTTTTGCAACTCTAGATTTAGCTTCTTCTTGAGCCTGATGTTTAAGTAGCTCATGTACTTCTTTTCGTGTGTGGGCAACATGCATTTGTTGAAGCATGGCTTCAGTTAATGGTTCATTGTATTTCTTGAAACGACTTCCATTAATGAAGTTAGGCATTTACTCGCCTTCTAGTGTCTCTAAACGCACTACACCACTAGGAGAAAACTCATTAATCACAAATGGTCCTAGGCCACGTTTCTTGAGATTTCACTTATGCTTCTTAAGTGTGTACAAGAGCACAAGGTCTCCTTTTTTGAATCGGCCAGTTGTTACATTTCGATCATACCATTGCTTTTGTCTCCTCTTCTCGGCATACATCCACATTAGCGCCAATAAGCGAGTCTCATCAAGCTTTTCCAATTCATCAATGCATTGAGAAAGCTCATGATCAGTCCAGTCCAATTGTTTAGCAACTCGTAGGGTAGGTACAAGAAATTCAATGGGAAGAATTGCATCTAGCCCAAAAGCAAGCTCAAATGGGGTTGCGCCCACAGATGTTTTATAGGCTGTTCTATATGCCCAAAGAACTGAGTGTAACTTTTGCTCCCAATCAGTCCTATGTCCCTCAACAATCTTTGTGACTGCTGTGTAGAGAATCTTGTTAGTACTCTTAGCTTGACCATTGTTCTGGGGATGATAGGGTGCAGAACGCTTTTGAATTACCATAAATTCTTGAAGTAAAAACTCTATGATCTCATTCACAAAGTGCACACCTTGATCACTAACGATTTCAATAGGTAAGCCATAGCATGTAAACACGTACTCATAGAGGAACTTGGCTGTGGTTCTGGCATCATTTTTGACTGTAGCCTTTGCCTCTACCCATTTGGTCAAATAGTTAGTTGTTGCGACTATAATATATTCGGCATGCGTGTGATGAGGCTGGAGGTTTAATGGGACCGACAAAATCAATACCCCATTTGGCAAAAGCACGTGTGCTTAACATAGGCCGCAATGGCATATTGTCCTTTGTGATGGGAGGTTTGGCCCTTTGACAATCGTCACAACGTTTTACATATTCTTCGGTATCCATTTGTAAGGTTGGCCACCAAAGCCCAGACCACCTAATCAACTTAGCTGTGGTATTGCCCGAAAAGTGTCCACCCCCAACACGTGCATGTGCATGAGTCAAGATTTTCAAGTAGTCAGCTTCACATACACACATGCGCAAGTTGCCATCTTTGCCCCTCTTGTAGAGTCGGCCCTCTATCAGCATATAGTTGGCCGCTTCAACTTCAATAGCACACTTTCGATATTTAGGAATTGTTCGATCAGTATGACCATGCTGAAGAAAGTCCACAATATACTTACTCCAACTTGGTGTAGTTGAAATTTGGAATAATGTGACATTATGAATTGGTTGTTGAATTTGACATGAAGCACAGTTACGAAAAAAAATTTCAGCATCCGCATGCATGGTAGGCCACCATTGCCCATCCTGAGTTATACGTCGCACACAAGTAGTAGTAGCTGATGCATGGATTCCACCAATACCCTCATGTGCCCATTCCAAGATCTCCTCGTATTGGTCAGGGTTAGGTATAAGCTGCAACACTCCATCATTACCCTGATGATATAATCTCCCGGAGATTAACTTGAATGGTCGGCATAGGTCCACATTAGGAGCCGCTAGTTATATCTGCCCACTTGTCAAAATTTCTAAGATGGGTTCAGACCACTTAGGAGCTGTCTCTACAAGGAAAAGTGTTGAATCTAACATATCATCATCCACACCCACAAGAGCTTCTCCAGAGGTGATTCGAGACAAATGATCTGCTCTAAGATGAGTTGTTCCTTTTCAGATTGCCACTTCAAAATCAAACTCAAGAAGGATGACAAACCACCTCACAATCCTTCCTGTTGCACAAGGCTTATTCACCAAATATAGCAGTGCTTGATGGTCCACAAAAAATATAAATTTGTTTGCCAAAAGGTAATGGCGAAACTTTTTCACTACATATATCATGGACAACCCTTCTCTTTCTGTTGTGGTATAATTCTTCTTAGCATTGTTCAACTGTCGACTAGCATATGAGATTGGGAAATCCTTATTATGTTCTCCCGATTGAGCCAAAATACATCCAATTGCAAAGTTTGAAGCATCAATATGGACATGAAAGATTTGGTTCCAATCTGGTGCCCGTAAGATGGGTGCAGACACTAATGCTTGCTTCAACTTTTCAAAGGATTCCTCACACTTTCGTCAGTCCAATTAAACTCTACAAGAAGAGCATATAATGGTCTGGCTAGGACAACGTACATGTAGATGAATCCACGATAATAGCCACAATGTCCCATGAATATTTGTACCCCTTTAGGGTTGATAGGCCGAGGTAATGAGACAATGACATCAATTTTATCCATATCCGTTGAAATACCATTGTGAGAAACAACATGGCCCAAAATCTTCCCTTGTCTTACCATGAATTTGCACTTGTCAGAATTCAAGCATATACGATAAACTTGACACTTTTGAAACACATGTTCTATATGATCATCACACTCTTGTGAGTGAACACATAAATCATCCATGAAGATCTCAAGAAATAGTATAAGGTACCCCTTGAATACATGACTCATTAACCGTTGAAAGGTTGCAGGTGCATTTGTTAGACCAAATGGCATAACACGATAGGCAAAGATGCCATCTTCAGTAGCAAAGGTTGTCTTGTGTTGATCCTTAGGATCAATTGACACTTGATTGTAACCGGAGAATCCATCCAGGAAACTATATGCCTTTTTCCCTGCAACACGTTCCAAAACATGATCCGTGAGATTGGAAGAGGGTAATGATCACGTACAGTAGCTGCATTTACCTTCTTGAGGTTTACACATACTCGAAGTTTTCCGTTTTTCTTGGGCACCACTACAATAGGGGAGACCCATTCAGTGTGTTCAATCTCATAGATAAATTTTACCTCTAAGAGCTTGTCTATTTCTTATTTTATCTTTCGTGCAAAATTCTCATTGTAAGTATAAGGACGTTGCTTGGAAGGCTTTGCATCCTCTCGCAATGGAATTGTATGCTGACATATGCTTGGATCAACTCCTTTGAGGTCTTTATAACTCCAAGCGGAAACATCGCGACTCTTTTATTTTTTGAATTAATAACTTCTCCTCATCTAAGGACAAGTCTGTGGCAATCCACACATAGCGAGGCTCTTCTCCTGGCTCAGCGTTATCAATATTTTTTGCATCTTTTGGACCATCATATGAAACCCCTGGCATGCTTGGCTTTTGTCGCATGGGTTGTTGAAGAACAATCTTCCGATCTTGAAGAGTGTACTGTGTGAAGTTGGGGGGAACATTGAGACCTTGTTCTTGTCCACTTGAGTCATCACTAATTGAAGACCATGCAGTTTTGAGCTCTCTTTTGCAATCTTGCATCAGAGTTTTTCGTTCAACCTTTATGTTTGCACTTCTGACACTCTCTTTTGAATTTGTTTGAGACTTGAGTTTTTGTTTTGGTCTCTTTATTTTTTTACAATTTTTACTAATAGTTTTTAGCTTTTCTCCTGGTTGGAATCCATCTGATCATCTTACTTGGTCTTTGATACTATCTTGTGCTTGGACATAGTATAGATATCCATTCTTTCTTGAGAAGCGAGGTGGTGGTCGAGAGTGTTCATTCTCAAACTCCTCGTTTTCTTTTTGTATTCTCTCACGTCATTCCCTCTCATCTTGTTTATGGATTCTCTTATGGCTGTTACAGCATTTACGTTTAGGTCGGCTTCGAGGGATCTCTATTTGAACCTCCCTTCCTCTCAAGAGTAGGCGTGCCTTTCCTAACTCTTCCTTGGGGATTATCACATCATCATCAAAATCAGAGTCCCATCCATCTTCCTTATCAGCATCATTAGTATATTCGAGTGTTAAATCCTCCACTGAGACTTCCTCTACATGCAGCACTGTGGATGAATCCCCATAGTACAAATCATCTAGAAGGTCACGTGGTTGTACCATTCGTATAGGAATAATGTCATATCCATCTGAGTCGCAAAATTGAATTAGTTTAGGTAAAGAACATGTCGATAATGATGCAAGGACATGACTCCATTCTAGGGGATCAATTAAGTGCTCAGGGAAGGGTTGTGGAATGTATGCCTCATCTGATACACTTCAATTACCCTTAAGTCTCTCGGTGTTGAAATCCTTACATGAGGCTCCACATATCCACAGATCTTCTTGCCCATCTGACAATGTAACTCTTGAGCCTTCAGATGAAGTAGAATCAAACTCATCTATTGGAGACCGCGTTACATCACGATATGAGTGATTCTTTAGGTTGACCCTTGTGATGACAGAATCATGTCGGAGGTACAAATAATTGTATCCCCAATCTTGAATCATTTGAAATTGTCGCATAAATGGTCTACCCAATATCACTTCATAGTTTGGATGCTTTCCAAAATCCACTACTGCAAATGTGTGCTCATATTCAATCCCACATGTGGTGACCAATATGTTCTCTAGCAGCCTAATGGGATGCTCTAAGCTTCCATCTGCTAGCTGCAAGCGCATCCTTGTACTCCTAATAGCTGGTTTGTCCCACTTTTCCCAAATGGACCTTGTCACAATGCCCACTCCTGCACCACTATCAAGTATTGCAGTTGAAGCTACTTTTCGCACTTCTAATGGGAGGGTAGCATTTCCCTGATTGTCCTCAAAATTTTCCTACTTTGTTGATAGGAACTGGCATAACATGCTTTGTCTCAGGGTGTATAGTACATTGATGGTGATCCTTTTGTAGCAATACTTGATCTGACAAACATGTGTGATCCTTTTGTAGCAATACCTAATCTGACAAACACGTAGCAATATCATTCCACAACTCTGGTCGAAGCTCTATCAAATCAAGCAAAGGTAAGGTACAAGCCACTGGTGCTGACAAAATAGCTTGCACGATACCCATATCCATCTCCTTTGCCAACCTTCTATGCATGGAGGGTATCCTCAAGGTTTCTCATATTCTCTCAAATAAGATGGTAAGGTTTTCATTGTATGCTTACTTCTAGGAGAAACAATTGTTTGAACTTTCTCTTGGATGCTTGGGCGTCTAAAGTTGTTTTCTGTGCCCCTGGTAAAATCCACTTCAGAGAATGGAGGTGAAGTAATAAGGGATATATTCTCATTAACTTTCTCATGAACTGCTACCCACATCTCATTTGCCATGTCCTCGTTAGCATCAATAACTTCATCATTGCATGGGAACGCAAGACTAGGTGGTGGCAGAATGCCTTCTTTCAATGGGGTGTCAATTGGTGCTGACTTCTCGCTATGAGCTTGTGAGATCAGCTCACTCACTAGATTTGCCTTTGCATCCCTAGTTCAAGGTGTCTCATTAGTCTGCATTTCGGCATTTCGTGTCTCTAATCTAGTCATTTCTCCAAGTGGCACGGCATCCTCATTCTCTGATGAAGGTTGTGATGGAACTGCCTCTACAAAGTTGAGTGAGACCTTTGGTTGAGAGGTGCCTTCCTCATGTGGTTTCAGCAACAAACAATCCTTTGGAAAGTGTTCTACACAACACCCTAGACAATATCTTTCAATTGGTGGAAACTGTGGTACTGTTATATTGGATCGAGCTGCTTGCCTTTGGTGATGTGGACAATCATGAGCCCAATGGGCTTCTCCGCACTCATAAAACAGGGGCCCATTAGTTTGGCTTCTACTTTCCTTTGCTGCCATTGACCTGAGGGGCTTGGAGTCCTAGGTTGGTAGCCACTTAGAAACATCAAAGAATTTTGTTCCCTCGGCGGTTGAGGCTCCAGTGCTTGGCTTGGATATGCGGGACTTTCAAAGAGATTTTCCTTGGATGAATATGATGCATATTCCTCCTCCACATAGCTTGAGTTTACCAAGTCTCTACACATATTTGAATTGTCGTAGTCAACAAACCTCACAGGAGTAGTCCCAGGAGCAGGAGGTTGAGCTCTAAGTATAGGTTGTGCTTGCTCTTGTGCCATCGGTGGTGGCTTACGTTCAAAATTAGTATACTATTGATGCATTTGTGGAGCCACTGCACCCCTTTGCTGCTCACGCTCCTGTCTCATTCTTGCAATGCGAGTGCATTCCTGTGTGGTGTGGGTATAATTCCAAGCACAGGCCTGGCACCACTTCTTTGTGGGTTGGTTTGTGAGACTAGAGGAGAAAAGGTAATACATTCCTCGGTTTTATGGTTACCACCACATGCTCCACAAAGATGAGGACCTGTAGAAAGGTAGTACACTCCTCATTCGCCTGCTATTGTTGTGGCTGCATGGGCGGGTGATAGGTTTGTCCCAATCTCCTTAGCACTAGGTTAGCTATCTGGTCTGGATTTACTAGTGTGCTAGACCCTGAACTTTGGTCATCACCCCACTGATCTCTAGGTTGCACCTCAGGGCCAGCACCATCTTGGAATTTGAAGTTATCTGTGAAATCCATAGCATCATGGCAACACACATTGAAATTTGTATGCTTCTTTGCATAGAGAGGTGTGTGTAGTGTTGAATTTTTGAGTCCTTTTAAGAAGAGAGAAATTAATCGACTCTGAGTGGGCGTCTCATCTTCTGGGTAGCAACGATTAATGTACTGCTTCATCCTATTTACACAGTCTCTCTAACACTCTCAGTCTCGCCTTGCTTGAAAGAGTAGATGTTTGCTACTGTGTCATGCTGAATCCCCATCAAGGAAAAAGCAGCAATGAATCTCTCTTCCAAAACTCGTAAAGAAGATTTGTCTTAAGTCTCTAGTGCCTGAAACCAAGCAAGGGCCTTTCCCTCAAGAGTGAGCCCAAATCCTTCAATTTGCGTATGCTTCTCAGTCACTTGCTCAGCTCGAACTGTTTGCCTAAATGCTGCTACATGGTCATATGGATCGCCCGACCCTTCGTACTTCTTTACCAATTTCTGAAGAGTTGATGGCCTTACTCGTCTTGAATACTCATCATCAGGCCTACGGCCTCTCACTCTCAGTGGTTCCTCTCTTTGGTACGATGGTCCATATGCATCCCAAATTGGTGTGGGTCCCCTATTACCTGCCTCACCAACCCTCTCCAAAGATCTTGTTACCCGCATTTCAGGAGGTGCATTTATGGGAGGTGGCTTATGAGAATGGCCCAAAAAAGTCCTCTTTCTTTAGCTAACATCTCTTTTATAGAGATGTCACTAACCCTATGCCTCTTTCACACATGGGCAGACAACCCAATAAGTGAGCCTTGCTTAATACACTTAGAACTCTCATTTAGAACCCACATTGGCCTAGCACGATTTACATTGCACTTCGGCACAAAAATATGGATAAATTATGTGCGTCTTTATGTTCCCATGGCTACAATCCCGCTCTCTTGCATTAATTGCTTCCGGCCTCCTTCCATAATCCGTGTTCCCATGAGTGTTCCCGTGGAACACATACCAATTCACGACCTGATAAAGATGCAGCTACATACTTAGATTAAGTTGTAGAGACTGTAACACAATGTTGTTTCTTTCTAGCCCAAGAAATTAGGCAACCATTAACAAAGAAACAATTTTTACTTGTAAATCGCATAGACAAGTGAGAATTTGCTGATTCAGCATCTAAAAAACCAAGAAGACATAAAGAATTCGAGGGAGAGGATCCATGTTGGTGGTGATAGATGAGTCCAAAGTCCTCAGTGCCTTTCAAATATTTAAGAACACATTTGGTTGCAGTAGTCCAATGCCCAACAAAAGGAGAAGCAAGATGTTGCCCCAAGAAATTAGCCGCAAAGAGAATACCTAGTCTGGTGTTTAAGCCAACAAATTGTAAATAGCCAATGAGATTAGCATAAGATTGATGTAGGGCAAATGCTTCATCTCATGAGTCATAGTTGTATACTTGGTGGAGCTTACAAGACATGGAATATTTGCAAAATGAGCATTGACCAAACCATGTAGGACAAATGCTTCATCTCATGTAGGGCAAATGCTTCATCTCATGAGTCATAGTTGTATACTTGGTGGAGCTTACAAGACATGGAATATTTGCAAAATGAGCATTGACCAAACCAAACTTTTCAATAACATTGTCAATGAATTTTGATTGACAAAGAAACAAGATACCTTTTTGGAGTGTTGTTGAACTTGAATACCAAGACAAGAGTGAATCTCACGAAGATCCACCATCTCAAAAGCCGATGACAATACTTCTTTATGAGTTGCATAAAGTCAAGATTATTGGAAACAAGTATGGTATCATCGACGTATAGAGAAAAAATAACAAATAGAATACCTCCGTGCTTGACATATACATTGGGATCTGAGAAACAAGAGATAAGCCATTTCGATGTGAGGAAGAGATCAATTTTGATATATCAAGAACGTGATTCCTGCTTTAAACCATAAAGAGCATGATGAAGACGACACATAAGATGTTCCTTTGCTATGAATTGAAAATCCTTTTGGTTGTTCCATATAAATCTCTTCTTTGAGATCACCCTGTTAAGAAAAGTAGTTTTCACATCCACCTGATGAATCTCCAAATCAAAATGAGTAGCAAATGCCAAATGGACACGTATGCTAGTCATGGGAACTACAGGGGAGAATCCTTTTGGTTGTTCCATATAAATCTCTTCTTTGAGATCACCCCGTTAAGAAAAGTAGTTTTCACATCCACCACCTGATGAATCTCCAAATCAAAATGAGTAGCAAATGCCAAATGGACACGTATGCTAGTCATGGAAACTACAAGGGGAAAATGTATTATGATAATCAACACCTGCAACTTGTGAGTATCCTTTTGCAATCAAACGAGCTTTGAACTTCTACTTTCCTTTGCTGCCATTGACTTGAGGGGCCTGGAGTCCTAGGTTGGTAGCCGCTTAGAAACATCAAAGAATTTTGTTCCCCCGGTTGAGGCTCCACCAGTGCTTGGCTTGGATATGCGGGACTTTCAAAGAGATTTTCCTTGGATGAATATGATGCATATTCCTCCTCCACATAGCTTGAGTTTACCAAGTCTCTACACATATTTGAATTGTCGTAGTCAACAAACCTCACAGGAGTAGTCCCAGGAGCAGGAGGTTGAGCTGTAAGTATAGGTCGTGCTTGCTCTTGTGCCATTGGTGGCTTACGTTGAAAATTAGTATATTGTTGATGCATTTGTGGAGCCACTGCACCCCTTTGCTGCTCACGCTCCTGTCTCATTCTTGCAATGTGAGTACATTCCTATGTGGTGTGGGTATAATTCCAAGCACAGGCCTGGCACCACTTCTTTGTGGGTTGGTTTGTGATTAGAGGAGAAAAGGTAATATATTCCTTGGTTTTATGGTTACCACCACATGCTCCACAAAGATGAGGACCTGTAGGTAGTACACTCCTCATTCGCCTGCTGTTGTTGTGGCTGCATGGGTGGGCGATAGGTTTGTCCCAATCTCCTTAGCACTAGGTTAGCTATCTGGTCTGGATTTACTAGTGCGCTAGACCCTGAACTTTGGTCATCACCCCACTGATCTCTAGGTTGCACCTCAGGGCCAGCACCATCTTGGAATTTGAAGTTATCTGTGAAATCCATAGCATCATGGCAACACACATTGAAATTTGTATGCTTCTTTGCATAGAGAGGTGTGTGTAGTGTTGAATTTTTGAGTCCTTTTAAGAAGAGAGAAATTAATCGACTCTGAGTGGGCTTCTCATCTTCTGGGCAACGATTAATGTACTGCTTCATCCTATTTACACAGTCTCTCTAACACTCTCAGTCTCGCCTTGCTTGAAAGAGTAAATGTTTGCTACTGTGTCATGCTGAATCCCCATCAAGGAAAAAGCAGCAATGAATCTCTCTTCCAAAACTCGTAAAGAAGATTTTTCTTAAGCCTCTAGTGCCTGAAACCAAGCAAGGGAATTTCCCTCAAGAGTGAGCCCAAATCTTTCAATTTGCGTATGCTTGTCAGTCACTTGCTCAGCTCGAATTGCTTGCCTAAATGCTGCTACATGGTCATTTGGATCACCCGACCCTTCGTACTTCTTTACCAATTTCTGAAGAGTTGATGGCCTTACTCGTCTTGAATACTCATCATCAGGCCTACGGCCTCTCACTCTCAGTGGTTTCTCTCTTTGGTAAGATGGTCCATATGCATCCCAAATTGGTGTGGGTCCCCTATTACCTGCCTCACCAACCCTCTCCAAAGATCTTGTTACCCGCATTTCAGGAGGTGCATTTATGGGAGGCCGAGTTGGCTCCGCTACCCTCCGATTGTCATAGTGAGAGAAACGTTGTTGTGGTGTGATCTGTGGTCTCACTTTTGGTGTAGGATAATATCTTGGTGCTAGAGTTGGGCTACTTGCAGTGGTCCACTTTGATGTTGAGGGTCCCTCTCTACTGAACTCTCGTAGGGAAGGAGCAACACTTTCTCCAAGAAAGGCTGTCTCTCTTGGTTTAGCTGTATTAGTTGAGAACACTTCCATGAATAATGGTTGTCCTCTCCACGCGAGCTCACGAATCTCCTTCCAATCTAAGGTTCGGTATTTATTGGCCCATTTATCAACGATTCGGTTCTTGTATCCTGCAAGCTTCTGGACTACCACCACAAGTGCTAGAGGAAGATCTAGCTCTGGCAATCTAGTTGTGGCATAATATCCTTCTAAAGAGTCCTTATAAACCTCTTGAAGTGGGTCATCCTGAAAGACCTTTGTCTTGAAATTTGTCGTACAAACTCCCATTGGTTCTCAGCCCCCTGATCCATTTTGCTCTTGCCTTTCCTGTCCCTTTCCAAATTTATATCTACAAAAAGTAAATCATCTATGGACGCCTTTGAGGACTGGGCGCACTGGATGGTCTAGGCATGTGTGGCTCAATGAGCCAATCATCTCTAGACTCCCTTGCTCTGCGGAAGGCTTTGATAAGTCTAGGAACTCACTCTTAGAGAGCCCTCCTAATTTGTCTACATTCTCTGGATGGTAGGTGACTTTGTAGCGAACACCATCTCCACCCATGTACATGTTACCCTGGTCATTGACTAGAGGTGCTCTATCAAGCTCTGAGAAAAAGTATGCAATCTTAACAAGATACCGTTGTTGTAGATCCCTAAAGATCTCAGCTCTCCTTGAGCATTCGTGTAGACATATTGAAGTCTCACATTGAGTGGTAACCCCATGATGTCGGCTTCAAATGGATTAAAAGATCTTGTGGGTGTCCTATTTGGGGGTAAGGGATGACTATTTGACGGCCCTAGATTGTCCATAGACAATGAGCTAGTTCTCCTAGAAAGGGTATGAGATTGGGATTCGGAAAAGGTTTCAGCAATATCTGCCAAATTTTCTACCGATTGGGTCTCACTTTCCTACGTAGGTACTCTAGAAGGTGCCCTAGACCCTATGGCAGTGTCTATATGATGTCCCAACCACAAGTGCATAAGGTAAAATTTCAAGGTTGTTTTTTTTTAATCCAAAAATTTTCAATTTGGCTCAAACTTTGCCAGAACCCATTTTGAACCCCCTCGAACACATTGGGCCAAAAAAATAGTGTATTTTTCAGGGTCAAAAATTGCCTAAAATTTACCAGTTTCCCATACTGAACTCTAAGCAATGCATCCAAAGGTGCAAAAATGTGACACAAAAGAAGTTTTCGTAGTCCAAATTGTAATGCGAATCTTACTAGCAAGTGCAATTGTGGGAGGATGATTTTGAACAAAGACTGTTGTATGAACTCCTTCAACCCAAAAGCTACTAGATAATCTAGAAGGAATAAGCATGCATCTCATAGCATTAAGGATGGTTCGATTCTTATGCTCTGCAATACCATTTTGCTGAGGAGAATATGGAACATTGAACTCATGATGAATTCCTTGTTCAATACAATAGTCATCGAAGAGATTTGAAATATATTCTCCACAATTGTCATGACAGAGAGTCTTGATAGAGATACCAGTATGAAGTTCAACTGCTTTCTAATATTGCTTGAATATAGGTAAAGCTTCAGACTTATGCCTAAAAAAAAAACATATGTGAATCGAGAGACATCATCAATGAAGGTAGTGAAATAATGATAGTGAGATTTAGAGGGAGGAAAAGGTCCAAAAATATCTGTATGAATGAGATCTAAAAGGGCATTTGAATGTGCAGAGTTAGAGATATGAAAAGGTTGCCAATGATGCTTGCCAAGAGCACAATACTCACAGATGCCCATATGAGGATGAGCTTTAAGATCCATACCTCTAACGATATCACAATGATGAATATCTCGGATTGCGAGAATATGTATAGAATGAGTTCACATAATTTGCAGACCATGAAACGAGAACATAAACAAGGCGGATCCTAAAAGTTATGAAAAGATACGCACACAAAATGCGAGTGGCAATGAACTCGTCAAATATAGAACAGGATTTATGCTGTCCAATAGCAACGCGAGAGCTGTGTGGCATGTATACATCCATGTACCGCGATCGATGTATCCTTGCTCATATAGGGGAAAGCCATGTCCAAAACAATAAAGTACACAAATCTGAGCACTCCAAGACTCCTCTCAAGACATTTGCAATAAAGCGAGGCATGATGAGGACCAATCATCCCCCTCTCAAGTCTAAGAGAGAAAGAGGTTGGACAACACCAAACTAGTCCACCAAAACTCACTAGAAACACCCAACCAGAAGAAGGGGGAGTTGAGGAAGGACAGATGTCAGGGTCGTGTTTTAGGTTGCACCACATGCAAAAATAACACCTTTCACTACAGTCCATGTTGTAAAAATGAAGAAAACAACTCTTTCATCATGATTAAAAGCTTAAAATTAGAACCAAGAAGCTTACTGATGACACTTGGCATGAAGCAGCACGCACAAGGCAGCCGGAGGAAGTGAAATGTTGATGAAGAAGAGCATTGGGAGAAAAAAATGTAGCTATGTTGATAAAAACAAATCTACTATTTGGATCTCTAAAAAACACAGTAGAGGGAGGGTTTACAATCTCAAAGAAGAGTGCAGCTGGGACTAATACCATGTTGAAGTATGCACATGTGGAAGCATAGATAATACAAGATAGAGAAGGAGAAAAGCAGATAGAGGGCTTGTGGAAAAGATCACCTTTTATAATAGCATGATGCTTTACAATGGCAATAGCTAGCAAGGGAAAGTAATGCACTATACTCTGATTGGATACTAACAAGTGAAGATGGGAGTCCCCTTTATATCATGATGGAAAGGAACTAGCCGACAACCCACAACCTACTGAAAAAGGAAAAAATAGGATAAAGCCTTATAAATAGACATAACCCCCTTATGTAGTGATGCAAAGGAACTAGCCGACTGCTCCAAGAGCTAGCCACCCAACTGTCCACGAACTACTAAAAAAGAGAAAAATAGGATAAAGCCTAATAAATAGGAACAACCCCATAATAGAGAGATGCACAATATTCTAATAATAACTTCCGCTAACACACGGTCAATCTTGCTAGCCTAGTCCAATGGGCCAAGAGCATGGGCTTCACTCTTTTTCATAGTCAAAGTAGAAATGTCAAAGAAAGTAGGTAATGTGGGGAAGAATGAAGAAATCAGCACATCAAGAAAGTAGAGGTGTTGGAGATTCTAATTTGGAATAGGGTTCAAAGCATCTGCACATGTCTTGCACCATAGTCGCATCTTCACTTACTTGTCCACCACATCTTCAAAATGTCAAGGAAAGTAGGTAATGTGGGGAATTATGAAGAAAGGATAGGTGTTGGAGATCTTGAGTTGGAATACGGTTGGAAGCATCTGCACATGTCTTGCACCATAGTCACATCTTCACTTGCTTGTCCACCACCACCGTTCTTCACCAACACCCATTTTTCTAAGTATGAACCCACAATGGATGTGTGGAGAGATGGGCTCTTGAAGGAAGTCCCTAGCAAGAAAAAAGAGCCCAAAGGGGGCTATAGATCTAGAAAAGGAAAACCAAAGGGAGCTCTAGAAAAGGGAGCCCAAAGAGGGCTATAGCTCTAGCCGAGGGCTAGTAAGATGGAGAGGAGTTCTAAGGCTAGGGGTGTTTTCATCTTCATCTGCACTCCCATACACACACATAGACACACTCTCTCTCGCTCTTTCTCCCTCCCTCCCTCCCTCCCTCTATCTCTCTCTCTCTCTCTCTCTCTCTCACACACACACACACACACACACACTTTCATTCATTTCTCTCTCCTCCATCCCTCCCTCCCTCTCTCTCTCTCTCTCTCTCTCTCTCTCTCACACACACACACACACACACACACAAGTGACAAGTGGAATATAATTGGAGTGGATACTAACAAGTGATGGGAGGCCTCTCTATATCGTGATGGAAAGGAAGATGGGAGACCCCTATATATCATGATGGAAAGGAACTAACCGACTGATTCTAGAGCTAGATGACAACCCATAATCTACTCAAAAAAAGGAAAAATAGGATAAAGCACAATAAATAGACAGAACCCCTTTATATAGTGATGTAAAGGAACTAGTTGACTACTCCAAGAGCTAGCCGCCAACAGCAGTCTACAACCTACCTAGAAAAGGGAAAAATAGGATAAAGCCTATTAGAAAAAATTAACCCCATAACATAGAGATCCATAATATTCTAATAATAAATTCCCCAACACTATCAAGCTTGCAAACCTAGTCCAATGGGCCAAGAGCACGGGCTTCACTCTTTTTCATAGTCAAAGTCAAAATGTCAAAGAAAGTAGGTAATGTGGGGAATAATGAAGAAAGAAGCACACGAAGAAAGCATAGGTGTTCAAGATCTTGAGTTGGAAGCATTTGCACATGTTTTGCACCCTAGTCACATCTTCACTTGCCTATCTACCACATCTTCAAAATGTCAAAGAAAGGAGGTAATGTGGGAAATTATGAAGAAAGCAGCACATGAAGAAAAAATAGGTGTTGGAGATCTTGAGTTGGAATCAGATTGGAAGCATCTGCATATGTCTTCTTGCACCATAGTCACATCTTCACTTGCTTGTCCACCACCATTGCTCTATTGGAAATACACAAACACGAAGCGATAGGGATAGAGTGACTAGAGAGAGAGAAGGAGGAAGAGAGTTACACCATATATGCTCCCAAAAGACTAGTTCATATTGGTTATGAGTTAGTATATATAGCTGAGATCTAGGTCAAGTTAGGGTGTGATATACATAGCTCCAACACCCGCAGTCAAACAAAGGTCTCTAGTTGCGAGTGAAAAAACCATTGCGGAGTACAAGGGAAAAACCCGAGTCCCTGTACATATATATCATATACAAAAGATCAATGTGCGTAATGTGAAAGAGTATCTATAAGGACAATGTGAAAGAGTATCTACAAGGATACAAAAATATATTTTGTACAAGTTCAATTATTCAGGGTGTGTGTGAAAAGTATTAAAATCCAAAGCATGAAGCTCCAACAACTCAAAGTTCTCCACGTAATGATGTGAATCGTGATTCACTAAGTACTTTGGTGAATATGTCTGCAATCATTTGATCTATGGGGCAATGCTCAATCATTATTGATCTTTCTTCACTTCATGTCGCGAACATAATGATAATGAATAGCAATATGCTTGGATTTTCTATGAAGAACATAATCCTTGGCAAGACTAATGGCACTTTGATTGTCACATCTAAGTGGAGTTTTTGAAGATAATGAATGTTGAAGATTAGCAAGTAATTGAGAAGCCATACCAATTCAGAAGATCCTAAAGATGTAGCTACATACTCAGATTCAGTTGTAGAGACTGCAACACAATGATGTTTCTTGCTAGCCCAAGAAATTAAGAAACCATTAACAAAGAAACAATTTCCACTTGTAGATCGCATATACGAGTGAGAACTTGCCCTGTCAACATCTGAATAACCAAGAAGACATAAAGAATCCGAGGAACAGGATTCTTGTTGGTGGTGATAGATGAGTCCAAAGTCTTTAGTACCTTTCAAATATTTAAGAACACGTTTGGCTGTAGTCCAATGCTCAATAGAAGAGGAGAAGCAAGATGTTGTCCCAAGAAATAAGCTGCAAAGAGAATATCTGGTCTGGTGTTTACACCAACAAATTGTAAACAGCCAATGAGATTAGCATAAGGTTGATGTGGGGCTAATGCTTCGTCAGAGTCGTAGCTATATACTTGGTGGAGATTATAAGACATAGAGTATTTGCGAAATGAGCATTGACTAGACCAAACTTTTCAATAATATCGTCAATGAATTTTGATTGATGAAGAAACAAGATACCTTTCTAGCGATAGCGCTGAACTTGAAAACCAAGACAAGAATGAATCTCACCAAGATCCGCCATCTCAAAAGCCGATGACAAAATCTTCTTTATGAGTTGCATAAAGTCAAGATTATTGGAAACAAGTATGGTATCATCGACATATAGAGCAAGCATAACAAATAGAATAGCTTCACGCTTGACGAATACATTATGATCAGAGAAACAAAAGGTAAACCATTTGGATGTGAGGAAGAGATCAATTTTGATATACCAAGAACGTGATGCCCGCTTTAAACCATAAAGAGTGCAATGAAGATGACACATAAGATGTTCCTTGCCACAAATTGAAAATCCTTATGGTTGTTCCATATAAATTGCTTCTTTGAGATCATCGTTAAGAAAATTAGTTTTCACATCCATTTAATGAATCTCCAAATCAAAATGAGTAGCGAATGCCAAACGAACACGTGTGCTAGTCATGTGAACAATAGGGAAAAATGTATCATGACAATCAACACCTACAACTTGTGAGTATCCTTTTGCAACCAAACGATCTTTGAACTTATCAAAAGATTCATCAGCCTTTGTCTTTGTTTTATATACCCATTTGCACTTGATAGAAACACGATCAAGAGGCAAATCATTAAGAACCCATGTACCTTTGGAAATCAAAGAATCATATTCGGCTTGCATAGCCTCCTGGTAGTGATCCTTTTTTTGAGAAGAGATAGTTTTTGTATAAGTTGCCAGATCTTCATGAACATTCATAACATCATCAAAACTACCATCATAGACATGATTTGAACTATGTTCAATATCAATGGGAAGATCAATGTATATATCAAGATTATCCCTAGAATACCATAGGGTCTTTAGAATTGTTAATAGGAGAAGAAGGATACACAAAATCTTGAGAGATTCAATGATTATCAAATAGAAAAGGAAGAGTAGTGAGTAAGGATTGTGTATCATCAAAATCCTTACTAGACCATCATGTACCTCCCATCGAATGTTCATCGAATAGAGCATCATTGGACTGATGATGACTTTCTAAGAAGTAGGATCATAAAATTTGTATCCTTTAGAATTATCATAATATCCAATAAATATAACTTTCAAACCAAGAGGATCCAACTTTTGTCGTGTTTCTTTTGGCACGTGAATTTAAAAAATGCATCCAAAGGTGTGAAAATGTGATACAGAAGAAGTTTTCCTAGTCCAAATTGTAATGGGAAGCTTACTAGCAGGTGTAGTTGTGGGAAAATGATTTTGAACAAAGACTGCTATATGAACTGCTTTAGCCAAAAATCTCTTGGATAATCTAGAATGATTAAGTTTACATCTCATAGCATTAAGGATGGTTCGATTCTTACGCTCTGCAATTGTTGGAGCTAGCTAGCCCTAACTCACTCTAGGTCTTGCCTATACATATGTGACTTGTGACTTGACTAATATGATTCATTCTTGTGGAGCGTATGTGGTGTCTCTTGTCTCGTCTCTCTCCCTCTCTCAACATGGTATCAGAGTGATTCTAATCATAAGGGAAGCATCTACGTCTTCTTGTTCAATTTATGATTATGATTTCATGTCTTACAAGATTGATCTTTGGTAACAGTTTTATGTAGGGTTGATTGGTTCTTTGATTATATGTTGCCTACTAATTAGAATTGTTTCTTAATCGCATCCTTGATTGGTGCTGGTGCGTAGATGGTACAGTGCGATGAATCCTATCAAAACGGTTTGTCAATCGGAGTTTTGAGTCAAAAGTTAGGACAGTTCAGGCAAACTGCATCTAAAATAATGAAACAGGTTCTTTGTGAGAGCAAACAGGTAGTTGTTTCTGAGTCGCAAGCAGGATTTGATCGTCAAAGCTTTCCGTGAAAGCTTCAAACGGATGCTTGCTATACAAGCTACAATTAGATACAAAACTTGTCATGCAAGTTACGTCATAACGTGGTGCTTTTTCTTAACGCGGTGCTTTTTCTTATTATTATTTGCGTCTTTTACGGACCTCTAAGTTTTCTTACGTGCATGAGACACGGGTCTCCACTTTTAGAGTTTTAATTTTGGTTCACGTTCTATTCTTTACACGATCATTTTATGCTCGTCGTCTGGTGCATGCCTATTTTTGGCTACGTTTCTCATATCTCGTACATGGTCTGCAAGTTCTGCGATCTTATCTTGTACGTGTTCTCACAACCCGACATGGCAAACACCATACTTGTTAACGGATTTCCTTCTGGGTAGCGTTCTGTTCCTCTTTTCCAAGGCCAAGGATTTCCTGGTTGGAAATATAAGATGCTATTAATTTTGGAAGGAGATGAATTGGCAGATATTGTTCTTGGTATTCTTGCATGCCCTCCTCAACCTATTGATCCACTTCAGAATGATGTTATTATTACCGAAGGTCCTATTTTTAAACAGTGGAAAATTGATCATGCACATTGGATTCGTTGTGATAAGGCTGCTCGTCGATATATACTTTCTGCCCTTAACGATTCACTCATGCTAGATGTTTATCCGTTATCCACATCATATGCTATATGGGACTATCTTATCACTATGTTTGAGAAGAAAACTGTTATAGAGATTTTGTATCTCCGTAATCTTCTGGGCAAGCTTCAATTCAAGGCAAGTACATCCATGTCTAGTCACATTGAATCATTCAAAGGTATTATGAATCAGCTTTCTGCACTGCAAGGGATCCTATTCCTCGAACTCAATTGGTTACACACCTTCTTGATACGGTGAAGGATCCTTTGTATGATAATATTGTCACTATATTATCTAACAAGGATGGAATTGACTTTGAGCATACATGTATTTCTTTGATTGAATATTCTCAATGTCATGATCGTTAGACGTCGGTAACTCATGAAATGGTCATGATTGCCCAAGAGTACATAGAATCAGAGATAGCCTTTGCTGTCTGGAGATGTCCATTTCAGCAACGCCCTTCTTCCTCCTCCCAATTTACATCTTGTGGCTTCCAAAGAGGAGGTAATTCTTCTCTTTTGAGATTTCATCAAAAGCGTTGTTCTTATTGTGACAAAACTGGTCACTTGGTATTTGAATGTTGGGCACGAGAGTACGATGAAGAACACGATATTACAAATAAGTAACCTCGTTTATCAAGGGTTTCTTCCTCTTCTGCAACCTGTGAATATTGTGGGAGCACAAGGCATTCATCTAGTCAATGCTTCAAGAGGCGTTATGATGAAGCTTGAAATCACGCTTATGTTACTCAACAAAATCCTCATGATGAACACAATGTTCATCAAGAGGCTAATTTGGTTTATTATAATGTCTCTCCAGAAAAGGTATTACATGTTTGTGATGGTTCTCTCTTTATTGTTGATTTTGGTTCTACTGGCAACATGACATATCAATTGCAATGGTTACACAATTATCATCCAATTCCTATCAAGAAAGTGGTTTATCTTGCTGATAATACAACTTGCCAAGTAATGGGTATTGGCGACTTGTATTTGGGAACTTCTTCCTCAACCAAAATACTGCGAGAAGTTTTATATGTTCCTAATTTACAAAGAAACTTACTTTTTGTTGCGCAGCTTGTGGATCTTGGTCTATTTGATGGATTTGATAATACAAAGTGTCGCATCAAAAAGGATGGCACCACTATTGCGGTTGCTCCTCGACATGGTAATCTCTTTGAACTTTCATTGAATGAGAATGTTGCAAATGTTGTTACAGCTCTAGGAGATCTGGATTGTAAGCTATGGCATCATTGGTTTGCTCACTCAAATTTCTCAAAGCTTCTTGATATTTATCATCATGATCTTGTGAGAGGTATGGACCTCAAATCTCACCTGCATATGGAGATATGTGAATATTGTGCTCTAGGCAAACATCATCGTAAGCCATTTCCAATGTCTCTAATATTCATTCAAATAATCTTTTGGATCTCATTCATACTGATATTTGTGGACCCTTTCCTCCATCCAAGTCTTGGTACCCTTACTTCATTACTTTTATTGATGACTATTCACCGTATACAAATGTCTTTTTGCTACTACATAAATCAGAAGCATTGGACACATTTAAGAGGTACCAAATATATGTGGAGAATCACACTGGTCAAAGAGTCAAAATTCTTCGAAGTGATAATGGTGTGAATATATTTCCAACTTATTTCATGGTCATTGCATCAACCATGGCATCCACCATGAGTATACCATTCCATATTCTCCCCAACAAAATGGAGTTGCAGAGCGAAAGAATCATACAATTTTGAATGCAATCAGATGCATGCTTATTTATTCTGGATTATCTCACTCTTTTTGGGCAGAAGCAGTATTGACAGCCGTTTTTGTTCAGAACCATCTTCCAACTACTGCACCTTCTGGCAATCACAGCTTGGACAGGCCAAACTCCTTCTGTTGCACATTTCAAAGTCTTTGGGTGTATTGCTTATATTCATGTCCCAAAAGAGACACGACACAAGATAGAACCTTCAGGTTTGAAGGTTATTTTTATTGGTTATTCTGACAACTCAAAGGGTTACAAGTTTTACGATCCAAGTTCTCAAAAGGCAATTGTTAGTCGAGATGCTATATTTAATGAGCAATTGATGGGAGGTTCGTGGTCCACAGATGATGCTGATGATACAAAAACATTACTTACTTCTTTTCCTTTCCTACATTTGGACAATGATTTGCATGATGACAACACTCTTTTGATGGATATTGGAGACAAGTCTATTGATGTTCATCCTACGATTTCAAAGGAGACTGCTACAGATCTTGATATCTATGCTGATCTTCCTATTGAACTTGAGCACGGTGCAAATCAGGTATATGATGAGGATCTTGAAGCCTTTAATCATGTATTGGCTGTTTGTGAAGATCCTTCAACTTATGCAGAAAAAAAGGAACAATGGAAGGAAGCCATGGAAGGTGAATGTGAGTCTTTGATCTCGAAAGGTACATGGGTTCTTACCAATCTACCTCTTCTGATCGTACTCCTATCAAATGTAAGTGGGTTTACAAGACTAAAACAAAGGCAGATGGATCCTTTGATAAATTCAATGCATTGGAGGGATTGACTATCATGAAACTTTTTCACCCGTAGTTCATAGTACAAGCATTCGAGTACTACTAGCTTTTTCACTCGTAGTTCGTAGCACAAGCATTCAAGTACTACTAGCTTTTGCAACTCAATTTGATTTGGCAATACATCAAATGGATGTTAAGAGAGATTTTCTTAATGGAGACTTAAAGGAGGAAATATATATGGAGCAACCTGAAGGATTTACAATTCTCGAAAAGGAACATCTTGTATGGCAACTCCACCGTGCTTTGTATGGACTAAAACAAGTTTCACGGTCATGGTACATCAAGATTGATCAATTTCTCACATCTCAGGGGTTTGTTTCTTTCTTCTCTGATCCAAATCTTTATATCAAGCGCAATGTGGATAACCATTTTGTGATATTGGCCCTTTATGTTGATGACACTATAGTTGTGTCTAATATTCTATCTTCCATGCAACAAGTAAAAAAGGTTTTATCCTCAGCCTTTGATATGGTGGATCTTGGTGACATCCATTCATGCCTTGGTATTTAAGTTCAAAGGTATCGTCACTCACACTGGTATTTTGCTTCTTCGTCAAACAAAGATTATCCAAGATATTGTTCAAAAGTTTGAATTGGCTACTGCACATTCGGCAAACACTGCTTGTCTTGCAAGCTCTACTAGGAGTACTTCTGCAAATATTGAGGCTGAATCATTAGCTTTAAATCAACCCTATGCTAATCTTGTTGGTTGTCTTCAATTTGTGGGCATGAGCACTCGTCCTGATATTCTTTTTGCAGCAAATCTGTTAGGACAATCCTTGTTGAGAGAGGGAGAGAGACGAGACAAGAGACACCACATACACTCCACAAGAATGAATCATATTAGTCACAAGTCACATATATATAGGCAAGACCTAGAGTGAGTTAGGGCTAGCTATATATAACTCCAACAGCAACACCATTTTGTTGAGGAGAATATGGAATAGTAAACTCATGAGATGAATTCCTTGTTCAATACAATAGTCATCGAAGAGATTTGAAATATATTCTCCACTGTTGTCACTATGGAGAGTCTTGATAGAGCAACCAATATGAAGTTCAACTGCTTTCTGATATTGCTTGAATATGTATAAGGCTTCAAGCTTTTGCCTCAAGAGAAACATATGTGAAACGAGAGAAATCATCAATCAAGGTAATGAAATAACGATAGTGAGGTTTGGAGGGAGGAAAAGATCCAAAAATATCTGTATGAATGAGATCTAAAAGGGCATGTGAATGTGTGGAGGTAGAGATATGAAAAGGTTGTCGATGATGCTTGCCAAGAGCACAATACTCACAGATGCCCATATGAGGACGAGATTTAAGATCCATACCTCTGACGAGATCATGATGTGATGAATATCAAGAAGCTTTGCAAAATCCAAATAGACATATCGATGATGACGTAACTTGCAATCAAGATCTCATGGAGCAGTAACAACATTTCCAACATCATCATTCAAAGAAAGCTCAAACAGATTACCAAGTCAAGGAGCTACTGCGATAGTATGCCCATCCTTTTGAATTCGACACTTTGTATGATCAAAACCAACAAAAAGACCAAGATCAATAAACCAGGCAACAAAAACAAGATTCCTTGGAAGATATGGAACATGTAAAACTCTCCGCAATATTCTGGTAGAGGAAAGGGTGCCAAGATATAGATCACCAACACCCCTGACTTAACAAGTAGTGTCATCAACAAGATACACAAATTTCTTAATTGGAAGAGCATGATAATTATGAAGCCATTGAGATTGGTAAGTCATATTACCAGTAGCACCAAAATCGACAATAAAAAGAGAACCATCCCGAACAAGAAGTACTCTTCTAGGAGAAATATCATGATGAACACAATTTACCTCCTGATGACTATGTTTGTCACTACTTGTATGTTGAGCAACATATGCGGGATTGCAATCTTGATCATATCGCCTTTTGAAACAACGATGAGATGGATGATCTGTGTGACCACAATAGTCATAAGAAGTACAATTTTTGGAGGAATTCGAACGAGGTTGCTCGGTGGTAATGCCATGTTCCTCATCAAATCGACGTGCCCAACAATCAGAGACACTATGACCATTCTTATCACAATAGGAACAATGTTTATTGGGATAGAAAAGTTGATAATAATTGCCACCTTGATAAGATTGACCACCACGAGTAAAACACAAAAAGGAATGCTTACAAGTAATACAAGCCATTTTGAAATCTGCAGCTTCTTGTGTATTCAAAACAGTGTAAGAATTCTATGTATGACGTTCATGTCGTTGAGAATATTCAACGAGAGAAATACAAGGATTGTCAAAATCAATGCCATCCTTGTTAGACAGAATAGTGACAATATTATCATTTGAATGATCCTTGACCGTATGAAGAAGATGTGTAACCAACTGATTTCGTGCAATAGGAGCACCAAGAGTAGCAAGTTGATTGATGATGTCTTTGAAGAATTCAATATCCAAAGTTATAGGAGTACCGATTTTGTATTATAAATTGTTCAGGAGATTACGAAGATAAATAATTTCTGTAATAGATTTCTTCTCAAAAGTAGTAAGAAGATTAGTTACCATATATCATGAGAAGTAGGAAGATTGAATACATCCAGCATAAAAGAATCATGAAGAGCAAATAAGATATATCAACAAGAAGCTTTATCACGATCGATCCAATTCAAGTAATCCGTTTGCCCTTGCTCAAAAATAGGACCAACAGTAATAAGAGCGTTATCCTGTTCTACATCAATAGGTTAACATGGATAGACAAGATTGCTCAAAACAATATCAGGAAGATCCTCACCTTCACGTATCAACATCATCTTGGACTTCCATCCGGGAAATCCTTGGACTTGGAACAAGTGAATAGATTGTTGACGAGGTGGAAAACCATTAATGAGAATAGAAGCTGCCATCTCGGATGGCGAGAATATGTATAGAATGAGATCATAGAATTTGCAGACCATGAAATGAGAACACAAACAAGGAGGACCCTGAAAGTTATACAAGATACATGCACAAAAAGTGAGTGGCAATGAACTCATCAATTATAGAACGTGATTTACAAGTTACGAAAAACAAGTGGTGATGAAAAGTAGTACCTGAAAATAGATGAAACGTGATATGCAATAAGAGAGTAACTCCAAAAATAGTTGGAGCACTTCTATTTTGAGACATGGATGAGCCAAAAAATTGGCTATTTTTTTATTAAAACATGAAAAGCATGTAGCACACAAAAAATGAGCAAAAGTTTGCTACATGAAAAACACCATAACTTTGAGCTACACGTTGCCGGTTTTCCTATTTTAAGTGTTGTTTATCTCAAATGACATAACTTTTGATTAGGAATACCAGGTTAACTGTGTAATAATAAAAATCAAAATGTCAAATAAAGTAGGTAATGTGGGGAAGAATGAAGAAAGTAACACATGAATAAAGTAGAGGTGTTGTTGGAGCTTCTGAGTTGGAATAGGGTTGGAAGCATCTGCACATGTCTTGCACCATAGTCACAACTTCACTTACATGTCCACCACATCTTTAAAATGTCAATGAAAGTAGGTAATGTGGGGAATTATGAAGAAAGGATAGGTATTGGAGATCCTGAGTTGGAATATGGTTGGAAGCATCTGCACATGTCTTGCACCTAAGTCACATCTTCATTTTCTTGTCCACCACCACCGCTCTTCACCAACACCCATTTTTCTTAGTATGAACCCACAATGGTTGTGTGGAGAGATGGGCTCTTGAAGGAAGTGCCTAGCAAGAAAAAAGAGCCCAAAAGGGGCTATAGATCTAGAAAAGGAAGACCAAAGGGAGCTCTAGAAAAGGCAGCCCAAAGAGGGCTATAGCTCTAGCCGAGGGCTAGTAAGATGGAGAGGAGTTATAAGGCTAGGGGTGTTTTAATCTTCATCTACCCTCCCATACTCTCTCTCTCTCTCTCTCTCTCTCTCTCTCTCTCTTTATCTATCTATCTGTTTCTTTATCTCACACACACACATTCATTCATTTCTTTCTCCTCCCTCTCTCTCTCTCTCTCTCTCTCTCTCACACACACACACACACACACACAAGGACACATAGAAAACATCAAATAGGCATACGTGCAATCGATGCATGATGCCATACAATACCCGAGAAGAGTGTGGTGACTATGTGAGGTTGCCTAGTGCGACAACATCTTTGTATGGATGGTCGGGAGCTCTCTCTCTCAATATCAATCTCTCAATATACCTCTCAATCTACCTCTCTATCACTCTCCCTCTCCCTCTCCCTCTCAATATCTCTCTCTTTCTCTTTCTCTCCCTCTCCCTCTCCCTCTTCCTCTCAATATCTTTGTGACAATAGTAACAATAGAGAGAGAAATAGAAGCCATAGATCGAGATCCACTACAAAGGAGACCTGCTCATTCAAACAGGTGCAAGGAAAGTGACCACTTATTCTTTTTGTAGTTAACCATTTACTATTAGAGGAGTCTTTGACACATAGCATAAGATACGAGGGAGACCACCATTCTAAAACTCAACCCTATGTGGCGAGGACTTAAATTGCAAGGCTTCAAAGGCTTGTAGGCCTTCATAAAAAGGCATAGAGAATATCTGGCATGCAAAAAAAAAACTCATCCAAGAATTTTGGCCTTTAGGCGTTGAAGGCTATGCAATAATTGATTCTTTCAAGAGAAGGCTAGTCTAAACAAGAAGCCTTCAATACTTTTTAAAATGAAATGTGTAAATTCTTCTTTTTAATATTGATTTTTTGCAAGTTAAAACTTAAGTTACAACTTTCAACTTACAATTTATAAAATTTGACATAAAAACATTTTAAAAAGACAGAATTTAACACTGTAGGCTATTCCATGATCTTAAAGAGATATATAAAAGTCCCTTCCAATTCCCAAAGGAAAAAAGTAATTACACTTGCAGTCAACGTGCCTCCAAGTGAGTGTCTCTTCGAGATCAAGATCTTTGTCTAGCAAGATGTAATCGAATGCTGCATCCACGACTAGAGATGAAGAGCTTTGTCTACTGACGACCAGAGATGAAGAGCTTTGTCTACTGACATGTAATCGCTAATGTTGTGCCCCTCATTCTTGATCCTATTATAGTAGCAAAATATCACTGCTGAGAGAACAACAAAATTTCTTTGTCCCGTAGTGAAATTACGCTTCTCAACAATGACATTTCACTACTATTTTCGTTGCTCAGCCAGTGAAAGCTCTGCACAACAAAAAGAGAGTTGGGGCAGACTAGGGAGTCTACACACAAAACTCCCTAGTCTACTCCAGCTCTTTTTTAAAATTAAAATAGAGTCACAATTTTAGTTTTATGAAACAAACACAAACATAAGAAACACATAGATTGTGGAGAATGCAATTGAGCCAAAAATTTATTATATTTCACAAAGTGTTGGGCCTTTGGCCATAAATACATAAAATGTTTACAATGAAGAGGTATCTAACTAGAATCCTCATTGGATTCCGAGTGATCATCATCATCATCTTCCTTGTCCTCTTCACTTGCTTTTATCTCTTCATGCTCATAATCAGGATCCTCCTCTTCATCTTCCCCTTCACCTTGCATACATGCTATGAAGCACATGTAAGAAAGGGCATTAAAATACAAATACACATAGAAAAGAGAATGGTTTAGACTCACTTACCCCATCTGCTTGAGTCCCCAAAACCGACTCATCCAAGTGGATGCCTCGCGTACGCATCCACACCCATAATATTCTAATAATAACTTCCCCAACACTGTCAATCTTTCCAACCTAGTCCAATGGGCTAAGAGCACGGGCTTCACTCTTTTTCATAGTCAAAGTCAAAATGTCAAAGAAAGTAGGTAATGTGAGGAAGAACGAAGAAAGAAGCACACGAAGAAAGCAGAGGTGTTGGAGATCCTGAGTTGGAATAGGGTTGGAAACATCTACAATTGTCTTGCACCATAGTCACATCTTCACTTGCTTGTCCACCACCACCGCTCACCAACACCCATTTTTCTCAGTATGAACCCACAATTGTTGTGTGGAGAGATGGGATCTTGAAGGAAGTGCTTAGGAAGAAAAGAGAGCCCCAAGGGGGCTGAAGATCTAGAGAAATGAGCCCACGGGGAGCCCAAAGAGGGCTATAGCTCTAAGATGGAGAGGAGTTGTAAGGCTAGGGGTGTTGTCATCTTCATCTACCCTCCCATACTCTCTCTCTCTCTCTCTCTCTCTCTCTCTCACACACACACACACACACACACACACATTTTCATTCATTTCTTTCTCCTCCCTCTCTGTCTGTCTCTGTCTCTCTCTCTCTTATACACACACACATGCACACATTAAAAAAAGAAAATGAAAACACACACACGCACACACACAGACACAGAAAACATCAAATAGACATACCCGCAAACAATACATGACACCGTACGATGCTGAGGAAGGGTGCAGTGACTATGTGAGCAACATCTGTGTGAGGATGGTCGGAACTAGACCTCTCTCTCTCAATCTCAATCTCTCAATATACCTCTCACTCTCCTTCTCTCTCTCTCTCTCTCTCTCTCTCATCCGCATGAAGAGCTTTGTCTACTGACATGTAATCGCCAATGTTGTGCCTCTCGTTCTTGATCCTATAGCTCTCTATAATAAGTACTAGTACTCTACCCGTGCATTGCTGCGTTATGTAAAAGACATTAAGAAGCAAAATGCAAGAATGAAAACTGGAATACAAAGGGTCAATTGAAGGGATCTTCTCCTCTTCATTTTTTAGAAATCTAAGATTTCTCTTTTCTCTCATGATCTCCTTGTGCCTTGGTTGTCCATGGTTAATATGTAATTTTGGAGCAAGCATGTTTGACACTATGCCTCTCTATAATAAGAACTGTAAACTATGTGGCTGGAGATGCTAAAAGGGTTGATCCTTTTCTCTAGGTGGAGAAAGAGGTTCTTCTTGATAAATATCAACAGCTACTTGCTCATGATGAGCCTCTTATAAAGATTAGTTTAGAGGATGCAATATTTATGTTGGTTCTTGGAAATCATCCACACACAAAAAAGAAGTGGATCTTACCTACCAATCTTGAGTAGATCCATCATTTGGTGTTGGTGTTTCAATCATATAATTTTGAAACAAAGATAAATTAAAGATAATAATAAGTTGCTCTTTTTCATCGTATGAAGCAATAAGATATACATCTTCTTCATTCTCCCATACTTTTGGATTGCTTGGATGAGGAAATGTCTTTCAAATCTCATTGTTCTGGGAATAACTCAAATTAAGCATCTTTGGATAAATACGGGATTCGGTGCTTCGTTTGGTAATATTATGTATGTTAAAGTAGACTGTATTTGTGCGCACACAACACAACAACAAGCTAGGGAGCAAGAAAGAAATATTATATGAGATATGTGTTGATGATGTGGCACCATATTGAGTGAGTTAAGCTGTAACATTTTGGCTATATTAGAGCTACTTAATAATGGGATAAGTATGCATTCCTAATTGTCATATATGCAAGTCATGATCCCCTTGTTCAAGCCTAATCTTGTCTGCATCTCACCATTAATGTGTCATCTCCATTCTTAAACATGAGCTTCTTGACTTAATATATCTCATGGATTAGGGTGCCATCCCTGTTATTAAACGTGAGCTTGTATCATCATCTTCCGGCACGAGCAACATTTTCTCTCTACACACACGCACGCAAACATAGAAAGATGGCATGCAAAAAAAAAACTCTTCCAAGAATTTCGGCCTTCAGGCGTTGAAGGCTATGCAATAATTGATTTTTTCAAGAGAAGGCTAGTCTAAGCCATTAAATGTGTAAATTCTTCTTTTTAATATTGATTTTTTGCAAGTTAAAACTAAATTTACAAATATAAACTTACAAATTATAAATTATAATTTATAACGTTTGAAATAAAAACATTTTAAAAAGAAAAAGAATTTGACATTGCAGGCTATTCCGCGTGCTTAAAGAGATAGATAAAAGTCCCTTCCAAGTCCCAAAGGAAAAAGTAATTACACTAGATCTCCTGATCTCCTGATCTCCTTGTGCCTTCGTTGTCCATGGTTAATATGTAATTTTGGAGCAAGCATGTTTGTCACTATGCCTCTCTATAATAAGAACTGTAAACTATGTGGCTCGAGATGCTAAAAGGGTTGATCCTTTTCTCTAGGTGGAGAAAGAGGTTCTTCTTGATAAATATCAACACCTACTTGCTCATGATGAGCCTCTTATAAAGATTAGTTTAGAGGATGCAATATTTATGTTGATTCTTGGAAATCATCCACACACAAAAAAGAAGTGGATCTTACCTACCAATCTTCCGGCACGAGCAACATTTTCGCTCTACACACACACACGCAAACACAGAAAGAAGAAGATAGGGATATAAACATTTTCTCTCTCAACCCTATGCGGCGAGGATTGAAATTTGAAGGCTTCAAAGGCTTGTAGGCCTTCATAAGAAGGCATAGAGAATATTTGGCATGCCAAAAAAAACTCATCCAAGAATTTCGGCCTTCTGGCGTTGAAGGCTATGCAATAATTGACTTTTTCAAGAGAAGGCTAGTCTAAACCATTAAATGTGTAAATTCTTCTTTTTAATATTGATTTTTTGCAAGTTAAAACTAAAGTTATAATTTAAACTTACAAATTATAAATTATAATTTAAAACCTTCGAAATAAAAACATTTAAAAAAGAAAAAGAATTTAACGTTGCAGGCTATTCCGAGTGCTTAAAGAGATAGATAAAATTCCCTTCAAATTCCCAAAGGAAAAAGTAATTACACTTGCAGTCAACGTGCCTCCGAGTGAGTGCGTGTGAGAGCAAGAGCTTTGTCTAGCGACATGTAATCGCCAATGTTCCGCCTCTTGTTCTTGATCCTCTCTATAATAAGTACTAGTACTCAACCCGCACGTTGCTACGGTATGTAAAAGACATTAAGAACAGAAATGTAGGAATGAAAGCCAAAATATAAAGGGTGAATCGAAGGGATTTTCTCCTCTTATTTTTTAGAAATCTAAGATTTCTCTTTTCTCTCCTGATCTCCTTGTGTCTTGGTTGTCCTCCATGGTTAATATGTAATTTTGGAGCAAGCATGTTTGTCACTATGCCTCCCTATAATAAGAACTGTAAACTATGTGGTTGGAGATGCTAAAAGGGTTGATCCTTTTCTCTAGGTGGAGAAAGAGGTTCTTCTTGATAAATATCAAGAGCTACTTGCTCATGATGAGCCTCTTATAAAGATTAGTTTAGAGGATGCAGTATTTATGTTGATTCTTGGAAATCATCCACACACAAAGAAGAAGTAGATCTTACCTAACAATCTTCAGTAGATCCATCATTTGGTGTTGGTGTTTCAATCATATAATTTTGAAACAAAGATAAATTAAAAATAATAATAAGCTGCTCTTCTTCATCGTACGAAGTAATAAGATATACATCTTCTTCATTCTCCCATACTTTTGGATTGCTTGGATGAGGAAATGTATTTCAAATCTCATTGTTCTGGGAATAACTCAAATTAAGCATCTTTGGATAAATACGGGATTGGGTGCTTCGTTTGGCAATATTATGTATGTTAAAGTAGACCGTATTTGCGCACACACAACACAACAAGCAGCTAGGGAGCAAGAAAGAAATATTGTATGAGATATGTGTTTATGATGTGGCACCATCTTGAGTCAGTTAAGCTGTAACATTTTGGCTATATTAGAGCTGCTTAATAATGGGATAAGTATGCATTCCTAATTGTCATATCCAAGTCATCATCCCCTTGTTCAAGCCTAATCTTTGTCTGCGTCTCACCATTAATGTGTCATCTTCATTCTTATACATGAGCTTGTTCAAGCCAAATCTTGACTAGTGTGCCATCCCCGTTATTAAACGTGAGCTTGTATCATCATCTTCCGGCACGAGCAACATTTTCTCTCTCCACACACACGCACGCAAACACAGAAAGAAGAAGATAGGGATATGCCATGAATCGGTGCAATTTTATGCAATTGCAACGTGTGGTGAACCATTACACGAGTGACAAACAACACGCAGCTATATCTGTAAGACAAAGTATGCTAACAGAAAGCGGAAGTGGTGATGGTAATGCACGTATAAGACGTGACAGAGGCTTCCGAAATTAGAAGACGCAAATGGGTGCTAGATCCAGTATAGCGTTTCCTTGTGCGTCGGCGTAGCACAGGCTGTACGTGAGCAGTGTAGGGTTGTACAAGCAGACAACGCCCGCTATGCCAGCGTGGAGGGTAAAGTCCAAGTGGACCGCAATTGAGATCCGCGGCGGCACCACGCCCACGACCTCCACGATGCACAAGTAGAGGGCCACGTCCACGGACACGTGAACGGCCTGGGTGATGGATACATCAGCCAGCAATCCGGTTGTGGTGAAGTAGAATTGCAGGTCGTTTGTTGGTGGGCAGCGGTTGCAAAGCACCACGTCTGTTGGAGTGGCGGCGGCGTCCTGCATCTGGGCTGACGTCAAGTACAGCAACACGATGATGATGATGCTGCTCCTCACCTTCATGTATTGCATGATGAAGTCCATACTACTGGATTATTGAGGGCAGATATATATTGGAGGGATGTAGCTACAGTAGCTCTCGATGCTTCAGTGCAGCTGCTGCTCCTACTCTTCTTCGTTCGAGTTTTTATGGTTGGGGGAGAGGCCCTTGATATGTGCCGTTACGTTGGCTTTTTGCCTGCCGTCGTGCTGTAAATGATATATTTCCATACTGATCTCCACATGGGCGCTCGTCCTTGATCATCGTCGTCCTCTTCACCTCTTTCTTTTTTCAAGAAAAATATAAATTCCTTTTCGTATCGCTCGTCCCTGATCATCGTCGTCCTCTTCACCTCTTTCTTTTTTAAAGAAACATATAAATTCCTTTTCGTATCGCTCGCCCCCTCGTTCTCGTCGCTCGATCCATTACAAAAGCTAGTTTTCCATGCTTCAGAACTTCTACTCTTAGACAAAGCGATTCATCTCTGATCGTGGTTGCGCCATTCGATTACACAGGCACCTCACTCGGCGGCACGTGGAGGCACGTTCACAGCAACTGTAATTGCTTTCTTCCTTTAGCATGCGGAATAGCCTCAACGGTATATTCTTTGTCGTTTTAAACGTTTTTCTTTCAAACGCTATGAATTATAAATTATACTTTGTAAGTTGAAAGTATTAAATTAAAAAAACAGGAGTTCACACATTTCATTTTAAAAAATATTGAAGGCTTCTCGTTTAGGCTCGCAAAGAATCAATTATTCCATAGCCTTCAAGCCGAAATTCTTGGATGAGTTTTCTTTTTCATACATGAAGGCATATAAGCCTTTGAAGCCCCTTGAAGCCTTCAAATTTCAGTCTTAGACACATAGGGTTGAGTTTTAGAATGGTGGTCGCCCTCGTATCGTATGCTACGTGTTAAAGAATCCTCGAATAGTAAGTGATTAATTACAAAAATAATAAATGGTCGCTTTCCTCTCACTTGTTCGAATGAGCACTTTCCTCTCACTTGTTCGAATGAGCAGGTCTATTTTGTTGTGGATCTCGACCATTGTGCATCCGAGGCTTCTATTTCTTTCTCTGTTATTGCTATTTTCACAGAGATTCTCTCCCTAGAACGAGCTCTATAGCCTTGAGAGCCTCGGATTGTGCGACGTGAAGGCAATTACAATCGTAGTTGCTGCTGCTGCTGCAAGAGCGACAGCACCATCAGATGATGGTCATGGAGGTACATGGCTGGAAAAGGTGGCCTCTGTGGGGATATCCCTAGAGGTTGTTCAAGGCGCGGAGCAAGGAGCACAGCCCTACGGACACATGGTCTTTGGGCTGATTAACGGGAGGCCTCCATGGAGCCTAGCTCACAATGGCAACACTAGTTTCCAAGGAGATACTCGATCTCAAAGGTGAATTGAGAAAGGAAATGCCACAGCCAAACATCACGAGGGGACAAATCCTTATTTACGAGACTAAGTGAGAAGATACCGCAAATACGACTGATGATCCATCGGACCAAATTTTAATTCTATCAAATAGTGTTTCCACTTTCGGAAGCACATACGCCATGGCGAGAAGTTCTTCTCGTAAGTGTTGTATCGGAGTTCAGTGCCATGAAGCTCATAACCAACCGAATGTCCTTGTTCTACAAAACTACTTAGCATTGCAAAAGACATTGAAATGCTCATCTAGCTTGGAAAGCTAAGAAACTACCCTAGAAGACATGATGTCCTTGAGCTATTGAAAGGCTGCACAGGGTGTCCGCACGACAACATGATGATGGACTCAATCTTGGGGGTACATGGCTAGAAACGGTGGCCTCTGTGTGGCGATGGCCCTGGAGGTTGTGCAACGTTGAGGGCAAGGAGCACACCCCTTCGAACATGTGGTCCTTGGGTGGCTGAGATAAAGGGAAGGCCTCCATGGAGCCTAGCTGACAATCGCAACACTAGTTTCGAAGGAGATACTCGATCTCAAAAGTGAATTGAGAAAGGAAATGCCATTCCCAAACTTCACAAGGGGACAAGTCCTTATGAGACTAAGTAAGAAGGTACCATAACGACTGATGATCCGTTGAAATCCTGAATTTTGACTCGATCAAATAGTGTTGCCACTTTCCAAAGTACATGTACCAAGGTAAGAAATTTGTCTTGTAAGTATTGTATGAGAGTTTAGCACCATGAAACTCATAACCAATAGGATATCTGTGTTTTGCAAAAGTACTTTAGCATCGCAAAAGACATTGAAATGCTTATCTATGTTGGGAAGCTACAAAACTAGGCTAGAAGACATGATGTCCTTGAGCTGTTGAAAGGCTACAAGATCCAAGGGAGTCCACACAAACACACGATCTCGCTGGTAGCATAAATCAGAGCATTACTTTTTCTTGGGCATAGTGCTCCATGAATGTCATGTACAACATAGTCATCACGCCCATAAATCAGAGCATTACTTTTTCTTGGGCATAGTCCTCGATGAATGTCATGTACAACACAGTCATCATGCCCATAGATCCTCTTAGCTTGTGAACATTTTCTAGTATGGGAAACTTTTGATGGCCTCAATCTTGGAGGGATCTATGGAGACACCATCCACCAAAAAAAATGTGTCCCATAAAGAATTTAACATTGCAGGCTATTCCATGTGCTTAAAGAGATAGATAAAAGTCCCTTCCAATTCCCAAAGAAAAAAAGTAATTACACTTGTAGTCAACGTGCCTCTGAGTGAGTGTCTTTGAGATCAAGATCTTTGTCTAGCAAGATGTAATCAAATGCTACGTCCATGATTAGAGATGAAGATCTTTGTCTAGTGACATGCAATCATTAATGTTGTGCCCCTAATTCTTGATCCTATCATAGTAGTGAAATATCACTACTACTGAGCAGCGATATTTCGTTGTGCTGTAGTGAAATTACGCTGCTCAACAATGATATTTCGAAACAATCATTTAATGAAACCATAGTATCATTGATCATAATCCTCTAATTATCCAATTGAATCCTTATTTCCAAACATTCCTTCATCGGTGTACCTATGGCATCATTGGTAACCAGAACGCTCACCACCTGTTCACTCAGGGGTCTTTTCGATAGTTCCTAGCTCATAGTAACTGGAAATATATTCACATATCAAAATAGAATCTTCGTTGAAGATCAGCAAGATCAACCATAAAAGAGCCATGGACTCATCCGTTTTGAGAACCAGTAAGGTCAATCAACTAGATCCATGCCCCAATTCAGAAAACAACTCTTACTTCTTATTCCAATATCTTCCTTGACGTACTTGTGGGTATCTTCGACGACCTAGAGCCTGAGCACCGTATGGTTAGCACCCTCTAGGATCCTTCGCAGGTGACCTAGCGCTTCACTCATAGGCCGCTTCCTTGGTCCCTCATCATCCACTGTACCGAAAGCTCACCATTTAAATCAAACCGAGGCTGGTCAAGACCTCGGCTGACCTGGCTACGCAAGACATCCTTCGATGACTCTCCGTCAGCAGTTGCAATTTTAACAGATAGGTCTCCATGACCTCATTCAAAGGATGGCCAAAATGCTTTCCCAATATTCTTGACATAAAATAGTCATTTAACAACAGATTTCACATACAAATATAGTTCCAACAATATTTCCATTTTTTTCCATTACTCCACATCCTTTCACATTAGTCCCCATCTTTTCTCATCTTCCTACAATTTTGTTTTCTTCATCGATCCCTATCACATCACATCATTCCCACATCAATTCACATCCAATCGCATTATCCATGCATCATTCCACATCATCCATACATCCATCCACATCAAACACATCAATCCACATCAATCCACATTATCCACACATCAATCCACATCATCCATACGTCTATCCACATTATCCACATTAATCCACATCAATCCACACCATCCATCTACATTAATCCTCATTATCCATAGATCAATCCACACCATCCATACATCCATCCACATCATCCACATCAATCCACATCATCCATACATCCATTCACATCCATCCACACCATCCACATCAATCCACATTATCCACACATCCATTCACATCCATCCACATTATCCACACATCAATCCACATCATCCATACGTCCATCCACATCATCCACATTAATCCACATCAATCCACACCATCCAAACATCCATCTACATCAATCCACATTATCCACACATCAATCCACACCATCCATACATCCATCCACATTATCCACATCAACCCACATCATCCATACATCCATCTACATCAATCCACATTTTTCATACATCCATTCACATCAATCCACATTATCCACACATCTATTCACATCAATCCACATTATCCACACATCAATCCACATCATGCATAAGTCCATCCACATCATCCACATTAATCCACTTCAATCCACACCATCCATACATTCATCTACATCAATCCACATTATCCACACCATCCATATATCCATCCACATCATCCACATCATCCATACATCCATCCACATCAATTCACATTATCCACACATCTATTCACATCAATCCACATTATCCACATCATCCATACGTCCATCCACATCATCCACATTAATCCACATCAATCCACACCATCCATACATCCATCTACATCAATTCACATTATCCACACATCAATCCACACCATCCATACATCCATCCACATCAATCCACATCATCCATACATCCATCTACATTAATCCACATTTTTCATATATCCATTCACATCAATCCACATGATCCACACATCCATCCACATTCATTTCATAAGCATTCCCATTCTCATCTAATCACATCTTTTTCTATGTCATCACTTATTTCCTCATTTATCCTCATCACGTCTCATCCACTTGCATCTACCCATACATCTTATCACTTCACCACTTATCGTTCATTCACATCGCGATTCACATCACATCACATCCATTCACGTCCCTTATCATGCATTCACATCCCGATTCACATACTAACACATTCATTCACATCCTATATCATTCATATCTATCCAATTTACATCACATCTCATCGCCTCAATTCTCGTTCATATCCATCACATGTACATCCACATGTATTCTCCCACATACATCAACATCCATACTGATCACATACACATCCACATCCACGTCTATCCTTTCACATACATCCACATCCATCCATCCATTCATTCACATTTATCTGATTCACATCACATATCATCACATCTATTTACCTCTCATTCTCATCACTTCTTTTCTCATCACATCCATCCATCCATTCATTCCCATCTATCTGATTCATATCACATCTTATCACATCCATTTATAGAATGTAAGAGAATTCTTATTTTTTATATAAAGATTCTTTACACATCTATTTATGCATAAGAACAACTTCAGTGGGAAATAACAATTTTATAAAAATTTGTTTATGCATCTATTTATGCATAAATTTAATTTTAAGGAGAATAACACTTTCGAAATAAAAAATAAATCTTTTATGCATCTTTCTATGCATAAATTTAATTTTAATGAGAATAAATCTTTTGAAATAAAAATAAATTTCTTTATGCATCTTAAAATCAAAATTGATGAGAATAACTCTTTTGAAATAAACATAAATTTCTTTATGCATCTTTCTATGCATAAAATCAAAATTGATGAGAATAACTCTTTTGAAATAAAAATAAATTTCTTTATGCATCTTTCTATGCATACAATCAAAATTACACTTTTAGAATACACAATTGGTGGGGATTACTCTTTTTGGATAATAAAAGATAAAACTTACTTCACCAAATTTTAGAAAATTTTACCATAACCTCCTTTGTATGGCTGACCATTTTTTAAATTTTCCTATCTTAAAATTACTTAAAAATTATCCCCAAATGGTTTTAAGCACTCTAAACTAATCAAATTTCACTTTTAAAAGAGAAACAATATGAAAAGTTTAATTCCAACAATTAGATTACTTAACTAGGATAAAGAAGAGCAGAATTTAAGAAAGAAGAGAGGGGGAAAGCCTTTCCAACAAGGCATAGCATCTGTTTATCATTTTCAGATAACAAAAAATTAGAAAACCATTAAAAGAATAAAGAAAAAGTAAGATTTCTAACTTACATGAAATTCTTGGAGCTTTCCTTTGGCTTGATGGTTTGAGGGATCTACTCTTGTCTGCAACAAGAGTGGCCACAAATTCTTTAGAAGAGGGAATGGTCAAAACTTAATGAATGATTAAGAAATTCATAGTTCTTGAATCTAGGGTGGAGTAGAGTAACAATGCATGAAACACTATTAACCATTTACAAAGGGGGAGGCTTCATTTATAGGAAAAAGTGAGCCTCTAATCAATCAAACTGATTCTAGAATTTTCCAGATCAGTTTGATCAATTTCTGAGCAATTTTAGGTCAGTTTAGCTCACTTTTTAGATCTAGTTGAAGCAGAAGAGATGAAAATATCTCATTATTTGTGAGTTTAAAACTCAACCACACATGTGAAATAGACGCCTCCTTCATGAGGGAAAATTCCCCATACTGAGGTGTAAAAAAGGCATCATTTCTCTAAATATCTCTTCTTTTTTAACTGATATCCTTGTCCTTAGTCAACTCTTCATCTTATGTGAGTATTTACTCATTTTTGGGAGGATTTTCTTTATTTCTTCTATTTATCTCCTTCCTACATTTGGATTAATCTAATTGGCCCCTCAGAACCTTAATCTAAAATTTTTCAAAAATCTGGACCCCTAGGATAAGGCCTTTTGAACAGATTATAATTGATTTCTAATGCACCTCCCATACTTTCGGATTGCTTGGATGAGGAAATGTCTTTCAAATCTCATTGTTCTGGGAATAACTCAAATTAAGCATCTTTGGATAAATACGGGATTTGGTACTTTGTTTGGCAATATTATGTATGTTAAAGTAGACCATATTTGTGCACACACAACACAACAACTTGCTAGGAAGCATGAAAGAAATATTGTATGAGATTGTGTTGAGATGTGGCACCATCTTGAGTGAGTTAAGCTAAGCTATAACATTTTGGCTATATTAGAGCTTCTTAATAATGGGATAAGTATGCATTCCTAATTGTCGTATCCCAAGTCATGATCCCATTGTTCAAGCCGCTTAAATCCCCAACCACTATGGGGCCTGGGTGATGGATGCATCAGCTAGCTATCTGGTTATGGTGAAGTAGAATTTCAGGTCGTTTGTTGTTGCAAAGCACCACGTTTGTTGTTGCAAAGCACCACGTTTGTTGGTGTGGAGGTGGCTTCTTGCATCTGGATTGACGTCAAGTACAGCAACACGATGATGAGGATGCTGGTCTCACCTTCATGTATTACATGATAAAGTCCATACTATTGGATTATTCAAATTTCAATCTTGGACACATAGGGTTGAGTTTTAGAATGGTGGTCTCCCTCGTATCGTGTGGTACGTGTTAAAGAATCCTCAAATAGTAATTACAAAAATAATAAATGGTCGCTTTCTCTCACCTGTTCGAATAAGGAGGTCTCCTTTGTTGTGGATCTCGACCATTGTGCATCCGAGGATTCTATTTCTTTCTCTGTTGTTGCTATTTTCACAGAGATTCTCGCTCTCTAGAACGAGCTCACCAGCCTTGAGAGCCTTGAATTATGTGATGCTAGGGCAATTACAATCATAGCTCCCCTCTTGCAGCAATAGCAACAACAGCACCATTAGATGATGGTCATGGGGGTACATGGCTAGAAAAGGTGGCCTTTGTGGGGATGTCCCTAGAGGTTGTTCAAGGCGCAGAGCAAGGAGTGCACCCATTTTGAAAAATGGCCCTTGGGAGGCCTCCATGGAACCTAGCTCTCAAAATGGCAACACTAGTTTCCAAGGAGATACTCGATCTCAACGGTGAATTGAGAAAGGAAATGACTTCACGTGGGGACAAATCGTTACAAGACTAAGTGAGAAGATGTGGCAAATACGACTGATGATCCATCGGACCAAATTTAGATTTGATCAAATAGTGTTTCCACTTTCAGAAGCACATACACCATGACAAGAAGTTCTTCTCGTAAGTGTTGTATTGGAGTTCAGTGTGCCATGAAGCTCAAAACCAACAGGATGTCCTTGCTCTGCAAAACTACTTAGCATTGCAAAAGACATTGAAGTGCTTGTCTATCTTGGAAAGCTACAAAATTAACCTAGAAGACATGATGTCCTTGAGATATTGGAAGGGTGCAAGCTCCAAGGGTGTCCACACGGCAACATGACAATGGCCTCAATCTAGGGGGTACATGGCTGGAAATGGTGGCCTCTGTGGGGATGGCCCTAGAGGTTGTGCAAGGCGCAGGGCAAGGAGCACACCCCTTCAAACACGTGGTCCTTGCTGATAAAGGGAAGGCCTCCATAGAGCCTAGCTGACAACCGCACCACTAGTTTCAAAGGAGATACTCGATCTCAAAGGTGAATTGAAAAAGGAAATGCCACTGCCAAACTTAACAAGGGGACAAGTCCTTAGAGACTAAGTAAGAAGGTACCATAAACGACTAATGATTGGTTGAAATCCCGATTTTTGACTCGATCAAATAGTGCTTTTCGAAGCACATGCACCAAGGCAAGAAATTCTTCTCGTAATAAGTATTGTATCGGAGATTAGCGCCATAAAGCTCATAACCAATAGGATATTTGTGTTCTGAAAAACTACTTAGCATTGCAAAAGACATTGAAATGCTTATCTAGGTTGGGAAGCTACAAAACTAGGCTAGAAGACATGATGTCCTTGAGATGTTGAAAGGCTGCAAGATCCAAGGGAGTCCACACAAACACACGATCCTCCTTGGTAGCATAAATTAGAGCATTACTTTTTCTTGAACATAGTGCTCCATGAATGTCATGTAGAACATAGTCATCATGCCTTGAAATCCTCTTAACTTGTGAACATTTTCTAGTATGGGCAACATTACAATGGCCTCAATCTTGGAGGGATCCATGGAGACACCATCCTGCCACGCCAAAAAAAATGTGTCCCATAAAAGAGACCTTAATTAAGAAGAACTCTACCTTTTCCCAATGAAGTCTCATATTGTGCTCATCAATCAGCTCCTAGTAGAGAGCATGCACCATATGTTGATGATGCTCGTCACACTCCTCACTATATATGAGAATATCATCTACAAAGACAATGATGAACATCCCCAAATGTGGTTGAAAATTGCAAGACATTTCCCTTCCTTACTTAATATACCCAAGGCATTGGTTAACCTAAAAGACATCACTAGAAATTCAAAGAGTCTAGAAACTTTTCTACTATTTCTTTTAGTTTTAGGTATTGTATCTTTGGGCTTACTTTGTACATGGAGATGATTACAGACATGAAATTCATACTGGATAATGGATTATTGATTTATTTGAGGGATAGTAATTGTTTGATTGATTGAAGGGACATAACTAGTAGCTTTGGATGCCAATTCACAACTGCTACTCTTCTTCATTTGAGTATTTATGGTTAGGTAAAACCTTGGATATCTATTTTTTCCTTGGCTTTTTCCTTGTTGTGATGTATATTGTATGTTATGATACTTTTTCATATTTTTGGGCACTTGCCTCTCCCTTCATCAACTCTTTTTTTTCAACAAAAAATAATTCCTTTTGATATCGATCTTAGGTAGCATTGATTCACGAGATCATGGGATGTTTCATCGTTCCTTCAAATTCATCTCTTTTCCTTCAAGATCATAGGTCAGGGAGAGACTTTTGCAATGACTCATCTAATGGACATCCATATTGTGGCACTTGTACTCCATCTTAGCTTTGAGCTTGCACACACAACATTAATATATTAAGAGGAGGTGGGCATGATGTCCGTGCCATATCACAAGGGGCTTTTGATTGATCCCTGGATAGAAAAAAAATTCCTAATCCCTATATTATTTCGAAGGTTAAAAAGAATGTCCACCCTATATCGAAATGGATATGCTATATTTCTTGTGTGTGTGTGTGTGTGTGTGTGTGTGTGTGTGGGTGCATGTTGTCTGTGGTGGGGAGGGAGGGGGGTCATGCAATGATGAATGGAATAGCTACACCATCAAGATACATGATTATTGCCTCTTGGCTATGGCAATGGCTCAACGTTGTTAAGTCTTGGATGTTAAATATGAGGAAGCCAACTAGAGTGGTGTTGCGTGTTGTCGCTTTGATACAATTAGACATACTTTGTCTCCTTGTGTTCATGAATCCAACATACTTTACTTTATTTTAGTATAACTGTCAACTTTTCCAAATAAACCTTTGAAAGAATGTGTTTCTTTAAAACATCTGATGGGACTATTTCTTCTATGCCATACCATTGCCATGGCAACTGCTAGTGAAGCTGAGAGATGCCTCCATGTTTTTCTCTATAAGCGCTTCCCCATAAGAGGGTCCATTTTGGTGGAGGAAATTGGTTGATCAAGAAAGAGGCTTCATGTGCTAATGTTGGAATCGAGTAGATATAAACTATGTATTTTTTTCCTAGTATAACACTTTGTTCCTAGAGTAATTGGGTTTCTGTTACCATGCTAGATCGTGGCTTATGCAATGAACATGCTTCAAATGAGGTGGCTAAAGCAAGTAAAACAAGAAGGGGTGTGCACTTTGTATTATGCATATGTTGTTTTAATTATTTTAGATGTATTTAAATACTCCGCTAACTAGGGAGTTATATGTCGAAAGCTGCCATGGCTGGTGTTGTAGAAATTGCCCATTTTGTACACGCTAGGCAAATTAGAGGGGTGCATCTCTCGCTCACGTCCACACCTTTCCAAACTTGAAGTCTTTAAAGAACTATTGGACTAACTCACATGGAAGCCCAAGGGATTGGGAAAAAAATTTAGCTTGTGATTCCTATGGTCCTATAATATCCTTATGTTAGTAGGTGACTTAGAAGTCCCTCTTTTTTAGTACAAATACATATCACTCAACTAAAAACAAAAGACATCTTAAAAATTGATTGTGAATGTGGCAAACCATTATTTTTTGGGAAATATGGACATGAATGATATATGCTATTTGTGAACTAATCTTGACAAAGATTGGTGGGGGGGATAACTTACTCTCACACTTGGTCAATGCACATGTACCAACCATGAAGATAGGGTAGGAGAAAAATTTTACATCCTTTTGGAGCTCTTTAAAGTTTTAGTTGTTCATGTATTTAGTATACATATCATTGTTTTGGTTGCAATGTCCAAAGGCATCTTTTGAAAGTAGGCATCTTTTTGTGTAGTTATCAAAGCTACCAAACAATGGAGTACAATGTGCTTGGCTGGGATGCAAATCTCCAATTAGTCAAGAGTAGTGTGTTTCGTTTTCTTAGATGCTACTTGGTACATAGTTACTTAACATGGGTAATAGGTATGTACCTTTAGAGAAAAATAACAAGTGTGACATTATTGATCCTTGTTTGGATACCTACATTGCCATTTTCTAAGACTAGAGTGGAATTGTATCCTGTTATAAAAGTGATTAAATTTTGCAAGCACTAAAGATAATGTAAAGTCAATAAAGTCAAACACTAAAGAGGTTACACCGCATTGTAACTTTACTATTTCTTATACATGAAGGGATTCACAAATCTACCACGTGGAAATTTCTCCTCTTCCCACTCTTAAGTATGGAAGGAATCCTTGTGGGAAAAAAACTAATGCACATTTGAATTTGAAAAGAGATGTATGGTGTTATGAGAAAGACTTGAAACACTATAAGTTAAGACTAGAAAAGATTATTTATATGTAAAATGTTTGCATATAAATAAGGTTCAGGGGATTTCAAATTGGAAATACCTAAAGTAATGGTGAATAGGCATTAAGGTTTAAAGTAAAAGGGATGTAGATGGTGCATAGGGGAAGATAGAAAGCCGCAGAAGTAGACACTCCCTTCTAGGGGAAGTTAAAGAGAAATTGGAGAGTCAAAAGGCCATGCCTAGTCAATGAAAGGTCAAGGGGATGAAGTTGGAAGGTCATGCTTCACTTATGTCTATATAATCATGTGTTTAGGGTCCATTTGGGATATGGTTGGGTAGAGAATCAAAGTTCTAGTCTTCCAATTCCTCAAGCTTATAATGTAAGGATCATTACATTATGGTATCAGAGCTAAGTTCTTTCTTTTCAGGTTTCCATTGAGCTAGTCATTTGCTAGCTCTAATCTGTACGCCTTAATATCCTCTCTATTCATTTCCATAAGCTAGTCCTTATACTTCTCAAATCCTCTCCATACAAATATATCTATTGCTTTTAATAGATTGGGCATACCTCTTCCCTAATATATTAAGCATACCTCTTGCCATATAAATTTGACATACTTTGGAGATTCTACATAAAGCCAGTGGAGTACATGACAATCTTAAATAATCTTTGAAGTAAATATCAACAAGTAGGAATCAACATCATTAGAGACAATTCATATTCACCCAGCCAAGTAAGGTCATTGTGTTACATTGTTTTTGCTTTATAAGAAACTTTCCATTTTTCTTATTGTTATAGTAAATGGCTTCTCAAGGTGGGAAGGATGAAAATGGGGAGAAGGGATAAAACCCTTTCCACATGGAAGAGGATATGACAAAAACAAATGAAATAGATATGCAAGGTTAGATCTTAATGAGGATATAGAAATGAATGAAATGAAATAAAAACTCTCTAATATAGAGAATAAAATTGAGAAAATGATGGCTCTTCTTAGCTCCTTGATGAGAAGGGAAGGATTGGGAGTAAAAGAAATATCTAAAAAAAACATTGACGAGGGAAGGGAAAAAACTCTAGAAAAAGGATTGAATGAAACCGTAATTGAAGAGGGTCCCAAAACTAGAGACCAGGGTATGGTATTTAAACATTTAACGACACCCACTTTTAGTGGAGAAGAGAAGGAGAGAAATAATTATACGGTCCATATTTTTCTATAAAAATGGCAAGATTTGCATCTTAAGAAATGTGCGTGATCATAACTACCCCATTGAAGCTCTAGTTCCCCATTCAAAGCCCTAATTAGCCCGCCACACGTTAGTTTATCCTCGACCCCCACCCTAGTTTCACAACTCTCACCCCCCACTAACACTACTAAGACTATGCTAACCAAGCCTCCTAGGCAATTTCATATTACGTGTGTAAGTGGTGTGACTATTTTGAAGTTTGCATGAAGCACCGGTTAGGGGGCCTAGGAACTTTTTTCCCTGGTACCCGGGACAAAACCTAACCAAATTCCTAATTGGATTCCATCACTACAGTGGTTAGGCGGTTGGCCAACCCATGGGATTGGATGGGGTTAGGCTAGACTGATGAATCCCTAAAATAAGACTCAATTCTATTATGGTATGATAAGTGAAGTAAATCCCGGATAGTAATTGTTCTATGGAAAAGAATCAACGGCTATGCCTCTCGATGAGGAAAAAAGCATTGGTCTCTACTATGATCCAAGTGCAAGTTTCTTCCTTAAGTTGACCAAGTGACTTACAGGTTTAGTCGGATCAGTTTGGTCAGTAATGACCTTGACTACGTTAGAGTAGAAATATTTTGGACGAATCGCCCGTGCTTTCTAGGTTAGGGAAGTTTTTCCAGGTTTGGTTTTGGATGAACCGAGGGATTATTCTCTTGTCTGGATATCTATGGGGCGAGGCCCCGCGTGAGAAGCTCTACCGCGTGCAAGAAGTGCTACTTCCGCTGCTAGCACCCC